>NC_051318.1:85036450-85661450 GCF_015220235.1 Choloepus didactylus | reverse complement strand
ATGCCATCATCAACCCCAACCCGGAGCAGTTTTCAGTCACCTCGGGAGACTGGCCAAGACGGGACCTCTTCCCCTGCTCTTTTGGACTCTTTGTGCTGTGTAAGTGACAAGGAGATTATCTGCCCTTTCTGGAATCTTTATTCTGTGCAAATAATAAAGGGATCATTTGCTGAGAATTTCTGTTGTGCTCTGAACCCATGTTACTACCAGACACCATTGTGGCAACATGCTCCACCATTGCAAGAATTCAACCCAAATATAGTAACAATGACAGTTCATGAAATGAGATAAATGATTCTGTTAAAAGGTAGACCCTCCAACCAGTTAAAATCACACAGCTCTAAATTTTTACAGTGAAACTAAAAGCTTGCATTTAAAATGGGTTGTATTAAGCAAAAAATATCATCGCGATATTTATATTAGAGAAAAATAATCAAATTCTCAAAAGACAAGACATTTTATATCAATACAATAGAAAGTTCGCAGTGAAGATGCAACTGTAATGAGCTTTTAAAATTAAATGCCATTAGGCAAATTGTATAAACTATAAATCCATAAAATTATAGGGAGAAACAGACAAAAATGGTAGATGCAGAATACAATAGTCTAATATTTAATATTTTTATCACAACAAATGTGGATTTGTTTCAGGAATGTAAGGTTGGTTCAATATTGAAAAATAAAACATTTAAATCCTTAATGAAGTATTTAGGAAAAATTAAACAGAAATATGGTGAAACAAGATCATATAATTAAAGATTTATTTAGGAAAGGAATCGTCATACAATACCCTTGCGCCAATTACTATTAGTTTATTTAATAGATATATAGATAATTAATTTATTTCTGTCATATCATTTATAATGCAATCAGAAATGCTATCTAAATTACCATTACCCCTGGAATATCCACAAAAATTGATCATGTAGAGACAAAATAAATCAATACATACCTTAAATGTATAAATTACACAGGTCCTATTCTCTGAACAAAAATAAAGCAAGAAAATAATAACTGATTTAATTTTAAAATCTGATTAGAAATTGAAAATCCTCATTTGAGAACATAATATACAATATTAATAAAAAAATGAAAGTCATTGTTTGAAGACAATACGTTTCCTTAAAAATTTTATTAATAAATTAGAAAAAACTGAAAATAATAAAATAAGCTTTAAGGGCCAGATTTAAAAATGATAATAAAATTATATGAAAGTGAGTAAGAAAAATTAATAAGTTAAATCTAATAGAAAAAAAGAGCAATAATAGATCACAATTAATCAATAAATTTAATAGATTATAATTAATCAATAAATTTTAGAGATAGTCTCTGAAAAAATCAATAGCACTCTCTAGTCAAAACAATAAAAAAACATGAGAACAAATATCTCACATTAGGAATGAGAAGGACTGTAAAACCACAGATGCTCATCTTTAAAAATTGTAAATCACCACCTTGGGTGACTCTCTGTTGATACATTAAAATGTGTAATTTCTTAGAAAAACATAAATTACCAAAATTCATTCAAGAAGTGTAAAATGGGAACAGAAAATTAATAGAAAATTTAGTTAAAAAATAAATGTTAAGACTTCTCTCTAAATAGAAGCATGTCCATTTTCTTCATGAACAAGTTCTATAAAAATTTCAATGATTGAGCAAAATGTATACAAGGAGCAAAGACCATATAAAATTTTTGAAAATTCCTCATTTTTTAAAGGAAAGTCACATTGCAATTATAAAAAAAAAAAAAAAAAAAAAACTGGAAAAATCACTTGTACAAAAAATTCATTCAAAAAAATCTTATTTACTATTTTAAAGCAATCCACATTTGGATTGAGTTTATTACACTGATTTGTCTCATACATGATAGAATAGTTCAACATTAGGAAATCTATGAATATAATTCATAAATCTTAGGTCATAGAAGCCAAAATCATATGAAATATTGCTTTAATTAGGTTCATCATTTCTTTTTGCTAATATTTGGTAAACTAAGGAGAACAGAATATATCCTTGTCATGATAATGCTAGCAATATTAAGCCAATTATCAATGCTATATTTAATAACAGAGTATGAAAATAGCATTTACCAAGCTGATATCTGTAGAAAACTTCTAGAAGATGTAAACACATGTATTATGGAAAAAAGAAAATGAAGAAAAAGATTTCTGTGTTCAAATAAATGTGAGAAATGTCTCACACTTATTCTCAGAGTGGGTGTCAGTGTACATGTGTGTAAAAGTAAAATAACCTATTTAACTCAGTTTAACTGAATATTGGCAGTGTAGTTCAGACAAGGCACACCTTTTGAGTAGCATACATATTGAAATCTTGTAAAACACTTCAGGCTACCATTTTCTGAAATTCAAGACTCAAGGCATATTCACCAAAGCTAGGAATAAGAAAGGAGCTGCATAATCACAAAGATTGATTAACTTTTTTTCTCTTATGGAAATTCTAATGGAAGGAAGGAAGAAAAGGAAAAGAGAGGGAGAAAAGGAGGAAGCAAGGGAGGGAGGGAGGAAAGAAGGAAGGAAATGAGGAAAAGAAGGAAAGAAATAACTAAATTGTTAATTATTAAAAATAAAGAAACAAAATTAACATTAAAAAATGAATAGAATTGCCTTACAAGAAAACCTGATTGCATCAAATGAAAACCTTATGAACCAGGGAGTTTAATAAAACAGCCAGTTATAAAGTTAATATATAAAATATAGTATCTTTTTTATAATTCCAGAAAATATAAGTTAGAAATCATAATTGGGAAAAGAGCCATTCACAACAGGAACAAAAAATATGGTGTATCGAAGAATTCATTTCACAAATAAGTAGTGCTTATATGTTAGAAAAAGTACTAAACTCTATTGAGATTTATTTTAAAATGTATAAATGGAATCAAACCATGTTTCTTACATGAATAATCTGAATGTTGTAAAGAAGCTAATGCTCCTCAAATAAATCTTTGAATTTACTGTTGTTTCAATCAAAATACTGGTTCCTTGTATTTAAATAGATGTGTTCAATAAATATGAAAAATGAATTTCAAACCTGAATTAGAAAATTTTAAGTAGTAAAATAGCTAATAAATCATGGAAAAGAAAGGTAAGTAAAGAACTGATTCTTCTGCTACCAGATATTAAAATGTGTATGAATCTACAATTAAAAATATGCTGTAATTATAAGGGAAGAGAAATATATATAAATGAAATAAGGTTGGGAGTGCAGAAACAAGCTAAGCATATAGTATAAGAATATAGTGATAATTTCTATGCATGAAATGAAAAAGAATATATGTATATATCATACCATTGTTCATGATTTAAAAGAATGACAAATCTATGGCAGGTAGAGACTTGGGAGAAAGCTAATCTCATAAACTTCTAAAGGGGAATGTAAATGGGAATAAACTTTCTGGAGTGCTCATCGACAGATATCAAAAAACATTCAATTTGTTTATAGTTTTTGGGGTCTGGCTTCCCTCTTCCATCTCTTTCAACAAATGTAAAATGTTATTTCTAGTAAGTCATCCTAAGGAAATAATCATAAACATCACAAAAATGTATTCTTAGGGATGTTCGTCTCAGAGTGTTGAGACTTCTATATATGAAAAAAGAAAAAGGAAAGGAAAGAAACTAAATGTTCATGGTAGGGCTTGAGTTTAAGAAGAATTACGTTTCATTTATACAATGGAAATGTAGCTATTATTAAGATCAGGGGCATACATTTATATCTTATCTGGTACACTGCTTGCAATATTTACTAAATTTTCTAAAGTGTACAAAAACTTATATAAATAACTATATGACACTATCACTCTAACTATAACAACTAGAACTAGAACTAGAATTATGACTATAAATATAGCTAAATGACATATCAACCACGATTCACCACTGGAGCACGTAAAGCAAGGACCGACTACATATACCCACAGGGTAAGATAACATATACTCCTGGTAAAACAGTATCAAAGAGATACATACACATCTGGAAGACTATTAATTAAATAATTAGTTTTTAGCTGTTACCTGATGGGAATATGATGGTTTTGGTTTTGTTGTAGATTTTTTTTTTTCCCAGCTCATCTGTAGTTTTAACTTTCTGTAATGTATATGTATTATTCAAGTAATGAAAATGTAATAGCAGTAATAAAACAGATAAACTATCTAGTCCTTATTTTTAAACAGGAATTAAGTTATTTGTCAGGATAAAACAGCTCTTTAGTGAAAGAACCCTCAACTGGAATTGAACTTTCTTAATATCCAATAGTCTTTCTGTTAGTGGTTTCAAATTCTTCCTCTTTGACCCAAGAAGCACAGGCGGTATTTCAAAGTTCCCTAAGGAGGAAGGGAGACGTCACTGTTGTGGTTAGCTAGAGCTTCCATTATGCAAAATACCAGAAACGGGTTGGCTTTTATAAAGGGGGTTTATTAGGTCACAAATTTATAGTCCAAAAGCCATGAAAGTGTCCAAATTAAGGCATCAACTAGAGGATACCTTCACTGAAGAAAGGCTGATGGCATCCGGAAAATCTCTGCTGGCTGGGAAGGCACATGGCTGGCGTCTGCTGATCCTGGTTTCAAAATAGTTTTCTCCAAAATGTCTCTGGACAAGCACCCAAATGTCTACCAGCATCTCTAAATGTCAGCATCTGTGTCAGCTCTTAGCTCTCTTAAATACTCTAGTGAACTAATCAAGCCCCACCCTGAATGGGCAGGGCCCACGCCTCTATGAAAATAATTTAATCATAGTGTCACCCACAGTTGGGTGAGTAACACCTCCATGGAAACACTCAATCAAAAGTTTCCACCCAAGAAGATTGGGTTAAAAGATCATGACTTTTGTGGGAGATGTAATATATCCAAACTGGCACAGTCACCTTGTCACCTTCTCAGCCTGAGTACCTGCCCTTGTCTCTGCTTTACATACCAAGTGTTCATCTAAGATTCCTTCTCAAGAAAGATCTTTTCCTTTAAAGAGTTTGAACCTCTTTTATTCTAACACAAAACTAGAGTCTCTGTAATGTTTTCTGCTTTCCTCTTTTTTTTTTTTTTTTTTTTTATTGATTAGCTAGACAATGAGAATGTCCTCTCTAGATTTTTGGCCATTCACTTCTCCACTCAATTACTTAAATCTCATGGAACCTTAGATTTTGAACTACTCTCTTCCACCTAAAGTCTCTTCCTTCAATTGGGATTTTCTCCTGCCACTTATGGGTGAAGCCTCTTGCTAACTGTAGAGCCCCATGGCCTTGTTTCTGTCAAAGACATCAGATTCCTAGTGAAAGTCTCTGCCTTGCCAGGGTCATTAGATGGAAGCCTTACTCTCTTTCTAATAAAGGGCAGCATTTTCCTTATTGGTTTTGCTCCCTTCTGCCATATGTACATGTCCTGGCACAATGTACTTCTAGATCCTCTGAAGTTCACTTTGCAGAAATTAATTTTCTTGATTTGTGTTGCTTAGGGTGTAGCCTATGACATTCTATGTTATTATATAGGGAGGTGACGTCAATAGCAAATTTAATTTGAATGAGATTTTGCTATAACAAATTGTAAGAAGCGTCCAGACTATTTGATTTTGAACACTAGATCAAACCCAGGACCTTTGGTTCACTGTAGCCTCAGGTAGTTGTCTTGTTAAGAAACTTTCCTTGTACTGAAATGGGTTTGGTGAAATGAAATTATTTGACATGCATTGCCCTTACTGCAGGCATTTGGCAGGAGAGGTTTCAGTTCTCAACATAAAAAAAACTTATAAAACAAATGATTAATAATAATAAACTACCCTGTGCAATCTAAACACAATAGAAGTTAAAACATGTAAAGTTTGCAAATTAGATTTATGTTCAGTGCATTTATGAAAAATAATAAATAACAAAAATGCATAAAATAATTTCTGTAGTCTATCAAACGTCAACTGTTACGGTGTTTATCAATTCTGTTGAATTGACTTTATTTTTCCATTTCTGTTTTATGACAAAATATAAGGAACTATCAGAGAAAAATATCTATTTGAGGAAATATGGGAAAATTTCTAATTTTTCCCCTCAGTATTAGTAAAATAGCAATAGATAAGTTATTTTTCTAGACAAATTTTTCATGTAGTTTTACCTCAGTGTCATGAAAAGAGTGTTTAAAAATGGAAATATCCAAACATATTTTGGTCTGTTCCACTGTGAAAATTTTTTACTTGAGCTCAAAAAGAAGAAAATGCATAATTTTATGTGAGCAGTAGCCTAAGTTTTATTTTAAGGTAGGCATTACATCTATAATTGAAGTAAAAACAAAATGTATTTCTCATTTTGAAGTATTTACACAGCCTTGTGAGGCTAAGAAAAAGATACTGATGTCACAGCTTGTAGAAAAACATAATTAGTTCACGGAGTCTACTCCTCTGGTTTTCTCCTTCTCCTCTTCACAGCTTTGTCCGTTTTGTCTGCCTGGAAAAATAAGCCTGAGAGCTTACACACACAAAGAAGAGATAAAATGTCACCTCCAGAGCACTCATCAAAGGCGAACTCAAGCTAAATATTCTAACAAAAGGTGAATGAACAATGAACTGAAACATGGTAACAGATATGCAGTGAGCTACAAAAAAAAAATAAATCGATAATTGCGCTGGAGATTCGTGGAAATTATACAGCCCCAGTTTGTACCAGGAGACAATTTGCTGCAGTATTTTGCGAACAGAGCTCTCCTATGGGATCGGGCTGCAGAGGACATTTTAGTGGGAGGAAGAGAGCAATGGGAAGAAGACTATATTTCATGTTCAGCATCTCAAGTGGAGGATGGAGTGCAAGTACTGAATAATGAAACAAAGACAAGATATTCAGCATGCCAGGAAGGTTACAGTTAGAGAGCTGTTAGAATTATTTAAAAAGGTTAGTCTATGAATAAACATGCTTCATCAAGGTCTCTTACACATGCAAAGAGAGATGCTAATGAATAATAAAAGAGTAATGGGGGACTGGCAAAGAAATTAATGTTAATCTTATCCAAAGCAGATACAAATTAATATTGGAGCAACATTTTTGTAATCACTTCTCAAGGCAAAAATTCAATTAATGTGACTGAATCAATATTTCAAATCTTAGTCCCTTGAAAGTATACTTGTTTCTCTTCAGATAAGCCTGGGCTTTTCTGTGAAGGGCTGTAGCTCATCTTGTCAATACTTGGGGAGACTTCTAAATGGGATAGTTGGGAGAAATTGGGACTAAACCACAGTGCTATGATGCAGAATTGCTTTCGGGCATGTTACAGTTAGGAAGTTCAGCTTAAGAAAAGTAATTACTCTATAGAAAGCAGATATGTAAGCTCAAAACAGTCCATCTTGCTTCATTATGTTATTCTCTATTATGCATACAAACACACATATAATATTTGGTGGAAGAAAGCTGCCTGTGATTTTGGGCAGATGTGTATTTGTATGTACAAGTTTAAAGCCACAGAATAGGTAGCTGTATTATACCTATATTTATCGTACCTGTATAATATTATATATTTATTATACCTACTTACATATTATACCTTTTCTGTTATTATATGGATATTTAAATAGCATTGTATCAAACAGGAAAACATAACAGCAGCAGCAGCAGAAACAACAAGAGGAGCTCCAGTTCTAACTGTGAGCAAATAATTACATAGTTTAAAGTTGAAATGGATTTCTGAGTGTAAGCTAGATTTTAAACTGCTTGGATAATAGTAAAAGGAAAATGACCATTTTCCTATGAAGTATTAATACATCTGCTATTTCTTTTTATTTTCCTTCAGAGATTTATTTTATCCCATATCCTTTTCTTTTGTTGGTAGTCACTAGATACATTTTATACAGTGAGTTATTCCTCTCGTTCGGCATACAATATAAATGCCTGTCATAGTTTGTTTAAGGTGTCAGAGACTTAGAAAAAGTTTATGAAACTAAATGGACTCTTCGAATAAGTGTTTTGCAGCTGTGCAGAATGTGTTGTTTATGTTGTAATGCCCCGACAGGTTTGTGTAATAAGAGGCGCTAACACCATCCATATTATGATAGATTGGGCTTGTTTGAAGCATCGTGCTGTGGACGAATAGTCTTGCTTGCTGTTGTTTGCAAAACCAAGTGATGATCCAAACTGAGTCACCCCACTAAAATAACTGTCTGGACAATCTCACTTCTGTACTTTTAATATACGGTGTATCATTCCCATAATGAAAGAAACATGAAATGGTTTCCATACTGAATGAGTTCCCTGGAGGTGCTGGGATTTGTCTCATTATATAAAGCTTTTCCATCACCATTGCAATACCTCTTCTCATCTTTGCTTCTCATCCAAGTGGAGAATTTTCTGTCAACAGCTTTAGCCTGGCTAAACCTGCAGAACACAGAAGAGGGATATGCTGGAGATAAGATTACTTTTTTTCCATTTATGTAGCAAATTATACCCAGTATTCCTACCTGAAACGGATTACTCTTTGATGTGGATAGCATTTTGCACTCTCATTAAAGAAGGCAGTCTACAATTTTATTTTATTTTATTTTTTAAAGAAGTTGGATGTGGCAGGGAAGACTATCTGAGATTTCACGCTGTTAAATTCACCTGGGGGAGAAAATCACCACTTGTGTATTCTCCTCAGATGCCTTTGGTAACTAACAGCCCAGCATTGTGCTGAGAGCTTCCCAGAGCCAGCAATCCTACCACCTGCATCCATAATTTTGGCTGGAGAGAGAATGTTAATATGATGGAATGGAATGACTGTGTCAAGTAACATTAAAGCTAACTTACTAATGGACAAGCCCAAGAATCTTCTGAGAAACAATGACAGTGATCCATGATTCTCCTTGAGTTTCTGCTGCTCTCTTTGCTTTAACCCACCTGTTATCTTTGAGGGTTTCCATCATCTCATGGCAGAGTTGTTTCTTCTCATCCTACTATGCTCCTTGATATCACACTCATAATCATAATAACCAATTTTTGGATATGTAAATGATGTCAATTGATATAATTTGATCACCAAAGAGCCCTGTTGTGGGTTTTTATATCCATTTTTCAAAGGAGAAAAGTGTGACTTAGAGAAGATCACTAACTTGTTCTGGATAACCCAACTAATAAATGGAAGATCCAAACTCATGTTTGAATACAGTGCCAAGGCTTTTAACCAGTGTTTAATATTGCCTCAATGTTGATATTTTAATACTCTTGTTCTTCAGGTGCACATCTACAAATGTGTCCAATCATCATGTGTGATACTTGACCAGATTTGGTTAGTCACTTGAGGGACACAGATACTCTATAATACACCCCTCCAGGATATCAGGTTAAGGAACAATGTGCCTTGATTTGCCATGCAATAAGAAGAGGAACAAATTTGCATGGATGGGTTTGTCTTTGCTGAGTAACCAAAGTAATTTTATTTGATACCAACTTCTAAATGGTTATTCCAGACATAACTGTAAGGAAAGGTATAGCAATAAAGTGATGCCTTTTTTTTTTTTTTTTGGTTTGTTAAAGTGTTTCAGAAGGATATATCCAGTTTCTCACTTATCAATATAACTATCTTAGTATTTGTAAAAAGGATTTAACATTCAAGTGGTAATGGAAAAGCTCAAAATGACATGTAGTCTCATTGTTGCTTTTAATGGAAGAATTGAACTAATCAGACAGATGTAAGATAAATGGAGCAAAATAAAAGTGATTTAAGTACTTAACTCCCTAATAAAGAAGGAAATTACTGAGCAACTATCAACAGGCAATCAAATCTGTAGCAAGCTCTGGTCATGGATGATGGCTGGAGTGGTATTCCTATGGCTTACAAATACATTTTATCAACTAAAGCACCTACTTAATGTAGTCTGAATAGCTTAATATTACCTTCTAGTAGTTTAGTTCTTTTAGATCCTATTCTGCAGATGAAATAAATAAATATCCTTAAGGTCAACATTGAAAAGCAAAGCTATAGAGCCTAACAATAGAAGCTGGCAGATAGAATGTTCTTTTATTTTCATGTATATTTGTGTGTGTGTGTGTGTGTGTGTGTGTGTGTGGCTTCCCAGCCTCTATCTTCTTTTGGAGAATGATCACTCCATTTCATGCAGTGATGATTGGAGTGTAATTCAAGGCATGTTGCCTCTCCATACCATTTAAAAAATCCTTGGCAGTGCCTTTGGATAAGTCCTTTCTCTCACAACTCTAATAGTACAAAAGAATGTATAATCAGAGTCTCTCTCCTGGTAAACTGACTCCTGAGTGTCAGTTTCCAAAGATGGAAAAAGTGATTGGGCTTTATGCTAACCATAGTACCCTAATAAATGACCAATAGTTCCTGCTCTAATAATTTCTGAAACCTCAAGGATTCCTCTAAGCTAAATTTGTTAAATTTACATCTGTGTTAGTGAGCTCACTTGGATCTTTCCAATTCATTCCTTGTTTACCTCAATAGGGTCAGTATTTTTGTTTGGTAAAGCTGATGAAATGCAATATACCAGAAATGGTTTGGCTTTTGCAATGGGGATTATTAATTTATAAGCTTACAGTTCTTAGGCCATGAAACATGTCCAAATTAAGGCATCAACAGGGCGACACCTTCTCTGAAGACTGGCTACCTGTGAGCTTGGGCTCCTCAGTCAGATAGGAAGGCACCTGGAGATGTCTATTGGTCCTTCTCAACTAGTTTTCCTTGCTTCAACTTCTGACTTCTCCATCTGTGTTTTTTTTTTTTTTTTTTCTGAATTTCTCTGGTTGTTTCTCTCTATTTCATCTCTTAGCTTCTGACTGAGTTTTATCCTCTTATAAAGGATTCCAGTAAGTGGATTAAGGCCCACCTTGAATGAGGTGGGTCAAATCTCAATTGAAATAACCTAATCAAAAGGTCCCACCTGTAATAGGTCTACATCCACAGGAATGGATTAAAAGAACATGATCTTTTCTGAAGTACATGCAACTTCAAACTACCACAATAAGTCTTTATTACTTGCATTTCTAATAGTACCTGAGGGCCAATTGATTCACAAACACATCATCCCTGAGTAGCACAATGCAGCCCATAGTGGCTTCTCAATAAATATTTTGTGAATCAATGAATAGTTGTTCCCTCTGTAGATCAGAACCAAATTCTTTTTCTTATCATAACACAGCTTATTATCTTCTTTTACTTAAAATGAAAGGTTTTTTTTGTTCTAATTCCACATTTCATATTTTAGTGCTTTAACATTTTATAGAAACCTTTATGTAAGGGTTTGTCTTTTACAGAATATAAAATGAATAGTATTTTGAAGTGTTAATGCCTATTTCCTTTGTTTTGTATAACAGTAATGAGATTAAAATGAATACAGTATAAGCAGAAAATCTACTAAAATTTCACCAGAGAATAGGCTTATAAAATACTCATGGTGTCAAGTGAAACCTAACAAATCTTCCCTTTACCTATAAAGCTTTTCTGTGTTGTGAACAAGACAATATTCCAGGATCTCATCCAGACAGTATAATGCTACATTTGAACTATTATGTGCAATGTCAGTTAGACAAATCCCACTTTTGCTTCTTAGAACAATAAACCCAAAGAAATTCTTGTTGAAATGGTTATCAAGTTAGAAGAAGAGGGAGCTCAATGCTTTTGATAGAAACAACTCAAATTCTTCTACTTTGGAACAATTGTGATATGATTAGAAATTTGCAAGACAAATTATTTTGGTTGAAATATCAACAGGTTTGCATATTAAAAGGTATGCTGTGCTCTTCTCTTCATATCCTAGTCTTACTTAAACACCCACACTAAGAATGAATATAGATTAAAAGATAAAATGAATATGTGCAGTAACTCAGCTAGTAAGCAAACAATGCTCTAAGAATACAAATAAATTTTTTTTAAAAATCCAGTGCAAGTAAAATGTACACTCTGATTTCCATTTGAAGTACAATTTGCACTCTTAAGGTGCAACAAAATGCCAAATATGACATCATGTGCCATTTGGTGAATCAAGTCTGGGCAAGGAGATTAACACAGAGAAAATCTTTGATTCCACTTTGATAGACAAATACAGTGAATACATATATTTCTAGGAGATAAGAGCATAAAGTTTTATTATTGGAAAAGGAAGGAGAGAATAGTGACAGTCTTTTATTGTGCTTGTTTTTTTTCCCTTTCCCTTTTAATTTTCTGATTACAGTATTCAGTCTTCTATAATATCACCAAGTCTGGGTAAAAATTATCTAGTTTGTAAAGATGCTACAAATCATTAGCTTTTCACATGAATAAACAGATGTCCTAAACTCAGTTGGACAAATATTATCTGATATCTACTATCTAGAAAGCACCAGGCATAAAATCTTTCAAAGATGTAGGTTCTTCTCAAGTCTCAATTTGCCTGGCTCTGTAAGGCTTGCACAGATAGAGGGAGATACTGCAAAGCTGGGTTTCTCAAGCTTAAATGAGAGTAATCACCCAGAGATCATGTTAAAGCATGGGTTCTGTTTCAATAGATCCAGTATGGATTCCTAGAATTTGCATTTCTAATTAGCTCCCAAGTAATATTGTTGCTGGTGGCATATGGTCCATATTTGGAGGGGCAAGGGCAAAGAGGACAGTGGATATAAAGTGGGTCTCAAAGAGTGAGCCTTCCCTTGAGCAGAAATGTGCGTTTACCACAAATCTACATTGGGTACTGAATGGAGATGTTCTAGAAACAAGGAACCAATGTTAGTAGAGGAATGCAATAGAAGGTGAGCATTTTGAATGGAAATTGGGAATGGGAAGAAGGAAAGACCAACTGGATTTTGGGTTAGGGTAGCCAAGTATAGTCCTTACAAGCCAGCTGAAGCAGTCCATGCCCTGCTCCTCATTCTGGCCCTTTCTGCTAGACATATTATTTTCTCTTGCAGAGGCTTCTTATTTTCTGCCTTCATCTGGCTTCCTTCAGGAACTTCTTATTCTTCAGATAAGTCTGTTAATGAGGACAAGTTCATGTTCTTTTGCACTGGGTTTCTTAACCCTGTGTAAATCAAAATTTGTTACCGGATAATACTTCAGTGAAATTATACAGTCTCTGACATTTTAAAAATAATACTAGAACAACTTGTTGCATATAAGAGGTTGCTCTGTTCAGAGCCAAAGACTTATATGAAGTAGTCATTATGTAACTCTACCCACTGGTCTATCTAATCTCAATTTTGGCACAAATAGATTAACTTCTCACTTGTGCATAATCATTTAATTTATCAATAACCATATAAATTAGATATTATCCCCAAATCAATTAACCTTTTAAGTATGTGAAGCAACTAAGCCTCAAGAAAGTTAAATAACATTTACAAAGCCAGAGAGCTAATAAGTGATAAAGCCAAAATGTTCACCCACTTGGTTAGTCCGAAAGCAAAAAGCCATGACTTTGTAGCCCAAGTTAAAGAATTGATAAAGGATAGATCATGGTTGGAAATATACATATATGGTGTATGCTACATGCTGGTCAGTGTTCCAAGCATTTGACATCAGTCATTCATTCCTCATAAGGTAGGAATTCTATAGACAAGGAAACCGAAGCACAGAAACTTTGTTCAAAATCATGCATCTGTTAGTGGGAGAATTCAGATTGAAACTCAGGCCTCCTAGCTCTAAAACCACATTCTTAATCACTAACCTTCTGTCTTTTTATGAATGATCTATTAGAGTTGACTGATACTGGAGAAAAGACTAAGGCAATAGGCTATTATTAGAACATAACTTAAACAAATGTGCTGGAAAATTGTGACTCTGTGTAGCATGGCATGAGTCAGCTGATTGCAGATATTTTACCACCATGGAATTTTCTGCTGAGAGGCAGAGAGTAGGTGAAGAGTTGGAGTACCAGTTCATTGAACTGGGAGTACACAGAAGACTGGGAACCAGACACACAGAGAATGATACAGAGGCAGATCAAGCTGAGATAATTTGGGAGAAGGACGTGAATTGACAAAGCTAAGAGAGAATCTGAATGGAAACTCTCTGAGAGCAGAAGATTGTATCAAGAACACAGAATATTGAGTGGTGATCTGAACCTAGGCTAAACTCCTCCAACTTGGATAAGACCCACTGAAAATCTCCGTTTCAGCCTTCAGGAATTGCCCTCATGGTTTTTAAACTTCTTATGGGAGGAGAGACATGATTCTGATTTTGAGATCTCCTAGGATACTGCAACTAGGACAAATGAGAGGGAATCAAAGTGGAAGAAGAGAAGCCCATAAATGTCAAAGACAGGATAGTAGAAAATAGGAAAATTATATGTGAGTCCTCACATGCAAGAGATGAGACAGAGAGACAAATTGAAGTTGGATATTAACTTTTAATTCACCTATCTCTGTCATCTAACGTTAGAGTTATTCTGTCTTGTTGGGTGGTATACCTGACTCTTTCACTAACTGTGCCAGTTGCTAAAGCATCTCAGTGTTTAACCCACTCACTCCTCAATAATCTGTGAAGCTGGGGCTGGAGCTGCCAACCACGTTTCTGGCTCCCTAGTAGGTCCTGCCAACAACGGACTCCAGAGGGAGAATAGAAGGCAAGGTGGGGAGCAGCGAGTTGCCCCTTCCTGTTTGCCCCCTCCTTCTGTCAGTGTTGTCATAGCAATGCACCTTCACTTTGGCAATGATAATTCATTTCAGTGTAGTTGAATCCAGTTTGCTGAACCGTCTCAGAGACACCAGCACAAGTCAACCCATCAAACAGCTCCATGGGCTCCTTTCTTCAAGCTCAGAGACATCAAGACCAGAAGAACAGCACCCTTTTCTTAGCAGTCTGGGTCTAAATGCTGCAAAATCTTTTCTTGAAGCTTCTAAGTTTCAATAATGTTGATTTCTTCACTGTCCCATGGGTAGAAGATGCCCCCTGAAGTTGCTAACTCTATAATCACTAGCTCTCTTTTTGACTCTTCAGTTCTTCAATAGTTAACAATCCCTCTCTCCCTCCATCTTTCTCTCCCCACCCTCTATCTCTATCTCTGTTTCTGTCTATATATCTCTATCACTATCTCTATCTCTATCACCATCTCTCTCTATATATATTATATATACACACACACACACACAACACTCAATTTAAATAATTTATGTGGTTTCTGTCTCCTAACTAGACTCAGACTAATATACCACACGAATTGCCTTGAAAAGTCTCTTAATTTTCTCATTACAAAAATGAGAAGTTTTTACTGGACACAGACGAAGATTCCTTTCAGTTATAAGTTCTGTGACTCCCTGTTATGGGCTTCAGAGAATCTTTTTAAAATATGTGCTCACTTGTAAACTGAGTAAAGGAAACGACCTGGAAGTCTTACTTGATGTTGACTGATCAGTGGATTTAAAAAGATCACCAGCTAATAGTCTCCATTAAAGACACTGAACATCTTGGCTCATGGGAATGAGATAAAGTCACAGTAAATTTCAATGAAATTCAGAGAAACAAAGACTAGATGCATGCAAAATTGGGAGAAACCCCAGGGCAACAACTGGGAAGGAAATACCAAGTCAGTACCCAAGGCATAATAACTATAACTAATAAAAATAAGGGTTGTTAGTATTGCCATCATTTATTGAACATGGGCTAGGTACCTGACACATGTTAATCTCTTTACACATATTTTATCCACACAACTACCCTATGTTGTTGTTTTAATTTTATTAACTCCTTTTTATCTATGGGGAAACCCAGGCTCAAAGAGATTACACGGTTTACCCATCATCAAAGAGATTACCCATCAAAGAGATTACCCATCATCTATTGAGAGTGGAGTGTGATTCAAATGCTGATCCATAATGCTCCAAAGCTTGCTCTTAATTATCATGTGTAACTTCCTGTCAGGAAGGTGCTGAACCAGGGAGAAGGTGGGGGCTGTTAAAGGGGCCAAAAGGCAGACAGAGAATGTATTAAATGAAAATTATAAATGTATTGACTTTTGGTTCTCAATATAACTTTATTTCTACTTTTTGCATCTGAATGAGTTATACAGTCTTTAACCAACCACTGTTTTATCATTTTTTATATGCTCAAGTGCAAACATTCTATCAGTGATAATATCTGAGCCATAATTAAGCAGAGGATGTCTAAGCTTATTATTTTACTCTTAAAACCTAAAGGATGGTAATCTGCATCTGCCCATGAACCTGCTGATACCCTGTCAAATTTGATTCATATCCACTAAGATCCCTTATAGCTACTACAAACAAAGCTTAGTAAAAGAGACTTATCCAGACAAATATTATATTCTTTGGTCTTAGATGATGATTAATGAACAGAATCCAGTGCTTTTAATTAACACCAGTCAAGATGTAGCGAAGATCTGTCCAAATGAATGACGTATTTATAATGATGTAGCTACTATAGCTCATAAGTCCATAGTGCTTAACTCTTGGGTTTGCCTATGAGTCATTCTTTAACATAGTAAACCAGGGATAACATTGATGATAATGAGTGTGGACAAATTCCTAAAGTTCTCAGTTCCCTACCTAAAATATCAGGGAGATTAGAGGATGCTATATGCCCATCCATCAGGGAAGTTACTGAGTTTAACAGAATGGCATCTAGGAGGGAGTCAGAGCTCCTAAGGGAACCATTCTGGATAAGCATTGGTTATTACTCTTAATATAAAGTGGCAAATGGTACTGGGTATGTGGTTAGATTACTAAGAAAGTCAGTGTAAAAAAGCAGTAAGACAAAAAAAGAAAAAGAAACAAGGACTAAAGAACATTAACACAGAGGAAAAGAGAACTGGCATAAAAATTAGTGAGAATCAAAAGTCAAAAGACAGAAATTTTATAGGTTACTGATGGGATACTGATCTTTCCCTTCTGAGCTCTTAGGTGTCTGTGCAAACGGAGTGGAAATCTAATAAGGGCCGTCTTTCTCATGACTTATCAAACATCCCACCCCAAGCCACAGCCAAAAATACCACAAGAAAGAATGGCCCTTCTAATAGTATCCCAGCCTTCCTTTTCCAGATGGATGGTATAATAAAAATATTCTTCCAATTATTTCAGAGCCTCAAAAGAGAAAGGGAGAAGACACAGCTTAAGTTCAGTTCTGAAAATGCATGAAGCTGTCAGTGAAGCTATTTTTGATCAAGTTGGCCATTCCTAGTAAAGATTCTTTAAAGAAAACTTTTCTGTCCCATTAAAAAGAAGAGGAAGAAGAAGAAAAAAGAAAAAGTACAGCATTAGAGGGAAAGTTGAAAATTCACCCCTTAGATCATAGTACCAGTGGAATAATTATAATGTGGAGGTAAGTGAAGTTACTTGAAATCTTGAAATACTCAGACAAAAGGCACAAGGTAAATACAGGAATACTGAGTTCAATTTTGCAGTGGCACCAAAATAACTTTCTTATGAAGATCTCTTCCAAGGACTATTTGCAGTACTAAGTGCTAAGCACTTAGGTGCATTCGTTCCTGGCTGCTCTCTCCCAAAGAGACAACCTCAACTCTTCCTCACAGGCTAATCCAAATGTCTACAATATAAAATGAAAGATGAGTATCAATGAGTAAAAAGAGAGCTCAACCAGTGGGAGGTGCTGCACAATATAAATTGTTCTTTCTGCCCAGTGCTGAGCCCTGTAGCATGTGGACACGTGAGAGCCATTGGGTCACCAATGTGCATGGAGAAGACCCTCTCCTGTGACACACCTTTTGCCTAAATTCAAATACCCCAAGTCATGAGTCAGTAACCGAGCTACAGACAAGTTTTCCAAAGTTGAATGCAGAATTGAAAAGAAATGAAAGGGGCTAACTTAGGAGGGAATAGCCACAGAGGCCATCTCTGACTTGTAAAAACACTCATATTTTTACACATGACTGACTTTATAATTAAAACAGGCAATTCCATTTTGCTCTCAGAATAACTCCACGGTGAAGCCTTGTTTTTCTTCATGTGGCAGAGAGAGAAAGGACTCATGTTGCAGAGTTTCATATGTTGACAATGAATGGTCAGAACCAAATTCAGTAGTTCTAAATTTTTATTCTGGCTTCCACTAGTACATGACCAGTTGTCAGTAGACAATGTAATCCTTTTTACTTAGAGGAAGGTATATTTTGAAAGGAGTCAATATCAACCTCTTGCCCCCAATAAGTTCCTTGAAAATTATTAAAAGCTTCCTTGAGCACTAAGAGATTCTCTGATTTCTGTGGGAGGTGCATGTCATTCATTGTTTCAAATGTATTACTCTGTTATGAACACACCCCTAGTTGTGTGTTTATAACCCTTGGTCTTATTTAGCATTTCTGTAGCACTTCCATTTTACTAAAGCTATGCTACAGTCATTTTTATTAGTTATTTTTAATGGCACCCTAGTGAAATAGAACGTTATTGGACTTATTTCATAGATGAAGAAACAAACTCAAGCAGGGCTTAGATGTACGGCAATTTTTTTATTGATACATTTGGAATTAAGAGAATTAAGGGTAGTGACTTCAAGGTTCATTGTTTCACCAGGTGAGCTAATAAAAATACTTTGAAAAAAATGAGGGATTCAACTGTACTTTTTGCCTCACTCACATAAAATTTATGTGTGTGTTCTGGCTTCCACTACAATAAACACATACCTTTGTAAACTCGTTTATTACAAAGCTCACAAAGTGTCTTCAGGATGCAAATATCTACATATATTCAAGCATTCAGCTAAGAATTCATCCTTCCTAAGAGAAGGGATGGATGATTCAGTTGCTTTTTTTGTTGAAGGATTATCTGCCAATGCCTCTTTTTCCAGAAACAATATACACTGAGGAAGAGGCCATACTAACCTGTTTGAAAATTGCCATGTGCCTTCTGCAGAAGTTTCTGCATCATCATAGGTTAACATTGCTACCTGTTCTGCCCTACCAAAAACTTGGTAGTTGCAAGCCCAGAAGACTTAGGGACATTTAGCCGTATCAAACCAGTGATGCCAGCACTATCTGCCAATAGAACACAATCCAGGTCAGCACTAAATCCATTTGTTATTCTGTTGTTTCAGCTGGGGAGAATTTATTCTATTTCCTAGCCTCTGCTCTGTATTCTTATCCAAGCAGTTAATTCAACAAGGACCTGTTAAACATGCACTCTGGGAAAGGAACATAGTTGATGGTAAGGATAAAAATTGATGTAGCAGGTCTAAGTGAAGTCTCAACAAGGTCAAATACTTAAATATATGAATATATATATATATGTATATATATATTTTTTTCTGATAACTGCTAACAATTGCACTCTGTTGAACTCTTCTTTTCCCCTTGGTGGTAGGCTCACTCAAAAATATCTCAGTTTGGTTTTACAATTTTCGGGCACTTTTGTTTACTTACAAATCTCAAGCTTATCACAGATTTACCATGTCCCCTTAGAAATGGCCATCCTACTTTGGACACACCATCTCCCCCAACACAGTCCTGACCATGGCTTGATCCATCTGCCCCAGTGGAGGAGAATGGCCAGTGGGGAGTGCAGCCTGAGCTCTCATGCCCCTTACCCATTCTTCCTTCTATTTACTTGGCAGTGCCCTGGAGATGGTGTAAAAGGAAATAGGAAAAATAAGGACTACGTTAAGAGGTCTTGGTTGAAGTGGTCATTTGCATATATGAACCCTATTGACTGGGGTAAGGCTGCTGCCCCACTTTGTTGATCTTTACTGTTGACCTAACTCATTGTCAAAAGATATGCTGTGCATTACTGGAGGTCCCACTAAGCCCTACTGTAAAAGGACACAATGTTAATCAACTTTCCTAAGCATCGATGGTCCCACCTCTTCCATCTGACCCCAGCTTGTAGCATGAGCTTAAGTCTGCTGATGGGAAGATCACAGAAGCCTACAGCTCCCAATATCCTCTATCCTTCACTCCTTTATATGCATCTTGCTTCTTGGAAACCTGTAAATGCAAAGGGTATTCCGTGCCCTCTCTCCTTCTGGAATGACCGCATGCCATAGCTCTACAGTGCCCTCTCCCACACCTATGCATCCTCTAGCCAGTGTGGTGTACTCTGATTAACATGAGAAATACAATAGAACAAGGTTCTAAGACTGCCTTCTTGAAGGATTTTCCAATTATTTAGCAATTCCCTTAAGAGTCCCTTCCTAGGTTTCTGGAACAATAGTAGATCAACTTTTACAGACACTGTGCATCACCCAAAGGCAGCTTCTTCTCATATCCAGGAATCCTTTTTCTCTCTGTTTTGGTTTGGACTCTCTGCCCTGGAGTCTTGCAAAAAAGCAGATTTCTTTCAATTCCACTTTTGTGAATTTAGTAACGTCTCTCTCAACTGTTCAGTGTCTGCACTGTGGGGTTTAGGGGGCAGGACCGTGGTAGGAAAAGTCTCAAACAGTTCCTCACCCTTTCTTGTTACACATAAATAAGAAAGGCAGTGCCTTCAGAGTGGTCCATCTGATGGTGAAGCGACAGTAGATACAGCCTGAGAGTTATAAATGGAGTACAACAGCACACAAAATAGGGAGTAATTATATCTGATGGGTAAATCAGGGAAGCCTTCATGGAAAAGGAGGTATTTGAATGACACCCTAAATGATGAATAAGATTGAATGAAAAAAACAAGTGGGCCCCAGTTTCTCCAGAGAATTCAGTGCCTATTAAAAATAGGAAGCCAAGACTTTTATCCTTTTCCTGTTTTGGGAGAGGCATATTGAATGTTGGCCAATAGTTTAAACTTCGAAGGGGGAGGGGAGAAGACTGTAGTCATTGCCTGTCTTTAAAGGAAAAAGATGAGCATTTAGAGGCCCTTAACTTGTGATGTCAAGAGCAAGGTTGAAGCACTAGTCCCTTGGGTGGCACGTGGATCAGAGGCTTGGAACCTTGGTTCAAATAAATGGACAACGGTCAATGACTCAGGTTTTGGAGTGGAAAAACTCTGGTTATAGAATCAGACAGAGTTTATAAAAATCCTGGATTTGCAATTTGTTTACTGTGAGAGCTGGAAAATTTACTTCATGTTTCTACTATAAAAGGAGATAATTTTACCTGCCCCATAAGTGTGCTGAAAAAATGAAAGCATTCCAAGGAACATTTTCAGCACAGTGCTTGGCAAATGGTGAATACTCAAGGAAGGGTAGCTACTTTCCCAATGAGGATCAGCCACTATCTGGCCTCTTGCCACTTTCTCATTCACTCCTCTCACATCCAGCAAATAAGCACACTATACTTAGTACAGTTCTTGAGGGAAAGATGTAGGAATCACCTTGATCACATCAAGGGAATTTAATTATTAATATTTATTATTACTAATTATAATTTCAGTGTGCATATGATTTATGAAATCTTTGGACCTATTCCAAGAAATAAGGAGGTTTTACTTCATTTTTTTCCAGCTCTGTAATTCCATTAGCTTTTAAAACATTTTATTTGAATAATTATTTTTAACCATGCTTTATGTATCCTTCTGCCCTGCCATGCTATTTCTTCTGTAGGGAAGCTGTGTATTATAGAAACACTGAAGACTTTATAGAGGAAAATCAGTAAAAATCATAGTTAACTTCATTCCCCAAGGAAATCCCCAAATTTCCTTACGTCACCAATGGGAGAAACATTTTCTTTATAGCTGAAGAGTCCTTCAGTGTTATGATCCCTTTCTCCAAACAGAATTTTCTGGACTTCTAGCTTGCCTTAAATGCCAAGCTTCCTGCATGACTGCTACTGATTGCCTC
Organism: Choloepus didactylus; assembly: GCF_015220235.1. Taxonomy (NCBI): domain Eukaryota; kingdom Metazoa; phylum Chordata; class Mammalia; order Pilosa; family Megalonychidae; genus Choloepus; species Choloepus didactylus. Next base: position 85,639,833 of record NC_051318.1, on the reverse strand, counting down.
AGCTAAAAAAGATGTCAAATAATCTCTCAACCTAGAAAAATGGGGCGATAGCCCTTGCTCAATAACTGGCAACTTAATGTTTACTAGAAAACAAGTACAGATATGATCTGGATGTAAGGACTTAAATTGTGTTTTGATTTAGTTGAGTTTGATCAAGGAAGGCAACAAATATTTCATAAATTCAAAGGAAAAAAATAAGTATTTTACAAATGCCCACCATACGCTTAGTTCATTTTGATGTATCTTTTATGTGATCTCCTTAATAAGAAAATAGATGGGATTGCCACTGTAATTAAAGATGAGGAAAACGTCCCAAGCGGAATATAAGATGCATGAGATTTTCATCTAGAACTCTGAAAGTTTCCAACATGTCTTAAGAAGGCAAACAAAACAGGAAATAGGTAAGCAATTCTACCACTGAGGGAGGGGGTGCCTGGGTGGAAGGGGGCAACATGGGTCTTGAATTCAAGCAACATGTTTCAGAGCAAATGAGGGAATCTATAAAGGAAGAATTGACTTCCCTTCATAGAAAGCCGATGCTCAGGTGAGATGCAGATTCTTGTTTAATGCTACTGTCAGCTAGGGTTTCAGTAAAGGATATCAGCAGATAGTTTCCTCCCCTGTAATTCAGAAAAACAAAAGCCATCACTTTCCTTTTATTTTCTTAGAAACATTCAGCCAAATGTCATTGAAAATCAGAGAGGCAAATTGGCTGGTAGGTAGGGCACAAAGTAAATATTCCAATGTACTTACCATGACTACCTGATCAAAAATATGCAACTCTTCACAAGTTAAAAGCAAAAACAAAAAACGATAAACCACTCCAAAATGCTTTAGATTAAAAAAAAAAAAAAGGCAAAGCATAAACATAATTAGTTTGACTAAATATCTAGCTCAGGAGATATTAAAATTTGTTATTTCTGCAATCTGATAAAACTAAGTATTAAAAGTAAAAGGTCTGTTAGTGATGTTATCTAGAATTCAAGGAGCTGAGCCTAAATAAAGAACAAAAGACTTGTACGTTACAAATCACCACAATGGAAAAATCTCAGAGTATAAAAGTTTTTACTGGTTTCTTTTAGAATTCATAAAACATAAAACATGCCACAGGTAGCCAACCACTTTAGAAGAAGCTTCAACAAGGAGAAAAATGTTCATGAAACTTGTCATGAACAAGAAACCTTGCAGCTGTGAGACTTGCAAAGACAGAATGACAATGATGTAGCCTGCTGGCAATTTAGCCTAGCCAGAATCATTGAAAATAAATACATGATATGAAAATCTGATGTCTTGGTCTCATGTCAGAAATGACAATGACAAGGGAAAAGAAAGAATCCTTTGTCATGACAAAAACCCTAGGACTACACAAAATGGTCGGGTATGTCATCAAAATGAAGACAGTATGAGCTTATCTTCCTGAAATGTTTTCTTCACACTCTAGCTAAAATTAGTCAGAAATGTGATTCTGCTATATTTAAAATAGTTTTTTTCCCAGCTTTATTTAGAGAAAAAATCCTCACTTTTTAGGCAAAGACTCTCCTTGTAGAAAATTTTGCAACTTCATAAAGCTGCAATTGCAACAGATTAATGGACATATCTACAGTTCTCAGTTCACTCTGCCATCCCTATCATCTGATATGGATATAACTATTATTGTATTACTCACTCCCACTGTGGGCAAATGAGAGATTAAGACTTGTAAACGCTTTCACAAAGACCTCTGTAGCAATGCTCTCATTCTTTGATATAGAAAAATTTGTAGAATTCATAAAAACAAACAAAACAAATCAAGAAGGCCCGAGTGCCCCCTTAATTCTCCTAAATCCATATTACTGTATGGAAAAATACCATATTCCTTGGTAAGGTTTGCTTGCTCCAGGTTGGAATTCAATGCTTCACATATTTTCTTGAGAATGGTGGCTGATATGGAGAAATTTGTTACGCATATATCTAGGTGTGCCAATTTGAATGCATTATGTCCCCCAGCAAAAGCGATGTTCTTTGATGCAATCTTGTGGGGGCAGACGTATTGGTGCTGATTAGATTGGAACCCTTGAGTGTTTCCATGGAGATGTGATTCAATCAGCTGTGGATGGGACCTTTGATTGGATGATTTCCATGGAGGTGTTGCCTCACCCATTCAGGGTGGGTCTGAATTAAATCACTGGAGCCATATAAATGAGGTAACAAACAGAAGGAGCTCAGAGCAGCTCTGACTGACATTTTGGAAAGCAACAGTTTGAAAAGCCAACAGCCACTGAGAGAGGTGCTAGAACACAACCTGGGATCAGCAGATGCCAGCCATGTGCCTTCCCAGCTTAGAGAGGTTTTCCAGAGGCCTTTGGCCATCCTCCGGTGAAGGTACCCAATTGTTGATGTGTTACCTTGGACAGTTTATGGCCTTAAGACTGTAACTCTGAAACCAAATCATCCCCCTTTTAAAAAATCCAATCCATTTCTGGTATTTTGCATTCTGACAGCATTAGCAAACTGGAATACTGGGTAATCTTTGATTTAGTGCCATCATAATCACGAGCTGGTTGAATGCAAATTAGCACAACTCTAATGGAAGTCCATTTAGAAATATCTGTCAAAATTGACCCAGAAACTGCATTTATAAGAATTTATCCTACAGATGTACTTCAAAACATCGTATGTATAAGATTAGTCATTGAATCACTATTTCTAAAGTGAAATACTGGAAACTGCCTAAATGCATATAAATAGAGGATTGGTTAAATCAATTATGCTCCAATCACAATATGAGAGATATGTAGTCACAGAAAATAATGAGTTTGCATTTTTATGTGCTTACATGGAAATATTTCTAAGATGTACTGTTAATTAAAATAATAAGGTATCAAAGTGTATAGAATACTATATAAAAGAGGAAAATATATACACCTATCTCTGAAAAAGCCAGAGACCAGTAAGAATTTTTGCATATGGTTGGGGGAATTAGGTTATTGAGGGAATAGTGGAAGAAAGAATTTTCCATGTATACCATTTTATATTTAAAAATTTTTGATTATGTGAATATATTACGTATTTCTAAACATCAATTAAATCAATTTTTAAAATTTTCTTTATTAAAGAAGTTGTAGGTTTACAGAACAATTATGCATAAAATACAGAATTCCCATACACCACCCCTCACCAACACTTGCATTGCCGTGGAACATTTGTTACAATTGATTATAGCACATTTTTATAATTGTACTATTAATTAAATCTCATGGTTTAAATTTGATTCACTGTTTACATAGTGTAGTTCCATGGATTTATTTAAAAATATTATTCCATTGCCATACATACGAACTAACATTTCCCCTTTTAATCATATTTCAGTATATATTTCATTGCTCTTAATTGTGTACACAGTTTTGTGCTACCATCACCACCATCCATTACCAAAACATTTCAGTCATTCCCAATAGGAATTCTGCACATTTTAAACCTTCACTTCCCAATCCCTATCCCCACCCCCATCTCCTGTAAAACTGTATTTTAGATTCTGACTCTATGAGTTTGCTTATTCTAATTGTTTCAAATCAGTGAGGCCATACAATATTTGTACTTTCGTGTCTGCCTCATTTCACTCAACATGACATTTTTAAGGTTCATCCACATCGTTGCATGTATCAGGACTTCATTCCTTTTTACTGTTAAATAATATTCTACTGTATACATATACCACATTTTATTTATCCATTCATCATTTGATGGGCACTTGGGTTGCTTCCATCTTTTAGCAATTGTGAATAATGTCATTATGAATACCAGTAGGAAAATATCTGTTTGAGTCCCTGCTTTCAATTCACTTGGGTATATACTGAGTAGTGGGATTTCCTGGTCATATGGTAGTTCTGTAGTTAGCTTTCTGTGGAACTGCCAAACCATCTTCCACAATGGCCAACAAGCAACAACCATGAATGAGTGTTCCTAATTCTCTGCATTCTCTCCAACACTTGTTATTCTCTGTTATTTAATAGCAGCCATTCTAATGGGTGTGAAATAGTCTCATTGTGGTTTTGATTTGCATTTCCCTGATGGCTAATCATGGTGAGCATCTTTTCATGTACTTTCTGGCCATTTCTGTATCTTCTGTGGAGAGGTGTCTTTTCAAGTTTTTTGCCCATTTTTTAATTGGGTTGTTTGTATTTTTACTAAGTTGAATTAGTTCATCTTATATTCTGGATAGTAAACCTTTATAGGATATGTGGTTTACAAATATTTTTTTCTCATTGTGTAGTAGTCATTTTACTGTCTTTTGTGAAGCAAAAGTTTTAATTTTGATGAAGTCCCATTTCTCTGTTTTTCCTTTCTTGTTTTTGCTTTGGTTGTAAATCTAAGAAACCATTGCTTAACACAAGGTCCTGAAGATGCTTCCTTACATTTTTTGTCTGGGAGTTTGATAGTACAACCTCTAATACTTGGGTCTTTGATTCAATTTGAGTTGATTTGTGTATACGGTGTGAGGTAGAATGTCAGCCTTCATTCTTTTGTAAATAGACCTTCAGTTTTCCCAGTACCATTCATTGAAGGGAGTATTATTTCCCAATTGAGTGATCCTTTCCAGTTTTCCAAAAATCAGTTGGCCATAAACATGAAGGTTGATTTCTGAGCTCTCAATTCTGTTCCATTGGTCTATATGTCTCTCTTTCTGCCACTATCATGCTGATTTGATTACTTTGGCTTTGTAATAGGTTTTAAGATCATGAAGTCTCAATCCTCCAACTTCATTCTTTTTCAAGATGGCTTTAGCTATTCAGGGCTACTTACCCTTCCATACAAATTTAATGATTGGCTCTTCCATTTCTTCAGAGAAGTTTGCTGAAAATTTGATTGGGATTGCATTGAATCTATAAATTGCTTTGAGTAGTATTGATATCTTAATAATATTTAGTGTTGCAATCTTTGAACACAGAATGCCCTTCCATTTATTTAGGATTTCTTTAATATCTTATAGCAATGTTTTGTAGTTCTCTGGGTACAAGTCCTTTAGATGCTTGACTAGATTTATTCCTAGATATTTGATTATTCTTCCCAGGGAACAAAACTCCCTCTCCTGGGAATCTGAACCCAACAGGCCTTTCTCCCAGACTGTCAGCCTGTATAGTTTTTATACTCCTTTCATGGTCTCAAGCTGCTTTCATCTGGAGAGCTAATTCTGGGGGGATGGGCATCCCAGAGAGGACTTTCCCAAGTCAGTCTTCCCCAGCCAAAACAGGGCCCAGGACCGCAAAGGTGGTGCTGACTGGCTCCAAAGTGCCCTGGGGAGGGGAACAGGAATGGCATCAAGAACTGCTCTGACAATTCCCTAAAGCTGAGCTTTTCTGGCCTGCCCAACACAAGTAACCCTTCAGCTAACTGCCCCTTGCAGCCCTGAGGAAGCACAGTGTCTTTAAATCTCCACCACCTCCACCCCTGTCTGGCTAGGTTTGAAGCGATGACTGCCACCACCTTTGTCTGCTGCCTCTTTTCAGTGCTGGTTGAAATGATAGCTACCCTCAAAGCCAGGCCCCCAGCAACCCAAATTCAAGAATCAAAAGCCATTATCAGCCCCTGTTCTTGGGGAAGAAGTTTTTTATGTTCCTTTCTGTCACCAGAGCGCTAGTCAGGGATTGGACCCAAGGCCAGCCTGCTGTAAAAGTGTTGGGTGAGCACCAGTAGCCCCCGTGGAGAGACCAATTTACTGTTCTTTACTGTACTTTATCAGCCTCTTCCTCCCACTCTTTCCTGTATGCTGTACACTGTTCTTCTAGCATCTGGAGTTTCAAAGTTGTTTCAGAAAGTTCCTGCCCGTTTAATAGTTGTTTTGGTGGAGGGACTGAGTCCTGAATATCTCTGTTCCACCAACTTCCCCAGAAGTCTCCCCACTATCTAAATCAACACATTTTTGAAAATACATTGCATTGATTGGGGCCTAATCAGTGACAAAATCAAAAGAGGCCATTGAACTCCTATTATAACTAAGTTCTCTGCTTGACACTATGAGAAATCTGGATTAATACTAGAACCCTACCCTCATGGAGTTTACTGACTAATTGGAGGCTTAAAACAGTAAAATTATTAGTTTACAATGCAAGGAGTTATAATAAATTACTCTATACAGAGTGGATCAGAAGTTCTGAGCTCCTGGAGTTCAAAGATTGTTATTATTAAGGAACAGAAAAAAGTAATGTGTTATAAAAATGATTCTCTCTTACTGAACATCTACTATGCTTTGCTTTTAGCACTACTTGTTCTAAGTCCATAATCTCTCAGGCACTATAAAGGCATTTTTATGCCTCTTTTACAGATGAGGAAACTGAGGTTCAGAGAGCCTCAGGTCAAGACCGTTCATTTAATAAGTGGTGGAGCAGGGCTTCTGGTCATAAATCCCCTTCTCTATTTGCTAGTGTAATATAGACAGGATACAACTATTTGATATTACATACACACAATATAATCTAAAACTTCAAGTTTTGGAAATGAAGAATTCTTAGGTTTAGAGAGTTTGATTAATACTCATCCAGGAGGAGGCTGAGTCAAAATTTGAATTCACGTCTACTTTGCTCTGGGGATTGTGCTTCTTCCAATCATGATAAAGTGTCATATGAAGTTATGAAGTCTCTGGAAAAAAGAGTTAATAATGCATACCATACATATTGTTGTGGAGAAATAATGATAAAATTATTTAAAAGAGTTTACAAAAATAAAATGTTACACAGAACAATACATCTAGATTTAGCAAAAATTTTTAGTAATGAACTTACCTTGAAATATGAAATAACTGTGAAGGGTGAAACTTCAGTAGAGTAGCGGACTTTATGAACATATACGTATGTAAAACAGTCTATTCTTGCACAAAAATGAAATATGAATATGTATGTAAGTATACACACATGCATATATTAAAATATTTTTTAATATCACCCATTTTTCTTATTTTCCTGTTCTTTAATGATTACAAAAAGTATGCCACACATAATCAAACAAAAGTAAGGAAACAATGAGTAGCACTCTCTAATTTGAACAAAAAGAAAAAAAAAAAAATGAAGGCTTCCAGACATGCAGCTCTAAGATTTTGATTCCTTATCTCTGAAATATTCATTTGTATCTTCAATATATTGTTATATAAATTGCGAGTAATCACAAAATCGGTAAAAATTTGTAAGATGTTATACAGATTCATGCATTACAGTTATTAACCTAAGTATTAATTTTCAGTCAATTTCTTCAAGCCCCTTAGATGGAGGCTAAATGTAACTTTGTTCAATGACCCCCATCATTTCATTGTTATTGAAGATTCCAACAGAAATTCAGATGACTAATGAAATTAAACATATTAAAAGCTTTTCTGAGACTCCAAATTATAGCCTTTGAAGATTCAAGAAGTCAGGAACACAAAGACAGCTATATTTAACTGATTTAAAAGAAAAAAAAACCCACACAGCTGGAAATTTGTAATAAGACATGGTCCTCATAATACAGACTACATGTAGTTTTCACTAATGTCTATCCAAGCAAGCATCCTAAGAAGTTTCAATTTTTTAGGGCACTATACATTTCCCTTAGGGAGACTGTACCATATTAGAAGTAAGGTGGCTTTTATTTTTAAATTGGTAAGAATGAAAAACTGTTTGGATCTTGCCTTACCTTATATGCAATAAGCAAATATTATTCCCCAAAGGGAAGTCAGATGCAAAGCTTCTCTCCAGAGGCAATTAGTGAAACACATGCTTCCTATGTTTAAAAATTGATACTGAGGAAAATGATGATATGACATAATTCTTTGAGACAACAATATTTTCTTGAAACATAGCTCATGAGCTCAGAATTACAAATTTAGTAGATCAAGTCTAGCGAAATGGCATCATATATTTTATTTTACTTACACTAAAGACTACGGAAAGTGTACCAAAGAAGCTAAGTTAATACTTATACATAGTCAGGCTTGAAACTTCTAGGATAAAAAATTTAGCATAACTAAGGCAGAGACAATTTCTCAACTCATCCATTTAATTTCATTCCTGTTTAAACAACAAAGGAAGATCTGAATATTTTGGAGGAATCGAAGAATCTCAGAACTTTTAGTGAAATGTACACATAGGGATAAAAAATTTTTTTAAGAGACTTCAAAGTTGCTTTAAAAAAGATAGAAAGTTTGTTGATACTTAGTGGAATTTTTTTTGTGTTTTTTTTGTTTTTGTTACAAAATTTAAGATACAAGGCTTCTAATTAAAATAAGGAGATACACACATTCTCTGACTTCCCTATAACTGTCTCTTTAGTTAAGGAAACAAAACATTTTATTGAGTGCATACCAGATGCCAGCAATGCATTTTTCCTCACCCAGAGAATCAAAAATGAATAAGAAATGGTCCTTATTTTAAAGTCCTTTTAACTAGATAATGGAGATTTTATTGTCTAAAAGTTTTACAAATAGTCACAAAAAAGAAAAGTGCATCATATTTAGCCTGTGATGTTGGATTCAGTTATCAGCAAGGAGAAATTAAATTTGGGAGCTAAGAAAGAAAAGAGTCAGAGTGATGCTACACTGGGAGTTGAGGGCCACTGATGCTTCTCTCTACCCGATTTCAGATTGAATTCTAATTATTTCCAAAGCCATGCATGTGTGTATGCAGGGAAATTGGTATCTTATAAAATGATTCTGTGTGTGTGTGTGTGTTTGCTTGTTGAAGGTCACTTTAAATTCTTCTCAGTTCTTTGAGTTCCCTTATCCTCTCTCCACACCCCACCCATTAAAAAAAAGAAAATTGTGAGCATTGTTAAAAGAACTGTCTTACGAGGAAATATATCAATTCCCATGGAAGACCAGTTCTAAGAACACACATTTTTCACTAGATGCCAAATACAAATGAAATTTTTAGTAAGAGTGTAAGCCTCTTTCCACATCTGTAAAACCCAGTTCATTGCCTACAAGACCAAAGTATTTCTCCTTTAAACTTCTCTATTTTCTATTTTGGGCGCCATTTATTGAATAAGTAAAGTTATTTATTTAAAAGCTTCATTATAATAGCACATCATGAGACATCTTTTTTTTTCCCATTTTTTTGGCTTAAACTTAAGTCAGTGGAAGGACTGAATAAAATCTGTTGAATTAGTAAATATGAATGGAATGCAGGCTTTAGTTGGTTAGGATTCCATATGGAGAGTATCATCTGAGTTAAGGAAGGTTTTTGCCCCTTAATTATCACTACACATAATTAGCACATCGAGACACACAGATTAGGCCAAAGAAAGAGTAATTCTCCTTTGTGGCTGTGCATCTGTGTGTGTGTTTGAAAAACAAAAGTATACTGTTAGTCATGTTTCTGACCCCTAGAGTATAAGAAAAACATGTTACAGAAGATGATGCAAAGCATTTTGACATAGGCAAAATTAAACATATTACTGAGTATGTCAGTGTGAAAACTTCTGTTTTGATTCCTACACTGATGTCTACTGGCAGGAAATTATGAAGAATTTTTCATGACACTCATTTTCTGTTTTTGTTGTTTTTGTTGTTGACAAACACTTTTCCAAACAAACATGGCATTGCATTACATTGTGGTAATGACTATATTCATTTGTGCCATACAAAATAGCACGTGAACTAGTAAAGAAAGTATTATGAAATCACTTAATTAACTAATAGGACACATTCAGTGGAAATTCAACAATCTGCTTAAAATGGAAATTAAACAAACTGATTATTTACTTTCAAACGTATGTAGAAAACAGAAAAATCTTTCTCTTAACTGTTAATTTGTTTATGAAAGTTGATCCAGATTAATTTAGCATTTTGATGCTTTGACCTGGATTTATTTTAATTTTTCCATAAAAAAAGGCTTCTCATACAAATTTGTACTACAAATACTACTTTAGGAAAATAGATATTTTTTTTTACAGTTATGATACTTGGATACATTAATCTCTTGATCTCTATTTCCAAATCTGTAGAATGGGGTAATCATACTTATTACCTCATAGGTTGTCGTGTATATTAAGTTAAATGCAAAATAAGTAGATAAGTATCTGGCACACAGCAGACACCCAATAACTGCTAATATTGGCTATTGTTATCATTACCATCATCATCATTATTTGTATACGGAGCTAATTGAAAATAAGTTCCCTCGAGTCTCCATAAGATCACTATCGTCATTTTCTAGAGATCAGAGATATTTGAAGGCAACAAATTTAAATAAAAAGAAATTCCTTAAAATATTCTTCTTTTTGTCCCACTAACTTGAACTGGACTTCCTTTTGTTTAGGCTGTCAAACAGGCAACTACAAAACACTAACAAGGGCCGTAAAAGGAATTCACAGTCTTCTCTGGGAGCACAGCTTAGGGGCACCAAAACTGAGCTGGAAAAATTGGAGAAGGTTTCACAGACAAAATAAAACATGAGCCAAATTCTGAAGGAAGACTCAAAGTTATTCAAAAGAAGCTAGAGATGGAAGAAAATCCTGATGGAGGAAACAGTAGCATGCAATAACGTGAAGGTTTGAGATGGCATGTGATGTTGAAGAATTTTAAGTGCAGCAGCTCGGTATCACCAGAGGCTGTTAAGAATAAACAAGTGGAGAACAAGTGAGAAAGAAGACTGAACGAATAGCATGACTTATATAGTATCTTGTATGTTTTTAAAGGTATTTCAAATTTATCCTAAAGGCAACAAAGCATCCATACAGATTTGGGTGGTTTTTGTTGTTTTGGTTTTGTTTTTTTGACACATAGAGAATCATTTTCTAAGATTAAGGGATTAACTATGAAGGAATAAAGAGAACTCTAAAGATCTCCCTAAAGCTGAGAGAGAGTGTTGAAGGAAGAAATAAACTGGAAAAAGGAGCTGCTCCCCAAGGCTGGAATTCAGACCTTGCTAGAGAATAGGCTGTAGCCCACTAGTTAGCAGAGAAGTTTTTTGAGTTGCCCTGGGCCAGAACTAGTTCACAGTCACTAGGCAGAGGCTGTGAGCACGAGAAATGAGAGCTGGGATTTTTGAGCGTGTTCTCCCACTGTGTGCTGCTGGACTAAGGCTGGACAGCAGGGAGCCACAGCCAGGATTGGTGAGCAGGAAACACTCCCACCCTGTCCCCACCCCCAGATATAGGTGGACAGAGGCTGAGAAGCCACCCTTTGCAGTGCCTGATAGGCTCCATGGAATTCTGCCTGTGAAGAAGCCACTGTAAATGCGAGACCATCCCCTGGAGTGACACTGAAACTTGATGGTAATGTACACCAGTAGACATCCTCCACACAGGCAGCCACGGAGGAAGTCAGGAGAAGCAAAATGAGGCACACCACAACCAGGAAGGGAAACGCCTTCCTCCTGCAGTGCCCTGCCGCTGAGAATGCTTACCATCAGGCCCGCTGGCAAAGAAGAAATGCTTACAGGGTCCAGCCCAAAGAGCTGCTCCTAAAGAGGGGATTTGGGTGTTCAGGAGGTATCTTTATACATCATAGCCCAGCTAACATCTTTCTAAACTGTAAGGAGATCTCTGTTCTGCCACCTCAAGAAGTCTACACACTTGGAGGGATTTTCTTGGTTTATTTGTCCTATTCCAAGCCTTTGGAAGACTGTTGCTTTGCTATGGGGAAGGCTTTGTGTGTCTGATGAATGGAATCTCTCTCAGCTAACCTTCCCTGTCTCCAGCCATTGATGTGCTAACTTGGCAGAGGTTCACGGGACCAAGTTGGCACATCCATGGAGACCTGCTCTATGACTAGGCCCCTCAGAATTCTAATATATCACGTCAGCCCATATGTGGCCATTAAAAGCTTGATTCATGTTCAGCCAGTGTCTCCTTTCTCCCATCTTTGGCAGATTCCTCCTCTTCCTGCTACTCCATTAGGGATGACAGGTGCCGTGAGTGTCTTCTCTCTCAGGATAGGTTCATCCTTTTCTGGAATGTAGTTCATTTGGTTTGAGTTGTATGTGTGGTTGTCCTCAGCTCATGGATGGGTTTTAAGAAACAAACTGTGATTTTATACTTACCCACTTGTTCTCACTGTTTGTGACAGTTTCTTCTGTTTTCCTACTTCCTAACCAGAAATGGAAGCACCACTAATATTTAATTTCATTTGACTGAGTTTAAAATATATAAAGGTCACCCTGGAACCAGGGTGAATGATAGATTAGTGGGATTAAGACTGAGACAAAGTCTATTTGAAGGCTAGGAAATATAGGCATTTGTTGAGAAATGAGGTAGCTTTTGCATATTCTGGGTGAGAGCCACCCAAATGAGCAAAAATGATGGTAAGAAACTTAAGAAGGCAAAAAGGGCAATGATTTATATTTATGGATTTAGAAGATAGGACTTGCATAGGACTTGGTCCTTAGCACTGGTATGCTGCTAAAGTTCTTCTTCATGAAAAAAATAAAAACAAAACCAAAAAACTGAATTTTGGCATTTAAATGTTTTAAATACTCCCACATTGATTTCAAGGTACCCACAGCTTCCCAGACACTTGAGTCTAATGAATCAGTGCCAGCTGGTACCCACCCGTTCTAGCACACCACTGGACCTTAGTAAAGGAAACAGAAGTATTAAGAATGATACTCAGGTTTTCTATTATTTGGTCACAAAATATCAATAGCTGTTTACCAGGGAAATCCCAGAATCATGCAGAGGCCATCTCCCAGACCTCAACTACCCCCTTTCTTTTCCCCTCTTGCTTGATTATGTGCAGATGCTTCACTGTGTTTCCATTTGGCTCCCTGGAAAGGCCTGACTGTACCTTGAGCCCAACACCAGAAATGGGAACAAGCAGCCCCAGTTGCTTATCAGGGTGAAAGCTCTGCACAAAAGTCGCCCAACACATGCTTTTTGCTCAATGGCAGGGCCCGCTTCTCCTGGGGTGTAAAATATTCGTGCCTCAGGAAGCACAGGTGTCCCCCATCTGTCCTTCTCTCCAAGATACTGGACACAATAGGACTTCGTCCCTGCTCTGTTGGCCCCTTTGTGCTGTGTAAGTGATAAAGCCATCATTTGCTGCGAGTTTCTGTTGTGCCTGAGCCTTTCTTCGCACAACACTCCATGTAGCAACTCACTCCACATTATTACTTATTGATATTGGTGCCAAAAAATTATGGAACAAGTTTACTGACTGGGTTGCTAATACTTGGGACAAAGAAGTGAGAAATGCTGTACAAAAATGCATGTAGGATTTAGGGAATGATCATACTTGTAAATTACGTAAAAAAAAAAAAAAAACTATCAAAAGCAATATGGGGAGAGTTACTATTTGTGAGAAAACATATATACCACTGCCTCATTTTCCTTTATGCTAGTTATAGCCATCCCTAGGAAGTTTTACCTCTCTGGGTAGAGAGCCTCAGCCTTTCCCCTCTACAAAGAGAAGGGCAGCGGAGAACAAATTGGGAATGCCTAACTCACCTGCAACTTTATGAAAGAGATTTGGTAGACCAACTATTCTTGGGGCTTATCATTTCTCAGTTCTGAGGAGTCACACGAATCTCAAATTTAAATAAAACATGATTATTCTTATTCAGGGAAATGAAATTACATTATTCATTAGGTTTAAGAAACATTCTGAAACTTAATATGTTATATGCAAAAGTCTTGAGAGGAAATGACTAAATTTCAATTTGAATAAAATAAAGGAAAAATCCATAAAAAAAATGTTGAAATCACCATAAAATTACTAATTGTTTGCCTAACACAGTTTCTGCCAGATATCTCCCATGTTCCAAATGATTTGAGTGAACAACTCAAGGCAATTAATATGAATTAAGGCATCGCTATCCAAGGAATAAAATGTATTTTGGTGTGTTTGAATTACATCTTGTCTTGAAATGAGCAGAACAACTGATACACAAGCTCACCTTTGCATGAACATATGCACAAACAAGCTTTCTTTTTCCAAGAAGTGTAGTTCTCATAAGTAATTCTAATGGGTTCACTCCTGCAAGTGTGGAGACCAGGCTCAGGTCCCGGCTTTGCCAGCCACCTTGGGCCAGTGACAGCTCTGCTTCACTAGGCTGCATGCTTCACCTGTGCACAGAGGGGCTAGACAGGCAACCTGTAATGACTTTCCCACCCTAGAGGCCTACAATTTGATGAAACCAGCATGTATCGCAATAATACACATTTTTATGGGTTTTTCCTTTATTGTATCCAAATTGAAATTTAGTCACTTCCTTTTGAGACTTACATATAGCATATTAAGTTTCACAATATTACTTATACCTAGTGAATAATGTAATTTCATTTCCTTGGTAGGAATACTCATGTTTGAGTTGAATTTGAAGTGGTAGGATTCCTCAGATTTGAGAAAGGAAAAGTCCCAAGAAGGGTTGCTCTATCAAATCTCTTAGGAGATTTGCATCATACATTGCCAATCTTCTACAAGAATATTTGCCATGCTCTTCCACATCCCAGTTCTTTAATATTTCTCAATCTTGATGAAGGCTTTGATACAGATGTCACAGGTCCCTTAGATTTCTATACCTTTCCCCACGAGGGAAATAGTGGCACCATAGGCCTCTGGTTTTTAATCCATGTATAAGTGTTACTGGATGTTTCTACATAATGATTCAGCTTCACAATGTCTGTGTTTCCTATGATTGGGCAAGTTTGTACCCCTGAACAAGATATCTGTTAGCCCTCATAAAGCTAGAGTTAGGTGAGGGGGCAGGGCAAGATGGTGGTGTGGTGAGGTGTAGGTTTTAGTTACTCCTCCAGGGCAGTAGGTAGAAAGCCAGGAACTGCGTGGATCAGACACTACAGAGCATTTTGACTTTGGGCATACTTCATACAACACTCACGAATGTGTGGAACAGCTGAGATAAGCGAAATCTGTAAGTTCTCCTGGCCAGAAGACCTGTGCCCCTCCCTGCCAGGCTCAGTCCCATGGGAGGAGGGGCCATCTCTTGTGGGAACGAGGAGGGAGAACTGCAGTTGCAGCTCTGATTGAAAACTCAGGCTGCTGATCAAAACTCCAAACATAGATAGATGGAGACCAGACCCCAGAGAATCGGGGAGCAATCAATCCAGTGGGGAGGAGATAGGGCTAGCAAAAACATCAAAAAAAAAAAAAAAAAAAACCCAAAAATAAAAACAGAGACTTTGTGGAGTTCTGGTGAACATAAAATGGAGAAGGGCAGTGCTCAGGCAGAGTCAGACTTATATGCAAATCCAGAGGGTGAGGTCCCTGGTCTGAAGAGCCAGTTTCTCTGCTTTCTTGATTGTTCCTTAATGGCCCTAATCTCCTTGTCTCTTAGCATTTCAATAACCCATTAGATCTGCAAGGAGAGCCCCCCCTTTTTTTAATTTTTTTCTCTTTTCTAAAACAATTACTCCAAAAAGCCTATTACAGAAAGACTCAAAGACTTGCAATTTGGGCACAGGCAAGAGCAGAGCTAAGACAGCTCTGAGAGACAAAGCAATAAGTCTAGTGGTTGAGAAAATTCACTAAATGCCACAACTCCCCAAGAAAAGGGGGGCATCCCCTTACAGCCATCTTCCCAGAGGGCTGGGAACCCTCCTGCCCAGTGCCAGCACCACAGCCCAGAGCTGCCCCAAACAACCCAGTGGGACAGGAAGTGTTTCCAACAACATGCACACACACCATAACATAGGGCATGGACAATAGCCTTTTGAGCACCCACAGCTAATTGTCCCAGAGCCTGGAAGGCAGAGCTGTGTGAAAAGGGGGAAATTAACACACCCCATTCAGCCATCCTTTCAGCAGACTGGGAACACCCCTACACAGCCCTGCAGCCCAGAACTTCCCTTGGGGGATGGTGCTCACATGTGACATAGCACAGTCTTCCCTCAGCAGGGTACCCAGGAGGGCATGGCTTGTAAGTGGGACCCACTCGCAAGTCCCAGGGACCATATGCCTATACCAAGGACTTATGGGTCAGTGGCAGAGACAAACTGTGGTGAGACTGAACTGAAGGATTAGACTATTGCAACAGCTTTAAATCTCCAGGAACACCTGGGAGATTCGATTGTTAAAGCCACGCTCCTTCCCTAACCACTTAGACACAAGGGCATTCAGGGCAGGATGAACCAACTGCAAATGCAAACTTGGTGCACCAATTGAATCCCACAAGACTCACAACCCCATTCAACATGAAGACAAAGTTGGGGAGATCTGGCTTGAGGGGAATAGGTGGCTCGTGGATGCCACCTGCTGGAAAGTGTACACCACAAAGCTGTAGATCTGACAAATTGAAGACAAGTGTTTCAATCAGCCAACATATCCTAAAAGAACCCTATCAAGTTAAGGAAATGCCAAGAGGCCAAAAACAACAGAAAATTTTAAAGCATATGAAGAAACCAGATGATATGGATAACCCAATCCCAAACACCCAAATCAAAAGATCAGAGGAGACACAGTACTTGGAGCAATTAAACAAAGAACTAAAGACAAACAATGAGAGCATGGCACAGGATATAAAAGACATGAAGAAGAGCCTAGAAGAGCATAAAGAACAAATTGCAAGAGTAAATAAAAAAATAGACGGTCTTATGGAAATAAAAGAAACTGTTGCCCAAATTAAAAAGATTCTGGACACTCACAGTACAAGACTAGAGGAAGGTGAACAGTGAATCAGTGACCTCGAGGATGACAGAACAGAAAATGAGAGAACAAAAGAAAGAATGGGGGAAAAAATTGAAAAAATCAAGAAGGACTTCAGGGATATGATATATAACATAAAACATCCAAATATAATACTCATTGGTGTTCCAGAACAGGAAGAGAAGGGTAAAGGTCTAGGAAGAGTATTCAAAGAAATTGTGGGGGAAAACTTCCCAAATCTTCTGAACACCATAAATACACAAATCATAAATGCCCAGTGAACTCCAAAATAGAATAAATCCAAATAAATCCACTCCAAGACATATTCTGACCAGACTGTCAAATACTGAAGAAAAGGAGCAAGTTCTGAAAGCAGCAAGAGAAAAGCAATTCACCACATACAAAGGAAACAGCATAAGACTAAGTAGTGACTACTCAGCAGCCACCATGGAGGCAAGAAGGCAGTGGCATGACATATTTAAAACTCTGAGAGAGAAAAATTTCCAACCAAGAATTCTTTATCCAGCAAAGCTCTCCTTCAAATTTGAGGGAGAGCTTAAATTTTTCACAGACAAACAAATGCTGAGAGAATTTGCTAACAGGAGACCTGTCCTACTTGTGATACTAAAGGGAGCCCTACTGTGCCAGTTTGAAAGTACTGTGTCCCCCAAATACCATTATCTTTGATGTAGTCTTGTGAGGCAGACGTTTTGGTGCTGATTAGATTTGCTTGGAATGTGCCACACCCAGCTGTGGGTGATGACTCTGATGAGATATTCCCCTGGAGGCATGGCCCCACACATTCAGGGTGGGCCTTGATCAGTGGAGCTATATAAATGAACTGACTCAAAGAGAAGGAACTCAGTGCAGCTGTGAGTGAGGTTTTGAAGAGGATCAAGCTTGCTAGAGAGGAACGTCCTGGGAGAAAGCCATTTTGAAACAGGAACTTTGGAGCAGACACCAGCCACGTGCCTTCCCAGCTAACAGAGGTTTTCCAGACACCACTGGCCATCCTCCAGTGAAGGTACCCGATTACTGATGTGTTACCTTGGACACTTTATGGCCTTAAGACTGTAACTGTGTAGCCAAATAAACCCCCTTTTTATAAAAGCCAATCTATCTCTGGTGTTTTGCATTCCACAGCATTAGCAAACTAGAACACCTACCAACAGAGACACAAAGAAACGAAAGAGAGATATGGAGAAAGATTCAGTAGTAAAGAGATTCAGTATGGGTACATTAAAGGACATTAAGAGAGAAAGGGGAAAACATATATCTACAAACATAAACCAAAGGATAGGATGGCTGATTCAAGAAATGCCTTCACAGTAATAACATTGAATGTACATGGATTAAACCCCCCAATTAAAAGATATAGTTTGGCAGAATGGATCAAAAAAATATGAACCATCAATATGTTGCATACAAGAGACTCATCTTAAACACAGGGACACAAAAAAATTGAAAGTGAAAGGATGGAAAAAATATTTTATGCAAGTGACAGCCAAAAGAAAGCAGGAGTAGCAATATTAATCTCAGATAAAATAGTCTTTAAATGCAAGGATGTTATGAGAGACAAAGAAGACCACTACATACTAATAAAAGGGGCAATTCAACAAGAAGAAATAATAATCATAAATGTTTACGCATCTAATCATGGTGCCACAAAATACATGAGACAAACACTGGCAAAACTAAAGGAAGCAATTGATGTTTCCACAATAATTGTGGGAGACTTCAACACATCACTCTCTCCTATAGATAGATCAGCCAGACCGAAGACCAATAAGGAAATTGAAAACCTAAACAATCTGATAAATGAATTGGATTTAACAGACACATATAGAATATTATATCCCAAATAAGCAGGATACACATTCTTCTCTAGTGCCCATGGAACTTTCTCCAGAATAGATCATATGCTGGGACATAAAACAAGCCCTCCATAAATTTAGACCTAGGTGAGTCTGTGCTCCTGGTATAATAGACTATGTCAGCTCAGTTTTGAAATTTAGTATTGCTCTCCCTTGCCTGATCATGATAACCAATTTGGGAGATTTTTTTTTTTTAAATAGCTATCTCTAAGCATTTTTATTGGTTTCCAATTTTACTAACATCTGAGCCAGAACTGCAACTAAAAGGGATTGCTGCTTTTGTATAAAATTTAAGAAAAAAAAGTGCCCCTCCCCCCTTTCACTAACAAATGGAAAATGGAAGGGTTGACAAGTTCCAGGCCCAGTCATGGGGAATCATGGACATGAGCCCCCACACATTCCCCTGGTCAGGCATCTCTAGGCAACACACTAGGGAGCAGATTCTCAATCAGGTGGATTCATCAGAGAACTGCTTGGTAATTACCCAGGACATATGCAACATCTAAATAATGTTTTTACATGTAGGAAGTATATGTAGAGAACCATCAGGACAGAGAGTATGACAACTGCAATAAAAGACACTCCTGATAGCCAGGTTTTGTACAGTCAGGGCCTGTGCCAGTTTGTATGTATTGTGTCCCCCAGAAAAAGCCATGTTCTTTGGTGCAGTCTTGTGGGGGAAGATGTTTTGATGTTTATTAGATTGGAACATTTGCATTGGGTTGTTTCCATGGAGATGCGCTCCACCCAATTGTGGGTGATTACTCTGGTTGGATGGTTTCCATGGAGCTGTGGCCCCACGCATTCAGCATGGACCTTGATTGGTTTACTGGGGCACTATATAATTTCAGACAGAAAGAGTCAGCTTGCTACAGCCAAGAGGGACACTTTGAAGAATGCACAGAAGCTGAGGGAAGAGCTGGAGCTGAGACAGACATTTTGAAGATGGCTGTTGGAAGCTGATGCAGACTTTTTGGAGAACGCCATTTTGAAATGCAGCCTGGGAGCAAGCAGACGCAGCCACATGCCTTCCCAGCTAACAGAGGTTTTCCAGACACCATTGGCCATCCTCCAGTGAAGGTACCCAATTGTTGATATGTTACCTTGGACACTTCATGACCTTAAGACTGTAACTGTGTAACCAAATAAACCCCCTTTATAAAAGCCAATCCATTTCTGGTATTTTGTCTTCTGGCAGCATTAGCAAATCGGAACAGGGCCCTACCTTGGTCACTGATCAGTGAGGACATATGGAGTTTGGACAGTGCATTTCAGCTGAGTCTGACTGGCCACCCTCTGATGTCGCATTGAATATGTCATCATTTCATCATCTTTCCAAGATCATTATTTCACAGTTACCATTTTGGAAAAAGGGGTGGGATAACAACATCTGTGATTCTTACACAGATTTGTGATGACAGGCACATGAAAGAAAAATCATAGTCACTGTTCCATTTTATTTTTCAGAGTATTTTTCAAAAGACTTCATAATTAATGACTAACCAACATTTCTAAATACTTCACTAGGAAGATTAGGTTTTATTTATTAATTCAGTTTTGATACTATCTGCTAAGAATTCATATGGAATTGAAGATGATTATCATTTCTGAAAGATTAGTTTAAGTGAAGATAGCATTATTCATTATGATTCTTGGAGATATGTTTGTTATAAAAAACAACAAATAAACATTAAAAAGGATGGAAGTGAATATTACACATTCTTCCATTCCCAGAGAAGGTGAACAAATGAAAATGTGAGAGACTAATCTCTTTTATTGTTATGTTAAAGCAGATAATTTGCATCTTTCAGCTTTGATATTCTCCATAGCATTTTGCTTGTAGATTTTCTTAATTGCAGTCTAGTGGTGGCATTTATCATATTCTCACCTTCAGTGAAACTTTATGGCCCTATGAATTTTCCCTGAAGCAGATCACTGTAAGACTTCTGTATTTCATAGGAAGTAATGTGCTGCTGAAAACTGAACTAAGATTTTAAAAACTTGAGAGCTAGTTTAACATCTGCCACTTACAAATCCAGTAATCTTTAAAAATCCACAACCTTTATAAGGCTCATATTCCCATCCATAAAATGGAGCAAGAAATACTTGCAATGGTTTCCTTCATGAGCCAGTTACAAGGAGAAAATGAGAGTAGTATGTGAAAATATTTTAGAGTTGTAAAGTCCTATGCAGATATAAAATGCAATTATTTGTATTCCATTAGATTGTACTTTGAAAAATGGTTTTGACTTCTGCTTATTGCCATAATGTATCATACATCAAAGGTGACCAGCTAAAATATATTTCTGGTTACAATCTTTCAGTCAATCCATTTTCACCATCAAGAGTTAGCCCAATGTAGTGGTGTTATTTGCTGTCCTTAGTAGTATATTGTATTGTATGACATGTTATTTTTCTTTTTATCATTTCTTCTTATTGCTAAAAAAAAAAAACAAAACAAAACAATTTTTCTTGTAGTAATCAGTATGTTCAAGTGCTGATTGTGGTGATAAATGTACAACTTTATGATGATACCATGAACAACTGATTGTTCACTGTGGATAAATGTATGGTATGTGAATATAACTCTATAAAATTGTAGGAAAATATATATATATAGGAGTAAAAGTGTTGGAGAAAACATGGTGAGAGGGATGATGCCTCACCAATATGGACTAACTACAATGTGTAAACTCAGAATTGAATCTTAGAACATAGCCTAACATGGACACAATAATTGTAATAGTCCCTAGATGGTAAGCTCTTACAGCAGTTAACTCTATCCCTGAATTGTAAGGCCTATCTCTAAACTTTGAGATGCTGATCCCCTAGCATATACCTGATTGGTCTCTGGAACAATGCATATCTCTGAGACACCTGAAACTCAGAGCTAGAGCTCGGCAGATATGAATGTCAGTATTAGTGCATACAGCCACTATCAAAAAAAAAAGGCTGAAAAAGAGCCCAGACTTCAATTAGTGATATGAATGAAGCAGGTCTGGTTAAGACCAGGGCAAGCCAGGCCAAAGGGTAAAGGATGAAACGGATTGTGTTTTAAAACTTCAACTTTCATATGAGACCAAGAGAATAGATATCTATTTGGTACAGGATCTAAATTTTCTAAATGTTGCAACTCTATAGTCGATTTGTTCAAACACCACAATTGCATGGAACTTTGAATAGGAAGTGAGATACGGTAGGTTAGTATAGGCTGGAGTGAAATAGTGACACATCCCAGAGTAATTTGGACAGATAATAAAAAATATATTTACAGCCTCCCCAACCCCAGCCCCGAGGATCTGGGGGAAGGTGTGGATGTGTTGGACATCCTCACCTGGACTGGTGTTGATGTTGTCACAAACATTGGGACTGGCGGTTTGATGTGCTGAGCCCTCGAGCATGGGACTTGCCCTTATGAAGCTCATTACCACAAAGGAGAGTCTAAAGTTGTATGTAATGGTGCCTAAGAGTCTCCCCCTGAGTACCTCTTTGTTGCTCAGATGTGGCCCTCTCTCTCTCTAACTGAGCCATCTAGACAGGTAAACTCGCTGCCCTCCCCCCTACGTGGGACCCGATTCCCAGGAGTGTAAATCTCCCTGGCAACGCAGAGTATGACTCCCGGGGATGAATGTGGACCCGGCATCGTGGGACTGAGAGTATCTTCTTGACCAAAAGGGGGATGCAAAATGAGACAAAATAGTTTCAGTGGCTGAGAGATTCCAAATGGAGTTGATAGGTCACTCTGGTGGACATTCTTATGCACTATATAGATAACACCTCTTAGGCTTTAATGTATTGGAATAGCTAGAAGTAAATACCTGAAACTACCAAACTCCAACCCAGCAGTCTGGACTCCTGAAGACAATTATATAATAATGTAGATTGCAAGGGGTGACAGTGTGATTGTGAAGACCTTGTGGATCACACCCCCTTTATCTAGTGTATGGATGAGTGGAGGAATGGGGATAAAAACTAAAGGACAAATGGGGTGGGATGGGGGGATGATTTGGGTGTTCTTTTTTCACTTTTATTTTTTATTCTTGTTCTGGTTCTTTCTGATGTAAGGAAAATGTTCAGAGATAGACTGTGGTGACGAACGCATAACTATGTTATCATACTGTGGACAGTGGATTGTATATCATGGATGATTGTATGGTGTGTGAATGTATTTCAATGAAACTGAATTTAATAAAAAAAAAAAAAGATATACATAAACTTAAAAAAAAAAAAAAGAGTTAGCCCAATGAACTCTGCACCCACATTTTCCAGTGCATTGATTCCAAGTACTTCATACTATCCTCCAAGAACAGACTGTTGAGGCTCCTGCTTCTAGTAGCAGCTATAGGTGATCATTTTTGGAAGGCTGATTGCAGCTCTCCCTAAGTGCAAGACAGAGATTTGGGTCTGTCATATTCACTGATGTGTCTCAAGGAATGAGAACAGCAACTTGCTCCTAACACCTCTCAATAAACAGTTCCCGAATGAATGGAATAATTTCTACACCTTAATTCTGAAAAAAGCTGAGTACAAATGGAAAAATGTACTGAGCCTTCCAAGGCATAGTTTTTAAAACTACAGTTCATGGTCATTAGGTTGCTCTCCCCTCTCTTTCTCTCAACATAAACTGTTGTATCCTTTACTTCCAGGGAAATGCCAGTAGCATTTCTCTTTCATAAAACTCACTCATACACGGGTAGCATTCATGCTTCAAAGTTTAAAAACCGCTTAACGAAGTCCAAGGGCATAAACAGCACAATACTTTTCCCATAATGCCTTGTCCATCTTTGAGAACCTATACTGGTTTGTACTGGGATGACTAGAATTAAAGCATTTTGAAATCCCAGAGTTATCTAAAGGAACACAAGTTTGTTGCCTAACTTTGGCCATTAAGTTATAAATACAATTTTTAATTTTCCAGAGTAATTAACAAAAAAGAAGAACTACAATTTAACCCTCCAAACCAATAGAGAGAATTAAAAGAGTGAGTCATAGTATAAATGCAAACTAAAGCCTAGAAAGTGGAAAAGTAAACTAGAAAACATGGAACAAATAAAAAACTTAAAATAAGATGGTAGAATGAAAGTCCAAATACATCTGCCATCAAAATAAGTGAATATGTACTGCACTCCCAGGTTTAAAGACAAAGATTGTCAGAGTGGCAAAAAAATCAATTTCAATTATATGCTAACTAGAAGAAACAACCTAGAACTCAAGGACATGGAAAGTTTGAAAGTAAAACAAGAGAAAAAAAAAATTTTAGCATGTATAATACATATGCTAAATGTATGCATTAGAATGTAATGTATACATTCTAATATACAAAAATTAGAATTAAAGGTCAAAATAATCAATAGGGGAAACACGTTCATTGAATAATGCTTAAAGTTTCAGTTAAACAACAAATATATCAAGTGCTTGGATCTAATTAAATAACCTTGAAATATTTAAAGTTAAGTTTGTTTTAATCGCAATTAGAAATTTATCCACCTCATCAGGGTAGAAGGAATTTTAAAATACATTTTTATAACATTGTATAGATAACTGAGAACATAAAGATTTTGAATTAAAGCATGACATACATACAATAATGCAAAAATTGTGCTTTTTAATTCAGAAAACATTTATTAATATTGCCAGAATATTCAGCTATTTGTTCTTCTCAATATTAATTTTTTCTGTATTATTTAGAATATTTACTCTGGCCCAAATACAGTTAAATTATAAATTATTAAAATAATAAGAAAAGGAAAATAAAACCTCTTACATTTTGAAATTAAAAAAAATATGTGTCTGAATCATGGGTCAAAAATTTTTAATTTTAATATTTTCTTTATGAAAAGATATAGAACTGAATAATAATGAAAATACTACATCACAAATCTTGTAGGAAGCAGCTAAAATGATTTTTAGGAGGAAATATGCAGCTTTAAATGCTATACAAAGAAAGAAGAAGGCATGGAAATTAATGATAAGTATCCAACTAAAAAGTCCAAGAAAGAAAAACAGAAAAACCACCAAAAAATCAGAATAAAAAAGTGAACATCAATACATTAGAAAGTAATGGAGTAGATACCAGGGTAAAATAGAATCACCAAAACTCCAAGTTGATCTTATAAAACTACCTTAAATATTAAATAGTCTTGGTATTGATTGATTGAAAAAAGAGAGCAGAAACAGATTTAAAAATTAGGTATGAAAAACTGCACAGGACTACAGGTGAAGCCATTTTTAAATTTTATTAGTTAATAGAATATTATGAAAAATGTCATTTCAACAAATTCTGACAAAATGTGCTAATTCTGAGAAAAATATAACATCAGAAATGACTTGAAAGATTTATGAAATCTGCAAAGTCCTATATCTATTAAGGAAACTAAATAGTTACTTTTTTTCCCCAGAAAGACCACTTCCCCCAATCCTATTACTGTTTTGTTTTGTTGTTTATATGTTACATGAATTCTACCATAAAATAGTAAAGAAGGAACCCTTCTCAACTCAATTTATAAAATTATTATAACTTTGGTAACAAAACCGTCAAGGGCATTGTAAAATTAGAAAACAATAGGCCAATAAAATCATAAATACTGAATTTAAAATCCTTGAAAATATTGGCCTGTTCAATTGAGTATAGACATAAAAAGATATTCAATTTGACAAAGTCATGTTTATCCCAGGAATACAACATTGTTTTAAAACTATAATATCTGTTAATGAAAGTCATCATATAAAATCATTGAAGTAGAAACTCAAAATAAGCTCAGAAAAAATTTGATGATATTCAATAA
Source organism: Choloepus didactylus (assembly GCF_015220235.1). NCBI lineage: Eukaryota > Metazoa > Chordata > Mammalia > Pilosa > Megalonychidae > Choloepus > Choloepus didactylus. The sequence continues at coordinate 85,614,631 of NC_051318.1, read as the reverse complement.
CCATCGTGATAAAAATTCTTTAAACCTAGGTATGAAAGGTAATTTTCTTAAGCATTTATAGAGCATCTACTAAAATAATTACAATAAAAGTATACTAATGATGAAATATTACAAGCATCATCATTAAAAAAAGAATAAAATAAGGATGTCTACCATGAAAAACTGCTTTTTATTTTTGTTCATCACCATTAAACAATATAAGAAAAAATAAGGAGTTAAAGATTAGAGAGGTAGAACCAAATTTTCATAATTTGCAGATAATTTGTTTGTTCCTTAGAACTCTCCCAATTAACAATAAAATTCCTTCAAAAAATTTAAATGATTAGTATTTATTACTTAAATTTTACCTAATAAAGAGGTACAAGATCCACAAGAAACTAAGTGTGTGGTTACAATAATGTCCTGCAACCTCATTGTGGGGTATATACTTAGAAGATATGAGAGCAGGGACACAAATGAACATTTGCACACTGGTGATTATGGTGGCAGTATTCACGATTAGCAATGGATGAAGGTGGCCTAAGGATATGATGACTGATGAACGGAATGGCAAACTGTGGTGTATGCATACAATGGAATACTGAGCAGCTGCAAGAAGTAATGAAGCTGTGAGACATGCAGCTGGGTGAGTGAATCTTGAGGACAGCATTTTGAGGAAAGTACACCAGAAATGAAAAGACCAACATTCTAATGCCTCACTAATATGGACTAACTATAACGTATAAACTCTGAGAATTGAATCTTAGAGCACAGCTTATCAGGGGAATGCTTATTACAATGGTCCCTAGATTGTAAGGTCTTACAGCAGCCACATATATTCCTGAGTTGTAATGGTTATCTGTAAACTTTGAGATGCTGAGCTCTTTATGTATAACTTGGTCAGTCTCTGGATCTTTGGACATCTGTGTGACACCTGAGACTCAGAGCTAGAGTTTGGCAGCTATGAATGTCACTATTACCCCATCAGCAACTGTTAAAAAAAGCTGAAGAGTTCAGACCCCAATTAGAGATATGAATGAAGAGGATCTGGTTAGGACTAAGGCAAATCAGACCAAAGGATAAAGGACAACATTGACTGTGTTTTAAAGCTTCAACTTCTGTGTGAGACCAAGGGAAGAGATGTTTATTTGGTGCAGGATCTATATTTTCTGTAGCAAATTAAATAATTTAACTTGTACAGTCAGTTTATTCAAGCACCATAATTACATGGAACTTTGAGTGGGGGGTGAGATTTGGTAGGCTTGTACCAGTTAGTGTGGGATTCTGATACATCCCAAAGTAATTTAGGCTGAGAATGAGGATATATTTTCAGGGACCCCTGGGGAACTTTGGAAGAATATGGAAATATTGGACTTCCCCACCTGAGTTTTTAATGGTATTCTTGCAAACATTGAGGACTGACACTTTGGTAGGAGGAGCTGTCAATCTTGGGGCATGCCCTTGTGAAGCTTGTTGCTGCAAAGAAGAGGCTTATAATTGTGCCTAAGATTCTCCCCCAGAGAACCTCTTTGTTGCTTAGATGTGGCCCTCTCTCTCTCTCTCTCTAAGCCCATGTAGCAGGTGAACTCATTGCCTTCCCCCTGACCCTCCCTCCTACGTGGGACTTGACTCCCAAGGATATAAATCTCCCTGGCAATGTGGGACATGACTCCTGGGGATAACCCTGGACATGGCATCATGGGATTGAGAAAATTTTCTTGACCAAAAGGGGGAAGTGAAATGAAACAAAGTTCCAGTGGCTGAGAGATTTCAAATGGAGTCAAGAGGTCCCTCTGGAGGGCATTCTTATGCACTATATAGACATCCCTTTTAGTTTTTAGTGTATTGGAATAGTTAGAAGGAAATACCTGAAACTGTCAAACTGCAACCCAGTAGCCTTGATTCTTGAAGACTATTGCATAACTATGGCTCACATTCCCTTTGTCCAATGTTTGGACAGATGAGTAGAGAAACAGGGACAAAAACTAAATGAAAAATAGGGTGGGATGGGGGGAATGGAATGTTTTGGCTCTTCTTTTTACTTTTATTTTTATTTATTTATTTATTTAGAGTAAGAAAAAAGTTCAAAAGCTGATTCTGGTGATGAGTGCACAAGTATATGGTGGTACTGTGAAGAGTTGATTGTATACTGTGGATGATTGTAGAGTATGTGACTATATCTCAATAAAACGGTATTTTAAAAAGAAGAGGTAAAAGAACTTAATGGGAAATATTATGAAAATCCATGGAAATACATTAAAGGAAATATCAGTAAGTGAAGAGTTATACCATGTTCATGGACAGGAATGCTCAATTTTATAAAGAAGTCTATTTTCTCTAAATTTATATGTGGACTCAATGGAAGTTACAGTGAGTATTCCAGTAACATTTGTTTGTGAAACTTGAGACGCTGCACCTGAGATTTGTATGGAAGTATAAAGATCAAGAATAGCCAGTCTTGAAGAAAAAGAGAATAGTATGGAGGCTTGCCTATCAAATCACTAATAATAACACTTACTACAACACTCATACCACAAAGAAAGTGAAAAGATGTGCCACAAACAGGGAACAGGTATTTAAAATACATGTAACTGGAAAAGGACTAGTTTCCAAGATATGTAAAGATCTTTTAAAAATCAATACAGTAAAAAACCCATTGAAAGAAAATAGAAAAAGACATGAATAAGAGTTTGCCAGGAGAGGAAAAATGAATAATCAGTTGTCTTAAGAAAACTTGGTTAACCACAGTAAAAATCAAGGAAATACTAACTAAAACCATAATGAGATGCCATTTCAAATTTGTGAGAATCTCAGAAATATTAACGTGAAACCAAAATCAAGTAAAGGAAACATTATATAATCCATCAGTTAGGAATAGTTTAGCTACTGTTAGAAAGGTTGAAATAACTTTGGAATAAACAGGATAAAAGTTTGTAAGTGGTCCACAGAGAGACTGCTGGCTCCACAGTGTTTGGGATCTATCTCTCTTATGTTCTGCAATTTTCAACATCAGGCTACTTACTATTCTGTGGTCTAAGATGACTTCTACAGTCACTGACATCATATTGCCATTGCAGCCAAGAAGAAAATGTACAAGTGCATTCATGCTTTCCTTTCAAGGGTATGACAGTCATTTCAGATGTAACTTCCACTCACACTCCATTAGTGAGGTGTTTTTGCATGGCGATACCTATCTGCAAAGGAAGTTGAGAAATGCAGGCTTTTCTAGGTGGTCATGAAAATCTAGCAAACATCTCTAAAAGTCTAAATGCTTATTTTCAGTTTTTGTACTTGTCTTGATACTGAATGGTAACAACAGTCCATGGATGATCACAGGGGCTTGTATGCTGTTTGTGTTTTTGTTTGAATTTCCCTGGACATTCATTTTTTAAATTCAATTTTACCAATATATATTCATATACCATACAATCATCCACAGTGTATAATCAATTGTTCACAGTACCATTATACAGTTGTTCATTCATCACAATAAATTTTTGAACATATCCATTACCACACACAAAAAAAGAATAAGAACAAAAGTTAAAGTAAATTGAAGTTAAAGTAAAATAAATTGGTAGCTCCCAATGCTTGTGAGAATATCATTAATTCCCAGGTGGGGAAGTTTAATTTTTCCACATTTCCCCCCAGTACTTCAAGGGGGCTTTGCAAATACATTTTTATTCTCTGCTCAAATTACTCTGGATTGTATTGGAGCTTCACACTAATCTGTACATGCCAACCAGATTTCACCATTTATTCAAAGTTCCATGTATTTATTGTGTTTGAACAAATTGACCTACAAGGTAAATTATATAGTGTGCTACAAAAAATATGGATTTTGCACCTAATAAACATTGCTTCCTTTGGTCTCACACAGAAGTTGAAGTTTTAAAACACCATCAATATCATGCTTTACCCTTTAGTCTGATTTACCTTAGCCCTAACTGAGTCCATTTTGTTCATATATCCAACTAAAGTCTAATGTCTTTTATAGACTCTTTAACATCTGTTATATGGAGTAATGCTGATTTTCATAGCTGCTAAACTGTAGCTCTGTGTCTTAGGTATCACACAGATACTAAAAATTTCAGGGACTGACTAGGTTATACAAAAGTAGCTCGGCATCTCAGAATTTAGAAATAGCCATTATAACTGAGGAATAGACGTGACTGCTGTAAGAGCTTACAATCTAGGAACCTTTACAATAAGCACCCCCCCCAATAATCTATGCTCTCAGATTCAATTCTCAGAGTTTGCACACTACAGTTAGTTCATATTAGTGAGGCATTAAACTGTCTTTTCAATTCTATTTATTTCACTCAACCTACTCTCCTCAATGTCCATTCACCTAGTTGCATACCTTACAACTTCATTCCTTCTTGTGATACCTCAATATTATATTGTATGTATATACCAGTTTGCTATTCCATTCATCAGTTGTTGTACCCTTAGGTCACCTCCATCCTCTGTGAATCATGAATACTGCCACCATAAACCCCATTGTGCAAATGTCCATTCATGTCCCTCTTTTCAGTTCTTCCAAGTATATACCCAACAACATGGTTGCAGGACCATAAGGCAACCCCATGCTTAGCTTCCTATGGAACCACCACATTGCCATCCAGACGGACTGCAACATTCCATTTCTTCACCAATGGTGATTAGATACATCACTCTCTCCACATTTCCTCCAGCACTTGTATCCCTCTGTTTATTTTTTAAACAGTTTTATTCACACACCATACATTACCTCCTAAGTAAACAATCAATGATTCTCTGTATAATCATAGTTATGCATTCACCACCACTCTCTATATGAGGACATTTCCATTTTTTCCACAAAGAAAGAAAAAAGACAACCAAAAAGGAACAAAAGAAAAAAATTAAAATAAAATACAATAAAAAGGTCAGACAACAATACCAATGCCAAGAATTCCATACCCCTCCCTTATATCCCCCTGTTATAGACATTTAGCTTTGGTTTCTTGCCTTTGTTACAATTAATAGAAGCATATTCCAATGTTACTATTAACTGTAGATTCTAGTTTGCATTGACTGCATTTTTCCCCAGTGCCATTCCATTTTCAACACCTTTTAAAGTTGACATTCATCTGTTCACCCTCATATAAAAACATTTTTATATTTGTACATTTAATCACAATCATCAGCCACTCTAGGTTTCACTAAGTTATACCATCCCAATCTTTATCTTCTATCTTTCCTTCTGTGTTCTACATGCCCCTAACCTACCTCTTTCGATGGTACTCATAGTCATCTTTGTTCAATGTACAATATTGTGCTGCCATCACCCAATATTGTGGTATCCATTTCTGAATCTATACAATCAATCCTGTTGAACATTCTGTACTCCTTCAGCATCAAATGCCCAATCTTTACCCTCTGTCTATCTCCTGGTGTCTTCATTTCTACACTCTTCTCCAAACCCCTCTCTCCTGTCTTTTCCTATCTGTCTGCAGCACTCCCTTTACTATTTCTTGTAGAGGAGGTCTCCTGTTCACAAATCTCTCTGTCTATCTGTAAATATTTTAAGTTCTCCCTCATTTTTGAAGGACAGTTTTGACAGGCATAGGATTCTTGGTTGACAGTTTTTCTCTTTCAGTATCTTGAATGTATCATACCACTTCCCTCTCACCTCCATGGTTTCTACTGAGAAATATGAACTTAGTTTTATTGAGCTTCCCGTGGATGTGATGGATTGCTTTCCTCTTGCTTGCTTTCAGAATTCACTCTTGGTCTTAGGCATTTGACAATCTAATTAGTAAATGTCTTGTAGTAGGTCTACTTGGATCAATTCTGTTTGGGGTATGTTGTGCTTCTTGGAACTATAATTTTATGTCTTTCATAAGAGTTGGGAAATTTTCATTGATTATTTTCTCTATTATTCTTTCTGCCACCTTTCTCTTCTGCTCTCTTTTTGGGACACCTATAACATGTATATTCATGAGCTTCATGTTGCATTCATTCCCTGAGCCCCTGCTCATATTTTTCCATTCTGTTCCCTATCTGTTCTTTTGTTTGTAGGATTTCAGATCTCCTGTCCTCTAGTTCAGTAATCCTTTCTTTTGCCTCTCCATGTCTGCTGTTTTTGTCTCCATGGTGTTTTTCATCTCTTCTATTGTGCCTTGCATTCCCATAAGTTCTGCCATTTTTTTTATCAAGCTTACATTCTTCCTTATGATCACCCAGTGCTTCTTTATACCCTTCATGTCTTTTGTCACATTTTCTTTCAACTTGTTAATTTGATTTAGAAGACTTGTTTGAACATCTTTAATTTGTTGTTTTAACCCTTGAATCTTAGTTGAGGTGTTAGTTTGTTCCTTTGACTGGGCCATATCTTCATGTTTCCTGGTATGGCTCATGATTTTTTTTTGCTGTCAAGGCATCTGATTTTCTTGATTACTTTATTGTGGAAGCTGTTGTCTCTCTTTTGTCTTGGGTTTTCTTGTTGGTTTTCTTTGAACTCTATATTTCTTTGTTCCTCTCACTGGCCAGTTGTCAGATTGGCTCTGACTCCAAGTCTTCCCTTAAAATCAGGCAACCACCATGGCCCACCCACAGGGATGGGAGGTATGCACTGGGCTCAGTTTCAGTATGTGTGGTAATATAGATCTGTTGGCTTCCAGTGGTGCTGTTTTCCTCCAGCCAACAAGACCTGGGTTTGTTTTAGAACACTGCTTTGACAATTGGGTTGTCCATATTTATCAGCCAAAACCAGGCTGTGTTTCTATTCAGGGCATACAGACCAGCTCCTGCTATCATAATACAGGGTCTGAAGCATCTTTTTAAAAAGGTTTCTACTCCTTTGCACTTTCTGAGCTGTTCAGCAGATAGCACTGTTCAGTAACTTAATCCTCCTCTGAGGCTGCTTTGCCTCTGAGTACTGGTTGCATCTACAGAGGCAAGCTGAAACTGCAGGACTCCTATGCCCTCACTTTGCCAGCCAAGTCTGACTTGATGTGGGGCTACACCTGTGGCAGAGCACTCCCTCAGCTGACCCAGTACTCTAGCCATCCCCCAGTCAAGGAAACAGCCACTGGCTGTTGCTTCCTTCAATGGTGGGGGAAGGGTTTTCAGACCCAGGGCTGGAAATGCAGTCTCTGTCCATGTTTTCTCAGTCTCTTTGTCCCTCAGTGACTTGGCTTTGAAATGTCCTCCCCTGCCCCCAGGTCTCCAAACAATGGGGTTATGCCTCACTGCTATGAGAAATTTTAAAATCTGTTTCCCTGGTGGGAGGGTTCCCATCTATTGATTCTGTGCCTTTCCCACACTGAGCCCAAGTGAGGGGGAGGGGAAAGGACCAGCTGGTCTGGGATGGAAGATTCCCACATGACACCTCCTCTCCCTCCTCACCTCAGCACCTACAAGGCTCCTCTCCAGTCCACACCCTCCTCCAGAGCCCCAAACTACCCAGAACTGCCCTTTTGTTCACAAAATCTCTGTAGAGGAGTCTCCAGCAGCCATCCACACCAACATGTTGATGATGCCACTCCTAGATCACTGTATTTTAACCTTGCTTCCTCAAACTTTCAACATCTCCTGCCTCGTCTTCACTTTCAGCCAAAGGCCAAGCTTAACTTTTCAGAAAATTGAAGCAATCAAAAGAGAACTTCCATAAACTCCCTGCTACTATATCCATTCATCTATAGTCATCTGCCCCTACATAACATGCACCCTTTCTTCCTGTAATCATGGAAAAACTGGCCACCCTGCCACAGTCAGACGATCTTTCCAGTTGTATAGAGGATTCCTTCATCTCTAGCATAACAGGGGAGATCAAACCAATGATTTTGTTATTTGTTCCCTTTCTCTTGTGGATCACTGCTTTTCTATGTGTTTTGTATTATTTCCATCAACATTCAAAATACCTTTATTTTCTTATCTGAAAATAAACAAATAAATAAACCAAATAACAAACTCTCCTGGGTCCCTCTTCCTCCCATTTCCCTGCTTTCCTTTATAGTAAAACTCCTTGAAAGATCTTAATTGTTTCCTCTACTCCCATTTTTCTTTAACCTATTCCAATCAGACTTTAAACCAAACCACTCCATTCAAATTTTCTTTTCAAGGTCACCAATGCACCGCCACATGTTAAATTCAGTGGTCGATTCACAGTTCTTAGTTAGTCTACCATCTGTCTTTGTACAATAAATCAATTTTTCATCCATGAAAAACCTTCTTCACTTGATTTGGAGGATACCATGTTGACTGCTTCTGTCATCTCACTAACCTTCTTAGTTGTTTTGTTGATTCCTGCTCTTATCCCCCAAACTCTTAGGTTGGAGGACCAAAGGCTCCATCCTTGGGCTTCTTTCCTTCTCTGTCTCTAGTCATTCCCTTAGTGGTGTCTCCTACTTTTACAGCTCAAAATATCATCTAAATATGGTTGACTCCTAAAATTATATCTCCAGCAAGTGTCTGTCACCTGAACTTTAGACTCCTGCTTCCAGTGCTTCCTTGACATCTATTGGTTGCCTGATAGACATCTCAAACTCAGCACATCTAAACTGAACCCCTGATCTTTAAGACCCCCCCAGCTGGCTCCACCATCAGTGCCTTCTGGCTTGCTAGGCCAAAACTCTTAATGTTTTAACTCACTTTCTCTTTCACATTATGTCTAATCTGTTAGGAAATCCCAGTGGTTCTACCTTCAAAAAATACATATAGTCAAAAATAATTCTCATGAATGCCACTGCTTCCAACCTGTTTTGAGACACCACCATATCTCCCTTAAGTTTTCTCAATAATCTCCCAGCTGATCTTCTTGCTTCCTACTGTATCCCCAACCCCATTTTCTACCCAGCAGCCAAAGTGGAACCTTTATAATTATAAGTCAGACCATATTATTATAAGCCAAACCCTTTCATCAGCTCCCCATTTTACTCAATGTAAAATCAATAGCCTTGCCACTTTTTCAAGGTCTTCAATGATCTGGCCACTATTGTGCCTCTGACTTCATCTCCTGAATGCTCCTTTCTACTGCAGCCTCCTTGCTCATTCCCAGGTAGAGCTGACACATTCCTACCTTAGGACCTTAGCACCAACTATTTCTGCCTGGACCTAGCATTTTCCAGATATCCACATGGCCCTCGTCTCCTTCTGGTACTACTTACACATTGAAGCTTAGCCTTCTCATTGAAGCCTACTCTGACCACTCTAGCCTCCCCACTCTACCTGCCTCCTTTGCCAGCATGTTTCATCCACTTTTCTCTGCTTTATATTTATCCATTCCAGCTATTGCATCTTATATGTAATATGTAATTTACATATTTATTATGCTTTTGTCTGATGTATATTTATCCATTCCAGTTACTGCATCTTCTATGTAACATATAATTTACATATCTATTATGCTTTTTGTCTGATTTCTCCACCAGAATATAAGCTCTATGAATGCAAATATTTTTGCTTGCTTTGTTCACTTCTAAAGATCCTGCATCTAGAACAATCCCTAATAAGTAATAGTTGCTTGATAAATATTTGTCAACTAAATGAATGGATTATTTTGTTAAATCAATAAGCCTATAAATAGATGTTATCATTTGTACTTTAAGGTGAGCCAAATGAGGTTCAGATAGATAAGCTTTTATGGTTAATAAAAGAGCTGGCCCTAAAGTCTGGGTCTTTTGATCCACATTTCTTCACATCATGTGCCTCCCACTGCTCTTGTCTTGGGTCATTCTTGAAAGGAAGCATAAAGCCAGGTGGAGATTCCTGGGTTCAGTTAACAAGTGTTATTTAATGATCGCTGTGTGATTTAACCAAGCACTACTGAAAAGTGGTTTTCATGGGCCTTTCCTTTCAGTTTATGTATAGAGTAGAGAGAATGTTACATTGCGGGGAGAAAGAGAAAAAAGGACACTTAAAAATATTTAACATTATTCAGTTTTTGTTTTCCAATACAATCTAGTTGACTATTTTGCAAAATTAGATTGTGGGGCTAGATTATAATCTCCACTTAAGCATCTTTATTGCTTACAGTTCCAAATTTTAGAGAAAGAAGACACTTCCAAGCACCCATTTCTGCTTATTTGAGCCCCATTTTCTTCTATGTGAAAAACAGAAAATGAATTCAGAATATATTTCTTATAATTTGGTATTCTGCCCAGATTTTTCCTAATTTTTATGAAGGTTTAAACTGATAGGGTTAAGGCACTGTCCTAATAAGATGCAGCTTTCTCAGCTGTTAAAATAAAGGGATTGGAAATACATGCTTGTTTGATCTGGAAAGAGTATATTCTAATATTTCTACTTCCTCTTGGAAAGTAAATCCTCAATCTTAAAGGAGTTTCACTTAATGTTATTTAAAGGGGTGATTAGGAATGTTCTTCTGCTAAGCAGGTACATTCCCCATTGCCCTTGCCAAATCATCTTAGCATACAGGATTTTGAAATACCAGGAAATCTACATATGTGTTTGCTTTGTGTAGGACACGTGCTTGCCACCAAGTTATGCTTGAGGTCCATGGAGTGGAGGCAATGAAACCTGGGCTTGCCACAATTCTCCATCGAGCTTCTTGAAAACTGGATTTGGTATCACCCAAGAATCTATGAAACATGAACACTAGGGAAGGCTTACCAAGAATGAAGTCCTGGGGAGCAGCCAACCTCCCTGCAGTGATGCCCTGCCCACTTTAATATAGCTCCACTGGCTGGATGCATGCAGTGAATGGATGACAGTAGGATGCTCAACCAGCTGCTCAGTGAGCCAGACACATGTGGGCAGGGAAGGAGAGTACAGATGTGAGGAGGTTTGCTAAAGGGCTGCCAAACAACACATGAAGCATCACAATGCTGTCTGGTTTTAAACTGGTATGAAACAATAGCATCTAAGAGTTGGTCTTGGCCCACAACTCTCCAAATTAAAGTAATTTTTTTCCCTCAAATAATATTGGGACGCCAAAGAAAGAGACAGAGTTTCTTCCAGGAATGCAGGACCAACTCTTATTTTGGCATGCACTTCCTGAAACAGTCAACAGATAGATATCTAAATGTTTTAATTTCTCCTCTATAAAATCAGCAGTGTTCCATATTTCCAGTCTCAGAATACGTTCTTATAGCTTCCTTTTCAGATCCTGTAAATCAGCATGAGAAAAAGTATGACATGAGCTTAAGCAAGGCAATAAAAGAAGAAAGAACAATTAAGATATAAAAAATCAGCATCACTTTTCTAAAATTAAGTCCTCTCCTGGCGGGCTTTGTGTATTTTTGGAGATTAAATTCATCTTAAATTTGTGATAGACTTGAAATTGTTGTCTGAAAAAATAAACATGATGTTAGTTGAAAAGCATACCGAAGAATGCTTATTGTTTAAAAGAAATATACTGTATGTGAATGCTCATTTATGTGGACACATTTATTATCAAAGATAATAGGTCACAACTTACTGGTTAAATGACCAGTTTCTAGACTTCATATTTGAAGTGGACTACATGAGTATGCCTTATATATTAATGTACAGTTTGCATATGTGGCTAGATCTGACTCATTGTGTGTGTATTTTGGTATTGTCCTTAGAGTTAAAATATTTCAGATAACTCCCAAGACCTGGAATTAGTAAACCCATCCATTCATTTACTTAAATTATCATGGAGTGTCTACCATGTTTTTAAGATAGTGCAAGGTATTGAGGATACAACAATGAATAAGGTACATGTAAGTCCTAAACTCCAGGAATTCGGATGTTTATCATTTAAAGTCTACTTTACTCAGCATTGTTCAAGGATACAAAATACTACAATACGTGACACCTACTTATAAAAGGCCAATGATTCTGTTGGGGAGATATGAACCACCCAGAAAGAAAACAATTAAAGATAATCTTATTTGTCAGAATTATTGAATGAGTCCTTTAGAGCAGGAAAACTTTCTATAGAGGCCAGAGAGTAAATAATTTTGTGCTTCATGGGTCATCTCATCTCAGTCACAACTATTTAACTTTGCCCTTGTAGCAAAAAAGTGGCCAGAAATAATAAATAAACTAATGACTGTGAGTTTGTTCTGGTAAAACTTCATTCCGCCAAATAAGTGTTGGTCTGGATTTGGCTTGTGGGGTCTAGTTGATGAACTCCTGCTTCAGAAATAATTTCTACTGGAGCAGGAGTAGAGAGGGAAATCACATAACACTAGTATTTACAGAATTTTAGCAAAATAATCAGAATATACCCTGTATCTTCTTAAATTCACACTCCATGAGTTCATGTATCTCGGCCCAAACTCTGCTCTGCACATCAGGTTCAACTCCATCTCTTCTGGCCCATATCTTTCTACTTGAAGCCTTATCCTTTACTTAAAAAAAAAAAAATCAGTGTTATTGAGATATATTCACATACCCTACAATCATCCACAGTGTACAATCAATTTTGGTACAATAAAATTATTACTACTGATTGTAGTCCAGTTACCCCTGCTCTTTTCTGGTTGTTTTTTTTTTTTTTGCATGAAATACTTTTCCAACCTTTCACTTTCAGCCTATTTTTGTCCTTATGTCTAAAGTGAGTTTCTTGTAGATGGCATATAGTTGGGTCCTGTTTTTAAATCCATTCTGCCAGTCTATGTCTTTTTACTGGGCAGTTTAATCCATTAACATTTACTATTGTTAATGTAAAGGCAGTACTTTCATCTACCATTTTGTCTTTTGGATTTCATATATTATATCTTACTTTTTCCTCTCCCTCCTTTTACCCTTCTTGATAGTCTTGATTTCTACACCCTTCTCCAAACCCCTCTCTTGTGTTTCCCTATCAGCCTGTAGCACTTCCTTTAGTATTTCTTGTAAAGGAGGTCTCTTGTTCACAAACTCTGTCAGTGTCTGTTTGTCTGAAAATATTTTAAATTCTCCCTCATTTTTGAAGGACAGTTTTTCCAGATACAGAATTCTTGGTTGGAAGTTTTTCTCTTTCAGTATCTTAAATATATCATACCACTGCCTTCTTGCCTCCATGGTTTCAGCTGAGAAATCTACACATAGTCTTATTGAGCTTCCTTTGTATGTAATGGATCACCTTTCTCTTGCCGCTTTCAGAATTCTTTCTTTACCTTTGACAATTGACAATCTGATTAATAAGTATCTTGAAATAGGTCTATATGGATATATTCTGTTTGGGGTATGCTGTGCTTCTTGAATCTGTAGTTTTAGGTCTTTCATAAGAAATGGGAAATTTTCATTGTTTATTTCCTCCATTATTCTTTCTGCCTCTTTTCCCTTCTCCTTCTGGGACACCCATGGCACATATATTCATGCACTTCTTGCTGTCATTCAATTCCATGGGTGATTGCTCATATTTTTTCCATTCTTCTCCCTATCTGTTCCTTTGCAACTAGGATTTCAGATGTCCTGTCCTCCAGTTCACTAATTCTTCTGCCTCTTCAAATCTGGTGATGTAAGTCTCTTTGTGTTTTCCATCTGTTCCATTGTGCCTTCCATTCCCATAAGTTCTGCCACTTGTTTTTTCAGTCTTTTGAGTTCTTCCTTATGTTCACCCAATGTCATCTTTGTATCCTTCATCTCTTTTGCTGTGTCTTCTCTCAACTCCTTGATTTGATTTATGAATTCATTTAGCATGTTTGTTTGAACATCTTTAATTAGTTTCTTCAACTCCTGTATCACACTTGAAGTGTTAGTTTGTTCCTTTCACTGGGCCATATCTTTGTTTTCCTAGTGTGACTTGTAATTTTTTGTTGGTGTCTAAGCATTTGTTTCCTTGATTAGTTTATTCTAGAGGTTATTTTCAATCTTTTAGTTTGGATTTTCTTGTTGGTTGGCTTAGTTCTCTGTTTGTTCTTTGGCATTCAGATCAACTTATCCTAGACCTCTAACATAGCTTCTGTTTAACTGACTAGAAGTTTTTAGCTCTTGTTATTTTGGTTCTTGCCCTGCCTACATGTCTCTCTCACCAGCCAGTTCTCAGATTAGCTCTGCCTCCCAATATTCCTCTCTCACCAGGCAACCACAGCAGGCTGCCTGTGGGGGGTAGGTACTGGGCACCACAGCAAATTCGCTGTGTGTAAAACAATTCTGCTGGCTCCCAGTGGTGTTCCATTTTTCACCAGCCAACAAGCCCTGGTTGGGTTTTAGAGTGCTGCTTTAATTATTGGGTTGTCCATATTTCTCAACTTAAACAGGGCCAGTTTCCCATGCAGGGGGTGTATACCAGTTCCACTGGGCCTGGGATAAGTTCTACTGAGGTTCTGAGAAGTCCTAAATTTCCCTTGCACTTTCCAGTCTGCCCAGCAGATGGCACTGTTCAGTGGCTTAATTGTCCTCAGAAGGTGTTTGCCTTCTGGATTTGAGGCTGTGTCAGACAAGGTGAGGCTGTGTCCGGCTGGGTGGGGCTGAATTACCTCTTAGAAACCAGGTGAATCTGACTGGGTGGGGCTGATTTACCTCTTAGAGCCCAGGTGATTCTGGCTGGGTGGGTCTCCATTATCTCTTGGAGCCCAGCTAAGTCTGGGTGATGTTTATTACCTTCTGGTGCCTGCATCTGACTGGGCATGGCTGAAGCTGTGGGTTTCCTACATTCTCCCTTTGCTGGGTAAAGTCTGGCTCATTGTGGGACTGTGTCCCCCACTCCCTTTGCAGCAGAGGACTCCCCCAGCTGCCATAGTTTTCAGCTGTCTCCCAGGCAAGTATGGGGCCGCCAGCTACTATGTTCCTTAAGGGTGAGAAAAGGGCTTTTGTACTCAGGGCTAGAAACAGCCTCTGCCCATGTTTTCTCAGAATCTTCAACCCGCATTGCTCTGGACCTTAAAATGTCCTCCCCTATGCCCCTGATCTCCAAATGATGAGGATCTGTCTCACTGCTAGGAGTGATTTTTTTTTTGTCTATGTCCCTGGTGGAAGGTGAGATGAATCCTGCTGGTTCTGTGTTCCTTCCATGCTGCAGGAGCCAGAGTGAAGGGGAGGGGAGAAGACCCGCCCACCTGGAATGGAGTTCTACCTTATATCTCTTTTCTTCTTCAATTCAGCATCTGTTGGGCCCTTCTCCCATCCATACCCTCCTCCAGAGTTCTGAACAAGTCAAGTTATCTTTCTTTTTTGCTGAATATCTGGGGAGAAGTTTTCAGCAGCTGTTTACATTGCCATGTTGATGATGTCACTCCCCCCTTTCCTTTGGTTTTTAACTTAGTTCCTAGAGGAGTCTTAGTGCCAATATCTGTAACCACTTAATTGGATACCCACAAGCTCTTGTGCTTTAAGGCTCAGGTTTCTGTTTTGTATTAGGAGGAAACAAACAACCTCTGGACTTGAGCGCATGTGAAGCTATAAAGAAAAGTAATGAGACATGGAGTATGTGTGTGTAAGAGCAGTTGGAGATGGGTTGTTACAGGAGGAATAAAAATTAGCAAAGATTCTCAGAGAATCTATCCCAGAGATAGAAGAGGGAGAACAGTACAGGAACACTTTAACATGCTTGAGAAGGCCCAGATAACTAGTATGCCATATCTCCTTAACTAATGAAGTTATAGACAACTCCATTAAAGAATCTAATGATGTTATAAGTTAGATAATGCCACCCTATGGACAGTACATGGAAAAATTATATATTAGAGGTGAAACCATTGATAAATATTTTACTAACCTGAATATACTTTCCTTTTCCATAATACTCTCCATAGTCTCCATAATTAAGCATTAATAATTTAAGTTGGTCTTTGAGGTCTTCGGGATTTCCAATTACAGTATAAGGATTGCAGAACTGTACTGTTACCATTCTATTCTTTCGGTAAATTGTTAATTAAATAAGCTGCAAATGATTCATTTTTAATTACTGAATACATTTAGAATAAATGCAGCTGGAAAGTGTCTACTGCTAGTTTATAGCTTGGGATTATGTAGACAAGGTGTTTCAAAAAGATCTTAAAACTTTCTGCATATGTCCATGCTTTCACAAATGGTGTTTCTTCTTCCTGGCACTTTTACTTGCATGCTACACATAGCTTAACTCCCAAACTTGACATCCTTCACCTGACCCGTAGCTCATTCTTCAAAGGAGTTTTCCTAGACCTTCCCAGGAAGGTGCAACATAAACCACATCTGCTTGCATAACACCCTGTGCTTGCCATCATCATACTTATTACATGGATTTCTAATTGTTTATGTTCTCCCCATCAGATTATGAACCCTAGAAGTACAGGAACTAGTTCTCATCTCTAGCCACTGCCGGTGCCTGTACATAGTAGGTGCTCGATGAATATTTGGAAGAACAAATGAATGACAAGTTCCTAATTAGAAACATGCAGCTGTTATTTTGAACATATCCCAGAAGGTACAAGAAACCTTTTGGTCCCTAGAGTGTTAATAAAATCCTATGCCTCTGTGAAAGAAAAACCAAATGCACTGGCAGATGTGAAGCAGGCAAGGGTGACTTTATTCATAACTCCCATGGTAGGGAAAAGAGTAGAACTCAACTCCATTGGACAAAGGAGAGCAGCTTTCTAAGGGCTGGGAGTGGGTTAGTGGAAAAGCATGGGGATGGGTGAGTGATTGACTGAGGTTGCGATTAGGACCA
Organism: Choloepus didactylus; assembly: GCF_015220235.1. Lineage (NCBI taxonomy): Eukaryota > Metazoa > Chordata > Mammalia > Pilosa > Megalonychidae > Choloepus > Choloepus didactylus. Next base: position 85,598,121 of record NC_051318.1, on the reverse strand, counting down.
CTTGGAGCAGAATGTTTTCCTTCGTGAGGCCAGTACGGAGGAAGAGGATGATAAGGCACCACCCAGTTAGGAGCCTCTCGGGTGCCTGAACAGTGTAAGATCCAGAGCAAGAGGGAGGTCAGGGGCCTGGCATCAGGGAGACACCTGTGTAAAGTTTAGTCAAGCTAAAGGGAAGTTAAAGCCACCTCAGTCACATCCCATCTTCACCACTCACAGCTCATCCAGTCTGTTCATGTTTATGTTCCAATGACATTTGGAAATAGTACATGGAAATTATATTGTGAATAATTTCTGATCTTAGACAAAGATGACCCAATTTCATCACAACTATCATCAGCAATAAGACTCTGAGTATGTCACTTAGCCTCTCTGGGTTTTAGTTTCCTGACCTGTAAATAGGGTAATAACAATATTCTCCATGGTTGCTGTGAGGACAGAAAAGATAATTTGATAATGGTTTCTAAACCATGTCATGAAATATAAACTGTCATGATTATTTCATTTCTTGTTCAAGCCTAAGTATCACTAAGTAAAATATTTGCTAAAGATCTCAGGAAGAGGGACCTGCCTTGGTATTTGTTTAGAATATTGTTCCTTTATAGACTGCAATAACTTCTGACACCAATGGCAAATTCTGCAGTAACTTCAATCACCAGCTACAGTACAATTCAGTTCTAACTCTACCTGGAGTCAGGCCAGACTCTACAGCTTCAGGGCAACCTTCTACAAGATTGTCCTTCAGGCACCAGTTGGAAGTTTGGGGGCCCAGGCCACTTGCACTCTGCTGACCAACTGGCTACAAATTCAGGGGTTCCCACCACACCCTCAGGTTTGATAATTTATTGGAATGACTCACAAAGCTACTAAAGCACTATACATATGATTATAGTTTTAATTATGAGAAAAGGATCCAAATAAGAATAATCCAAAAGAAGAGATGCATTGGGTGAGGTCTCAGGGGGTCTCAAATATGAACTTCGGAGTCCTTTCCACATGGAGCCAGAATGAGCCCCCTTCCCAGTACAAGGATGTATCCCTTCAGTCACAGAAGCTCCCCCAAGCTTCAAATATCTAGAGTTTATATGGGGTTTGTTCCGATTTCCTAAGGCTGCCATTATGCATAATACAAGAAATAGATTGGCTTTTATAAAGAGAATTCATTAGGTCATAAATTTACAGTTCTAAGGCCATAAGAGTGTCCAAACTAAGGCATCAGCAAGAGGGTAACTTCACTGAAGAAAGGCCAATGCCTCTGTCAACTGGGAAGGCACATGGCTGGCATCTGCTGGTCCTTTGCTCTGAGGTTGTGTTTCAAAACGGCTTTCTCCAAAATGTCTTGGACTTCTATCTCTCTTAGCTTCTCTCAGCTCTCTGCTTGGTTATCCTGGGGCATTTCTTTCTAAGCATCTGCGAGTCCTCTTTTAATTTCTCTGGGGCAAATTCTGGGCTTCATCTCTTAGCTTAACATCTCCATACATCCTTCTTTCTGTGTCTCCAGCATCTCCAAGCATCTGTGTCCAAGGGCAAACTCTGGATTACATATCTTAGCTTCTCTCCAAAATGTCTCTCTCAGCTTCTCTTAAAGGACTCCACTGAACTAATTAAGACCCACCCTGAATGGGCAGGGTCCATCTCCATGGAAATGATCTAATCAAAAGGTTTCACCCACAGTTGAGTGGGCAAAATCTCCATGGAAATATTCAATCAACAGTTTCCACCCAAAAAGATTGGATTAAAAGATCATGACTCTTCTGGAGTCCATAACAGTTTCAAACCAGCACAGGGTCTCATTATGTAGGCATGATTGTTGGAATCAGTGCCCTAGTGGTTGTATTCAATCTCCAGCACTCTTCTCCTCCCTGAGGGTCTGGCTGATAGGACATGATAAAAATCCCAACCCTCTAATCACATGATGTAAGCCCCCACCTTACAACTGCTGTGGCCAGGCTGGCCCCATCCTGATCATCTCCTTAGCATTAACATAGACTTTTCAGGTGTGCTCAATGCCTACTATGAATAACAAAAGATATTCCCATCACAGGAAATCTCAAGGATGTAGAGGTTAGCTTCCAGGAACAGAGGGCAAAGACCAGACAGAAGGCAAAGAACTTGGCTAAGTTCTTTATTATACTACAATTTCCAGTAATTAATTATCTGCCCATGATTCTTATTTTAATTGTTCCTCCTAGAAATTATAAATGCCACAACAGGTGCACATTTCCATAACATTATTCATTTCTGCTTTTGGTGTGGAACTTCTAGTGACAAATGGAGAATTGAGGCATATATCAATTGAATATTTGAAGTAAACAGACCTGGGATATATATATGGTACTTTAGTTTTCACCAAGAATGATTGGTGTTTAGATCGAAATGTATTAAATAATTAGAGTACAAAGAGCATATTTACCAGATATTGGATATGCACACCAGGATTTTTCTTCTAGTATTCGCTTGACCAGTCGAAAAATGATTCTGTCTTTCTCTTGATTGACAGGAATATGGCTATGCCTCCAGCTGTTTAACTCTGCATACCCTCTATCTGTGAAAGACAGTTTGGTCTCCCAAACATTAACTCACTTTTACAATGTTTGCAGGGACTTGCAGTGCAGGAGTGAATCTTTAAAGAGACTTACTGACACATTCACCACCCATTCGATTTAATAAAATGTAACAGCAGAGAGTCTCGAAAGCCACATTTGTTCTTCAGATGAGAATAAAAGCAGCTTATTTCTCAAAACAGATGGCTTGAATGGAGGAAGCAATTGCCAAGACTATTCACCTAAGCTGTAATGGAGAGCTGTTGCACAGAATTTTTCCAATCACCTTTCTTGATTTTGACTTCCAACACTTGGAAATGACAATGCAAAGTAGGTATTTTCAAAGAGTGACATCAAATCCCATCATTGGACAGCATTTCGTCTCAGAAGAAATCAATGATGCCATTACAATTTAACCATGGTAAAAAAGCAATAAGCACTTTGTGTATCCTTTCTCTGGAGATGGGTCTTTAAACTTCCAGTATCTTTGCAAATCATAGAGAAATGGAGTTGGAATGAGGGGTGAAGGTAAGTGTGGAAAAGTGAGTGACATGCTTTCTAGGCCAAGACCTTCTGCCAAATTCTGAGATCCTTATGGAGTGATCATAATTAACTTGAATTGTTACATTGACAGTGGACCCAACATTCTTTCCATGTAGGAGAATTTCTAAAAACACTGTCCCTAGGAGAGGAAGGCCACTTACAGCCTTTTATTTCCAAGTTTCTAGATCAACCTTCTACAGTAATCATCTTGGAGGCCTGGATGGAACCCCAAACAAATATAACAGCTTCTTCCATTTTGCTTGTTCTGTAATTGGAAATGCAGTAAACAAAGTAAAGCAGGGTGGGTTGATAAAAACGATGTGGTAGTTGAGGCAGAGAGGTTCAACTTTTAGACGGTGAGATCAGGAAAGGCCGATTTGCAGATGTGACATTTAAGTCATAAAAGATGAGTAGGATAAGTCTTGCAGACCACCTGGGTAAGTTCCTGAGGGTGTAAATAGTTTACTTTTATTCTAGTGTAGAGTGAGAGAAATAACACGGTGTGATGAATTTAGATTGATCAAGTAGAAGCCTGAACTCCTGAGAGCTTGAGACCATGATAACCAGATAATTAAGAAATCTCAGTATCTTGCAGTCCCATAAAAGGGTAGTCCACTGAGCCAGAAGACCACAGCAGCAAGAGTTTGAAGGCTAGATTGTCAAATCCTAAAAGAGAGACATAAAATACATATTTTAAATCTACCACTGTATTTAACCATGTTTTGGCAAATTCACCCCTTTTTATTCCTTTGAGATGACGTTCTGATAACATTTTGATGAAATCTGTCCACTCCACTTCAAAACTTCCATTCTCATATTTGAATCCTATGTTTCAAGTTTCTTCCCCTCCCTTTCTCCCTATGGTAAGATATAATTCCTCCATAATGCCTGGAGGAGGGAGGTAGGAGAGTGAAAAATTCTCCTCTATATTTGACTCTTCTTTGTTGCTGCACTTGGGTTGTGGACTCGCATATCTTTTCTGGTGGATGCTGCTCACATTCTCTGCATGGCCTTTGCATGGCAGGCACTGTACTGCCAGCTCCTACATGCTGTGTATGATGATTCTTTGGAGGCCTCACAGTCCCTGTCACTGCCTAGGTCTCTGACCTTAGAATTCTGACACTACTGAGCCTACTTTTCCCACCAATACTGGTAATCTCACTGTCAACCTCTTCCTGCTGTAGTCCCCCTGCCCAGAGTGATGCACTTTCAGATGGGGACCTCAAACTCTCCCAGACTCAGTATCAGGCTTCTGTCTGGGAGGAATCCCCACACATCCTTACCATGCCAAGCATGGGAGTGCAGGCTCCTGGATTCCCAGCCAATCATCTCTCCAAGTGATTTTTCCCAGCTGAGAAAGGTACAAGGGCAGGTCGGCAAGTTAACTAACCATTGTGAATTGACTTGTGTCCTCCACAAAGGCATGTTCGAGTCCTGATCCCCATTCCTGTACCTGTCAATTTATTTGTAAATAGGATCTTTGATGGTGTTGTTAGTTAAGATGAGGCCAAGCTGAATTAGGGTGGGCCCTAATCCAGTAAGACTGGCATTCTTCTAGGCCAACAGAATTTGGACACAGTGAGTAAGATAAATAGACACAGAGAGAGAGAGAGAGATGACCATGTGACAGAGGCAGAGATTAAGGCATGTTGTCACAATCCAAGGAATTCCATGGGATGCTGCTGACCACCAAGAGAGGCTTGGAATGGATTCTCCCCTCTTCCGGTTTGCTAATGCTGCCATTTTGCAAAATACAAGAAATGGATTGGCTAACATATATATCCAACCAGAGAACAGAATGCCAATCTCCCTTTATCTCAGGCAAGCTCAGTGATTATCTTGAGGTCTCTCCCATTGTCTTTTTTGGGCAGCTTGATGCTGTCCCTAGGAGCGGAACACTCTCTATAAGGCCAGGGAGAACTGATGACCACTTTATTCTCCTTGGTCTTCTAATTATGTGCATTTGGGAAGGAATGAGGAGGCAGTGATTGTTTTTGGTATTTGTTGGCTCTGACAAAACTCAAAGTCAAGAGATAGAGTTGAATTTGACTCAAACTACACTTATAAAATAAAGATTCACTCTAAAGCTGGTGGTTAGGAATATTATGGGCTTTGGAGTAACTGACCTGTGTTCACATCCTGGGTGCTGGTTTTTACTAGATGAGTCCTCTTGAATAGGTTTCATTAATTTCTAATCTGTAAAACTGGGGAAAATGATATTTATCTCATCAGGTCATTGTGAAAAGTAAATGAGTTAATCCCTCTAAAGTATTTACAAGAGCACTGGTGCATAGTAAAGACTTGGTGAGTCTTAGCTGTTATTAAGCACTCTCTTAATGACTTTATGTGATCATTCTGACAACTTGAAGAAAAATAGCCTGGAGGTGGGGAAAGATGCACAAGGAAAGAACGCAGATAGTAGAGAACAAGTGAAAATTTACAGGGATTTGGAATAGAGTAGTATAGGCAGAGGTTGTGAGATGTAACCATTTTATTATGTGTTTCCAGGCAGAGTAGTCAGGATAGGCCAAGGAATTCTTCACGGGAATTAAGATAAAAAGAGGAATGAAGAATTGCTATGAAGTTTACAACCTAGGAATCTAGGAAAACTAGTATTTAAGGCTATCTGAGGTATGAAAATAAAAAGAAACAAAAATATGAGGAAAAAAAGGAAGGAACCAAATTGAAGTTATTCACAGATGACATAATTTTCTACATATCAGTATTCAGAGATTCTATCATAAACCATTAGAACTTTAGCACATGATTTGAATATGAAATCTAGTTAAAAATCGTGTTCTCTGTAGGCAGAATAATATTCTCCTAAAGATGTCCACATCCTAAAGCCCGGACCTCTGAATATGTTACCTTACATGGCATAAGAGACTTTGTAGATGTGATTAAAGTTAAGGACATTGGGATAAGGAGATGATCCTGCTGGGCTCAGTGAAATCACATGAGTCCTAAAATTTGACAACTTTTCCCCAGCTGGCTCAGAGATAGATGCATTGAAGGAGGGGGCTAGAGAGATGACAGCATGAGAAGGTTTTGACACTCCCATTGTTGATTGTTTCAGTTTGCTAAAGCTGCCAGAATGCAATATACCAGAAATTGACTAGCTTTTTTGCAATGGGGATTCTTTAGCTTACATGTTTACACTTCTAAGGCCATGAAAATGTCCAAATTAAGGCATCAACAAAATGATACCTTCTCTGAAGACCAGCTACAAGTGACCTATCCTGTTAGATAGCAGGGCACATGGCTGGTCCTTCTTTCCTGGGTTTTATTGCTGCTGGCTTCTGGCTTAGTGGCTCCCTTGCAGCTGCTCTGGGGATATATCTGTGAGCGTCTCTTTATTTTATCTCTTAGCTTCCATATGTATTTTATCCTCTTACAAAAACTCCAGGAAAGGGATTAAGACCCAGCTTGAATGAGGTGGGTCACATCTCAATTGAAATAACCTAATGAAAAGGTCCCACCTTTAATAGGTCTACACCCTCAGGAATGGATCAAAAGAACATGGCCTTTTCTGGGGTACATACAGCCTTCAAATTAATACACTGATTTTGAGATGTAGGGGGTGATATGTAAGGCCTGGAGAGAAGTCTCTAAAAGGCTAAGGGTAGCTCATTAGCAACCAGCATAAAAAGGTAGATCTCAGTTTTACAGTCATGTGGTACCAAATTCTGACAACCCCTAGATGAGCAAGGAAAGGGATTCTCCCCTAACATTTCCAGAAAGGAACACAGTTTGCTGACTGACACCATGGTTTTAGCCAATGATGGAGCTTGGTAAATCATGGGGACAGTGGGAAAAGTATAAAGTTTTGTCTTGAGAGTCTGAGGATGTATTTGGAAAGATATACTGAAACTATATTTAGAAATACTTTGCATTTATTTTCTGATGTATGCTACAGAAAAATTACCTACCAGTTATGAAGTGGTGAAGAGAAAGTGAAGCGTGGTGGAAGGAGACCACTAAATGGAAACTTTTGCAAAACAAACACAAAAACAAAAACAAATGAAAAATAGACTGGTGGAGAATTGAGGAGTAGCTGGTCAAGGACAATAGCTGAGGACAAATATGCTTTCCAGGTAGGCTTGGAGTAATTAGCTACTTTAAACCCAGTGATCCAAGAATAAACTCTGCTATTCAGAACCCCATCTGACTGGTTCCCTGAGAGAAGCAGAAAAAAAGAAAAACAACTCAAATCTATGAAAATTTTAAAATCAATGAAGAGATATTGGTATAAGGAAACAATGATTTTCATTACACACAATAATCTTGACAAATGATTCTTTGCAATGTTCTTTTTTTATATTTAGGTCTTTAATAAGTGTTGCTTATACTTTAATATGTAGCTTTGTTTACTGCTTTACAGTGAGGAAAACATTAATAAAAAAATTATTCATTTTCTTTTGCTAAACATTCTTAAAACTACATAAAGTTATGGTGAGCATCAAATGAGGTAATATCTAGCATGGTGCAAGGAAAAATATTGTCATTCAGTCAATGTTAATTTTTCTGTTTCCTTTTCTTTATCATCCATATTCAGTGTTTATTGAAAATAAAATTATGCTTGACATTCAGAAAAGATGTTCCCTCTTTATTTTAATAATATGACGGCAAAATTCAGATTAAAATGTACCAACTGAAAATTCACACTACACATCCTACAAGAAGGACAAGAAAATAAGCCTTCAATTAGATAAAACTGCACCCTTTTCACAGAACTGTATTATTAAATATTCAAGATTACGTGCATTAGTGAGGACGTAAACTCAAAGGCATACCTTTTTTGCAGGGTTTCTGACAGTAACTAAGCATTAGAGAAACATTAAATGAAACATTGAAAGGGGAAAACAATTTAAGAAATGGACTAATTTGAAAAATCCCAAGGTAAGGCTGTGGATGGCACATTTAGGGAACAAAAGACAAAAGCGAGTCAAAAAGAAAAAATCATTTAGAGACAAAGTGGCCACTGCCCATTGATTAAGAGGTCATACTTCAAATCATCTGGACAGCTGGAAAGGAAGAAGAATGTAGTATTCCCAGAAAATAGTTGTTTTTTTTAAAAATTTCTTTTAGTGCCTTAATATGAAGAAAAGGACACAAAGCTGAATCAGAAATGACTAGGAGATTTAGTTGCAGAAGATATGACTAATGTAGGACATTTTAAATGCTTCAGATAAGAAGCATTTAAAATTTGGGTACAGAATAGATGAAGGGAACAAGTTACTAACTTGCCACTTTCTGACTCCTTTGGGAAACGTATCTCCTGCAAGCAATATTCGACACCTCCATTCAGTTTTAGAATAATCTTATTATTTTCAGCATGATCTGGGTTTATGACAACTTCCATGTTTTCTCAGCAGAGGCGTTTATTGGATATAATGCCTACAACAAATTCTCTCAAGACTCGGGCTGTAAAAACAACAAAAGCAACCAAAAAAATTACTTAGAAGTATTCTTTATTCCTCATTTTATAAATTCTAAATATGTAAATATTGTCTACCAAATGCCGTGCATTCTGTAAAACGCATGTAAAACTCAATAAAATGAAATACTATTTGCTTTTTATCTCATAGAGTTGTGATTAAATGAACTGTCATTCATGATGTATAAATACATGGGAGATTTTTCTCTTGGATTCAACTTGAAATATTCAGTGGCCCTGCCACTGAGATCGCATGCTGCATTCACATACAAATTGATACCTAGAGAAATGAAGGAATTACATGGATGGTTTAAGCATATACCTATTTTTTTCTAAAATTGTTTTAATACCAGTGAGCATGACTTAATGACAGGGTCCTCAAGTTTGAAGTTAAAAATATATGGATACGAATTCAGTTTATACTCCTTAACTTCTTTAATGTTCGATTCTCCTCTATACATTGGGGTAATAATAACATTGTGATAATAATAATTGCTGTGACAATTGAATGGGATGAAGCATGGAAAACCTTTAGCATAGTGCTAGAAAGAGTAATCATTCAGCAAATGTTAGTTGATGTAGTCATAGTCATAGTAGTAATAATAGATGTGATGGTAATTGTAGATGGAATAGTGGGAGTGTTACTCAGTGCAATTATGCAGTCAGATTTTGGCCTAAATTATCAATTTTTAAAAAATGTTTACTTTTATTATTGAACCCCAGACTGAGTCAAATCATAAACATGAATTTTCATATGTGGAGTGAGAAAAATAGTCATCATAAAAATGGACTCAACTTACAATGTTCTCCATATATGACTGATGCATTCCCTGCACTCTCTCATATCCCCAACAACAAAACACAGTAAGGACAATTAGTGGAACTCTTTAGATCCAGGTGACTAATGCATCTCTAACTGACGTGATTTTTTTCCAAAACATTTTTTTTATTGTGAAATATAACATATACGCAAAAAAAGATAGATTTCAAAGTATAGTTTAATAAGTAGTTACAGAACAAATTTCAAAGTATAGTATGGATTACAGTTCCACAATTTCAGTTATTTCCTTCTGGCAGTTCGAATACACTAAAAACTAAAAAGAAACATCTATATAATGATTCAGTTGTCATAAACATTTGGTAAATCCTAACTTCTCTGTTTCAACTCTTCCCTCTCATTTGATCATTCAATGTTCAGGGATATTTGGGCAATGACCATTCTAACTTCTTGATGTTGAAAAGGGTTATCAACATTGTGGGGTAGTGGAATGCATCTGATTGATGTTCTGGGAGAGACTGCTACCTCTAAGCTTCAGGGCTTATAAGGCATAGGAACAATCTGGAAGTTCTGAGTTTCTGAAAAATAAACTTAGTAAGTGAAACTTTTGTAGAGCTTTAGAAAGAGCCCTGTGTATTCTTTAGGGTTTTCAGGAATACTGTTGGTTGGGGCTTGGCATACCATGGTGATTTGCAATATCTGGCTGAACTTGCATAAGAGTAACCTCCAGAATGATTTCTCAACTCTATTTGAAACCTCAGCCACTGTAACATTATTTTGTTTCATTTCTTTTCCCCATTTTGGTCAAGAAGGCATTGTCAATTCCACATTGCCAGGGGGACTTACACCACTGAAAGTCATGTCCCATGTAGTGGGGAGGGTAATGAGTTTCTTTACAGAGTTTGGCATAGATATAGAGAGGCCACAACTGATCAACAAAAGAGGTTCTCTGGGGGTGACTTTCAGGCATGTTTATAAGTAGACTTAGTTTCACCATTACAGAAATAAGTTTCATAAGGATCAGATTCAAGATCAAGGGCTTGGCTTATTAAATTGAGAGTCCCCAATGCTTGAGAGAATATTACTTTTTTTATTATACGCCTCAAGTGCTCTGGAATGTATCAGGGTATTACATTAAGCTAAACAGAATCACCAGATGTCATTCCCTACTGTAGACTCCATGTATTTAGATTGTTTAAATAAACTGGCCAGAAAGGATAAGTTCGTATACTACAGAAAATTTAAATTGTGGACAAAATAAGCCATCTCTTCCTTTGGTCTCACACATAAGTTGAAGTTTTAAAATACAGACAATATCATCCTTTACCCAGTATTTTGATTTACCTTAGTCCTAACCAGGTCCATTTCATTCATATCTCTAATTGAAGTCTGATCTGTTTTCCAGTTGCTTTAACAGTTGCTGAAACGAAGTAATGCTGACTTTCAGAGCTGCATAACTCTAACTCTGAGTTCTTAAGTGTCACCACAGGTACTCACAGACCCAGGGAACTACCACCTTATACACAAAGAGCACAGAATCTCAGAATTTAGAAATAACACTTAAATATCAGGAATAAATGTGACTGCTGTATGAGCCTACAATCTAGGCTTTAATTTTCTCATAATCCTTTTCTAAATGAGACCATACAGTATTTCTCCCTTTGTTTCTGGCTTATTTTGCTCAACATAGTGTCCTCAAGTTTCATTCACCTCATTCATGCCTCATGACCTCATTCCTTTCTGTAGTTGCACAATATTCCATCATATGTATACATCACAGCTCACCCTTCTGCTCATCTGTCAATGGACCCTTCAGCCACATCCATCAATTGACTATCATGAATAATGCTGCTGTAAGCATCAGTGTGCAAATGTCTATTTGTGTCCCTGCTTTCAGTTCTTCCAAGTATGTTCCTAGTAATGGAATTGCCTAATTCTATGGTGACCCTATATTTAGCCTCCTGTGAATCTGCTACATTAACCTCTGGAGGGTCTGCACCATTCTACTTCCCTAACAACAGTGAAGAGGTATGCCTCTCTCTCCACATCTTCTCCAGCATGTGTATCTTTCTGCTTGTTTGTTTGTTTGTTTATTTATTTGAGTCTGCAGTTTTTGTTAAGATATATTTACATACCATATATTCTATCCAATGTATACAATCAGTGTCTCACAGTGTCCTCACTTAGTTGTACAATGATCATCACTCTCAATTTCAGAAAATTTTGATTGCTCAAAAGAGAAAAATAACAGAGAGACACAGCCACACAAAAAAGAAAACCCCAAACACCCCATATCCCTTATTCCCCCCAATTATTTGCCCCTAGTATCGATGTGGTACTAGTAAGATATTTACTATTAAGTATAGTCCATAGCATGCAGTAGGTAATTTTTCTCATACACCATTCTATTATTAATTCTTTGTGCAAATGTCATACATTTGTAGTAGTTCATGCAAGACCTTATTTATATTTGTAGTGTTAATCAGTGAGATACATGACTTTAGACAAGCCTTTTCAATCATACTCGCCTTCAATAGGCACTATTACTTACAATCCCCATAATAAACCACCATTATCTCTATCCATTCCCAAACTTTTAAGATCAACCTCATTAAAAAATCTGCACATATTAGGTAACCAGTCCCCCTTCTCTACCTTCTGTCTATCTCTAGTTCCCCTATATTTTACATGTTAAGACTTTGAGTTTACATACTCTGGGTGGTTCCTATTAATGAAATTATACAATATCTATCCTTTTGTGTCTGACTTATTCAACTCAGCATTACATCCTCAAGGTTAATCCATGTTGTCACATGCTACAGGACTTCATTCCTTCTTACTGCTGCATGATATTCCCTTGCATGTATGTACCACATCTTGTTTATCAACTCCTCTGTTGATGGGCACTTGCACTGTTTCCGTCTTTTGGCAATTGTGAATAATGCTGCTATAAACATCAGTGTGCAAATCTCTGTCCATGTCACTGTTTTCTGGGTATATATTGAGTAGATCTTCTAGGTATATACTGAGTAGTGGAATTTCTGGGTCATAGGGCAACTTGATATTTAGTTTTCTGAGGAACCACCAAACTGTCTTCCACAGCAGCTGTACCATTTTACACTCCCACCAGCAGTGAATAAGTGTTCCATTTTCTCCACATCCTCTCCAACATTTGTGGTTTTCTGATTGTTTAACAGCAGCCATTCTTATAGGTGTGAAATGATATCTTATTGTGGTTTTGATTTGCATTTCCCTAATAGCTAATGGAGATGAATATCTTTTCATGTACTTTTTAGTCATTGGTATTTCCTCTTCAGAAGAATGTCATTCATATCTGTGCTGGTTTGAATCTGTTATGAACCCCATAAAAACCGTGTTGTTTAATGCAATCTTGTAGGGGCAGACCTATTGTGGGTGGGACCTTCTGATTAGATTATTTCCACGGAGATATCACTCCTCTCATTCAGGGTAGGTCTTGATTAGTTTACTGTAGTCCTTAAGAGAGCTAACAGCTGACATAGACCAAGATGTTTGGAGATGCTAAGTTAAGAGATGAATGCCCAGAGTTTGCCCCAGAGAAACTGAGAACCCACAGACAACTTAAGGAGAAAGCCACTGGAATCAGAAGCTGAAAGTAATGCAACCTGGGCACAAAGGACCAGTAGACACCAGCCACATGCTTTCCCAGCTGAGAGAAGTGCTTCTGGACTCCATTGGCCTTTCCTTAGTGAAGGTATCCTCTTGTTGATGCCTTAGTTTGGACACTTTTATGGCCTTAGTACTGTAAATCTGTGAACTAACAAACCACCATTGTAAAAGCCAATCCATTTCTGGTATTTTGCATTTCAGCAACTTTAGCAAACCGGAGCAATATCTTTTGCCCATTTTAAAATTGGGTTGTTTGTCCTTTTGTTGTTGAGTTGTAAGATTTCTTCATATATACTGGATAGCAAACCCTTATCAGATATATAGTTTCCAAATATTTTCTCCCATTGAGTTTACTGTCTCTTCCCCTTTTTGAAAAAGTCCTTTGAAGCACAGAAGTGTTAAGTCTTGAGGATTTCCCAGTTATCTATTTTTTCATTCATTGTTTGTGCTTTAGGTATAAGGTCTAAGAAGCTACCTCCTATCACTAGATCTTGACGGTGTTTCCCTACATTTTCTTCTAGGAGTTTTATGGCACTGGCTTTTATATTTAGGTCTTTGATCTACTTTCTAATTGGCTTGATTTTAAAAGAGGGGATATTTGACTTACATTGGAAACCATGACAAGGCCAGGCATGGAAATGACCTTGGGAATGTTTCTCCTCTCTATGTCTAGATTTTGTTCTTTGTCATTGTAGGTGGGCCTCTGTTCATCGCAGCCATGGCTTTAGTCAGCTCTGGACTCATGGCCTTGCTGATCCCTGATCAAAGGAATAGAGGCCTGGCCTCCTTATCTCCAGTTTGACTGCTTGGCCCAGCTTTCATAACATTCTCAGACCTTGGCAACCCTCTTGGAGGTTGGGAGTAGGGAAGGCTTGATTAGCTTACGTGACATGATCATCCTGGGTCCAGGAGTAATGAGGTCTGAAACACAGAGATTGCAAGAAGGATTGTCAGGCACTCAAAAGATAGCTACCCCAGTATGTAAAAACTCCTTATTTTAGTTAGGATAGTAGGGTTCTGAGACACTGAATAATTTTAAACCCTCAGAGCTATACAGAGTAAGAATTCAAACCCTTGTTTGAATGACTCCAAAGTGCATGCTGTGTCCACTGTGTCACACTGTTGCTCAAAATTTTGCAGATAATATTTATATAATGAATTTCAGGAGTAGATATTGAACATCAGGTCAGGGAGTACATACTGGGTCTAGAAATGTAAGCACTAGGTAATCCCAAATCTCTTGTCAATTGACAAACCTTCACACAGAGCTGTAAAAATTTGCTGAAACCTTTATCAAATCCACACTGAACTGATGGGTTTTCTTAAATATCTCAGATGATGTTCGCTCAGCAAGTATCCCAATTGCTGTTTGTCATCTATTTTAACAATTTTTAACATTTGCAACATATTTAGTGGTTCCTCTAATTAGTAATGCCTCCCCAAATCTAGGAATGACTTTGCACTTTCTTTCTTATTTTCCAGAAATGCATGCTGAGCCCCTGAGAGGGTGTGCATGCATATATAACATGTTTCCATCTTGATTATCTGCTGTATCAGCTTTCTCAGCCATGGTTAAATAACAAGTACAAGCTATTTTATGAATTGTTTTGGACAAATTGAATATGTCCAAATGTATGCAAAAGGAAATGTTTCGATACACTGTGTTTTAAGATTCAAGTTTTATAATACAGAAGAGCCTGGGAATATCCATTCTATAACTGCTTGAAAAAAATGTTGACCCCTGAAGTCATTCCCTGAATTTATTCTGGTTGTTTGGTTTGGCTATGAACTCCAAAACATGAAATTTTCCCATGTGTCTCTAAAGATACAATAAATAATAAAATACCATTTATTATGCTTTGTGACGGGACCAATGTTCCAGTTTGCTATAGCTGCTGAAATGCAAAATATCAGAAATGGATTGGTTTTTATAAAGGGGATTTATTAGTTTACAAATTTAAAGTTCTAAGGCCATAAAAGTGTCAAAATTAAGGCATCAACAAGAGGATACCTTTACTAAAGCAAGGCCGATGGCATCTGGAGTTCCTTGGACACATGGGAAGGCACATGGTGACATCTGCTCATCCTTCTCTCTTAGGCTGTAGTTTCCAAATGGCTTTCTCCAAAATGTCTCTGGGCTTCTGTCTCAGCTTCTCTCTTTTTTCTCTTTCTCAGCTGCTGTGTGTCCTTACTTGTTTCTCCCAGGGCATCTCTAAGCTTCTCCAGGGCATTTCACCTCTTAGCTTCTTACCTGGTTTTGGTTTTAATGACGGTCTCCAAAATATCTCTGGGCATTTCTTCTCTAAGCATCTCTGAGTGCTCTTCAACATGTCTCTGCCTTTTATCCTTTCATAGAGGACTCCAGTAAACTAATTAGGAACCACCTTGAATGGGCGGGGTTACCACTCCATGGAAACAACCTAATCCAAAGGTCCCACCCACTGTAGGTATGCACCTATAAGAGAGTAGCATAGGGGAGTTTCTTTGTGATAATGGAACAGTTCTTTATGTTGACTGTGGTGTGGTTACACAAATCTAATGAAACTTTGCAGGTACATGCACACCCAAAAGAGTGCATTAAAAGCTGGTGATATCTGAATAAGGTCTTTATTTTATGGCAGTGTACCAATGTCACTTTCCTGGTTTTGATAACTATGTATACTTAGGTAAGATGTTTTTTATTAGGGAAAGCTGGGTAAAGGGCACATGGGAGCTCTCTTGTTTCTGCAACTTCCATGTGAGTTTATAATTGCTTCAAAATAAAATGTTAAAGAAAATACACACAAATAAAATATAGTTCTAGCTGTCACCATCATCAAAAACAAACAAACAAACAAACACAAAAAGGTGAAATAAAGACATTTTAGGCATAAAGTGATAGAATCAGCCTCCAGGAGATCTACCCTGCAATAAATGTTTAAAAGGATTTCTTGAAGCTGAAGGGAAATAATACCAGATGTAAACTCAGATTATCAAAGGAATGATATATGCCAATAATAGTAAATATGACGGTATAAATGTAAGACCATTTTCTTCTTTATTTTTTATTTTCTTTGAAAAAAAACTAACTCTTCGAAGCAACAATTATGCATTGAGGAATTTATCACATATGTAAAAGCAGAATGCATGACAATAGCACAAAGGACTGAGGGAAGGAAAGGTAAGGATAGTGTTGTAAGTTTCTTACATTATGTGTAAAGTGGTGTATTATTAAGTCAAGACAGATTGTGACATGATTAGTCAAAGACGCATGCTATAATTTCTACAACTGTGCTGTTCATTATGCTAACTAGCCACATGTGACCTGGAAATATGACTAGTCCAAATTGAGATTTGCTGTTAGTGTGAAATACATACAGAATTTTGAAGACTTTATATGAAAAAAGAATAAAATATCTCATTAAATTTTTTTATATTCACTAGAGTATTTCAGACATATTGGTTTAATTAAAGCGTGCTATTAAAATAATAATAATAAAAAAGAACATGGCTTTCCTGTGGTACATATAGATTCAAACCAGTACAATCAATAATATAAATAAAATGTACCTTGATGTAATTTACTTTTTGATACTTTATTAATCATAATATATTTAGCTACTTATAAGATAGGATCAATTTTTTTGCTATAATTACCTGACTTTCTTCTTAAGTCTACCATAATAGAGTTTATTTTTGCTGCTGTACAAATTGATGGACAATCATTCCTTTTGTTTTATGAATATGTTTTTTTATTGCATAAACTATTGTGATCATCACCCTTTGGCTTAACTGGGAGCCTGATTAAAATGAATTTACTCTATTTTCCAAGTAGATAAGAAGTTCAAATTTTGCATTATGCAAAAAGTCATGTTTTTTAAAGGAATTCAAAAGTTAATGTTATCATAATCCTAAATAGATGAAGCAATGGTGAAGAAAACTGCAGAACCAATATGAAATTTAATAATGACCTTCCAACAGCTTGCCTTTCAAATTGTTAGGAATTCATTAAACAATCGTTGAATAGCACTGACAATTAAATTACTCTCATATGAGGTATCTAGCCAAATTATGAATATTGCATACTATGTAGCTCACATTTCTAAAGGGATGTAGACAACAAATTGGATTTCAGATAATTAACATGAGGCTTGAATTCAGTCTCCAGACACAGCCCACTCTGTTTCCAAGCGAAAATAATTGGGATGTAACTCTGTAAAGAGGGTTAACATTAAAAATGCTAAAGAGAAAGAATATAGAGCTCATGGCTGCATTAAAAGGACTTTTATCACATTGTAGAATAACTGAGGGGAATGAAGTACTAATGATGACTGAACTTATAGAGTTGCAAATATTTTGCATATAGTGTGACTTTAATAATTCACATTCTTGTTTCCCCCTAGACGGTTAAGCAATTGCTAAAGCTAGAAAATTCCATAGCTGGGATTCAAAGCAGTAGAGTTTGGACATATAACCACTGAACTACAGGTCTCTTAAGACAGAGAAGCATCACCCCCAGTGTTACTGCTAGACCATTATTTTTCATATTAAAATTTAGTGTCTGTCTCCTCAAAAACAATGAAAAAATCCTATTAAGAATATTTGTAAGAAAACAAAACAAAACAGAAAAAACATATAAGGAGTCCTTCATTTAGAACTACTTTCTTCAGTTTTTGGATGGAGCCCTCAGGCAGTTGGGAAAATGAAATAAATAAGAGCAGAAGGTGATCTTATAAAGGAAAATGTTGGTGGGTCTGTCCTTTCCTTTAACGTATTTCAGTTAGCACTTTTTTTTTTTTGTAAATAGACTTTTCATTTTAGAACAGTTTCAGATTTGGAGAAAAATTGTAGTGGTGGTACAGAGAATTCTCATACACCCCACAGCCAGTATCTCCTATTGTTAATATTATACATTAGTATGTGTATTTCTCACAATTAAAGAACCAATATTGATACCTTATCAAACAGAGTCCATTCTTTTCTCAGATTTCTGTGTTTTTTACCAAATGCCATTTTCTGTTCCAGGATCCCATCTAGGATACCACATTGCATTCAGTCATCATGTGGTCCTAGGGTTCTTTTGGGGTTGTGGAAGTCTCTCAGACGTCCTTGTTTTTGACTGATGGCCTTGAGGGTTTTAAAAACTGCTGATCAGTACTGATTTCTCCATTGTATATTTATTTTCTATTTTATAATTTCCTCCTTCCTTCCTTCCTTTTATTTGGCAGGTGGGAGGTACTCTGTTCTTTTCTCAATTTGTAAGTTGAACTGTTAGCTCATTAATGTAATATTTCTTATTTATTTCCTAATATAAGCATTTAAGGTTATTCTTTTCTCAATATGTAATCATTCAACCATGTCTCATAATTTTGACATCTAGTATTCTCACTACTCCTCAATATTAATTGCTTTCTAAATCATTAAACTTTTTTCTTTAACATAAGTTTTGTAGAAGTATGTTTTTATTTTCCAAACAACTGAGGAGTTGGCTTAATTAAATTTTTTGTTACTGAACTCTAATTTAGTTTCATTCTTGCCAGGGTAAAAAAAATGCACAAATGAACAATATTATTGGGCATAAAAAGGGGACATGAACAAAAAGATAGATGAAATGTACAATATAATAAAAAGAAGGCACTATGTAAACTGTATGCCAATAATTTTGATGGCTTAGATGAAATGTAATATTTCCTGCAAAAATATCAAAATGGACTCAAGAATTAATAGAAAATCTGAATGGATCTATAATTATTAATAAAGATAACACTGTAGTTACACATTTCCACCTACATATTTTCCAGGATAGTTTTAAATGTAAACTCTACACATAACTGAGTAATAAGAAATCACAATTTTAAAGAAATTAATATAGGGAGAAAATGAAACTGCTACTCCACTCATTTAATGATGCTTTTGTAATCATGATATCATATCAAAACTGATGTGATTCCCTGAAAATAAATTTACATTCCTGTCACTTATTACTTAAGAAGTTTTGCACTGAAAGTCTATAAAGCCTAGCAGTATTATAAAAATATAGTATATAGACTAATTTGATTGTATTCCAGGAATGCAAGGATAGTTTAATATTAGAAAATCTATTGATAGATGTACTATATTAATAGATTACTAGAAGGAGAATCATATGGTCATCTCAATAGTTGCAAATAATCAATTTAATACAAGTCAAAATCATTCATGATCAAAATTCTTAGGAAATAAAGAATTAAAAGTAAATTTATTGGGCAGGGCAAGATGGTGGAGTGGTGACGTCTAGGTTGTAGTTACTCCTCCAGAGCAGTTGGTAGAAAGCCAGGAACTGCATGGATTGTACACCACAGAAGAACTTGAGATTGGACAAACTCCATATAACACCAATGAACATGTGAAACAGCTGACATCAGTGAAATCTGTAAGTTCTCACAGCCAGGGGGCCTGTGCCCCTCCCTGCCAGGCACAATCCTGAGGGAGGAGGGGCTGTCCATGCTGGGAAACATGAGGGAGAATGAAAGCTGCAACCATAGTTAAACTGAGAGCAGACACCGGAAAATCTGGGAGCAGTCAGCCCAGTGGAGAGGAGATAGGGCTAGCAAAACAGGAAAAAAATAGAAAACAAAATAAAAACAGAGACTTTTTGGAGTCAGGTGAACATAATACATAGAAGGGCAGGGCTCAAAAAGAATCAGACACATATGCAAATCCAGGGAAGGAGGGCCCTTGTCTGAAAAGCCAGCTTCTCTGCTTTCTTGATTGCTCCTTAACTCCCCTCAATTCCTGGTCTTTTAGCATTTCAGTAGCCCATTCAATCTGCAAAGACTGTAAATAGTCCATACTGGGCCTTTCCTTTTTTTTTTTTTTCTAAAACAATTATACTAAGAAGCCCACTACAGAAAGCCTCAAAAACTTGCAATTTGGGCCCAGTCAAGAGCAGAGTTAAGACAGTTCTGAGAGACAAAGCAATAAATCTGGTGGCAGAGAAGGTTCACTAAACACCATAACTTCCCAGCCCTTTTGGGAGCTCAGATCCCAGGGTTTGGAATTTGTTAACTAGCTTAAGTCAGCTACATCCCAGACTGGGTTAGGATCACCTGGAGAACTAAAGACTCCCCACCTCCTTACACTGGTGGGGGAACTGCAGGCTGGCAAGTGCCACCTGTTGGACAACACAGGAGATGCACAGAGTCTAAAGGCCTCATAGAAGGGCCTCATTTTCAAGAAAACTCCATAGCCTTCTCCTGAGACCTGGGCCTCCCTAGACTAGGAAAACTTGAATGGGGCTGACCATATCTGAGGAGATCACCACACAAAAAGGCTACATAGAGGCAAGACAAGAAACAGAAAAACAAGAAGTGAAAAACTGATCAACTAAACAGAATCTAAGTTGAAAGTCTAGAATAGGCTGAACTGAACACTAAACATCAGAGAACAAAGCCAACCAAGAAGAAATTCCTAGGTAAAAGAGTGAAAACAAGCTCCAGAATAAACTAATCAAGAAAGTCAGATGCTTAGACAGCTTAAGATAATGAACCATACTAGGAAACACAAAAATATGGATCAGCCAAAGGAACGAACTAATAGTTCAATGAGATACAGGAGTTGAAGCAATTATTGCTATATCAATTCAATGAGCTAAAGGAAGAACTAACTGGAGATGTTCAAACAAATCTAAATCAATTCAAAAATCAAGTTAATGAAATGAGGGAAGACATAGCAAAAGAGATGAAGGATATAAGAAGGACACAGGATGACCATAAGGAAGAATTCATAAACTTGAAAATCAACAAACGACAGAATTTATAGGAATAAAGGGCATAATGAAGGAGATGAAAAAAACAATGGAAGGATACAACAGTAGATATGAACAGGCAGGAGAAAGGATCAGTGAATTGGAAGACCAGACATCTGAATTCACCCACATGAAAGAACAAAGGGTGAAAAGAATGGAAAAATATGAGCACGGTCTTAGGGACCTGAGGGACAACAGGAAATGCACAACCATACATGTTATTGGTGTCCCAGAGGGAGAAGAAATGGGGAAAGGGGCAGAAAGAATAATAGAAGAAATAATCACTGAAAATTTCCCAACTCTTATGAAAGACAGAAAATTAGAGATTCAAGAAGTACAGCACACCACAAACAGAATAGACCTCAAAAGACGTACTCTAAGACACTGATTGGATTGTCCAATGTCAAAGACAAAGAGAGAATTCTGAAAGCAGCAAGAGAAAAGCAATCCATCACATACAAGGGAAGCATGATAAAACTATGCATAGATTTCTCCACAGAAATTATGAAGGCAAGAAGACAGTGGTATGATATATTCAACATACTGAAAGAGAAGAACTGCCAACCAAGAATTCTATATTCAGCAAAATCTCTGCTTCAAAAATGAGGGAGAGATTAAGACATTTTCAGACAAACAGACACTGAGAGAGTTTGTGAATATGAGACCAGCATTACAGGAAATACTAAAGGGAGTGCTACAGGCTGAAAGGAAAAAACAGGAGAAAGAGGTTTGGAGAAGAGTGTAGAAATGAAGATTATCAGAAAGGGTAAAAAGAGAGAGGAAAAAATAAGACATGACATATAAAATCCAAAAGACAAAATGATAGAAGAAAGTACTGCCCTTACAGTAATAACACTAAATGTTAATGGATTAAACTCCCCAATAAAAAGACACAGACTGGCAGAATGGATTAAAAAACAAGACCCATCTACATGCTGTCTACAAGAAACTCACCTTAGACACAAGGGCAAAAATAGGCTGAAAGTGAAAGGTTGGAAAAAGATATTTCATGCAAACAGCAACCAGAAAAAAGCAGGAGTACCTATATTAATACCAGACAAAGTAGACTTCAAAAGTAAAACAATTAAAAGAGACAAAGAAGGACACTATATATTAATAAAAGGGTCAATTCATCAAGAAAACATAACAAACATAAACATTTATGCACCAAGCCAGAGTGCCCTAAAATTCATGAGGCAAACACTGAGAACACTGACAGGGGAAGTAGATAACTCCACAGTAATAGTTGGAGACTTCAATACACTGCTGTCATCAATGGATAGAACATCTAGACAGAGGATCAAAAAGGAAATGGATATGTTGAATTGTATGGTAAATGAACTAGATTTGGAAGACATTTATAGAACAGTACACCCCATAACAGCAGGATACACATTCTTCTTGAGTGCTCATGGAACATTTTCTAGGATAGACCACTTGCTGGGTCACAAAGCAAACCTCAACAAATTTAAAAATATTGATATTGTAAAAAACACTATCTCAGATCATAACAGAATGAAGTTGGAAATAAATAATAGGCAGAAGATTGAAAAATCACAAATATATGGAGACTGAACAACACACTCTTAGAAAACCAGTGGGTAAAGGAAGAAATTATAAGAGAAATTAGTAAATACCTTGAGGCAAATGACAATGAAAACACAACATATCAAAACTTTGGGATGTAAGTAAGGTGGTGTTGAGAGGGAAACTTATTGCCTTAAATGCTTATATTAAAAGAGAAGAGAGAGCAAAAATTGAGGAATTAATTGTCTACCTGGAAGAACTAGAGAAAGAACAGCAAATAAACCCCAAAGCAAACAGGAAGAAAGAAATAACAAAGATCAGAGCAGAAATAAATGAAACTGAGAACAGGAAAACAATAGAGAGAATCAACAAAATCAGAAGCTGGTTCTTTGAGAAAATCAACAAAATTGATGGACCCCTAGCTAGGCTAACAAAAAAAAAAAAAAAAAAAAACAGAGAGAGAGAGAGAGAAAGAGAGAGAGAGAGAGAGAGAGAGAGAGAGAGAGAGAGAGAGAGAGAGAGAGAGAGCAGATGCAAATAAATGCAATCAGAAATGGGAAAGGAAAAATAACTCCTGACCCTGCAGAAATAAAGGATATAATGAGACAATACTATGAGCAACTATACGCTAATGAATTGGGCAACTTACATGAACTGGACAACTTCCTAGAAAAGAATTAACAACCAACATTGACCCAAGAAGAAATAGAGGACCTCAACAAACCAATCACAAGCAAAGAGACTGAGTCAGTCATCAGAAGCTCCCCAAAAAGAAAAGCCCAGGACCAGATGACTTCATATGTGAATTCTACCAAGCACTCAAGAAAAAATTAATACCAATCCTGCTCAAACTCTTCAAAAAAATTGAAGAGGAGGGAAAACTACCCAACTCATTCTATGAAGCCAACATCACCCTAATATCAAAATCAGACAAGGATACTACAAAAAAAAAAAAAAAAAAAAAAAACAGAAAATTATAGACCAATCTCTTTAATGAAGATAGACGCAAAAATCCTCAACAAAATACTCACAAATCAAATCCAGCAGCACATTAAAAGAATTATACACCATGACCAAGTGGGGTTTATTCCAGGTATGCAAGACTGGTTCAACATAAGAAAATCAATTAATATAATACACCACATCAATAAACCAAAGCAAAAGAATCACATGATCATCTCAATTGATGCAGAAAAGGCATTTGACAAAATTAAACATCCTTTCTTGATGAAAACACTTCAAGGGATAGGAATACAAGGAAATTTTCTCAATATGATAAAGGCAACATATGAAAAACCCACAGCTAACATCATACTCAATGGGGAGAGACTGAAAACTTTCCCTCTAACATCTGGAACAAGACAGGGATGCCCACTGTCACCATTGTTATTCAACATTGTGCTGGAAGTTCTAGCTAGAGCAATCAGGCAAGAAAAAGAAAAGGCATCCAAATTGGAGAGGAAGAAGTAAAACTTTCACTATTTACAAATGACATGATTCTATATGTAGGAAATCCAGAAAAATCTACAGCAAAGCTATTAAAGCTAATCAATGAATACAGCAAAGTGGCAGGCTACAAGATCAATATGCAAAAATCTGTAGTGTTCTTATACACAAATAATGTTCAACAAGAGGAAGAAATAAAAAAAAATTCCATTTACAGTAGCAACCAAACAAATCAAGTATTTCAGAATAAACTTAATGAAGACCATAAAAGACCCATACAAAGAAAATCACAAGAAACTGCTAAAAGAAGTTGAACAGGACCTAAAAAAATGGAAGAACATACCATGTTCATGGATTGGAAGACAATATAATTAAGACGTCCACTCTACCTAAACTGATTTATAGATTCAATGCAATACCAATTAAAATCCCAACAACTTATTTTGCAGAAATAGAAAACCCAATAACCAAATTTATTTGGAAGGGCAAGGTGCCCTGAATAGCCAAAAATATCTTGAGAAAGAGGAACAAAGTGGAGGGTCTCACATTACCTGACTTTGAAGCATATTACAAAGCTACAGTGCTCAAAACAGCATGGTACTGGCATAAGGACAAAGATACTGACCTATGGCATCAAATTGAGTGTTCAGAAATAAACTCTCACATCTACAGACAATTGATCTTTGATAAGGAAGTCAAGCCAAACATCTGGGACACAGCAGCCTCTTTAATAAATGGTGTTTGGATACTGGATATTCATTTCCAAAAGAATGAAAGAGGACTCCTACCTCACACCTTATACAAAAATTAATTGGATCAAAGACCTAAACATAAGCTCTAAGACCATAAGACTCTTATAAGAAAACATAGGGCTCTATCTTAAAGATCTTGTGATAGGAGGTGGTTTCCTAGACCTTACATCCAAAGTGAGAGGAACCAAAGAAAAAATAGACAAATGGGATCTCCTCAAAATCAAACATTTTTGTACATCAAAGGACTTCTAGAAAAGTAAAAATGCAGCCTACACAATGGAAGACAATATTTGAAAACCACATATCAGGTAATGGTTTAAAATCCCGAATATATAAAGCAATCCTACAACCCAACAACAGAAAGACAAACAACTCAATTAAAAAATGGGCAAAAGACATGGACAGACACTTTTCCAAAGAGGAAATACAAATTGCTCAAAAACATATGAAAAAACTGCTCAACTTCACTGGCTATTAGGGAAATGCAAATCAAAACCACAATGAGATACCATCTCATACCTACCGGAATAGCCATTATCCAAAAAACAGAAAATGACAAGTGCTGGAGAGGATTGGAGAAAGACACACTTATTCATTGCTGGTGGGGATGTAGAACGGTGCAACTGCTGTGGAAGACAATGTGGAGGTTCCTCAGGAAGCTAAGTATAGATTTGCCATATGACCCAGCTATTCCATTGCTAGGTATATACTAAAAGGATCTGAAAACTAAGACACAATTGGACATTTGTAAACCGATGTTTATTGCAGCATTATTCATGATTGCCAAGAGATGGAAGCAGCCCAAATGTCCATCAACAGATGAGTGGATAAACAAACTGTGGTATATACACATGATGGAATATTATGCAGCTGTAAAACAGAATAAAGAGACGGATCATATAATAATGTGGATGAAACTTGAGGACATTATGTTGAGTGAAGTTAGCTAGAAACAAAAGGACAAATACTATATAGTCTCACGAATATGAAATAACACTAATGAGCAAAATTTGAGAGTTAAAAGCTGATAACACAGGCTACCAGGAGACAGAAAGAGGGTAGAGATCAGGCATTTGATATGCTGAAGGACTACAGAAATGTTCAGCAGGATTGATCATATAGATCTAGAAATAGATAGCATAATACTGTGTAATGGTAGCACAACATTGTAAGTACATGGAGAAAAGATGTCTGTGAGTAAAGCTGAAAGAGGTGGGATAGGGGAATGTATGACACCAGAGGTGAAGATAGATGATGAAGACTGGAACTGTATAACTTGGCAAAAACTGGAGTGGCCAATGACTGTTGCTAAATGTGCAAGTATAAGAATGTTCTCACATGTAGGAGAACAAATGAATGTCAACCATGCAGAGTGTTGTAAAAGGGATGGTATTTGGGAAAAAACATAATCAAAGCAAACTGGAGTCTATGGTCAATATTAACATTCCACTATGCTTCCATTAAATGTAACAAAGGCAATATACCAAAGTTAAATGTGTATGAGAGGGGGATATAAGGGAGGGATATGGGATTCTTGGTAGTGGTATTGTTTTTTGTCCTTACTATTATATTGTACTGTATGACATTTTTATTTTTATTTTTATTATCTTGTTTTATTATTCACAAAAAAACCCACACTTTTTAGTCAATATGTTCAAGTGCTGTCTGTGGTGATAAATGTATAACCATGTGATGATGCTGTGAACAACTGATGGTACACTGTGAATGGCTATAAGATTGTAGGAAAAAATAAAAGTAGAGGTAAAAGTGCTGGAGAAAACATGGAGAGAGTGATGTACCTATTTTCGGTTGATGAGGAGCCAGAATGTTGTAACCTTTCTGGAGGTCACTGTGGTGGCTCCACAAGAAACTAAGTATGTGGGACCGAAGCTCCTACAACCTCATTATGGGATATGTGTTTGGAAGATCTGAGAGCAGAGATATGAATGGACACTTGCACACTGGTGTTCACGGAGGCAGTATTCATGATTTGCAATGGGTGGAGGTGGCCTAAGGGTACACTGACTGAGGAACAGAATGGTGAACTGTGGTATATGCATACAATGGAATATTGAGCAACTATGAGGAGTGAAGCTGTGAGACACACAACCAGGTGAATGGATCCTGTAGACAGCATGTTGAGTGAAGTATGCCAGAAACCAAGGCAAACACTATAATGCCTCACCCATATGGACTAACTACCATGTGTAAACTCAGAATTGAATCTTACAGCACAGCCTAACAGGGAAATGATTATTGTAATGGTCCTTAGATTGTAAGCTCTTACAGCATTCAAATCCATTTCTGAATTGTAATGGCTATCTCAAAACTCTGAGATGATGATTACTTAATGTATAATCTGATTGGTCTCTGGAACATTGGGTATCTGTGTTACACCTGAAACTCAGAGCTAGAGCTCAGCAGATATGAATGTCAGTATTAACACATACAGCAACTGTTAAAAAAAAAAAAAAAAAAAAGCTGAAATAGAGCCCAGACTTCAGTTAGAGATATGAATAAAGCAGGTCTGGTTAAGACTAGAGAAAATTGGGCCAAAAGATAAAGGTTGAAACTGACTGTGTTCAAACTTCAACTTACATGTGAGACTAAGGGAAGAGATGTTTATTTGGTGTAGGATCTATATTTTCTAAACAATATAACTTCTACAGTAAGTTTGGTCAAACACTACAATTACATGGAATTTTAATAGGAAGTGAGCTATGGTAGGTCTGTATAGATTAGATTGAAACAGCAATAAATCCTAAAGTAATTTGGGTGGAGAATAAAAATATATATTTGGGGCCCCCCTGAAGAGCTGGGAGAGGATGCAGAGGTGTTGGACTTCCTCACCTGGACTGTTGCTGATGTTCTCACAAACATTGGCGACTGATGGTTTGATGTATTGAGCCCTCTGTGTTGGGGCTGGCCCCTACAAAGCTTGTTGCTACAAGGAGAGGCTAAACCTGCTTATAATTGTTCCTAAGAGTCTTCCCCTGAGTGCCTCTTTGTTGTTCAGATGTAGCCTTCTCTCTCTAACTAAGCCACTTTTGCAGGTTGATCTTGCTGCCCTCCCTCTTAAGTGGGACCTGACTCCCAGGGGTGTAAATCTCCCTGGCAATGTAGGATATGACTCCCAGGGATGAATCTGGACCTGGCATCGTGGGATTGAGAACATCTTGCTGACCAAAAGGGGGATGCGAAATGAAATGAAATAAAGCTTCAGTGGCTGAGAGATTTCAAATGGAATCAAGAGGTCACTCTAGCGGACATTCTTAGGCACTATATAGATAACACTTTTTAGGTTTTAATATATTGGAATAGCTAGAAGCAAATGCCTAAAACTACCAAACTCCAACCCAGTAACCTTGACTGTTTAAGACAATTATATAACAATGTAGCTTACAAGGGGTGACAGTGTAATTGTAAAAACCCTGTGGATCACACTTCTTTTTATCCAGTGTATGGATATATGAGTAGAAAAATGGGGACAAAGCCTAAATGAAAAATAGGGTGGGATAGGGGGGTGGTGATTTGGGTGTTCTTTTTTTATTTTTATTTTTTATTCTTATTCTGATTCTTTCTGGTGTAAGGAAAATGTTCAAAAATAGATTGGAGTGATGAATACAAAACCATAAGATAATGCTGTGAACAATATTTTACACCATGGATGATTGTATGGTATGTGAATATATCTCAATAAAACTGAATTTAAAAAAAGTAAATTTCTTAATTTGATAAAGGTTATCTACCAAAGCATGACAGCAGACATAATTGCAAATAATTTAGACACATTTCTTCTATGTCAAGAATGTTCAGTATCATACTGCTATTTAAAAGGATAGTGGAATCTCAGGGCAAAAAGAAAAAAAAGAAAAAAATGTAAGGATTAGAAAAGAAGAAAAGAAGTCATTATTTGTATATGATATAAGTTTCTACATAGGACTATTCAGAGATTCTGCCATAAATGATTAGAACTTTGACATATAATTTGGATATAAAACCTACATTAAAAAATAATAGCTTGCAAATGGAGTCGAGAGGTCACTCAGGTGGACATTCATAGGCACTATACAGATAACACTTTATAGGTTTTAATGTATTCAAATAGCTGGAAATAAATACCTGAGACTATCAAACTCCAACCCAGTAGCCTTGACTCTTGAAGACAATTGTATAACAATGTAGGTTACAAGGGGTGACAGTGTGATTGTGAAAACCCTGTGCATCACACTTTATCCAGTGTATGGATGGATGAACAGAAAAATGGGGACAAAAACTAAATGAAAAATAGGGTGGGATGGGGGGGATTATTTGGGTGTTCTTTTTTATTTTTATTTTTTATTCTTATTCTGTTTCTTTCTGGTGTAAGGAAAATGTTCAAAAATAGATTGGGGTGATGAATGCACAATTATATGACGGTACTGTGAACAGTTGATTGTACACCATGGATGACTGTATGGTATGTGAATATATTTCAATAAAACTGAACTAAAAAAAAAAATAGCCTGTTTGGCAGGTAGAATAGTGGTCCCCAAAGATGTTTGCATCCTAATCCCTAGAACCTGTGAATGTGTTCCTTTACATGGATCAAGGAATACTGCAGATGTGATTAAGATTTAGGACCTTAAAATGAGATTTTTCTGGATTATCCCCCCAGGGAGTGTGCTCCACCCTCTTTGAACTCCAGGGCAAAAATCACCCTCTCCACATGCATGGGTAGATCTGCTCTCCTGGCCTGAGGTGTCTTAGCTTCAGACCTTGGTTTTCATAGTTCTGCCTTGGAAGTAATTTTTCCTTCAATCTTCCTCTCTTCTGTCCTTTTTAGTCCAGACTGGCAGTGGTTCTGTTCATACAGATCTTACAAAAAATTGTTGGTTTGACATGCAGCATGAGTCAAAACCATCAGACAATAGAACTTTCCACAAATCCTTTCTGGATAGCTGCATTTCCAATCCTGTCTTGTCCTGCAATGACAAGTTCCATGTTTTATTAAATCCTCACATGGGGCTCCATTCTCTGGGACCTCTTTTCCAGAGGTTCAGAATTTTCCAATTAGTTTCAGGTTTCTTTGAACCCAAGAGTTCAGTTCTCAGCTTATCCCTTTCCTCTTTCATTTTACTATAAGCTGCAAGAGGAAGCCAGGCTGCAATTCCCACATTTAATTTGCAATCTCTTCAGCTAAGTCTCCCAGTTCATTGCTTTCAAATTCTCGCTTCCATCTAACACCAGGACTCAATTTTGTCAAATTCTCTGCCACTTTAAAACAAGGTTGACCTTCTTCCAGTTTGCATCAACACATTCATCATTTCTGTCTAAGTTCTCATTGGAAGTATCTTTAGAGTTCATATTTCTACCAACAGTCTCTTCAAAGCACTCTAGGCCTTTTCTATCAAGCTCCTCACAGTTCCTCTGGAATCTTCCCCCTACCCATTTATAAAGCCATTCCACCATTTTTGGTATTTGCAAGTTGCAGCACCCCACTTCTGGTACCAAAATCTGTTTCAATTTGCTAAAGCTGCCAAAATGCAATATAGCAGAAATGGATTGGCTTTTACAATGGGGGATTATTAGTTCACAAATTTACAGCTCTAAGGCCATAAAAATGTCCCAATTAAGGCATCAACAGGGAAATAACTTCTCTGAAGAAAGGTCAATGGGAAGGCATATGGCTGAAGTCTTCTGGTCCTCTCTTGGGTTTAGCTTCTGATTTCTATGGTTTGCTCCAAAATGTTTCTGGGCTTCTCTCTTAGCTTCTCTCTTAGCTTCTCCTGGCAGCAAACTATGGATTACATATCTTAGCTTCTCGGAGCTCTCTCCAAAATGTCTTTGCCTTTTATCCTCTCATAGAGGGCTCCAGCAAGGGGATTAGTACCTACCTTTAATGGGCAGTATCACATCTCCATGAAAACAACCTAATCAAAAGTTCCCACCCACAATAGGTCTGCCCCTACAAGATTGGATTAAATGAACATTGTCTTTTCTGGGATACATAACAGATTCAAACCAACACATCAACCTAATCATATGACTTGTTAAAAGCAGAGAACCCTACTGGCTTCAGTGAACCAAAAAGACGGTGATGTGAGAAGGGCTCAGTTCACTGCTAATGGCTTTGGAGATGGAAGATGTGGCCATGAACCAAGGAATGTGGGTGGCCTTTAGAGTCTGGAAAGGCAAAGAACCAATTCTCTCCTAGAACCTCCAGGAAGGAATGCTGCCCTGCCCAGATCTTCCTTGAATTTATCCCAATGAGACCTATATAGTACTTCTAAACTATACAGTACTTCAGAACTGTAGCAAAATAAAATTGTATTGTTTTAAGCCTCTTAAGTGTGTGGTAATTTGTTACAACAGTAATGGGAATCTAATACAGTGTTCCTAAACAAAAGTAAATACTAAGTGTTTCAATATATTTTCACCACCACCACCAACAAAAACATGTACACAATTAGAAAATGTAATTTAAAATGAAGCTATCACTTACAATCATGCCAGGAAATGCAAAGTAGAAAGGAATAGATTTGAAAGAAATGTCAAAGTCCTTATAAAAACTATAGATCTTTATTGGAGGACATAAAAAAAATACTAAATAAATAGATATAGCACTTTACAGCATGGAATCAATGTGAAAAATTCTTCTCAAATTAATCTGTAAAAGAAATGCAAATTTCATCAAAATCCAAATGACACTAATTACGGAACTTCAAAAGCTCATCCTAAAATCAATAGAGAGCTAAAAAGCCAAGAATAGCTTTGAAGGTATTGATGAAGTAGAAAAACAAATGTGCCAGGCTCACCTTATAATAAGGTGAAAGATGGCTTATCACTTGAGAGTATCTGAGAAAGGATGGCATTGGGAAAGGAATAAATGACATCAAAAAAAGTTAATGGATTTGAATAGAGAGCTCCAAATTGCAACTACACATACATGAAAATTTGTTTTATGGGAGAGGTGTTATTATAAATCAGAGGGGACATGAGATAGTAGTCAATGAATGGTAAAAGACAAAGTATTCTTTATGTAGCAAAAATAATAACATCCATATATCAAACCTTATTTAATAAACTATATTCCAAGCAGTTTAAAGATATAAATGCAAACAGCAAAAA
The DNA here is from genome assembly GCF_015220235.1 of Choloepus didactylus. NCBI lineage: Eukaryota > Metazoa > Chordata > Mammalia > Pilosa > Megalonychidae > Choloepus > Choloepus didactylus. The sequence goes on along the minus strand of NC_051318.1, from coordinate 85,566,575 downwards.
AATTTACAAAATCTTAAGGAATAGTTAGGATAGTATTTTTCATAATGCAAGGATAGGGAGTATTTCTTTAAAAAAAAAACTCACAAAAAATGATTATTCTTATTAAGTTAAAATTTAAAATTTCTTCATTGAAAAAAAAAAAGGGTAAGCCAAATCCACAGAGAATCTACTTACTGGAAATAGATTTCTCAAAGCATAAGGTCAAAATCAATTCATATTCAGATATAATTTTAAAGAGTCTGCTTCTAACAGCCATCTTCAAAATGTCTCTCATCTGCAGCTCCTGTGCTTTCTTCAAAGTGTCCTTCTTGGCTGTAGCAAGCTTGCTCCTTCTGTCTGAGCTTGTATACTGCTCCAGTAATTTAATCCAGACCCACCCTGAATGGGCGGACCAACACCTCCATGGAAATTATCCAATCAGAGTCATCACCACTGTTGGGTGGGGCACATCTCCATTGAAACACTCAGAGAATTACAATCTAATTAATACTGATAGATCTGCCCACAGAAGATTACATCAAAGATAATGGCATTTGGGGGGACATAATACATTCAAACTGGTACATATTTATTTTTATATTCTCTTATATAAAAAGAGAAACATTAGTTCTCATTCACAGTACCTACTATTACTACTACTCTATTGGTCCCACTAGATTACCAACCCAAAATTTCTGAGGTGGAATCATATTTGTGTAATATAGCCGGGACTTTGAACACAATATGGTGCATAGTTGGGCCTCTATAAATATGGAATATTTGAATGAGTGTATGAAATGAGTTTCTTTTTCTGTTCAGAGCTTCTGGATGAGTAAGTGAGGGATGTCATATAATCCCTAGTCATGCTGCATTGGCATAGTCTGTTTTGTGGCTATATCCATTCTGTGACATGAGTTTTTTAGAGTGCAATCCCTGGGGCATATGTTAATAAATATAATTGTATAATGGACATTAATGAAACCAAAATCAACAAATCAATGTCTACAACAGCTTTTGTTTACTTAAAAACAAACAAAATAATAGATGGCAAATTTTGCCTTAGGTGTTCTATTATTTGTAACCCTATTTTCATCAGTCATGACTCATTTTGTTTTCCTTTATATTATAAAGTTGCTGGTAAGGAGTCTGAGCTGAAATGTCTACTACACGAGGATAGGACTACATTTTAATAAAAACAGCAGAAGTGTGTCTTGGTGCATTTTTTTTTCCATAATTCAGGCCTAGTTGGAGCATTATAAATGATCCTTGTCCTTGATTATTATGCTACTTGAGCAGTGATATGCCATTCATGTCTTCCTATTGTTCCTTTGGAAATGCCATAGGGTAGCAATTGTATAATAAATATACCACTCAATTAAATTTATATTTTCAAAGTCAATGTATTAGAAAAAGAATAAGAATAGCAAACACAGCTGAGAATATCAGAGTAAAAAAAGATTGTATTGACTACCTTAACCTCCACTGCTCATTTTATCATTCAGAAAGAAAAATCCAGAAGTGTTGAATGTTTTTCCCAAGGTGAAAAAACACTTATTATCAGGTCTGTAATAAGAATATGAGAGTTTCATTTATATGTTCATGCCACAAGCATTTATTGAGTGGCTACAATGACCTAAGCATGATGGTAAGTTCATATTAAGACTAAAAAACAAACTGCTCTAAATGTCTTCTGATTTAATGGGGGTGATTGATAGCTTAGTGATAATTACAGAGCAGAATAAATGAGAAGAGCTCCAAGAGAGATTATGTACAAAGTCCAATGGGGACATAGAAGACACAAATTTAAATCATCCTACATTTTCTGTTTAGAAACACATTTCCCAGTGAAGCATGGAGGTGGAATTGGAGCAGGAAGAGACTGAAAACAGAACAGCCATTAAGAAGCTTTTGCAGATACAGAGGCAAGAATTGATGCGGAGCTGGGAATGTAAGGGAGATGATTTATATGGTAAATGTTTAGATAGTGGATAAGTTTAAGCATATGGAAAGTACTGAAAAGGAATGATCAGAATTTGTTCCCTGATTGTTGGCTTTGAAATTGAATGAACAGTGAGGACTTCTGGTTAGAATTCCAGTTTTGTGTTAAACCTATTCTACCAGCTCTTCACTAACCCCAATGTGGATGTCCCCAAGGGACAGAGAAGAAGCACCTTTAGGATAAATACTATGCTTCTGGCTAGACCAGAAGTGTTATTTGGGTTTAAATAGTTTAAAGTATTATTTTTAGGCTCACATAAGCCCATATATGTATGAAATACAACGCCCTATACTTTAAGGCATGAAACTTCAAATAATTTTGTAATTTGAGGTAGTTGACTTAAAGTAATGAATCAATCCAAGTATTTAGAGTTGTTGAAATTTCTCTGCTATTCAGGTTATTTAGTAGAAGAGTATGAGAAAGCTTAAAATGTGCTACTTTCTTCATCCTGATTGCTGAGAAATTTGGTTGACTTGGGGATTTGTTGTGGTTTTTAACACTATTTGCAACTTTAGAGAAAGTTATGTATCTGCTCTGTCTTCTAATGAGAAAAGGCCTTTGTGTAGGGTTGCCAGAAAAAAATATAGGAGATCCAACTGAACAATAATTAGTAGTACTAGTAGTAATGTAATGTATGTCCAAAAAAAACAAATTAAAGTTTAACTGGGCATGCTCTATTTTTATACGCTAAACCTGTCAACACTGTCTTTGCGGGCCACTGGATTAAAACCAATGAATTTGCAACTGGGTCATAACAAAAAATGCAAAGTGAGCTCTCCTGTGTATGAAATCGTGTCTTATTTTTCCAAGTTTGAAAAGATCAGTTGTTCTTGATGGTCATTTCCTATTTCATACTATTACATTTTGTGGTATTTTGAAACATTTTTTGTTGAAACCACAGCTACCATCATTTTTATTTCTCATTTTAATGAACTTCTTTTTGAAATAAGTTTTAAAATTTATTATCTGTTTCATAGTAGTCACTGGTACACCACAGTTTTTTAAACCTGAGAGTTTACATATCTTTTAACCTCCCAAATTATGGTGACTCTGTACCTCCAATTTTGCATGAATTGAGAAAACCCAATTTTCATTTCATTAATGAAATTTTCATTTCATTAATTATTAAACCATATTCTCACTTAGGAATCTCCAAGGAAACCACATGGTCCTCACACTCTACCTTGATGATCTGGGTTCTTGAAACTAATTTCTACTCCACTCCTCTAACAAGCCACTCATTTGCTTCTTGTTAACTCCAGGAGTTCTTAGATCCATAAACATTCTCAAAATCCAAATGCCCTTTCATAATCACTTTATCCCAATGGTAGGCAAAATACTTATACTTTAAAATACTGCCAGATTAAGTTTGTAGTCACTTTCATTGTCTGAAGAGAACTGCATATAGCATCAATAAATATAATAGTGGATTGTCTTAATTCTAAAATATTAGCCATTTTATGTTAACACCTTAGGTTTAAAAGTCCCATCTTAAAAAGAAAACATGCCTACATTACAAACACACACATTATTGTAAGACATACTTTGATTTAGGAATATAAAATCTGAAATAAAATGTGGGTTTTAAAATTGAAAATGTAAAACAACATTTACACAAAATATTCCACTTAATAGTAGTCAATGAATGATTTGTGTTGAACTGATGAATAAACAAAGCAGAATGATTTGGATGAGGAATGTTTTGGGAAGGAGAGAATCCACAGTTTTCACCTTAGTTCTTTAGTCTTCCTCTATCTGGGTATCATCTCCCCTACCTTAATCCCCCTCCCCAGGGATTGGTTGCTAATCTAAATGATCTCATTCAAGGAGGTTCATGCACCATGATTCCTAGTGGATCTCTGTTTTACATTCTTTTCTCTTGTATTTTTTTTCTCTCATAACATAATAAGATAGATATGTTGAGTTGGGGACCCTTAGAGTTCTATTGGTTTTCTCTCCTTATTGTTGATTCCATGTAATAAAAGGGTAAATGAGCTCAAATTCTTTTCTAAAGTATGATTTCCACTCCATTTTGCTTTATAGAAATACCTGAACATATTGGTAAAATTAATAAAATTTGGGACCAGCATAGGGGAGTAGGACAATTTATTTATTACTGAAGCTTGATTGAAATACTTAAACTTAGTCTTTTACAAGAAGTCTCCATCTGAGATCTTCTATAGCTATTAATAAACTTGTAATTTGATTCTAACTGAAGTACTCTCTGAAGAGGCAGCAGTGGCTGGTGGGGTAGGATGCAGGCATACATGGGTTTCTGGCTTAATAACATCCAATAGTACCTAAATCCTCCTCACCCTTAACTTTAACAAGAGCTGGAGCTTCTCGTACTTTTAAGTTCTTGTACCAGAATAATTGTTTTCAATAATTAAAAAGCCATGGAAGCAGAAAGTGAAAATAACAACAATAATAATAACGATAATAACTGAGTGTCTATAATATCCAAATTATGCTGCTAGATACTATGGGGAATACAATGAAAAATAAAATACACTGCCCACGTGAAGTTGATGATTGTGATAAAGAGATAGCATGAGCAAATATGAACTCAAAGTCTTTTACCCTGAGTTAATATATATGAATACTATAATAATTGGTCACTACAGGAATAAATTGGAATTCAAAGATTCAAAATGGTCAATGTGATCTGTGATGGACATGGAAGATTCATAAAGAGGTTGAAGAATATGGAGGTTTTGGTAGGCAGAGGAGAAAAAGGACCGACAAGTTACTGGGCATAGAATAGCATAAAGCCACAAGAATTTGAGTAGACTCAGTTTTTTGTCAAGAACAGGAGAAAGAAGGACCATATCATGGAACCATAAATCCACCAAAAGAATTTAATATTATATTTTGTAGGCTCAAGGACCAGGCAACTGGGGCATTGTAGCAGAGTTTCTCAATTTGGTGACAACAGAGTAGCATGATTGTTTATTATTAGTATTATTCAAGATGGATTGGAAGGGTTTGGATTAGGCATCAGGGAAAGGATGAAGTTCAGAAGCAGAGATCTCTTTGGAAAACTACTGTAACAGTTTAATGATGCAGTAGCAATTATGGTTTTGGCAATGAAAATAGAGAGGAATAAGTGAGACTAAACTCCATGAAATGATGAAATTGTGACAATTGATTGGCTGTAGGAGAGTGTTCTGGTTTGCTAATGCTGCTGGAATGCAAAACACCAGAAATGGACTGGCTTTTATAAAAGGGGGTTTATTTGGTTACACAGTTGCAGTCTTAAGGCCATAAAGTATCCATCAACAAAGGGTACTTTTACTGGAGAAAAGCCATTGGCATCCAGAAAACCTCTGTTAGCTGGGAAGGCACATGGCTGGCATCGGCTTGCTCCCAGGTTGCGTTTCAAAATGGCATTCTGAAAAATGTCTGCATCAGCTTCCAACGGCTGTCTTCAAAATGTCCGTCTCAGCTGCCACAGTGAGCTCCTTATGTCTGAGCTTATGTAAGTCTCTAGTAAATTAATGAAGACACTCACTGAATGGGCATGGTCACACCTCTATGGAAATACTGAACCAATAGGTTCCAACCTAATCCACACTAATACGTCTACTACCACAAGATTGCATTGAAGAATATGGCTTTTTCTGGGGGACATAACATATGTGAAACAGCACAAAGATACACAGAAAGAAAGGTAATTCTGAGGTTTTGTGTATGAGTGACTGAGAGAATGATGATGCATTAACAGACATAGGCAGGCCATGATATAAACTGAATGTAGCTTTAAACAGTCTGTATGGAGGGGCAGGGGCCATGGTAATGTAAAAGTAAGTGGTTTGAAATGTAAGATTGTTTAAAAGAAAAAGTGATGTAAACCTATGCAGAATATACAAGTTTAGAAAATATTTGTAGTGAGGTAGGTGAAAATTAGATGCCTGAGAGTAATTCAGATTCATCTTCTCTTCTCATTGACTTAGGAAAATTTTGACCAGATCCTCTCAAGGTGAAGATTTCATCTTCATTTATATGGGTGAATAATAGGGCAATATCTTAGGAAGCTTCCCTTACTCTAAATGCCATTATACCAAACATCAAGGTGTTTTCCAAAAGACAAGAGAATACTGTGTTATTTTAAAATTTTTCTTTCCCCCAAAATGCCAGTCCCTTCACGGCCATAAATGATCTGTTACAAAAGTATTGTGCTAGAATATCCCTCAGATCCATTTTAGCTATTTCACTATTTCATTATATGGTGATGCTCATATAAACATAGCTGTCCTTATTTCTTTCTGCGATTCTTTATTTCAGAAACTTGTGGTACTTGTAGTTAGTGATGGACTTGAAAAACTAATTTTTCTAGTGACAAAATTTGCTTTAATTTAAAATCCATCACTTCAGTAATGTACTTACTTTGTGTCTATTGAGGATAGCTTTTGCTCTCAATAAAGTTATGTATGTAGGCCCAGTTGTCCTCTAGTCATTATAACATGATTTCCTTAATGAGAAGATTTTACTTTCACTTCAAAATGAAATAAAAGATATTTTACTGGCCTTTCCTTGGCTCCATTCAAATTATGAAAAGCATAATGCTTATTAATGACAAATAAAGGAAGGAATGGTTGATATTCTGTCATACTTCCTGTCTGCTTATTAAAATGGTAATTACAATTTTAATTTGAAGACTAGAGATATTTTTAAAATGCTCACCATCGGATATTTCTAGGTCAAAGGTGCATACTTATTTTTCATTAGGCATCATACAAGAGCTACACTTTGAATTAAATTTTTCAATCTAAAAACATTTATATCATCACTATTGATTTAAACATTAAAAGTTTCAAAATGCGGTCTTTCCCAGCTGGTGGTATTTATGATATACACTTACAGAAGTTTAATGGCACCATTTTGGAGGAGATTACTGTTATTACAAATACTTAAAAGAGTCTGGCTATTTTCCCATAAGCAAATGTTATACCAATGAAGCCCCTGAAGAATCATCTGTTTTCATGGGGAATTTTTGTTCAAGTCAAAGATTAGATTTTATTGACTGGTGTAAATATACCACATAGAAACAAAAACAATGGAAATGGGTAGCCAAAACAATGAAAATAAAGTAGCATTTTATTCATGTAAAGTCTATTTAGCTGTAAATGCCTTCCATTTCATGTTGGCTTTCCAACCATTTTGGTAAAAATATGTGGTTATTAACAAGCTATTTCGATTGGTATATTATCTTTTGGATATTGTTTTCAAAATTCATACATATTCAGTGAAAGAGAGGGCTTGATATAACAAAGTTGCAGCAAAAGCAAACTGTAAAGACTTAATTAAGGCATGGAAGTGTGGTCTATCCATTCACACCAGTGTTCTGCAACCTTTGTATAATTTTACGTGTCTTTCCAAGGCCTTTTTGCTTCCTCCAAGAATTCCTAGTTCACATGTATTTGCTTTGGAATGTCTTACTAGCAGCCTCTTTTACTTATGGTTTCAGAAAACTTCTTATAGAAGGTAGTCTATAAAGACATACCATGTATCCTAAAACTTATATTGAATAGGACATTCACCAGATGATAAAAAAGTTTTCAATTATTTCTAAAGTTTTATCTATTAAAGGAATGGTGCCTCTTCATTAGCTTTCTTTTTGTTTGTTCACTTACATTTGTTTTCATTGGTTTTAAATTGCCTTCATTTATTTTTTTAATTTTCATTTTGAAAAAATATCAAACTTACAAGAAAGTTGCAAAATTAATATATAAAGAATATATAGAATGCCAGTACACCCCTTGTGGTGATTTGGAGCTGTATGTACCCCAGAAAAACATGTTCTTAAACTTAATCCATTCCTGTGGGTATGAACCAATTTTACTAGGAACCTCTGATGAGGTTAATTCCATTAAGGTGTGACCCACCTCAATCAGGATGGGTCTTAACCCAATTATTGGAGTCCTTTATAAAAAGAGAATGAAATTCAGGCAGATAGAAAGCCACAGAGAGAACAGCCAGAAGCTGAACATAAATGGAACCCAGAAGAGAAGGGAGAGAACAGGAGACACCATCATTTGATTTATATGTGACAAGCTAAGGATCAAGGATGACTGACAGCCAGCCCCAGAATTCCAAACTTCAGAAAGAAAGCATTGGCTTGATGACATCTGGGTTTGAACTTTTTCCTAGCTTCAAAACTGTTAGTTAATAAAATCCCATTGTTTAATCCAGCCCATTGTATGGTATTTACTTGAGCAGCCAAAGAAATGAATACAACCCTTCACCCAGATACCCAGATTTACCAACTTTTAGCCTTTTGCAACATTTATTTTTCCTTCCTTTCTTCCTTCCTTCCTTCCTTCCTTCCTTCCTTCCTTCCTTCCTTCCTTCCTCTTTTTCTTTCTTTTGTTCTATCATCTACCTACCTATCAATCAATCATTCCATCATGTATCTATCTAATCAATGTATCTACCTACCTACCTATCTGCCTATTTATCACTAAACATTCAAGAGTAGGTTGCATACATCATGCTTCTCTAATACTTAACACTTCCAGGTATATTTCCTGAGAACAAGGACACTCACTGTGTAACCACCTTAAGTAGAGCCACCGTGTTCAAGAAATTTAACATTGTGATGAAGCATACAGTCCATATTCCCTGTTTTCAGTTGTCCTGATAATGTGCTTTTTTTTTTTTTTTGCCTTTATGCATTTTGTTTCCCTGAGTTGTAGATCCTAGATTTCTAGGTTGACACTGGGTTTTGCCTTATGACTTGTATTGAAATAAAGATCAGTTGTGGAAAGAAAATATTTCTGATGATGATGATATTTCTTACTTTAAAAAAGTCTGTAAATTCATATATCTGGTTTCTGAACATATGCATTAATAGCTGTTGGTCCTCACAAATCCCACTTTTAGAAGTAGAAGTTATTTTCATTTAATGTTTGTGAATCATTGAAATGGAATGATTAGTTACCAAACTAGCTTTCTGGAAAACCAACTCCATGTCTGTCTAGAAAACAGGTCTTCTAAAACCATCTAAGGGGTGTTCTCATCAGTTTAATATTCCTTGGATTTTATGAACAATTTCCCAAATGGAATTCCTATGAACACTATTTATATTTCAGAATATTGAAGGAGGATGTTTGAAGTCATTCTATTTTACCTTGTTCTATTTCCCCTCTCATTTGAGATGACCTTGGAAAAACTTAGTCATTACCTTCTTACTTTAGTACACATGGTCTAACAGTGTCTGAGATTTACACCATGATCCACAGATTGAGGTAATGAGAATATATAGCTGATGTTACAATGCAGGTTTATTTTCAGTTGGGGTGATCCATTAACCTATGACTGATAATTAACAGGAATGAATTTTTTAGATTAATGCAATTAACCTAGCAGAGAAAAGAATGCCCAATTGAGAAATTGGACAAAGAGAGAAGTTCCATTTTGAAGACGGTGCTATCCTAAAAACTAAAACATGTGTTACCTGGTTGAACACAAAGTGAGGCTACTTGTGACACTGTAGTGGTGAAGGGTGGATATGCTAAATGTCTACAGGATATCCTGAGAATTCTGGGTGACCCAGGGTTATGAAAGAGTAAAAATATGTGGAGCACCAAAGAAAAATCCTAGGTTTTCTAGGTTTTATTTAAATCCTAGTTTAGATATAACTGACATAATCAACTTTAAATATCCTCCCATATCATATAAGACTCTGCTATTTATTTGTAAAATTGTGTAACTAAGATCATGCAACAACATCCTACTTTCAATCATTTTGACCATAAGGTTGTGTTTATTTGCTTATTTGAAGATTATACATACACCCAACCTTTGAAATAGGGTTAACAGATTTTGTAAGCTGTAGGAGATTGCTTTTATCCATTGTACCCTGCCATTGTCTAATTTGCTCTCCCATATGTTTATTTACACTGCAATGCACTTTTGCATTTTACCTAAGGGTACTCCAGGAGTGTCTAGAAATGTTAACTAACATCTCTAACGTTTTTTGACATTGTATGATCCCTGAGGAAACTATGGTCATGTACTCTAATTCTTCATTAATTATGACTTCTACTTATGCAAATTTGATAATTCATTGGAGAGTGGAAGTGATGAGTGAGTTGACTGTAAGTCCTCTCTAGTTAATTGATACTTCATTTGTTATCCTGCATTAAGGAGAATTACACTAGCAATATACTTTCCTCAACCAGAGTTTTATGCCTTTGATATTTTGCCTCATGGAATCTGTCTCTTGCTTTCTTTAATGATTCAGTGACTTCTTACCATTTCGCTTTTTCATCCTCTAACCTAAACTAATTAGTTTTTGTCACTAAAATAACTATTTCTACCATTTCTCTTCAGAGTGATACAAGTATAATGAACAGTTCCTTGAATTGTATTTTAACTGTTAAGTACATAGAAATGTGAAATTTTGAGAAGTGAGTCAAACTTATATTATGCATGCAATGTAACATCACTAATCTGTTTCTCATCTTAAAGCTCTTTAGATCTTCGTAGGACAATGACTTCAACCTGTAAAATGATATTTTAAGGAGAGCAGACATTTCAGTGATTCTAAATTTAAAGTTCAAAGATTATCTCTAAGGTTGATCTATTGGAATTACTTACCTGAGCCAAAGTAATTCAAGTAATGCAGGTGCAGTGAAACCCTACTAATTTTAAATTCAGAAGCACTGAGGAGTGAGTTGGATTATTGGAGGTAGCACTCAGTTGATCTTCTTTCCCTCTCTTCCTTGTCTTTTAAAGCTTGGGCTTTTAAAAAGATGCTTCAGAAATCCATTTGCTCACAAGCATTTGATTCATTAATTCTGAAAGACTATTACAAAGGTCTTTAGTGAGAAGTTCAGAGATACCGAAAACCTAAGAGAGAATATACACAATTAAAAGAAAGAACACTATAAAAATGTCAGTGAATTAGAAGCTCCGAAGTGAATCTTGGGCAGAAGGGAGAGCATATTCTAACAGGTGAGTCATAACATTTATTTTTAAAAAAGCCTGAATACTCACTCAGTGGGTCGTTGGAGTTGGAGATAGGCAGAAGAATACATCATTTCGCTTTTGGCCCTGTTATACGTATTCTCAGTGTGTATACTGGAAACCCTTTATATTTATTATTCTTTAGCAAGTGCTCTAAAGGAATAAAGAGAATATAGATGTTGTAAGTATCAAATTATCTCTAATTAGAATAGGTAACTAATTTTTACTTGGAGGCCTAGGGATAAACTAAATTTACCTACATGAGATAAACTAAATTAATTGTCAAGAATATTCTTCTTTCATCATTTTGAAATAAATCATGTCATTTATAAGAGTAGGATGACATTGTTGTCATTATTAAAATATTTTATCCAATACTACCTATGAGGTGTATGTATATGTGTGTGTGTAAAATGTAAGTATAAATAGGTACACACAGATATATATGTATAATATATAATATATAGTTTTATGGTAGGGAAAATACTGCATAAAATACTGTTTCATTGTTTCATATTAAGGGACTGTTTATAAACTGAGCTTTTGATGCTTACTGAATTGTATGCCAGCATCAACGCAAGCTATGTTCAACCATGAAATAATAATGGGTTTTATATTTTTATCTATTATGAAAAAATTTATTTACCTAATGTCATCTTCCATTTATGTGAAGTTTGTAGTTTGCTCATTACTGTACTGATACAGTGAAAGTAAAAAGTTGCATCTTACACTGTTTTGAAATTAAATAATTTACAGTTTAGCTGGGAGAAAGAAGCATGAAGTACTACTGGATCTGTGTGTTGAGGCAGAATTAGAATTATAGAGAAAGGAGATGGGGAAAAGAAAGGGCCTTCAAGATTGGGGAATGTTCGGAAACAGAGAAGGGAAAGGGATGGCTAAGATGTGTTAGCAGGCAGAGAAGGGAGCTCTGCTGTGCGGACATGGGGCTTCAGATATGGTGGGAAATATGCTGGAGCCCTGCCCTGGAGAGCCTGAACAGTCAAGCTAAATGGTAGGTTACTTAGTGAAGAATAAATATGGTTCACAGAAAAAGGAAAAGAATAAATAAAGAGTGAGAGAGGACTAATGTTGAAAAAAAAAAAAAAAAAATAGTTGCCCGCTCTCAGGAAACAAGAAAAGAGACAGACCAAAACAAACAAATAAATGCAAAAAGGTCTCATGAAGGACAGCTCAGGCAAGACTTTGGTCCCAGCAGGTCCTCAGGTCCTCTTCTACCATTTGTTGCACACATGACAGAAGCAATCATGACATTTTTCCCTCCAGAGCACAGACTTGATCAGCACCAGAATTATTCACTAGCTAGTACTCCAAGCACTCTCTCTCAATAGCCATGGGGCCAGGAGTTGGAGCCTATTTGCCATCTTAGAGTGACTCCTTAAGAGTTAAAGAAGCACGTGGTTTGAATTCACTAATGTTATTTTTACTTGCAATGAAGGTATACAAGGCATTTCATTTTTTGGTGGTACAGTAATAGGAGACTGCCTACCTAAACAGAGTTTTAAGGCTATGTTTCATAAACAATGGTCTGAAGACAACCTCCAGCACAATCTCCAGATGTCAGAATCTTCTGGAGACTTCTGCTTAGGCATGTTGAATGAGAATCCTTGGCAGGGGACAAACAGGTAAGGTTTTAAGCAAGCCCCTTGGATGAATCTGTTACACAGTGGAGTTGGAAATAAATGCTTGTATAAGGAGCGCTCAGAAGGGTAAACTTTCTGAGTATCAGCACTGCAACAGCAAAAGCTGATAGAGCCAAGCTGGTTCAGATACTTTTCTTCATAAAACCTGGACAATTTATTTTAATTCTCAACTCTAAAAGATATCATATATATTAGCTAAATTAAGATTAAATTGTGTAACTATCTTTGCTAAATGATAATACAAAAAACACACAAATAAATGCATGTGCATATACACATTATACTGAAAGGATATATTGATATAGCTATATTGTTCCTGATACTGAGTACTGTGATGGCTACTTTTATGTCTCCATTTAGCTAGGCTATCATACCCAGTTATTTAATCAAACATGAGTCTAAATGTTGCTGTGAAGATATTTTATAGATGTGGTTAACATCTGCAATCAGTTGACTTTAGGTAGAGGAGATGACCCTCAATGATGTGGGTGAGCTAGATTCATTCAATCAGTTGAAGGCTGTTAGAGCAAAAACTGAGTTTTTCCAGAGAAGAAATTCTGCCTCAAAACTACAGCATCAACTCTGTCCTAGTTTTCCAGCCTACAGGTTTGCCAGCCTGCTCTACAGATTTCAGATTTGCCAGTCCCAACAACCACATAAGACAATACCTTAAAATAAGTTTCATATGTGTATCCTATTGGTTCTGTTTCTTTGCAGAGCCCTGACTGAAACCCTTACCAATGCTTTAGACTATGTGTTGGCGTGAACTTGGCTAGGAATAAGCAGGCTGTCCCTCCTGACTGAATCCACTTTCTCTTTTAGTCTGCTGGTGCTGTATCATGTGTTATCCTTTCTCCTTCTGCTATGTGTTCTGTAACCCTGATAGAGTGCTGCCAATAGTCAGTTCCTAATAAAGATGTGTTAAATTGAATTGTGCTTGATTTTCCCATCTGGCTCTCTGAAACAAAGTAACATGCCATCCAGAGCTGTGGAGGAAGGAAAGCTTTCTTAGCTTTTCATAGGTGGACAGATTTAAGCCATATCACATTTAGTATGATATTCGGATTCATTACCAGCAATCAAGCAAAGTCTTCTTTGAAATAATAACATTTAAAGCCAGATTCCTTGCTACATTCCTTCACTTTCCCCCATATGTGCTTTTTAACATTTGTGCATTTCCTCATTTTGCCTAAAATATCTTTCTTCCCCATATATTCTATCCCTTCCCTACCTCTGCTCCTGATTCTATCCTTCTTTGATCTCCCCAGTAAGAATGCATATTTTCATCCTGAGACTATTCTTAATATACTTCTCTTATGACTCATGAATGTATCTTATTTTGCTTAGTATTATGGGCAGTATAATCCCTTGCTTATTTATAAATACTTCAAAGGGCAGATTCTGTGTGTTTCCCAAGAACCTAGGTCTCTAGATTAGGTATATACCACGGGTGTTCAATTACGTTTGCTGAAATGAATGAATGAATACATGATTAAGGAAGCTGGCTTTGGGAGGATTGTGTAAAGACAGATTCCTTTTTGTCTCATTGTCACTATAAAGTGCCCTTGCTTAAAAAAAAAAAAAAAAAAAAGTTGCCCTGATCTGTACACAGAGCCACTCTATCACTATTGAAAAATAACTGTCTTATATTTGTAAAACATCAATGGATATTTTTGAGGTCTTCATTTGTGTATAGTACCATATCTCCCAGGTGAAGAAAATACAATGGGTATAGAAGCAATTTAATTATTTATTTATGATGAATTGACATTCCACCTGAGTAAACACTCGTGCATTTATTTTAATTATTATTTCTAGAAGATTTAGAGATAGTTAAGGAAAATGTGCTATAATGCCTGAAAGTCTATAAATTAAAAAAAATTAACAATGGACTCACAGATTTTATGATGAGAGGAAAGTGAGATGGGGAGAACATGCTATATGTTTAAATTTATTTGAATTCATTGTAAGAGGGACAGATCATATGAGGTATGTATAGTCTATTGAAATGCATAAAAATGAGTCTGAGATTGATGTTCAGTGAAGCTCATTCAAGTAATCCAAATGACTTTGAAAATAAATGTTCAGAACTTTAAAAACTCCTTCTGAAAACATAAATTTGGAAAAAGAATACTTTTCTTAGAATATTTCAATCTTAATTTCAATATATTACCACAAAGAGCAGTCTAGTCTTTCATCAAAGTGCCAAAGACTAAATAGTAATTTATTCTTGGAGACAGTGGGTGATAATGGTTTGTAGGATGGGAGTAAAAACCACCAAAGATAAAATAGAGTTGCTTTACTAGATTTTTTAATCAGGATTTTCTGTATTATACATAACTCTATCCTCCTATTTCAGACTATGACACTGAAAAATACCAGAATTATCAAATTTAGCTATGGGTTAATTCATTTCCCTAGGAACGCTAACATTGCAGAAAGTAAAATTATTTTTCACTTTTGGGTTTAGATTATTAAGTTTTTTTAAAAAGGTTATGCAAAATTTTCTGATCAAGTGTCTACAGACGATTCTCATAAAGATATAGTTAAGACACTATAAAAAAAAGTATTTATCAAATGTCTTTGGGCAAATTTTGAAACGAAGGCGATAGACTCATTCTTCCATTCTTCCTCTCCCCAAATAATGGGAAAAGATAACCAAACAAAAATTTTATCTTATATGAATGTAGCCTCAGTTTTTTATTTCAGCACATTTTACTGAAATATGCAAAACATTTGAAACTTTGAAAGCATGTAAAAAATGAATACAGCAAAATGCAAGCTATCCCTCAATGTCATCATTTGGAAAGGAAATTAGGAAGCCATTATACATATTTTCTCTGAATTTGCTTTGAAATATGCATAGATTCACATGACATTTTGGTAAATGTATTTCCCTAAGAAGCAGCCATGCATTCAGGAAGTGTATGATTCGGCAATTACTAAAGAAATTATTCATTTTTTGTGTATAAAAAATAAATAGTTATATTAAATACATATAGCCTGTCAGAATGTGACTCGTGGTTGCCTCCGGCAATAGCAACATATGAGCTCTGCTCATTCAATTTAATAATACATTTTCAATAATAAATAAATTAGGCAATAAATTTGTATTATATAATGAAAACTAGAAATAACTCTCTCTCTCTTTCTCTCTCTCTCCTTCTCTCCCTCATCTCTAACTCTCTTTGTATCTTCTCTCTCTATCTTTTTTTAATGCTCAAACTCCACTGAAGTCAACATCTTTGAAAAATAAAACAAACACTGTGCCATGAGAAAAATAAACCATACAAAAGAAGAAAAGGACAATAATCAGCATGATTAATAAGTCTTAAGAACTATTCCTTATAATTTTATTGCTCTTTTATATTTCAGACTTGTTTACATGTCTAATATTATTTTGTCTTTATAAAACCCTGCTAGGTCTATAATGTTATTATGACAATTAAGCATCAGCAGAAAGCAAGGTCATTTGAAATTGGGTGATTGACAGCTCACATAGGAAGTAGTAATTCAGCAGCATCTTTAGTTTGAGAGTACTGGTTTCTTTTCTTAGGTCCAGATTCTTTCTACAGAACAAAAAAGTTGGCACTATTGGTATATTAATTCTGCCAGTTCCATGGCTTGTCCTTTTTGTTGCTGTTTTTATTAGGGGAGTTGTAGGTTTACAGAAAAGCTGGCTTGTCCTTTATTCATACCTAAGAATGTTAAATTCTCCTTCTTTTCCTATGCCCTAAAACAGAAACATAAGCCATTGCAAGGGATTTTCCTGCTTTGATCTCAATGATGAAGGCACAGTTACCAGTCTATTGGGCTGAACTGGACCTGTTATTAAATACTGAAATGACTTTGAAATACAGAATGATGGGAAATCAGCATTAGGCATTAAGACAAGATAACTGAACTAAAGCAGACAATATATTGGAATTATTACCAGTTTTTAATTCATGAGACTTTCAGCATTAGATATTAAGAAAAGATAGATGAATTACAGCAGACAATATATTGGAATTATTATTAGTTGTTTAATTGATGAGACTGAACAGTCAAAATACATACAAATCCTGAGCCATACAATGTGGCTTTTAGGGTGAAGAGAGCTGAGATTTTTGTAAGTTAGAGCTGAAACCTGACATTTGCTCAAATTCAAAAGGATGGACTGTGGAAGTCTAGTGGTGGTGGTGGTGGGGGGGCGGTATCCTGGTATTTCCAGTGTTTTCCAGTGAGTGTCAATATGTTCTAATGTGAAGTCATCATCGATGAGGTCTGAGGATATGTATGTATCCATTTGTGAAGGAAGTCTCTGGGATTGTGTAAGATACATGATTGCTTACATGGGGCATTGCGCAGTAAAAGCAGGATGGGTGTAGAATTAGACAAGTATGAGTCTTAATCCAAGTTAAAACATTCAGCAACTATGTGTACTTAGAAAGCTGAGGTTCATGTTTTCTACTAGCAAAATGATGAGGAGTTGTAATAGTTAAATATTTAAATAAAATATGGCATGTGGATGCTCTCTAAATATTTATATGGGATTCTCTCATCTTACTCCCTGTAGATCCAATCTTGCCCTCCTCCATCTTGCTCTTTATGGACAGTACCAACAGTTGCAGTCTCTTCTGGCTCCATCTTGGGTTCAGCCAACAGATGGCATCAATAGGATAATGGAGAATGGGGAAAGAAATAAGACTAGGTATTTATTTCCACAGAGAAGTGTGCTGTGTGTTTTCCAACTCGACATGGATTGAATCGTTATTATGATAATCATTCTCATTATTATAATTATTAAAGTTTGCTCTCATTCAATGCCATGTCAGGTGCTATGATAACATTACCATCAGGAGATTCATAGGAGGTGCCTTGAGACTGGGAGAGCTTTCAAGGCGGACATGAAAGAATAGTCAATATTTCAGGCTTTGGAGAATTATCTAAACTGTTGGAGGTCATTAAGAGTCTCAAAAGTGTTAATATCCATCAAAAATGTACTAATTTACTAAGTATTTGTATGTATATGTACATATACATGCACACACATATGTATACTTAATAGGGAATTGTGGAAAATGTGCATCTACGATATTTATATTTGGTTATATAGATATTTGTGAATGTAGAAATAAGGGAAATGACTTTTATCTTTTTCATTTTTGAGAATCATGAAAAAATATGTTATATATGTCTTCCTGGGAGTGGCTAAGACAGGAGTTGTTGGGAGAGGGAGAAAGACGCCTCTGCCTTCAACCCTGAGAAACCAGGCCCTGTGATCCCAGCTGGGAGCAAGCCCATCCTGGCTGAGTCACTGTGGGGACTGGCTCCATGCTTTCAGAGACAAGCAACAGTAAGCAAAGTCTACTCAGCTGCGAGGCAAAAAATGGAAGATGCCGAAAGTTACACTTAATGAATAAAACATTTTGGCAAAATATAAGAAATAGAATGAGACCTAAATATGTTATTTGAGGAGGCTAAAAAGCACATCAGTTAAATAATTTAAGTAGTCTGACTTTTAAACATTACACCCTGGCGGATATTTTCCAATGACTTTCTCTGAAGCAGTTTAATGCATTTCAGAGAAAATCAGCCGATTTACTTTTACAAAGCCAGAGCGAAATAAATTAAGACAAGAGTATCCTCTTAGTAATTGTTGAGAGCATTCCTTTTCTTGACATTGCCTATCAGCGAGATTTCCAATAACTCATAGTTTCAGGCAGTTGCTCCTTCTGCCTCATTTGATTGGCCCAGGCATTGGGATTGATTGCTACAGGTTTAATATAGCTACACCTAACGGCTTGCAGATTGTTTTATAATCAAGGCTTGCTTGAAATGTCTATTAAAGTTTGCCCTGGGATTCAGAATGCCAAAGTTCCTGGGACAAATGACTTTCTCCATCCAAGTCAGGTTTGAAAACACTTCCTAACAAGATAGCATAGTAATTGTTTACTCCTGAACTTATGAAGATTAATAACAACAAATCAAAAATTACAAGTCAAAATAACTTCCAAGTACTTTTAGAGGTAGATAAGATTTTTGCAGGCCTCTAGGAGAAGGAATTTATCATTTCAGCCTATTGGTGACAAAAAGGGTAACAAAATCCTGATGTGTGATGTTATTTTTGCTTGGAGTGTTGGCTGTCAATATACAGAGACGACAGGATAAGATCTGATAGCCATTGGTTTCCTTGAAACTGGGGCATTTTTAGATCATTTGAACTCTGGTTTCCCAAGGATAAGCCTATGTGTATTTAAATATCAGTGGGAAGGACAATAAGTTGACTCATCCCCCAAATCTGGTCTGACTTATTGTGGAACCAGAATCGGTTGTCTCTGATGATGTTTTAAAAGGATTCCCTGTGTGATGTGTCTATAACTGTTTAATTTCTTAGAACCCCTGCAGAGTTAATTAACTTCAAAATGTCTAAAATTTCAGTCATTTTCCAAGATATCAGTGGAATATGTCTTAATATGCATAGTAAAAGCAATGATGTAAATGAAGCCTCTGTACATTTTAAAGTGATACAAGCTAAAAGAAGACCAAAAGGCCTCAAACTGGCTCTTTAAGAATAAGTTGACAGAACAGGAAGATGAAGATAAGTATGAGAAATATAATTGTGAAAAGATTCTACAAATAGAGCTTAATGGATGTGGTTGTTATGGAGGCTGAGGGTGCACTAATCTGGTTTAATTGACATCAGACCAATTTTAACATGCTCACTCTTACCAACAGAAAGTGATGACAGATTTCCATCTTTGTTCACAGAGTCTGAAACAAACTTTTCTTAAGTTTAATTCAGTAAGTATATTTAATATATGCAAGATAATTGAATATTTCTAAATGTATTTGTTTATAAATATAATACATACAAGTTTATCTTCTTGGATTTTGATATATCTGAGAGTATTTGAAAAAATTTCAGGGTGACTATAATTAAAACCTAAGAAATAATGACATCACTAGGGGACTAAGATGAAAATGTTGGACCCTATCTTTCCTGGTTTAACATCTTATATCAAAATATTTCTCCTCAATGATTCTGGTGCTTTGACTAGTGCATTGAAAGTTAGTTTGCATAAATTTTCAAGAGATACAAGGGTGAGAATTTCTTTACTTCTATAAATGTCCTACTTACTCTTATGGGAGGATTAAGTTTCTGTATTAAACTCAAACTAAGAATAGTTCAAAGAAAGAAGGAAAAAAATTCATCAAGTTTTCAAGATAATTTGGAAATGGGATGTGTATGAAGCCATAAAAGGAGGTGAAATCTACCAACTTCCAAGGGGACAGGGAGGTGGTTGTGAAGCTAGTTGCATTAATTATAAATTACAATATAGCCCTATTCCTGTGACTGCAAAATAATATTTTTCCTTAAGATATATAAAATAACGTAATAGAACGTTAAACTAACAGCTTGTCATTCTGCTTCAATCATACCTTTTCTACCCAATTGCATTTGTGCTTTGATTTGACGTTTCAACATGCACAATAATTTGTATCTCTTCATACATATATTTCTTGTCATCTTTTTGACATTTGTTATTTTGGCCATGGTTGGTTGAAGGTAATGTGAGATTAAAATTAGTTTTTGGTGATTTGCCATCTGTGATTATTTGAAATCAATGTGAAAATAAAGGTGTGGAAATTTTTTTTGTTTTGTTTTTATTGTTGGTTTTTATTTAGCCCCTGGTGATGTATCAGTGTCTCTTTTTGGGGGAAATTGGAACTGGAGAGAGTAGAACCAGAAAAAAAATGTAATATGAGCACTATATAATTAACAAATGTCTGCACAGATCAAAATTCACTTGTTTAGTTTAAACAATATAAAATTACATTATTAGTAATGTAATTTCATTTGCTTACAAATTATCATATTTGGTATATTTTTGTATAAGCACATGGTATAATGCTGGAAATAGGTTTTGTATAAATGTTTTGAATTGCTCTTCTGATAGTTGGATAGGAGCAAATTAAAAGCCATTAGAAAAAAAAAATCCTCTTTTCAAATTTTCTGGATCTTCACATTTCTTATTTGAGGTGCCTTTTATTTTCTGAGGACTAAGAAGTCTCTTTGACAGGCTTTACCATTTAAATTTTACCCAAGGTAGGTCTATTCTGAAGAGCATCAAAAATCGATAAATTCATCAGAAAGTCAAAATTCATACCCTTTTTATAAAAAAGTTTTATGCAATATTTTATGGTGGATGTAGATGAGCCATCTTTGAGTAGTTCTCGAAAAGATTCTATACTTTAAAATGTATAAAACTAATTAATGCTTTTTCTATTTAAATATTCATACTAATGTGTAGAAACTTTGGTTTTAGGAAAAACACTTAGCCAGAAATATAATTAAAGAATTTAGAAAAACACTATTATTTATAATCCACTGTAGTTTAAAGGTTAAAAGTTCTGAAACCAATTTTATTAGTTGTTTATATTTAGCATTTAAAGTAAGTAATAAAGAAAATGTAAATAAAATGAAGTTCGTATATCATGCCCTTTATGACAGATACAATATTTGTGGCTGGCTTGCTGCTTGGAATTAAACATTAAAGAAAGGAAAAAGAAGCATAAATCAGTATTTACATTGGCAAATAAATGTATCTTCAGTTGATTAGAGTAACTATGGTGTTTTCAGACAATGTGGATTCTGTGGCAGTGATTTTAAATTCTGTACCCAAAAAACAAAGGGATCCCAATTTAAAACCAAACTGAACCAAATTCAGGTGGTATACATACCTGGATTCTGTTTTGTTTATTTGCCTAATAAATGAGTTGTAATACTCAGTCACTGATTAATAACGAGAAGATGAGGCTGGGAAGAACCAGGCTGTCTGATCTTGGCAAGTCTCCCAGAATCATCATGCATTGGAAGGATAGCTTTGGTTTCAAAAAAATACCTCAATGATGAAGATGAAGAATCGCTTGTTTCATGACGTCCCAAGCAGCAACTCTACAAATAAAAACAACACAGACAGTATAAGGCTTTTTACTTTGGGGAAACATTCGGCAAGCTTACACTTATGGTAACCTATATATATTTTATAGAAATGATGGAATTTATACTGTGGCCTATTTGGCCAATTTTGAATTAGAGCCATCAATACAAATTCTTTACGTTGTAAATTGCGTGAGTAAACTCATGTTTAGTAATGAAGATGATAAATTAAAGAATACATGTGATTTATCACTTCTTCCTGGAGAGCACTTTTAGCCATAGCAAATGTAAATTAAGGTGACACTACAAAACAGATTAGAAAAGGATAGTATGCAAAATTCCAGAGATTAACAGTGAGGAGAGGAGGCATTTTACAAAAGCACTGAAGAAACTTAAGTGCCTGCTAGTATCTGAAAGAATCAGCATTATTTAAATAATCCTTTTCATCCAAGAATCCCAGGACACTTACAATTATTTCAAATTGACTTTCGCATGCTAAAGTGTCCATATTGTAACTGAAATCCTACAGATCAAAACGAAAATCTGAGTGCCTCAACTTTATTAAAAACTTTACAAAACAGAAAGAAAGCTATAACGGATCCCTCTTGGTAAATTATTCACAAATAAGGCACGTGTGTGGGGAAGATGAACAGAAAACTTTGTGCTTTGCTAATACTGTGTGGTGGGATAATTTATTGCAATATTCATTTCTATTTTATTTTCTCTGCCAAGGAAGAATCAGAAAGACTGGGAGTTCACTGTGTTTTGTGCTCTGCATTTTTTCTTCTGTTATGAGAAGGGCTTTGTGTTTCTTTGCTTCAGGGGTCTTGCAGGGTCCAAAGCAGAAGGTGCTTGAAAATAACCTCTTTTTCTGGCTTTTGTGAAAGTACAAACCAGGGGTCACAGATTCAAACACCAAAAGAGCCAGGCAAGCTCCTAAATTCAAAAAGCAGTCTGGATTTAATTTTTCCCACAGAGGCTCAATTTGGTTGCATACATGTCTATGCAGGAAGAGTCTTGACTTTCACCAACAATTGTGCTTTCTCTGATTTTTCTTCAAATATTTAGATTTTTCTGATCTATCTTTCTTTTTCCTTGTTTTGATAGGGACATGGCTATAGAGAAATGTTTCTCTTGTACAAGGAAGACAGTAGTGCAAATGTGACGGCAAGCTGTGATGACCATTGGGTTAGTGTCCATGGAGACTCCAGTGATGATGGTTAAGGAGTGTGAAGGGAGTAGACATGCTCTGCTCCAGTCCCTGTCCTCAAGACGGATTGCAGGCCCAGTTTTGCCAGATTTTAAATCTAGGCAATTAATTTAAAATTTCTCGTCATTTTAATACTAGTAAAAGACTTATCTGGCCAGCAAAACACTCATCCCCTTCTTTCTTCAAGTATGCTAGGGTGCAGAGAAATTTATGTGAGGGCAACAGCCTCATAAGTGTCCACTAAAATGTGATTTTCTGGTCCTGTATCTTGGGAATCAAAATTAGAGGCAGTATTGAGTTTAGGTTAAAACCATAGATACTGGGATAATGTTGTGGAGTTCATAGTTCAGTTTTGTCACTTAATAAATGTGTGACACTGGAAAACATATTTAAACTTTCTGAGTCTTGATTTTCATCTGTAAAAGGGATAATAATGGTACCTAACCTATAGTTGCAAGAGGATTCAATGATTTAATACAAGTCATGGTATACGGCAAGCTCTACACAAATATCTATTTCTACTTTCTAGGACTTAAGCTGTCTGAGTGGTGGTTGGTCCCATTGAACTGATATCCCTCAGGTTGTTGCCATTGCCTCTGGTAAGGGAGATCCCCCAACACAGTGCCCTCTTCACCCAAACCTAGAGCTATCCTGGTCAATATCTTCTTAACTCTATCAGAAGTTCTTACCTACATTCTCCTTGCCATTGTTGCCAGTGAGTTTCACATGTGTGCCAGTTTGAATGTATTATGTCCCCCCAAACGCCATTATCTTTGATGTAATCTTGTGTGGGCAGATGTTATCAGTGTTGATTAGATTGTAATTCTTTGAGTGTTTCTTTGGAATGCACCCCACCCAGCTATGGGTGATGACTCTGATTGGATAATTTCCCTAGAGGTGTTGCGCTGCCCATTTGGGGTGGGTCTAAGTTGAGTCACTGGATAATAAATGAGCTGATGGGCAGAGGGAACTCAGTGCAGCTGTGAGTCACATTTTGAAGAGGAGCTACAGCCAAGAGGGACACTTCGAAGAAAGCACAGGAGCTGCAGATGAGAGACAGTTTGAAGACGGCCGTTGAAAGCAGACTCTTGCTCCAGAGAAGCTGAGAGAGGACAAATATCCCAAGTGCAACCAAGAGGGACATTTTTGAGGAACTGAAGCCTAGAGAGGAACATCCTGGGAGAAAGCCATTTTGAAACCAGAACTTTGGAGCAGATGCCAGCCACATTCCTTCGCAGCTAACAGAGGTTTTCCGGACACCATTGGCCATTCTCCAAAGGTACTCGATTGCTGATGTGTTACCTTGGACACTTTATGGCCTTAAGACTATAACTGTGTAACCAAATAAACCCCCCTTTTTTAAAAGCCAATCCATCTCTGGTGTTTTGCATTCCGGCAGCATTTAGCAAACTAGAACAACATGTAAAAGATCCTCTAGGTTTGATTAATTCTATATTCAGGAAGAAATGAATATAGGCAATGGGAACTTGCAATCTATAGGTCAGAAACAATTGCTAAGAGAATTCTGCAAATGTATTCAATCTTTTGTCATTTCATCTCAACCAATATTCATTGAGCACTTAGTATATGCATGGCAGCAGATTACTCAGGCTGGGTATGTGGGGAGGCTAACAAATTACAAAAGCATAGTTCCCATATTTTAAGAGTTGGATTTATAATCCAGTAGCAGAACAAATATGTTCAATTGCATAGTACAGGACACAAGGCAAATACATTTTGGCTCACAAGAGCATATAAATACATCCTGTATAGCAACACAAAATATGAAGTTATGACTTCACACTGAGTAATGCTTCTAAGAAGAGGCAGAAGTATTTGATCTTAAAGAATCTGTAGAGATTCAATTGGGAGAAAGAGAAAAAGCACAATTAAAATAGGGGAAACATTAGGGAAGATTTGAGGATACTTTTCCCTTCCTCAGAATTCTGAATTTGAGATGTGTAAGGGGGATGGAACTATAGACAAAGATTGGATGGTCAGAGCCATGAGTCCCAGAAGATAAAATCCTGATTTTGCTCTCTAAGCAATAAAGAACCTTCTGAGGTGCATAAAAAGAACATGAAAAGACCCAGATTTGTGCTTAAAAAAAATATTCTGGTAATAACATGTAGGGTAAATATGAGAGAAGAACAGTCAGGTACATGTGGACTAAATACTCTCACTTTCACATTTCTTCCTTATGAGTTTTTTTTTGTTTTGTTTTGTTTTTTGAGAGGTGGGGTAGATTCAATATCTATTTCTTTATTATGATTTGTAGGAGATTTGTGGGAAGAAAAAGGTGCATGGGTACTAACCTGGTAGCTTTGGCCAAGTGTTAAATCTTTTCATGTCCACAACTTGCCTAAAGCAACATAAGTGAATTGAACTAAATTAAAAAGGTAAAGGAAGACTAAAGGAAATGAAGACAATTATCTCCATTATTTAGATATAAAAGAGGCACAAATGACAAGGCCTTAGCTAATTGTCACAAAACAAGCAAACCTGAGTTTTGATAAAGAGCACTAGGCTCATGTGTGCAGTTGGACAGAACGTCAATAACATGAATTAGAAGAACATAAACACTCATTTGTCAAGAGTCCATCTTTGCAGAAGGTCATGGTGGTCATTCTGTTTAATATTGTTTTAGTAAAAGATAATCTGTTGGTTCTAGAAAATTTTTTTATTGTAAAAGAGTTTCATAGGTACAAATTCAACTCTGCAGGAAATTCTCTTCCTTTATTAATATTTTAGTGCGGAGGGTTGAGTTGAGTATATTATTCAGTTCTGGTCTGTGCTCATTTTATTTTATTTTTTTCCTTTTATAATTGACTGCCCACCCCTTCCCTACCTACTGGCAAGTTTTCTATGTGTTCTCGTAAAATGTGTATTGCTGTTTTGTGTACATAATTTTTAATGTGCATAAATTGATTATGCCATAGATCTCTTTTTCTTGCTGTTTTCCACTAAGCATTACACTTTTAAAGTCTCTCCGTGTTTCTATATGTAGCTCTATTCCATTGTTTCTCACTTCCACATTGAATTCCATAATGTACATTGACTGCATGTTACTTATCTACCTGACAGTGGTCACCTTGATCAAGTCATTTCAACACTCACAATAATGCTTGTGATGAATACTCTTATTTATTTCCACTAGAAATCTCCATGATAATCTCCTAGGAATGGCATTGCTAGGTCACAAGTAGTACTTTTTCATACAGTTATAAACAACTGGTTCTCCAAAATGGATGCACCAGCCTCTATTCTCACCAGTAGTACATGGACATTCCTACACCCCCACACTCTAATTTATACTTGCGATAATCTGGCTTCCTAAGGTTTTGCCAAACTGATGCATGCAAAATGATACCTTATTAGAGTAAAGAATTTTCAAGTCTTTTATTACTAGTGGGTTTGATTATGTCTGCAATATGCATGCTTGCCTTTTTGTTTTCATCTTCTGTCAATTACATGTTCAGATCTTTTAACCATTTTTCCCAATATGATTTACATCTTTTCCTTGTTGAAATAGAGATTCATGATTTATTCTGCATATAAGTTATAGAGACCTTGCAGAACTAGCTTTTCAATCTGTAATCTGTTATCTTTGTCCCTAGTAATTTTTCACTGAGCATAAATGTTTAATTTCATTGTAATCAAATGTGTCCTTGTTTTAACATTATTTATTATGATGATGATTTTGTTTCGCTGATTTTGGTATCAGAAGTCCTTCCCTACCTAAGGTAACAATGGTCACTACATTACCTCAAATTAATTTTAAAATTTACCATTCACATTTTAATTATTTCTAAGTTTCAGGTTGAAGCAGCTGTCTCCATGTTATCTCACAGATCTAATCTTATTTGCCCTTTAAAACAGAGGAATGTCAAGATAAGAAGAAGAAAGGATAAAGATATATCATAAACCAAAAAATAAAGAAATTGAGTCCTATGGTAGGGGAGAATACAAAGAGGAGTATATCTGCAGGATTAAATCACATAAAAGTTGCCAAATAGTGCATTATCATGGATGAGGAACTTTAGATTGAGTCTTCAGAAAACATTCTTGCCACTAAATACTTAAGGATTACAAAACAATTACCCCAGATAAATGACGACAATCACATGCCCTGGAAAGATTTATAGCTTCTAAATTGTAAATGCTAAAATATCGTGTACACAAACTGGTGCTTAACAGATGTGGGAGTGGATTTTTAGCTCATTTCTAGTTATAATTTGCATATTAGATTAACTATTATTCATTGTTTACCTGGCTATGCTGGCTTAAGAAGAAATGTTGTGCAGGCTCAGAACATATAATGGAGCAGAAACAAAATGCAGTCGTACATAAACAAAAGTAGCTATTAGCTTAATTTACCTTAAATAACAATTTTAAACAAGTGCGGGTCCACTCTGCTTAAAGGAAGTGTTTGTTTATTCTTTAAGCAAACATAAATTGAACAATGACTCCTGTTTTCCAGTTCCCTCGATTCTCTATTTTCCACCTAAAATAAGTAGCTTCTTTTTATTGGAATAACGGTGACGGCCATCATTACGCATATAAAGGTAAGGCATATTCCCACTTGTTACCAAATACTTTGACAGCGGAAACTTAAAGTTCAAAGCTGGTATCGCTCAAGTGAGCTCTCGCTCTACGCTCTATGCGCACAAAAGCCAGTAATTCCGTGTCACCAAGATTTCAAGAAAGGAAAGAGTGTTAGCAAAGGCTAGCCCAGCGGAGACAGGACAAAAATCCTCAGATCTGTCTGCCCCAGCTGGAGAGGTGGTGGATTTTTAAAGCTTGATTTAGGATACGAGTCCGCAGCACCGCATATTTACCTAAGGCGTGTCTGGCGCTGATCGGTTCCTGATTTGCAGGAGTGAGTTGTGTTGCCGGAACTCGCCCTTTTCTTTAAGGTCCGATGCTTCTCCTTCCTGTTGTTTCTGCTTAACTTTGGTTCCGCCGGGAGGTACTTTATGTTCTGGAGTAATTTTAAGTTCAGATTTCTCCACTCTGCCCATACTGGCATGGTTAGGACTGGTTTTAACCGGTTCTGTGAGGGGGATAGGAAAACAGGAACTTACCCTGCAGTGAGAAAAGTCCCTCATAATATGCATGAGGAGGTGGGTTTAACAAAAAGCGGAAGTAAGTGGAAACTTGAACAGTTAGTAAGGAAGAGCCTACTTTAGGACAGAGTTAGTGAAACGTGGTTTAAAAACTATGTTTTGTTGTGTGTGTGTGTCTGTGTGTTTTTCCCCTCTTAAACAGACCTCTTTCAACCTTTAGAAATCCTGTTGGTCTGAGATAGGTTTCTTAAGGTATTCAGTGCTTTGATGCTCACCAGAGTAAGGGCTATATGCAACTGTCAATAAATACACATGAGGAGAAAAAGCATTATGAAATCACTCAAGATAAAATTTATTGGTGAGAACTGGGGCCATTATCATCAGTCAAATGTCTCCTTCCATTTCACCTGGGTATATTGCTTTTAATTTTGTTTTTAACTCTCCAGGGAGCATATTGCAGAAGCTAGAGGACTGGTAAGGATTCACTCACTGATTTATAGAATGCACAAGCCTCCTGGCCTTAAGGGGACTGACGTTTACCTGAGTAATTCTTCTGCATGTAGATGATGACACCTTCTTAGAACGGTGATAAAACACCAAGTCTGTCCAACGTTAAACCAGCCAGGCAGAGAGGACAGCTACCTTCTCTCATCCTCATTCCTACTGATAAGATTATATATCACTGGGATAATGGCATGTCTAATTTGAGATATGAAATGCCTCTTTGTTCTCTCACCTAGAGTGAGGAAAAAGCATTCTGAAGTTTGTCAGCTCTCTAGGACTGATGGCACCAAGTTGATTCTCAGTGGTGGCTGCCATTTTACTCAACCCTAGGAGAATGTGTGCCCTGTAAACCAATTTGAAATTCATTCAGATGATTTCGCCTTGAGTATCTTCACAGAATAGGGTCAACAGCTGGGAGCAAGGATTATGACAAAGTATATGAAGGTAGTCCCTCTCTCTTCTTCTCTTTCTCTCTTTTTCTCTCCCTTTCCCTCTTCTCCATCCTCACTTTCATTCTTGCTCTCACTCTTACTCTCTCATAGTGGAAGGAGCCAAGCACTTGTGTTTTGTTGACCTGGATTCCATTCCTGATTTGGCGTTTAATACATCTGTGCAAATGTTGGTAAGATATTTAACTTTTCTGAACTTTAATATCTTCATCTGTAAAATGAAGGTCATAACACTTACCCCACAGTATTGTTGTAGGGATTAGTTAGAATTCTGTATTTAAAATGCTCAGATGCTTAGCATAGTGCCTGGCAAATATTTGCCTCTTAATAACTGTTAGTATGATTAAACCCCATACCTCTGTCAGATTTTGAAAAAGACATTTTATAGCTCATGAGGACTACTAATGCAAATTGCAAGAACACCTAAGAAGGGAGCTTAATTTTATTTGAGGTGAAGTACAAACAATGAGAATTAGATTTTTAGACCTCAGAAAGTAATAGTAGCCACTCATTTGAGATGGATCTTGGTATTTGAATGAAATATCATAATGAACAACAAATTAATTCCTACTATATCATTATGGAAGACATTGCACTCATTTATCCTGAATTTTTTTGCCATAAAGTCTGTAATTTGCTTAGTTAACATCATTCTAAACACTCTAATAAGCACTAATGTAATCCTGTACCACTGCAAAAACTGCTTTAGGCATTTGTCAATTTGAACAGTAGAGAATGGGGTCTGAGGTTGCTAGGAAGGAGCTTAAGAGCTGACTGGCTACTGCAACAAAAGAGCCTTGCAGTGCTAAACTGGCATCTGACCCTATTCCATATACTTGGTTGTACATGTTCTGTGAGCCAATATCCCAGGGTTCTGGCTTCCTTTAGGATTCCAGTGCTTTTAGTTTGGCCTTGAAATAGCTTTCCCAACTCCTGTGCCATAACCCAACATTTTTGTTTGTGTGGTTTGATTTGTTTGGGTTTTTGTACCAACTTGCCCTAGACTTGCTACTGATAGCAATGATGACTTTCTTATAAATAGATCACCTGACCAGTGGGCTTTGGATCTTTTCTTCTTTCATGGAAAGTTTTAGAGTTGGGAAGCCCTTTGGAATCAGTGTGAAAGAAACAGCTCTGTTACTCTTTGCAGGCTGGCGGTGTCAAGGAAACAGTTACTTAGATGCTTCTCAAAGTATCTGTGTTGAAGAGCTATTTGTTTGATTGTTTTTGTTTTTGTTTTTTGTCTATTAGTTTCCAATCTGTTGCAGATAGATAGCCATTTCCTAGGGAAATGAATAAATTAAAATAATCATAGAGAATACAAGACTCAGTTTTATTTTTATTATTACTAAATTAAAAAGTAGTTAATTTACCCTGTCAAACTATTATAAAAGTTTGTAAACGCTCTCTCTCAGTTTCTGTTCTTACCTTATTGTGGACCCTTAAAGAATACTTCATTGACACACACAGGTACATGGACTAAACTTTGGGCATCACTGTTCTAATGTATTTCAGTAAGTCACTAACGGCACGTAAGTTATATGTGTGTGTGTGTGTGTGTAAATATATATATGTATTTATATGTTTCTTTGTAACTGGGTGAGAGAAGGTTGTAAAGAGGAAGTAAATAAATGGACTTAGATTCTTTACAAAATTAAGTGTGGTTTGAATATATCCAACATTCACCTTTCAGTACTGTTAGGCACATGGAGTCATATGACATCAGAAAAAATGAAAAGATTTCCTTTTGAAAATGAATTAGTCCTGCATTCAAAGGGAATCACCTTTATGGAACATTTAAGCAAAAATTCATGAACAGTATATATGGAGGTGTCAAGATAAGTGATTTTTTCATTTAGAAAAGTTAGAAATCAATACACTTTGAAATGCTGAACTTATCCCCTTAGACTGTGCAGTCTTCTTGTGGGATAAAATGGATCATGTAGAATGAGTAAGTTTTGGATACATGGAGATAAGGAATAGCATCATTCCATGAAGGAGAAAGAATTGAGCAGAAGCACAGGATTGGGCAAGAGCACAGTATTTCCATGGATGAGTGAAGAGATGTTTGGCCAAGGATTTAGAGAGAAGTATTGGGGGAAATGTAAATTGAGGCCAGGTACTGGACAGTCTTGAAAAATACAATGAGAAGATTGATGTAACTTAGAGCAATAGGATTTCTCTGAGGGATTTTGAATTGCCAAATGAGTAATAAATGCCATATATTTGCATTGAGGGGTCCCTACACTGTTATCAGCAAAGAAATTTGTAAATTAGTGAAAAATAATATGAAGGTAATACATTTATCTTAGATGGTTCAGATAGATAGTAATGACATTCTCAATTAATACTGGGTTCCTTTGTTATCAAAATAGACTTGGGAATCAGTGAATACTCATCTTTTTATTTTTCAGGAGGGACCAAAAATAAAACTGGGCTTTGTATTCTATCTTGTTTAATTTTTATTTTAGTTGACTTATAATTATTTTATCATTATAAAAGGAAGAATGTACATTCTTTGTATGAAGTAGGCTCTGAGATCTTTCAGAGTTAATACTCTTGGTGATGTATGTTTTTATTTATGTAAATCAGAAGATACCTAGCCACGGCCATTTCCAGTGAAAAGAGAGTGAACTGAAACCAACTTCCCAGTGCTTCCCATGCACAATAAGACCAGAACTCACTCCTTTTTAGGAGCCTCCCTGTAAGAAAGGGTTAAGTTTAACTTTCACATAAAGGCAACATGGAGTAGGGAAAACGGAGACGCCGCGGCAGAACTGTCTTAAACTGGCCCCGCGGTAAAGGGAAGGAGGGAAAGAAAGCCATGACCTAAGCCTAGAACCAGCGCCAGTTCCTTATATGGGAAAAGTTATCCAGGGTTACTGGAATGTAAAGGGATGTCGGGGTATAATCAAAGATGGGAACTCTCGGCAAGAAATTTAAACTAGTTAACTGTCTCTGGTAGGCTATACAATGCAGAATCCCAAAGGTGGGCTAGTTAGCTCTCTCGGATGGATTATACCTTCTGGAGTATCCAGGCAACAGAGAAACGGGAGGGACTTGCGTGTTAGGCCTAGCATATAAAATTTTGCTGTGTTTGATTGTTTGGCACGCCTGCGACGTTTCTGGTTGTGCGTCTGTTCTTGCAAGATAGTGAATAAATTCTTTCTCCTCCACAACTGTGTGAGCATTTATTACAGCATTATTTCCAACACTCCCAAAGCCCAGCCAGAAAGAGGGCAAAGCCTTTAGCATTCTGGGTGAAACCTGATGTGTTTGTACAATATAAAAACAAAGGTAGGACTGGGTCTCCATTATCATGTGAGCAGCTGTGAAGAAGGGACAAAAGAAGGGGAAAAGGCAAGCCTGCCAGGAGTCTAAGATAAGAACTAGAAAGGTAAAGGAAACTCTAAACCAAGAATTAAGAAAATAGGATGAGGACTGCAAGGGAGGATTTATGGAGAAGCACTCTCAAGTCCCAAGAGTAAAGCCTTGGCTTTCCTTTTTTTTTTTTTTTTTTTTTTTCTCTTATCTTTCGCCTCTCATCCCTGGTTTTGTTCCTTACAGGTGATGAATTATTGTTTTCAACCCCTTTATCCCCAGTGCTTTCCTGCTTTGTAATACTTACTGGAATTCTGAAGAAAGCATCTTTATTACAGGTCACTGTGTTTAATCCAGGGAAGAGGTCAGAACCCAAGATCTATTCTTGTGATCTGGTGGAGCACAGACTTTTCTCTTGGGCTGATCACTAGGCAGCAGGGTGTCCTCCAACCTAAGAGACCACAAGGATTTTCACCCCAACAGCAATTATGTAGGGATTCCTCCAGAATGAAAGAGGGTTCTGGTCACAAGTTTTATCAGAAAGACCGTTCTAGTGTACAATGCAAGGACATGAAGACATCAAAATCCTAAGGAATTTATAATGTCAATCAATTTCGTTAGCAAGTGTTTACTGAACATCTGCTAGGTTCATAGCACTGGTTCAGTCATCACAACTGAGATGTGGTGAGACAGAAATGACAAAGACAAGGTCAAGTACAGTGTATCATGATGTAGAACTGGGTGCAAAATTCTGTGGTGCAAGTATTATGGGTCCTTAAATGAAGGACAGGAGAAGGCATCAGTTGTGGGGTGGAGAAGGGAGCAAGGAATTCTCTGAAGAGGTATAAGCCAGATGTTAGTCATAAGTCACCAGTAATGTCTGGATAGGAGCACATTGTGGGGGACATAAGGGGCCCAGTTACGTAGTGATTATATTCTGAACCCCAGCCAATCAGCATATCATCCTTTTCTTGGAAATAAGCTCTAGTGAATTGAGGAAATTCACCCTCTCCTCCCAAAAAGCCATATCATGGCCTCAAAGTACTCATTTTATCACCACAATTTGTATTAGTGTATTTAAAATGTCACATGTGTATTTTAAAAATGTATCCATGTGATTTATATTTCAGATTTCCGTGCGTTTCTTTGTTGTTTTTGTTTTTTTGTTTTATATTTTGATATCTAAAATCTCATCTTTCCTATTCATACCCCCTTACTATTTCCCAGTCACAGACTACTGTGATGAAATCTGCTTCCTTGCCCCATTTTCTTGCCTTTTCCCTGATTGATAAATATAGGTGAACAGGACCAATATAATTTACCTACAGATAAGATGCTTAGTGTATATGATCAATAGTATTATAACTCATGAATTCAGCAGCTCAGTTAGAACCCTGATAATTGCAGTTTATTACTAGTAAATCAATAATGATATTCCTCCACCATGCATGTCTTTCAGAATCTGTATAGTGTAAGGATTATCATTATCTGATAAAGTCCATTCTCTTCTAGCCATCTACAAGGTTTTGGATATTGTAAACCAGGAATTGATTTTTCACAGAAGAATGTATGCTATGTTTCCACTCAGTGGCAAGCACCAGGGCTGGTCTCAGAGTAGTCTGAAGAGTGGGCATGTGTGCTGATACATTTCAAGGACAGTAGCTCAAAGCTAAAATGTCAATAGCTCAAAGCCATGTCGTGGGTGCAAATAAGGAGCTTTCCATGCACAAACTGATGCTCTTTTCCCCTCAATTTGTGTCCTGGGGGATTTTATTGTCAGGATGATGGAGCTCTGCTTTCAATCCCAGATTTCCTAGGAGGTGAAACTCTCCAGCACATCACAGGAAGTACGGCGTAGTAGGCGAACTGAGAAACAGCCTTTGCCTTAAAAAAGTTTCTATATGACTTTGCTTTGATTGTAAGGGATCACACAGCAGGCTCTGTGAGCTTTAAACAGCTTCACTTTCAGGGATCCTTGTTAACAGCTGTAGTTACTTACCCTGACTGGTCCAAAGAATGGATATAATGAAACACTTTCTTTTGCCTGGGTAATAAAAGACTATACAACTTCTAGAAGAGCCATGGCATCTGATAGCATACTTGATGGTTTTCCAGCTCAGCAGGGTCTCATCAGTATCTAAATCTGCCATAATGTATGTTTAACAAAAAAGAAAACACTTGGAGAATGGACGTGTTTTCATTGTAACAGCTACATTCTCATAATCAGATAGGAGATTCTATCATTGTTATCTTAGCAACAAGAAGCTGGCTTGCTTTTAACACCACCTTGGTGGGAATGATTTTAAACAACTCTGTTCTCAGCCCGCCTGCCTCCCAAACCAATATACTCTCAGCAGCTTGTATAAGCATCAGACACGAGTTTGCATTTTCCTTGATGCCTCTGGAAATGTGACTCAAAGGGGATTTTCTGAGAGCAAAATGGGAATGGGATGAGTTGATAGACTTATCTGAATCATTTAGAAATTATTTATAGGTCTTTGGTGTCATCTTAACAGTGAGGAATAAATAGGGATGTGAGCTGTGGAGGTAATAGCTGCTTTTAGAATTGGAAGGGCTACCTCGTGATGACAAGTAATTTACTGTCATATGTTTGGGCATATGCATAGACTTCTATACGGAGAATTTTGCCACATGGGATGATTTTATTATTGAAGATTACAGGAAACTTGAGCTGCACAGTTGATCCAAAAAAACTAAAGTTACTTGAAAATGAAACTAAAAGCACACACAAGACAACATTGAGGCAAAGTCCCTTAACCAAAATACTTTGGATGAGAATGAACCAAATTGTCCAACCCCATTTTGTACATTTAAAATGATATTTGTTATATCTTCTATTTTTCAAAAACACCCATTGTTCTTTCTTAGACTAAAATATATACTGATGACTTAAATTTTGTAGTGAAATGCTTTTCTAATACCCTTTATTAGGTTAATTCTGTGCTTTTAGTTATTATGTTCTATAGTGTAGAAAGTTCCTTTTTGAGTAGATGTACACAAGTTTTCAATCTCAACCTGCAGCCCTTCCCTTCAATTAATCTTTAAAAATTCAGGACACTAATGTTCTTTCTGTAGTATATTATAGTTTTTAAGACGATGGATGGGCTTTGTTTTAAGGCAGATCAGAGTTTCAATACCATGTTTTCTGTTTGCTTGCTGAGAAATTTGAATTCCTTCATTGACAAAATACATAATTATGGTACTTATTTTAGCAGAGTTTTGTGAGGTTCAATTGATTTTAAAAACAGTTCACTGAATAATATCTGGTTTAAAATAAGCACTCAATATTTATTATGAATTATGGATAAAATTATAATATTCTTAGATATCTAAGCTATATTTCCCATATAACTTCTTTAGATTCATTAAATCTTCCTTCTCAGAATCCCATCCAGGAATATGGATGAAAAGCTGGAATATTTGACATATTTAATTTTACTACTCTGGTATTTATTGTGGTGATCTGGGCTCAATTAAATATTAGGGATAATATTGTTTTCTTCATCGAAAATCTATGAAGAGAACTGTTAGGTCATGCATTTCATGATTATACTTCCCTCCTAAAACTTTAGATTATCTTTTTCTACAGTATTTACTTATGCTCTCACATTTTATGAATTTATTAATGCGGTTGACTAATTAAAAGAGGTGAAGTTGCATCACCTTCAAATTAGATTCAACTCAAGGGAGAGCCATGAATAGAACTCGTGTCCACTGGATTGTCAAGAATTAGTCATTTCTGTTTTACATGATTAGCTAAAACAACTGACTGGTGACTTTGTGGAAACACTCTCCCTCCAGGGCCACCCACGTGTCCCTTGGCACCCTAGATGGAAAGCAATGCTCTACATAAGTGACAAATAATTCTCAGTCATGAATAAATAACTGTGCTGACCTCCAGGCTACTGCCTGTAGAACCCAGTACAAATGCCTTCTGGTTTTTATGTTTTAATCTTTCCTAAAATAATTTACTACTTTTCCTTTCTGTCAAAACATATCAATGTCACATTGAAAAACTTTGATCCATAATGCCACTGTTCCACCTTTTCTTTCTTTTCTGTATAAATACCCATCACTGTTGACATTTAATATTCACGAATGATTGTGGCAGATTTCACTTACGCATGATTGGCTATGATAGTCTATATTTAGACACGTGTTTGGTTCTTCCAGAAATTTTATCAAATTCATTAGAATCATAGATTGATATGTTAAATCAATCCCATTATTCGTCACAGAATAAATTTGGCTAGCTAGAATATTTGAAATATTTTCTTTCTCAGATTAAAAAATGTAAATAAATGCTTTCCTGCCAATTAAAATAAGATACTAGTCATTACAGTAGAAATATCACAAAATCATATATAAGCCACATTGAGATAATTAGAAGACCTGTGCAATGACTTTTGATACAGTATAATCATACTTCAGCCTGGCATTTCATATGTGCCAAATTCTCTATTCTTTTAATGTTTCATCCAGTATAAGAATAACCTTGATAGATTAGAGGAGATTCCATGTATGTGCTTGTGCAAATGTGACCACCAATCTAAAGCTTTGGCTTAAGTGTTAGCTTTTTTTCTTGTCTACTGTAATAACCCGTAGTTAATTCCCACAGAAGGTGAAGGCTCAGTCTTCTTTAGTATACATATTATAGTTTGTTTTAGACCACATTTTCTCTCTTTGACTGAGATATTTATCTGTCAGTCCTGAAACATCTTCTAGTAGAAACGTCTTGGTCACATGTGCATATATACCCCAATTCTGGACTTGTTTTATGATTTTTCATTAATTTTAGATCCTGGGAGAACTCTTACTGAAGCATCAAAAGGACATTACTATAGATAGCATCGTTTCTTTTAAAGTCAGTCTCACTGTTTGGACCAACAAGAGATCTTAATAGAGAGAACTTCTAGTTTAGGTTTTACTTGTTTGTGTGTACACATATGTATGTATGCACGCATATGATGTATATTTGTACCATGAACATTCATAAGCATAAAAACATATATGCATTATGCATAATGGTTGAAAATATTCATTTTAACTATGAATGACCAGGAAATTGCAAAACAAGTCTGGGACATTGCAGTTTAAAGCAAGCCTACAGGTTGAGGAAGGGGTAATGGATATGGACCCAGGCAGTAAGGGTGGCCAGTCTAGAGGACAGTGCAGTGGAGTCAGCATGGGGCCGGAGGGAGAGCAGCTTGTTCATTCCCACACAGGTGGCCTAGTTTTGTCATGAGTCCTTTTAATGTGACTTAACCACACATATATTCCCACCCCACCCAGTCTTTCTCCCAAGACCCTCTCTCAGCCACTGCCACTGCTAACTTTTACGGAGCCTACATTTTCCCACAGCAAACTGAAGCCAAATTCCAGATATCTTTGTAGCCCAATTGGCTATTCCTCCTCTGTCTTTGATCCTTATTTATTGTCATCTTCCTCAGAAGTAAAGCAGGGACCACTGCTAGCATATACACAGCTTTTACGGTTATTGCCAAAAGGCATCCCCTCTGAGTAGATCAAAAAAATAACAAAGAAAAAATAAAGTCACCCAGCCAAGCTGAATAAGCTGAGAGAGGGAGACTTCTGCTCCTACCTTCAGGCTCTCGGCCGGGCATCTTGTGCAGGGCACAACTGGCATAGCCCTTGGTGTCACTTGGTCACATTACTTATGCTGTAATAACTTGTAATGAATGGCTTAAGCTAGCTCAATTTTCTTAGCCCCCTGCTGTAATTCTTACACAGCTATTCTATGTTGTTTTAAGATCTTGCCAAAATCAGGGAGGGCTTTTTTCTCTCTACCAAGAATCTCTCTATTAATTAATTGCTTTTTTTTTTTTCAAAGTGATGAGATGAAGCTTTGAGAACACTAAGAAACAGAGAGAATTTGAAGACTTTTTTTTTTTTTTTTTTTTTTTTTAAGCACATTTTTTGGGGAATACTTTCCAGCACAAATAAGATTTTAGAGAGGTTTGGCAAAGTCAAGCTTACTGGTCAATATGTGATAACTGCTTCAGGCAAGGATTTTTCCTGCTTCCTCTTTGTAATCTTTCCAGAGAGAGACAGGCTTGACAGTGATGACATCCAATTATTACTTTTGTTCCTGTCTTGAAAGACAGGAAGAATGACTTCCTATAGTCTGTAAAACAAACATTTAAAAGTCACAGTTAAACAGAATTTTAGTTCACTCACATTTCCTTCTATTTTTATTTTTCCCCCCACATGGATCAAAAATTCCTTGGACTGGAACACTCAAATTGGAGACAGTTTGCCAACCCCTTGTCCCCACAAGAAGGAAGGATTGCGGCCTGGCTAATGTCCAGAAAGTTCTCTTGCTGAATCCAGTGCCATTCCCAAGTTATTAAATAATGGTGCCTTTGAATATAATGTAATCCATAATTTAACTGACCACAGTATCTTTTATGGAATCAAATGGTTTTCTCTTTGCCAGGGTCTGTTCACATATTTGACATATGAAATACAGCTTTGTGCGGTGAGCCTTCTGAGTGACTATTTTCTTTTAAAACAAACAAAATCCTCTGTTCACTTTGGCAGGACATATACCGGAATCGAATGATCTCGAGGAGATCGTGGCCACTGGGAAAAGGTGAGCTTGCCCCTTCTGATGGGAAAACTCAGTGTAGAATTGCATAGAGTAACTTACTGGGGACCTACCTTATCAAAATTCCTTCTAGTTTTTCTGAGGTAGATAGCCACAATTAAGTAACCTGTGAACCACACAGAGCAAGGGTTAAATTATGGGAGTATCATGTTCCCTGGGAGTACTTGTATAAATGCCTCTACTGGCTTGTTCAAGAAATAATTATCTTTTGACTCACCTGAAAAGAGTGGCTCATGCACTTGTCCAAAGAACCCTGATACTTGAAACTTCAAGCTGCACAGGCAGCGCTCCTGGAGGTGACAGAATGCTGATTGTCTGTCGGTAGCTATTCCACTGCTTTCTACCTAGGCGTTATTTTTCAGTTAGTGTTGACAAAATGCTTGTAGTCAGCAAGTTCTCATTTAGAAAAATACCTGTGGATGTTGTTTCCAGAAACACAGACTTGAGAAGCATCATGTCAATTTACTTATGCAAAATTAGCAAATTGTGTGTATAGAAACAGCTCGGGATACAGTCATAGGGGAACTATCACTAATATGCTATAAAATCCATATAATGATGCTTATAAAGATTTTAGAATAATAATAAGTGTCCCCCATATAGTATAAATTGGAACTATTTATTATAACTCAAGAGAGGACCACAGACACTGTGTGTACTTTCTGGAGCACCAGTTAGTTAATTGTAAAATTTAAATATCTTACTTAAATCAAGTTTATATTTCACTCTGAATTTCATTATTACATTAATGACTATTATAATGAACTCATTAAATCTGAAAGTCAATATTAATTTATTATCAGAAGACTCTCAGTGAATTACATTGGCAGGTGAGAAGGAATGGTTTAATATTATCTATTTGATTATTCCATAACCTATGTGCACATTATAAAACCACTTCTGGTTGCTAAATTCTGATTTTAGCTATAATACTTGATATTGAAGTATACTATATTATAGTGGCTTTTCAATAGAAAATGAATGCTATGACTATCTATGATTATCTTCACTTTGTCTCTTTTGGAGAGTACTTTTTATGTGCAAAGTTACAGAATAACAAAATCCAAATATCCTAATGGACTTAGGGTCTTAGGTCTCCCATCGTAGCCCTGCCTCCTGGGCCCCAGTCAAAATTAAGTTCCATTTTTTGGTTATTTTTATTTCTAAAATTGACTTGTATATTTCTAAGTAGCGAACTTATTCTGCTGTGTGTTCCTTTTTGAAATATATTATCGACAAAGTTCCTACCCTGAAAGGTATGGGTTTAGATCTCACATCCACCAGCCACACCACACAGTAAGCATGTGGTACATGGACGGCGACACACACTCACTCACACTCCCCTCCTTCTGGCTCCTCCTGGTATAATTATGTCACCATGTTTGGTTAAAGCGACATTTAGTATTTGTGTTATTAGCACAATGTCAATATTATTCAGAGGTAAGTCATGCAGTGTGCTATGATTATATTTGCCTTTTCAAACAATTTATATATTTATATATATCATTACCTTGTTCATCCTTTGCTTCATTTTCTTTTGCCACTATCAGTATTTGGCCCCAAATTCTACAAGGGAAGTATAAATCGCCCTTCACTACATTAAAAAAAGCAGCACATTGTCTATCAGTTTTATTATTTTCTGAGCTATATACATTCTAGAGCTCTTTGCCTCCTTTTCTATCTGGACCACTTTCTTTCTAGGCCTGCTACACAGCTGTCATCCCAGGATGTCTTTTGCCTTCCCCTATACTGGTTTTCTCCATCCATTAATTTTATAGAACAGTATCTTCTTAAGAAAGGTTGCAACAACAACAACAAAAATGAAATCATGTATCCCTGAAAGTGTTTTTATTTTATTCTCGCACTTGTTTGAAAGTTTAGCTTGGAAAAAACATGCTAGTTTGGAAATCAAATAAGCTCCAAATTTTGAGGCAGTGTTCTGTTATCTTCTAGCTTTAATATTGATTTTGATAAATTCAATGCTATATGTGTGAACTTGTGTATGAGATTTTTGTTCCATATCAATGCCTTTAAAATCTCCTTTTTATTCCCAATTGTTTGGAAATTTCCTGAAGGAGTGCTTTGGTGTGTACACGTGTTCATTTATTTTGTTGGGACCTTGATAGGACTTATCAGTCTAGAAATTCATGTTCTGTTCTTTTTTATCTAATATTTCTTTGATAATTTTTTTTCTCTTTGTTTTCATTAATACTCTTTCTGTAGCTTCTCTTGCAAAGTAGGATAATGGACAGGTGGCAAACGGTGCTCCTGGATCAGTCTTCTTATTTTTGTTTCTATTTTCCATTTCTTGGTCTGTTTTTCTGCCTTCTGGGAGATTTCTTCAACTTCATCTTAAATATATATGTATATTTGTATATATATATGCATTTTTGTGTCTATACATATATGTATGTATGCATATATATATATATTTATATACATACTTCCCAATTCTCAGCTATCAATTTCATGAGCTCTTTTGTTGATTTCTGAATGTAACTTTTATTTTATTTAAACATTCCATTCTTGTAATATGGATGCAAATCTTCTCCCACACCTACCTAAGTGCATTAATTACAGTTTTGCTTTACTGCCTGCAATGTTTCTGTTTCCTCTGCTTGCTCATTTTGCTTTCTGTCTTTTGTGTCAGAGGCTTTCCTTAAATGCCTGGCAATCCAGGACTCTGTTCACATTTCAGAGTGTGGAACTAAAAGCTGACCAATATCCTGGGACATGGGGAGGGCTAGTTGAGTGATGGGTTTTAATGAAGGATGATGTACTAGTTTTGCATTGCTACCATAACAAATTGTCACCAAGCAAGGGCTCACTGCCCGATAGGCACTGAGGCCAAGATCATGATATCGGGATGTTGAGAAAAGAGCTTTTTTATGAGGTCAACCAGCAAGGAGACAGGAGAGAAGTCTCAAAATCTATCTTCCTGATCTGAGAATTAAGGTAGTTTTATGGGCTGGGAACGGGGAAGTGGGGACAGTGATGGGGATTTGGGTTGGCATATTCCAATTGGTTGTTGATAGAATTGTCCCTGTATGGCAGTCATATGCCTGTGGACCGGATTTTCCTTGTTGAGGAACCCCTAGCATTTTGTTTGCTTCTGATGTCTCCTCATCCTCATAATCTTGGTTCCTAGGAGGGTGATTTTTATTCCCAGTGTCTCTAGGGTCATTCAAGGGGCAAGATCTGCATTTCTGTTCATGCTCCGTTTTACAACTTGTGGCTAAGTTAGACTGCCTATAAAACAAGCTCAGGAAAGATTTTAGTTTTGGGAGAGGAAGAGATCTTGATAAACAGGTTTGGCTTGAATCCTGATTTTTTAGTTATGACAACAATTCAATACTCTTGGCTATCTTGCCTATGGTTTCAATATTACCTCAAGTTTATTGGTTTGAACAATACAAATTTATTATCTTACAATTCTGTAGGTTAGAAATCCAACACAAATTTGCTGAGTTAAAATGAAGGTGTGGGCAGGGCTCTTGGGAGACACTATTTCCTTTCCTTTTCTAGCTTCTAGAGGATGCAAATATTTCTTGGCTTTTGGCCCCTTCCTCTACCTTCAAAGCCAGAAACAGGAGGTTGAGTTCCCACATTACATCATTCTTGTCATTCTTCAGTAGTCACATTTCCCTCTGGAAATGATATCTGCTTTTAAGGACCCATGTGATTAGTCTAGGCCTACTTGTATAATCCAGGATAATATCCTCATGTAAGACCTTTAACTTTATCAAATCTGCAAAGTTCCTTTTGCCCTGTAAGGTTACATAGCCACAGAATCCAGGGACAAGGACCTCGACAGCTTTGGGGATTCCATTATTTTGTCTAACACTAGGGATTAAGCAGAGACACCCATCCGTTCTGTGGTGAACAACACATTTTTACGCCAGCTGCATTTCTTTGCTTTTTGAGACAAAATTTTTGTTTCTCCTTCTTTAAGTATGTAAGCCTGTCTTCCAGCTCTCTGAATCAAATATGGGAAAGTGACTGGGAGTCCAACTGAATAGGATGTGGTTTCCTAACATCGGTCCCTTGTTCTCTTGAGTTCAGAAAACCCCTGATTCAACCTCTGTAGAGAGCAAACCTGCATGCATTTTCAGAGTTTGGGGTGGGCAGTCAGTTTTCCACACAAAGTGAATACGGACTTGCAACCCTGCTTGCTTGACAATTCCAAACCTGCTCCTTGATGCCTACCAGCCTGCAGGCACTTAGCTTTCAGCTTTTCCACTTCTGCTGAGTTAGTTACACTGGAAATCTGCTTTTTGTCTTCTGAAATTTGGTTGAGTTTCTCATCTGTTTTTATCCTCTCTCCTATTCTCTTTGGCCTTGTTAGTTTATCCATTTTTGAAATCTTAGATATTATTTCATGAATTTATGGTAGACAATGGAGATCCAGAGGTATGCTCATACAGCCACATTAAAGTAGAATTCCTTACATGCAGAGAATAACGAAAACATAGACCTTTCCTATTTCTCTCTATCCATAATTTGTAAATTTTTTCAGTGTTGTCTGTCCTATGCTGAGTTATTTTGACATTGCATTATGCATGGTATAACGAATTTATAAGTTAGATCTAAAAGGCAGAATGTTAGGCAACACTCTTTTATTTGAATGCATATATGTAAGGCATATATTTTGAAGGAGGAATGGAATATTAAACTCTTGGAAAAAAGAGAGGAATGGTCATCATAAGATAAAGCTATTATATGCTGAATTAAATGTGCATGTTTTATGGTACAGCATCATTACAATGTAAACATCAACATCATCCTTACTGAAACACATTAATTTATAATGATAATTCTGGTTTTCCTATTTACTGTATGTTTTATATTAGAAGGAAGCCTATTGCTTGTTACTAGAAAAAGCACAGACAAATATTAAAATAGCAACCCATAAAAAATCTTTAAGCACTTATTTTAACATTGTTGTGAGAACAAGTGAACTTGTAATGTATCAAAACAATGTATTTCTTAAAATTAAGAACCAGAATCACATACTAGTATTCATTTCTCTCTCTCTCTCTCTTTTTTTTTTTTTTTTTAGCTTACCCTGAATTTCCTTTTAGAGCCCAAAGAAATAAATATTAAATAATTGGATCTAGTATATAATTTGGAAGCAAAATATTTTGCAAGTTCAATTAAGTTTAAACTGGGTAAAAAGAAATTGCTGGAAGGCATCTGGAATGCCCCAGGCTCAAACATAATGACTAAACCCTTTCTGATCCCCACGGTGTTGGCGTTGCCAGGCTTTTTCTTTTGTTTGGAAACTTTCACTTTTCTTAAGATTCTAAAATTGCAGGTTGTCAACACATGTGATACATCTTACAGTCTACAGCAAGTACACAGTAGACAAATAAATACACCCATAGTTTTGTAAATAGAAGTGAAAATAAGAAAAAAATAAAAGAAAGGCTAAATACTAGTCCTGAAAATCAACATTATAGAACTTAAGATTGATAAAAAAGGAGAATATAAGGTAAGATGGGAGGTCAGCAAAAT
Organism: Choloepus didactylus; assembly: GCF_015220235.1. NCBI lineage: Eukaryota > Metazoa > Chordata > Mammalia > Pilosa > Megalonychidae > Choloepus > Choloepus didactylus. The sequence goes on along the minus strand of NC_051318.1, from coordinate 85,522,327 downwards.
GAAGCAGTATGAGAAGCAAGAAAGCCAAGATAGTAAATCATAGGCTCAGAAAAAATAACTCTGCTAAGAAAGACATCTGGAAAGTTCAAGTTAAATGTCCCAGTGGCATGTGCGGCTTAGGTGTCCTTCAGACCTCTGGGGACCAGGTACAGACCATGACAGCAGGAGTTGGTGAAGCAGGAAATACCCAGAGGCAGGACGGCTCGGTGATGTCATCTCTGGGTGACCTGTCCATTACCAAAGCACTAGTGGGCAAGAGATCATCGAAATGAGATAAAAAGCCAACTTAGATGTGGGGAAGGGCATTAGAGTGTTAAGTAGGGAAAGGGATATTATAATGGAGGTAAAGGAAAATTGAAGATTAGAGGCTCTCTCTCTCTACACACACACATACACCAGGTTTCATATAGGAGGGTTGGTGGAGGTAGGGTCAGGCAAAAAAAAGGATTTGCCAATCTCCAAGACCCAAAGCTTATTTTCTGAGGTTTTCTTAATTGTGTCTTTGGATTGAAGATAATTTAGCCCCAATATGACTGCAGGAGCTTTTGGTTGAAGTTCATTAACTGGAAATAAGAAAAAAGTCTTCCGAGATACGGACTAGCTCTCATGGTTCTTAATCCTGGCTGTGTATTAGAATCATCTAGGGAGCTTTCAAAAATACTGATCCCTGGGCCTTCTAAATCAGATTCCTTGTAGGTGGGGCTTAAGAAGTACTAATTTTAAAGACTCCCCAAGTGATTCTAATTTTCAGCTAGGGCTGAGAGTCACTGAACTAAATAAACCATTTAGAGATCATTATTTTCCCAGAGATTGTGTTTCAAATGATCCTTGGAAATAAAGGTGACCTGGGAAATTCTGGAAAAATTGCTTAATTCTATAAATATATTTACAGCAAAGATATGGGTTGCAAAATGCATCAATGAATAAAACTCTGAAAATCACTTTTCAAGTTTCAGTTACTTTTTACAGTTGCTATGCATTTCTGTAAAACACCCAGAAGCTACTCTGATGTTTCTTTTGCAAGCTCACTGAGGAAAAACAATACTTTTTTTTTTTTTTGCAAATTGTATCTGTTTCTACACAGTAAACAAATAGTAAGATGGAAGCTATTATGTTGATATTTTAAGAAAAAAATTCTTCCAATAACACTTTAAATATCTTGCTAATTGAAGCAAGAGTAGTGTGTTTTGCTTTTCTCTCCTTCCTAAATTATCTAGAAAAGTACTTTTATTATGGACTCTGCAGGCCTAGCAGCAGCCTTCATCTAGAGATGAATTTATTCACATCTGTAATGATAATGAGTCATCAGTCCATGAGGAAAATTCGGGTCTATCAGCTATTCCAAGGGTACTGAAAGCTTTCTTTACATCTAGCTGTTCATCTCTGTGACATTCCTGGAGGGTGTCTTTTCATAGTTGATTATTATTTGAAGTGGCAGGAGGCAGGCAACTTCAAATGAAGCAGCTTCTTCAGCTAGAACTAATAGTTTTGGAAAGATGTTTCCTAGTCAAAATGTATCTAAGTTTGTTGATTGTGACCAGAGGAATTTGGGGGATATTATCGGGGAATGTATATTAGGAAAAAGAGTAAAGTAATACAATTTTGAGAGTAGGTTAATATGAAGAATTGGTGCTATTTCCAATCAAGGAGAGAGGTGCTAAAAAATACACAAAATGCTTGTGAAAAAAAGGACTAATTCTTTTCTTGAACAGAATCAAAATGTATTCTCTTTTGAAAATGTAAATCAGTAATATTCCAAAATAGACATCTCTCCCAAGGAGTGGCGGTTGAACTGGGTAAGAAGGCGAATAACCCACTCCTGCTTCAACACAAACAGTTCCACTTTCATTTATTTCCATATTGGTATTCTATATAATCTTTCCTTTGACAGAGTATTTTGCTGCTAAAACAAACCATAACAACAACAATAGAAGTAATATTAATACAGTTATGAAACTTACTATTGGAATGGATCCAGTTTGGGTTGCCACACCTAACCCTAAAACATGTACTGCCACCAAGCAAACCAAATTTGTCAGTCTACCACCACCAGACACTTTATTAGATTGGATGTATCACCTCAAGCCATTCCTTACATTTTCTTCTGCCCTTTTCTGGACTCTGCTTTTCCAGTGCTCTATTATGTTCCCTTTTCTCTCTTCTTGGCTGTTGGCTTTGAGGTGTGGTGTTAACTTTGCCATGACATTGACTCTTCCCAGACACTCTTCTGCTTTTCTAAACCTACTCTGTGAGGTAAGATTGGGTAATTACCCTTCCCCTTCATTCTAGTTCTTTGGGATCCTTGCAGCTTAGTTTCATTTGGTTTGTGTAGACTCAACAAAATATTGAATAGGTCAAGAGTGTAGATAAATAAGGCTTAGAGCTCAAAGTAAAACTATTTTTCATGTTACAGATAGCTATTAAAAAGCTACTATTTACTCTTGTCTTTGAGTGATTCTGTTTTCCATGTTACAGATACCTATTAAAAAGCTATTATTTATTCTTGTCTTTGAGTACCTGTAGAACCAGAAAATGCAAAATATGTGTAGATAGTTTTCAGTTGAAATGGAAGCAAATCATATTATATCCAGAATGAAATCATTTTGTGAGAAGTCACAAATCTGTGAACCATTTTCATAATTACATTTGGGTATACATCTCTTTTAGCTCACTCACAAAATCTGTTTTTCTAATAACCTAGCACTTCTAAAATGTAAACCCTTATAAACACATTAAAGGACTACAAAAGGAATCACAGAGCACTAATCCACTGTAAGTAGTCATTTGATCAAGCTCCATCTCATAAAGATCCAAAGCAGAACATCTGAAGTATAGGAAATAATCTATTTCAAGAGCTGAAAATCAAAATTTTTCCATGGGTTTCAGCTATGATGAATTTCTCCTTCCACATCCTCTTACTCCATAATTTCATTTTGCTAATTTTCCTTAGCCCATGTCATAAACAACCATCTCTTATATGTTCTTATTCTGCTTTTCTTCTGCCATGTCTTCACAACCATAATTATACACTTCCAAATATCTAGTAAGTAATAATTTAGCCTCTTTCACAGACTAAATTGCTCATTATCTTTAAAAGAACTAATCCATTTTATTATATTGTATAACTTGATAAATTGGTTCGTTGACAGATTAAGTTGTTCCTACCTGGTTTCTGAGAGTCTTTGGCATGGTCATTCTGCCTATCTTATTTACGTCTCCTACTGTAACAATCTCCAGAGTTTCAAATCTTTTACAGTGCGTAAGTCAAAATTGAATGCATTTTCAAGATCGTTGCAGATGTACAATGACATAATTAATCCTGACCTCTGCATTTCAATTTTCCTAAGTTATACTGGCATTTTTAGTGAAAACCCAAGTCACGGTTAGCGTGCTGGACTGTATGACTTTGCCACATTTTTAGTTTATTGATTTTTCTGCCACTTTCATCAATGTGGTTTGATGTGCATCCCTAAATACACTAACTTGAAAACGTGTCTGCTAAACTTCATTTAGGATTGGGTAGGTAGTTCATGACATTGTTTTATGACTGCTAGTAATAATTGTATTTTAACTCAATAAAGCAAGGTACATTCCTATGAGCTTAAGCTGCATATAACAGACAAAACATCATACTTGACCTGGAGGATTTTATAATCTTCTGTTGGAGATTATAGGCAACATAATGGTAACATTAAGTGGAATGAAGTAACTACTTTAGACATGGTATAAAATCATGATGACTTTTCATAAACTTTAAAATTCTGGATAAAATTAATTTGCTTTAGAGAATTTGATGAAGATATTAAGACTAACCCAGTCCCTCTCAGACACTATTGTGTAGATCATTCTAGTTTAGTTCTGAACCATTAATATACATTTTGGAGGACGTCTCTGAGATATAGCATAAAATGATAGCTACCATCTATATGAGCACTATACAGTGTGCTAGGTGTTTTGCTTACACTTATCCTACTCTGCGATTATTTTCTTCATTTTACAGAAGAGAAAACATAAGCTCAGAAAACACTACCTATAGTCACAATGAAGTTTGAGGCTGTGGTAGGTATGGAGACCATTTAATGATAATCCATATAGTTTTCCCGTTCAGGGTACATAGAAAGATTACTCTAACCCACTCCATGCAGTTAGGAGGATCAAGCAGAAGTAACACATGTCACTTCCTCTTTTTCTCTGCTGGAGCATCCAGGGATATTTCAGATGGTTTGGCCTCCATCAATTCCAGTCTAATATGAAACGGATACCACTACCACCCCACCTCCCACTCCTATTACTAATCCATATTGGAAAAGAAGCATTAGCAAGAGATAATTGCATTTTGCTTAGGTCCTGAGAATTTTAGAGCTCTGTTACTGAAGATGAACTTAACTTTGAGCTATCTGATTCCAACAATCCAACAATCCAATTGTAAAATATTTCAGATATGGCTTTTGTACTCCATACTGTTACCTTAGGATTCCATTCAGTAACACGTGCATCTTTCTACCATTCAGAATGCTTTCCTGTTCCTTCCTCTCCTGTACCTCACAAGAGCTATCCTGTCTTCTTTATTACTCTTTATCTGAACTGTCTATCATAGTAGCCACTAGTCATGTGTGAGTGTTGAGCACTTGATATGGGGTTTGTCCAAATTGAGATACTCTCTAAGTATAAATTACTTATGGGTTTTGAAGAGTTAGAACAAAATATATATATAATATACTGCATTTTAAATATAGTTACATGTTGAAATAATATTTTGGATATATTTGGTTAAATAAAATACATTATTAAAATTTCCTGTTTCTTGTTTATTTTTAATGTGGCCATTAGAAAAATTTTAATTACATATGTGTTTATATTTGTGGTTTGTATTATATTTTTGTTGGACAAAAAATATATTCTCCATAAAACTGCCTCTGATGATCTAAATCAGACATAACTAGTGTCTTTGTCCACACCTCCTTTCTCCATAACCTTACTTTGTTAATTTTCCTTAGAGTCTGTAAGACCATATTTATGTCCTATCTGCTTGTAACAATTGTCTTGTCTCCACAATTGTAAAGGTTTCAAAATCAAAGAACGTCTTGCAATGTGCTTTTCACAGACTGCACATTCTGTGAACTATTTTAACTGATTTTGGCCAGGGATATTTCTGAGGAAGACAGCACTGGGGTGGCAGGTTGGTTTGGTCTGAGTTTGTTTGCTCTCTTCCAGACTCTGGCCAGCTGCACATTTAGACTAGACATTTCAGACTGTGAATAATGAACCAGAAGGCACTTAAAGCAACCAGGATTTGAAATCATCAACTTGGACTTTTTCAAACTCTTGATGAGAAATGCCTACAGTGTATCATCAAAGCTTAACCAAAGGTCATGTAGAAAAACATAACGAAACAAGACAAACCTAATCTTTCATTCTTAGATACATTAATAGCTGCCTCACATAGAAATGAAGTTAACTTCAAAATCAATGCCCACATTTTGGTTTGAACAAATTCGGTATTTTTCTAATGCAAGTTCTTGGACCATTCTCCAGGAAGACTGAAGAACAGATATGTTTCCCACATAAGTTAATATTTTGCCAAGAAAATTGGTGCAGGAGGGAGAGTGGGCTGCAAATGATCATCTGCTCTTCTGACAGAGGGTGATGGGGAGAGTATGTTTAAAGAGTAATATCATACTAAAGAGGCCATGAGAAAAGGCATTGAAGAATGTGTGCCAAGCAGAAGCAATGTTTCCTCAGACAAAGAGGAAGACCTGAATATATGGTATGGAGGGTAGTTAAGGACCCTGGGGACAGCAGTATATTCCCACCCTGACTCTAAGTTTGTAGGGGAGGCAATTCAGAAACCTGGAACCTTGCTGGATTATTATTGTCCAAACACAATCTGCTTATCTAATCTCCCCAAAGCCATTTCTTAAATATAAATAAACTATGTCTGTAACTGCGTAAGGAAAATCCTTCCTAGCATGCATGATTCTTCTCTTCAAAAAGATTAATTAATGCATTTTTAAAAAACTCTCCTGTATCTCAATGATATGTATATCCCTGATGAAATGGTTATGCATCCCACATAGAAAAATATATATAACCCAACAAAATATCAGCATCTCTTAAAGAAGCATGGTGTAAATCCTATGCATGTCTACCAGTTGTCAAACTTTCCCTGAACTCTTCATAGCAGCAACGCTCCCTCCCTTCTTCTGTCCCTAGGGAAATCAGTCATTCCTTCAGTTCTCCTTCAGTTTGAAACCAAAGTGGTCTTATCTCTTCCCAGGAGTATTGATACTCACATATCTTATCATAGGTGCCTTTCGTCTAATTGCTGATCCTCTCGGGTTACATACAGTGAGTACATTTTTATTTCTTGATGGAGCAGTATAAGGATGAACATCATGTGTTAGAATTTTTGTATCCTTAGAACCCAGTGCTATAAATGGAAGGCAATGACACTTTGACACTGGAATTATTTGGAACCAACTTTCATTTATGTAATTTGCCTGGTTCTTGTATTATTTTTAACAGATTGCTGCAAATCAGCATTGGCTGGTGGTTTCCCAACACCAGCTAAGCAAATGAGAAGTGTATTGATAACTAAAATGGATTCAGGGAATTAAGCTGTGCCCAAAGACACTGAGTATTCATCATGAGAGAATGACAGAGTGAAGTCCTATGATAACCTATTAACTGAAATGGCAACAGAAAGGATTTAAGGCAATGCCTTAAATGTGTGCAGAATTCCGACAGTTTGGAACAATCTACTATCATGGGGACAGAAACCTAGTCCCAGTTAGAGTCACTTTGCAATCTTCATCCTTATTTTTAACTACTACAATACATAGTTCCTCTTTTTTAAAGAGAACTGGCAAAGGTTGAGTGCCCACGCCTTCTTGTGAGCCTATTCCTATGTAAATGAGAGCATTTGTTTTATTCACGCTCAGAACAACCATGTCCTCCAGTAAACATCAGAAACAGCAAAGCTGCAAACTCTGAATCACTAGATGCCACAACAGGTACTAAAAAAAGACAGAAAAAAAATGTATAAGCTGAATCCTTTAAAATTAGACAGCACTGAAGCATTTGAGAAAATGCTATAGGGAACAATTTTGTATTGCATTCAGTGGCAGGATAGATACCTGGGTATCCTAATTTTATGAAGTTCTGCAATGATAATGACATTCTGAAAATAGGGTACTGCTTTCTTGGGAGTAGGAACCTACTGCATCTGCTGACCTACAGAAAATCTGCAAAGCATGAAAAGCCTAGGGCAAATTCAGTGCCAGGTATTGGTGAATATTTCCTGTTACTACTCCTCCTGAAAGCTTGTCACTGCCAGTGAAGCCTGCAGCCTCTCTCAGGGATCAAGCGAGCAGATCCTTTGTGGACAGTGGAAGTTGCCAGCATCCTTTTGAAAATCTGCCCTGACTTTTGAATGTATAATTATAGTTGCAGACATGGGCTACTAAAAAGAATGGTGTGCTGGTTTGAAGCTGTTATGTACCCCAGAAAATGCCATGTTCTTTTAATCCATCCCTGTGGGGGCAGACCCATTGTTGGTGGGACCTTTTGATTGGGTTGTTTCAATTGAGATGTGACCCAGCCCATTCAAGATGGATCTTAATCCTTTACTGGAGCCCTTTATGAGAGGATAAAAGGCAGAGAGACATTCGGAGAGAGTTTGGAGAGAGAAATGCCCTGGAGATGCTAAGAGAGAACCCACAGACAGAGAGAAAGCAACTGGAATCAGAAGCTGAAAGTGACAAAATTTGAGAGCAAAGGACCTGCAGACACTGGCTATGTGCCTTGCTTGTCTGACAGAGGAACCCCGGATGTCAGCAGCCTTTCTTCAGAGAAGGTATCCTTTTGTTGATGCCTTAATTTGGACATTTTCACGGCCTTAGAATTTTAACTTGTAACTTAATAAAACCCCATTGTTAAAAGCCAACCCATTTCTGGTATATTTGCATTTCAACAGCTTTAGCAAACTGAAACAAACAGCTACTATAATTTGTTGTTGTTTCTTCAAGTTGTAATCTTAAACTGCCCTTGTCCCAATGACACTGCTTCGTTGGCTTTTCGTAGCCAAAAAGATTTATGCTCAGCTGCCCTGTTTCTAATGCTGAGGTTTTGTGCAGGAGGCACAAAAGTACTTTCTCTCAATGGGCTTGCAGTGAAGTCTTTTCTTCATCATCTTTTTACTGGGTTAGATTACCTTTTGTTTCTTTTCCTTCTGTTAACAGTTGGGCACATTAAAGACAATTCTCCTCAATTTTAGGTATACATGATTCTACAAAAAATTGCCAAAACCATGCTGTTTATTTAAAAAAGAAAAAAAGAAACAAAATTCTCTACCTCCCAATAATAAACATTTATTTTTCTCTCTCAGCTGAGGCTCAGCTGGGCTTGGCTCAAGGTTTCATGTTGGTTCTGTTTGTACTCACATGTTTCTTTCATTTGCCAGAGACCAGTGCGTATCCGGGGCAAATTCTTCTCACTGAAGATTCACAGGAGTTCAACAGTAAAAATAGAAATGCACACTGTTTATTATGAACTACATTAGTACATCTTTACTTCTGCCAAAATTCTTTAACCAAAAAGAAATTTTACTATAATATATATAAGTATAATTTACATATGGCAAATCTAACATCAGTAGGAGAAGGAAAGATAACTCACCCATTCTCTTGGTTATCCAAACAGTTTACATCTTCAAGTTTGTCCTCATGTTATACAGCTGGCAGTCAGGAGTGGGAGAATAGAAAACAGTGAGGAAAACACTCAGAATATTAACCACCTCCACTTGGAGGCTCACATTCGGAACTGGTCCCTTGACTTCACATACATGCAAGGGTTAACATGGGAAAATGTAGGAAGGAAGGCAGGAAGGGAGAGGGGGAGAGAGGGAGGGAGGGAGGAAGGAAGGAAGGAAGGAAGAAAAAGGAAAGATGAGAAAAGAAAAAAATTAAAGATAAGGCATTAAATTAACGCTTTACTTTGAGTAACTAGTACATTGATCTGTCTGTGTAAATGATATACTTGCTCAGCAAATTAAAGTCACCTACTGGCTGGGCTTGATGTATCATGGAGAGCCAGGGACTGGTTCCTGTACTGCAACTTGGTATAGAATTTCAAGAGCCATGAGAGGGAATTGAGTCAACATTATATATATCCAGAAAATAGGAATGAGTAGGGGGGGCACTGTATCTCTGTCTATTGAATTGATCATCTTTTTAGTGTGAGAAGATGGGAGATTTTTGTTTTTAACAGTCGACTTACTGGGACAAAAGAGACAGTGGGTATCCTTGCCATTTAAAATATATGAATGTGTATGTATACTAAGCATCTGAAAATTAACTTGCAGACCATGACAAGTTTAATTCTAAATGCTTCTTGTGAATTGCTGTATGATACTAATTATTTTCTGTGTTAGATCAAAAGCTAAATGGCTAAAAATAAACCCCCAAAACCTCCAAAACTTCAAATACAGTGGCTTAAATATGATGGAAGTTTATTTTTTTCTCATATTGTAATAGGTCCAGATTAAGCTATTGGGGCAGCTAGGCTGAACAAGATCAGTCAAGGACTTGGATCCTTTCTAACTTGTTGCTTTGCTAATCTGGAGCATTGTCCTCATTTACCTAAACAAATCTGGATCACTGGCACATTATATATATGTGTATACATATATTCTCTCTCTACATATAAAAAAATTACATATGGAATGATAGACCATATAATAAGTATATATGTCTGTTTGTGTCTGTGTGTTGTTTGTGTATATATATATATATTTTTTCATAAATGTGTCAAAAATCCAGATGTCTGTTATTGATATGTAGGTTTTTAGGTGTTGATTTGTAAGAGTTCTTGTATATTTGGTATACTTGTACCTAAAATATATTTTAAAAATCCCAAAACATAATAATAAAAAGACATCTGCCCAATTTAATATGTGGACAAAATTCAAACAGTTATTTCACAAAAGAGGTTATCCAATTGTCCAATAATCATATGAAAATCTGTTGAACATTGTTACTCATCAGATGAAAACCATAGTGCTATACAACTACACAAGCCCCAGAAGAGCTAAAAAAAAAATGACAATGCCAAATTTAACAAAGATATGGAGCAACTGTAACACTCATAGACTGGTAGTGGAAGTGCAAATTCATACAACTCCTTCATAATTCCCTTTTGCATATACTCTATGACCCAGCTATTTAACCCCCAGGTGTATCTCCAATAGTACTGGGCACTTGCAAGAATGTACAAAAATGTTTATAGAAGTTTTATCAGTAATAGCCAAAACTCAAAATCCAAACATTCCAAATAGGATAACCAATGAATAAATTGTGGTTTATACATATAAAGGAAAAATACATTGTAATGAAACAGATAACAACAAAAAATAATAAAATGACTTACTTGGCTTTGAATTTTGAGTTTTTGAATTTTATCAAATATCTTTTCTCTATGCATTGAAATAGTCATGTTTTTTCCCTCCATTATCTTAATGTGGTGAAACAAACTTTTTTTAAAAATTTTGAATGTGAAACCAACTTTGTGTTCCTGAAATATATATTGTTACCATATACTATATTATTTATTGCTGTGTTCTGTTGTTAATATTTCATATGCAATAACATGGATGTATCTCACACAGATTATGCTGAGCAGAGGAAGCCAGACAAAAGAGCACATAATGTGTAATTCAATTCAGCCATCGTATATGAGCAAGTCAAACTAATCAATAGTGCAGGAGATAGGGATAATGTTTACCTTTGGGAGAGGATTAAAAGGAATCTTCACTCTCTCTAGCTGAGCCAACTTGGCAGGTGAAATCACTGCCCTCCCCACTACGTGTGATCAGACACCCAGGGTAGTGAATTTCCCTGGCAACGTGGAATATGACTCCTGGGGAGGAATCTAGACCCGGCATTGTAGGATGGAGAACATCTTCTTGACCAAAAGGGGGATGTGAAAGGAAATGAAATAAGCTTCAGTGGCAGAGAGATTCCAAAAGGAGCCGAGAGGTCACTCTGGTGGGCACTCTTATGAACAATATAGACAACCCATTTTAGGTTCTAAAGAATTGGAATAGCTAGCAGTAAATACCTGAAACTATAAAACTACAACCCAGAACCCCTGAATCTTGAAGATGATTGTATAAAAATGTAGCTTATGAGGGGTGACAATGGGATTGGGAAAGCCATATGGACCACACTTCCCTTTGTCTAGTTCATGGATGGATGAATAGAAAAATGGGGGAAGGAAAAAACAAACAAAACAAAACAAAAAAAAGGCACCCAGTGTTCATTTTTACTTTAATTGCTCTTTTTCACATTAATTTTTATTCTTATTATTTTTGTGTGTGTGTGGTAATGAAAATGTCAAAAATTAATTTTGGTGATGAATGCACAATTATATAATGGTACTGTAAACAATTGAGTGTACGCTTTGTTTTGTATGACTGCATAGTATGTGAATATATCTCTGTAAAAGGAATAAAAAAAGGGTCTTCAGAAAGTTGTTTGAAATAAACTATATCTTCATCTGGGTGGTGATGGCACAGCTGTACAATATGTAAAAAAATATTGAGCTCTTCATTTAAAATTAGTGCATTTTATGTATTTTGTTCTATGCCACATCTCAATAAAAAACATGAAGGAAAGAAAAAAGCTATAGAAGGGAGGGAGGGAGGGAGGAAATAGGAAGGAAAAAAAGGAGGGGGTGAAGAAAAGGTAGATAGGGTAAATAGATTGATAGAGAGTTTATCTGCTAATAAGCCATTTATTTATGCAAAGCCTGCTTTGTTCTTACCAGGAACAGATTTAAATTCTCCTTAGTTTTTAAAAATTTATTTGCCATCTCATCCATCACTGTCTCTGATTTATAAGAATAATTAATTCACAAAGCATTCGTTAAGCATCATCTCTGTTGTTATTTCATCATGCCACCTATGTGTTAGCAACTGAAGAATGTAATGAGAAATAAGATATGGTGCCTGGCTTCAAGACTGACTGCCTATTTGGGGAATAGACAAGTAAATACATAGGTCTACAGTGGACGTATGAGGGACTTTTGTGACTTAAGCGTCTATACCTAACAGGAAAGCAGAAGGGAGGTTACGAGAAAAACAGATAATGATTCATGTGCATTGGTTCTGTTTGTCTCTTGATAATTTATGGGTGGGCTATGAGGAATCCCAAGAGTAAGATCTTTTGGTTACCAATGATAGGACTGTCACTAAGAAAAGCATACCAAACATAGCTGTCTCATACAGCATCTTTTGGCAGAAACATATGGTGATGACAATTCAGATAATAAAAGAGGAGACAGAATTAGTAGAGAGAAGTGTACTTAAATTTCCTTACCAAAGTGCAGCAAAGTGGACATTTCAATAGCCTGCTCCCTTCATTTAGGGTTAAAAGAAGGCACAAAATTATTACTCCACAAAGCAATCCCAGATTCTAATACACTTATTTACTAAACTGGATGGGGATGTATGAAGTCATAGTGAACCAAAACATCTTTTTAAAAAAAAGCAAAAATAATTTCCCAATATCATCACATTACTTTTCAGCACATTCCACAACCATATCAAGTAGAGGGGACAGAAAGGTTAACAAAACAGACATGACCCCTCCCTTCACAAAGCTTACAAACAATAGGGAATTAAGAAAACTTAAAGAGTAAATATAATACAGTCAAGTGGTATTGCATCAGAAGTTCCCTGACCTCTGTAGACTTGCGATAATTACAACTACTATCAAAATATCTAGCTGTAAAAGAAAGTGGTTATCAAAATCAACATAAATAGAACATCATAAGTCCCTTGGAAATTCTTCAGAAGACTAAACGCTGAAAGCAGGGCTCTCATACTATGATTATCCTCAATTTTTTTTCAGTTCTTCCATATGCTTTATATATATTTTAAAGCAGGAAGGTCAGTGAGCCCTCCCTTGAGAGTTCTGGCTAAGCTCTGAGAGAGAGGCAATGCTGTCATGCAGATGGCCCCTGGGTCTGGGCAGCTTGATGAAAATGCCTTTGTGTTTCTAATTAACTAGCCAACAACTGTGCCAATTGCTTTGATACATTCAGAACCTTCTGTTCTCAGACTTTTGATGAGCTGTTTATTCAGGAGCAATACCTGCCTGCTTTATTGGCCCTGGCACACAACTCCTAGAGGGCAGAGCTATAGTGAGATTGACAAGGATTCCTCTTTACCAAGGAGGAAGATCATCAGGAAGCATTAACTACATTCACGTAGTCCACTTTAGAGCTCACTGACAGGGAATATAGTCTGATCGTAGAGTGCAAATATTGCCTGGCAGTAACTCAATAGATCTTGTTCTCAGAGCTCGGTAATGAGCTGCCACACCAACTCCTTTGATTCTGGGAGTTCCCAAATTTGTAGCAGTGTTTAAAGAAGCAGATTTTCCAGGATCATGACTCATCCCTTAGAAAAGATTAGTGGTAAATTAGATGCTCACAAAGAGAGTAAATTAGAACATCAAATGATACTAGAATAATAAATGTTAAATAATATGCCTAATTATATTCAGCATGCAAGAGGCAAGATATGTTAATGAAGCCCAAATTCCTAGACCACTTTTGTGAACATAATTGTATGCAATGTAAGGGGATGGGCAAATGTTAGTAGCTTTTGCAAAATTTCCTTGACTGAGTATAATGTAGACAATTTCAATGCCATGTGATATCCTTTTAATTTATACATGTATCAAATTAAAAAAAATGACATTTTTCAAAATTAAAAATTACAAATCCTCAGAAGCATATTTGGAAATGCACTTGGCATGTTAGAGAGCTAAGGTTCTACATTAGAATTAGTGGTTAAAATGAAGAAGGAAAAAAGTGACAGCGTTGTCAATCCTAAAACAGATTTGAAAAGTAGCCAGTTTGTTTCATCTAAATAAAGAGTGTTGACATCCAACATATCCCAATCTTGGCACCAGTGACATTTGGACTAAATATTTCTTTGTTGTGTGGGGTTGTCCTGTGTGTTGTAAGACATTTAGCAGCATCCCTGGCCTTTACCCTCTAGATATCAGAAACATTCTCCCAGTTGTGACAATGAAGAATGTCTGCAGACATTGCTAAATATCCTCTGGGGCGAAATTGTTCCCAGTTGAGAACCACTGGTTTAAATTAGAGGTAAAGGACTTTCAGTCTGAATGAGATGGTGCAGAATTGTCTCTGCTTGCACCTCCTCACTAAGCAAAATGATAAACACTGGAAATAGCATAACACACAGCCAAAGGAGAACTCAAGAATATAGCAACAAGAAGACAAATTGGTTAGAAACCCTAGGACTGGAGGAACAACATAGCTTCATGGTATCTTATAAATCCAACAGAAGGTGACCCAAGTCTGAAGTTTCCCAAGCCACAACCTAGCAACAAAATGTGAACCAAGTAAACTCATTAGTCCCTGAATTAAACAAGATTCCTTCTGAAAGGATAATGAGAACCCAATAGAATTGGAAAGGGGGATCATCAATTGAAAACACTGCTGAAAATAAGAGGCCAGGGGATGAGTTCTCCTTTCCTAGTGGGACTGAAATTCTCCAACCCATTCAGAGGCACCACAGTAACAAGGTATATCATGCCACAAAAAGCACCTGACTCAATTGTAGAGTGGAAATGACAGAGTCAATGAACTTGAGGACAGATGAAAAGAATTTATCCAAAGAGAAAATAGATAGGGTAGGGTGTGGGGAGAAGAACAGAACCTGGGGGGCCTGCTGAGACAATAACAAAAGATCCAACATTTGAATTATCAGAGTCACAGAAGGAGAGGAGAAGGAAGACAGGGATAAAAGAATATTCAAAGAAATATGATTGAAAATTTCCCAAATTTGGCAAAGGACATAAACACACACATTCAAGAAGTTGTGCAAAGCCCAAATAGGAATAAACCAAAAATAAGTTTATACCAAGACACATCATAACTAAACCTCCAAAACTAAAAACAAGGGAAAAAAATCAACTTGAAAGAAACCAGAGAGAAATGACATATTAGTTATAGGAATGCACTTATTTGAGTAATGGCAGATTCCACATTTGAAACCAAGAAGGCCATAGAGGAATACCATAATAGTTTGCAAGAGCCGAAAGAACTGTCAACCATGATTTCTATATCTGGAGAGACAATCTTTCAGAGAGGAATGGAAAATAAACACATTCATAGATAAAGGCAAACTAAAATATTTTGTCAATTGCAGACTTAACCTTAAAGAAAGGCTGAAGGAAGTTCTTCCCACAGAAAGAAAATGACAAAGGAATCTTGAAGCATCAGGAGGTAAGAAAGAAAAATAGAGCAGAAATATGGGCAAATGCAATAAACCAGAGTTAGATTATGATGTGAAATAGAAGAGATTTAAAAGCATAGCACAGTCCAACTCAGGAGAATGAGATTGTATCTGAGAATTAAAAATATCTTTTTATCAATGCTATGAGAAATATTCCAAAATTTTGAGAACAGAAATTATGTATTATTTATTTGCATGACATTGGCTTTCCAAAAGAGAGATCAATGGATTTCTCATTTCCAGGAATAAATCAGAGGTTAGCCAGCAGAAGGCTCCACTGACATGGCAAAGCATTAGCCATTAATTGACAGAAGGAAAGAAAATATCTATGGATAACACTATCAGACACAATAAGAAAAATGAGGTGAACAAGTCAAAGATTATTGGGACAAGCATAACATAAAACTAATGTTAATGATATCTGCATTTTCACCTTTGGGCTACAGAAACTTTATGATTGCTATCTCTTTTCTCAAAAACTACTTTCTTTCTGAGCCAATTATGGCCCCTAGACCTTATTACCACATTCTGTTCTGTTATCGTGGGAGAAATGACACTCTAGTAAGCTCTGTGCCATGTCAAATTTGGCTTATTTCAGTCAATGTAAAGCACTGAAATAGGAGTTTAGGGGAAAGAGGGAAGGGAACTAGGGAATGCCTTCTTCCGTCTTTACTTTGGGTGATTTCTGCAGCAGGCTATGCAGACTTATCATGCTACTGTCTTACTTTTGGTGATCTCAGACACTAGTTTCCTTCTTTCCTTCTTTTTCTTTTTTTTCTTTTCCTTTTTTTCTTGAGCCTCAGGTAGTAAGTAGTGCTTTCCTGCTATTGCTGCTACTCTCTGGATTATCACCCTGCCCCCTCTTTGGCTCTCAGATTCTCCTTCACCTATAAAACTAATTATCTGAATTAAATTCCCACTGCTGTAAATACTAAGATTGATTTCGGTTTTCCTAGTTCGTTCCTGATAGAGACATCTTACAATCATGAATCAGAAAACTGAATGAATTCTTAGGGGTCATCTAGTTTAATTCAACTTCATTAGCAGGAAATATTTATTCTTTTGGGGGTGTCCTTTTTAAATACATGCTTGTAAAACCAAAATGAGTAAGCATAGTTTTACAAAGTAAGAAGATAATAGTGACAGATTGGGAAGGCAGAAATAAAACTGTCATGATCACAGATGATATAATTATCTATGTAGAAAATTCCAACATATTGATTTTAAAAATTCCTGGAGCTAATAAACAATTATGAAAAGGTTGTAGGATACAAAGCTAATATGCAAAAGTCAATTACTTTCCTATATACCACCAATGGACAACTGGAATTTGAAATAAAGAACACAACATTTACAACACAAATTCATTCAACCCCAAAAATGAAATACTCAGGGAAAAATCTGAAGAAAGAAATCAAAGAAGTTGTAAATAAATGGAGATATATTCTATGTTCATGGATAGGAAGACTTGATGTTATTAAAAGTACAGTCCATCCAAGCTTGGTCTATAGATTCAATGCAACCACAGCCAAAATTCTATCAACAAGATCCAGAATAACCAACACAATAATGAAAATGAACAAAATCAGAGGACTGACCCTACCCAACTTCGAGACTTACTATAAAGCTAGTGATCAAGTTGGTGAGATACAAGTAAAAGAATAGACAAGTAGATCAATGGAACAGAATAGAGAGCCCAGAAATAGATCTTCACAAATATCTTCAACTCATCTTTGACATGGGAACAAAGCCAATTCAATAAAGGATGGTCTTTTCAACAAATGATGCTGGAACAACTGGACATCCATTAAAAAAAATGAACTTAGACAAGGATCTTTTTTTAAAAAAAAAACAAAACTAGTATTTATAGAGTTCCTGCTACATGTCACACATTGTGCTGGGGATGTACAGTGGGGAGTAAATCATCGAGGCATCTGCCAGCCTGGAAGGGGAGTGTGGTAGCCAGCTTCCAGGGTCCTCACCTCCTGGTGTTTGCACCCTTGTGTAGCCCCTCACACACTGGGCACAGCTGACCTGTGAAACCACTAGGATATGGCAGGAATGAAGATCAGAAACCATAATGTGGCTTCCACCTTGTTCTCTCTTGCTTTGGGGGAGCTGGCTGCAAGGTTGGAAGGACACTCAAGCAATCCTCTGGAGAGGTCCATGTGGTGAGGGGCTGAGGCCACCTGCCAAAAGCCAGCACTAACTGCCCAGCCCAAGGAGGGAGCCTCCTCCAGCCTCGGGCAAGCCTTCAGATGACAGCAGCCTTGGCTGAAATCTTCACTGCAGTCTTGCCACAGACCCTGAGCAAGAAAAGACAAGGATCTTACACCTTTCAAAAAGCTAACTCAAAATAGATCATAGACCTAATTGTAAAATGCAAAACTGTAGAACTTTCAGGAGAAAACATTGTTGGTCTACGTTTGTCAATGAATTTTTAGATACAGCACCAAAAGCATAATATATGAAAGAAAATTTTGATAAGTTGGACATCATTAAAATAAAAATCTTCAGCTCTATGAAAGACACTGTTAAGAGAAAGAAAAGCTGTGCTGCAGACTAAGAGAAAATATTTGCAAAAAGCAGATCTGATAAAGGATCCACATCCAAAATATAATAAGAATTCCTAAAATTTGTCAGTAAGAAAACAAACAAACAAAAACCAAAAGCAACTAAAATGTGAGCAAAAGCAAAAGGCACTTGATCAAAGAAGATATACACATGGTAAATAAGCATATGAAAAGATGCTCAAAATTGTATATCCAGTAGTTACAAATTAAAACAATAATGATACACCATTACACAGGTATTAGAGTAACCAAAATCCAAAACACTCTCATCACCAAATACTGGTGAAGATGTGGAGCAACAGGAAATCTCATTAGTTGCTGGTAGGAATGCAAAATGATATAGCCGCTTTGGAATACAGTTTGACAGTTTCTTAGAAAGTTAAATATAAGCTTGCCATACAATCCAGTAATTGTATTCCTAGGTACTAATCCATATTAGTTGAAAGCATACGTTCATACAGATATCTGCACCTGAAAGTTTGTAGCAGCTTTATTCATACTTGCTGAAATTTGGAAGCAATCAAGATGTCCTTCAATAGCTGAATAGATAAACTTTGGTATATTCATACAATGGAATATTATTCAGGGATAAAAAGAAATGGACTATCAAGCCACAAGACGTGGGGGAAACTTAAATGCATATTGCTAATGTGAATAAAAGTCACTGCACGCAGGCTACATCCTGTATGATTCCACAATATGACATTCTGGATTAGGCAAACCAATATTGACAGTAAAAACATCATTGATTGCCAGGAGTTAAGGGGCGAGAGAGTAGGATGAACAAATGGAGCACAAGACATTTTTAGGGCGGTGACTCTATTCTGTATGATACTGTAATGGGAGATAAATAACATTATGCACTTGTCAAAACCCTTAGAACTGTACAACAAAAAGAGTGAACCCTAATGTAACTATAAACTTTAGTTAATAATATATCAATATAGGTTCATCATTTTAACAAATGTACCACATTAAAGGCAAGATGTTAATAATAGAGGAAACTGTGCAGGGGTGGGGGAGGAGTGTGTATGGGAAATCTCTGTACTTCCTATGCAGTTTTTATATAATCCTAAAACTGCTCTAAAAAGTGAAGAGTAGTTTTTAAAAGTAAAAAAGCATGACTGTACCAGTTTGTATATATTATGTGCCCCAGAAAAAGCCATGTTCTGTGATGCAATCTTGTGGGGGCAGACATATTAGTGTTGATTAAGTTGGAACGTTTGGATTAGGTTGTTTCCATGGAGATGTGATCCACCCAACTGTGGGCAATAACTCTGGTTGGATAATTTCCATGGAGGTGTGGCCCTGCCCATTCAGCATGTGCCTTGATTAGTTTAGGGAGCACTATATAAGCTCAGACAGAAGGAGCAAGCTTGCTACAGCCAAGAGGAACACTTCGAAGAACACACAGGAGCCAAGAGAGAGCAACATTTTGGAGATGGCCTTTGAAAGCAGACCTTTGTTCCAGAGAAGCTAAGAGAGGAGCATCCTGGAAGAAAGCCATTTTGAAACCAAAACTCTGGAGCAGATGCCAGCCATGTGCCTTCCCAGCTAACAGAGGTTTTCTGGACACCAATGGCCATCCTCCAGTGAAGGTTCCCGATTGTTGATGCCTTACCTTGGACACTTTATAGCTTTAAGACTGTAACTTTGTAACCAAATAAACCCCCTTTATAAAAGCTGATCCGTTTCTGGTGTTTTGCATTCCAGCAGCATTAGCAAACTAGAACAATGACCTACTGTTTTTCTATGCTGGAATGAAGTTGGCTACTGAAGCCCAAAAGTAAATACCTTGAGGAACTCATTTTGTGCCAGGGTCCAGGGATTCTGATGTCTGGAATGTCTGCATCAAACCAACCGTAAGGACTTTAGGTCTTGAATTTGTGACTCCCAGACCACCCCATGCCAACATTTCAGATTATCAGACTTCTTCGAAGACAATAGAGAGCCTTTGCTATTATGAATTAACTGATTAGTAACTAAAAGGAATAACTGCTACATTTTATAATATTGATTGCTCAATTGACAAATTAAAATTTTAATTTTTTAAAAATGTATTTTAAATCAACTAATTTGAAAAATATGACAAAATTAAACCAAATAAATGTATGAAAACAGAGAATGTGAGCTCATAAACTAACATAAGCCAAACCATACAATCTGGATACTCCACATTATACTGGAACAGGAAAGAACTGACAAAAGATCAAACTTTTGGTTGACTCTTATGAATGGGCTATTTACAGGCATAGATTTATGAAAAGTTATTAGTGAACAAATTAAATTTATTTAAAAAATAAGAAAAAAATATAAAATAAACTCACAAAGACAAGAAAAATAAAAGCATTTAAACTGATCCCAAAATGACTCTGATATATCACAAATAAAAGAATAGCTTTTGATATCTTTGTAAGACTGTCTCTGTGCCCTGGACCTTTGGAGAAGGAAGGAAGGGAGGGAGGGAGGAAGTGAGGAAAAAAAAGAGAGCAACTGTCACAGGAGAAGAGATATAATTCCTTTGGTGAATTCCCTGAGAGCTGTATTTTCCCTCTCCTCCCATCTTCTTAGGGGTTTCTAGTTAACCCTCATTGCTTTCTCTCATCCTTTCTGTCCTATGTTGCTGTCTCAACCAATTCTTCAAGCCCCTTTTTGTTAGCATTTACCTGTGCTTTAGCCTCTCTTGTCTTGACAAACCTCAAATATCCTCCTTATACATCTATTCCACACAGCTCCTGCCTTAGTTCTGTCCATCTACTATTGAAGATGTCCCTAGTTCCTCACCTCCTATTCACTCTGCAGTCTACTGATTTTGTTTCTTTCCCTGCCTCTTCAATGAAACTGTATTGTGAAGATTACCAATTATCTTTTTGTTAATAAATTTAATGAACACTTGATGTGCTTACCTTATGAAACTTTCACAAGCATTTGGTGTTGTCGACCCATCTTTACTTCCTGAAATGCTTTGTCTTTGGTTTCCATGGCAAGATACTCTCTTGATATTTATTTTTTCTCTCTGGTCATTTCTTCTTAGACTCCTTTGAGAGGTCATTTAGGTCTGTCTATCTTGCGATTCTTAACATTACTCCAGAGTTGGTGTGAGGTTTTATTCCTCTTTTCTTTTTGGGTAATTTACCCAGTTATTATCTGCTGACTTCCAATTTGTTAATTGCAAACTAATTCATTTTCTCCATGAATCTTCTCCCAAACAAAATGTTTCATATTCTGCGTTCTTTATCTTCTATTACCTTTTTTATGCCACTGACAAAACACACACGCACACATCAAATTGCCTAAATGAGAAACCCATACAGAATATTTAACTCCTATTACCTTCTCTCTTCAATTTCCAAATCCCTTGTTTCAATTTGGATTTAGTAGAAATCATATCATAATCACTAAAAAAATTCCTATATGACTCTTAGAGTAGAATTTTCTGAAAATACACTTTGGTTATAAAATTACATATTTTAATGACAATATAAATACTGCACACAGTATAAATGATAAATTTGTTTAGCATTTTATTTTCATGGTCTACAAAGCATTATTGTGTTAGGTAATTGATGTACATTTTATAGATGGGAAACTGAAACCCAGAAAAATTAAGTTATCTTAAAAAAAGAAGAAAGCATCCTAAACTCTTTTCCAATAAAATGGAAGTTATTAGAAAGATTAAGTCAAGATATTACAAAAATGAAATGATCCAGTTGTGTAAGGCTTGACTTTCAACCTGAAGACAGGTCAATGAGATATAACAGAGACATTTTTTATGATACATTTCAAACACACAGAAAAGTACAGAAAATAATATACAAAGAGAACTTTCTTTTTAGGTAGCTAAAAAAACTGGCTTCTTATCCTAGTAATATAGCTTGAGCATGTGAGCAGCATAAAGGCCATTTAATCCATCCACTCCTCTGATAACTTGAAACTTTCCTACATCAAAGAAATTAGGTTTATGCTTAAAAACCTCTGAAGAAAAGAGGGTTTCTCTTTCAGTCTCAGAACATCTTTATAATTTTTTTTCTCATAATGAACTAATATCTGCCTCTTTTAAACATGTATCTATTCTGGACAATCTTTTAAACCATATAACAAGGGTTAAACCCTAGTCTTCCAAAAGAAGACTCTCTCTCCTCCGTTGCAGTCCTCCCTTCTCTCCACCCAGGCAATCACATCACACCAGTAATTCTCCCTTTCCAGAGTAGGTTTTAAGCTCCTTTTCCCACCCAGGGGAATCACTCAGTGCTCCCTCTCCTGCTAGCAAGCTACTAAGAGGGAGCATGTTGATGGCAAGAGTGCAATCTCACCAGAGTCTCTCCCAGACTCAATGGGCCCGGGAGCTCAGCAAGTGGCATCTCTTGCCCATGACAGGAGCTCTGCAGATGTGCACAGCCTGCATCCAAAGCCAATCCTCCAAAGTGGTAGATGGCTAGAAAGGTTAGCATGGTCTCCAGTGAGCTCAGTCAGCAGTATCTCTGATTTTGACCATGACTTTGTAGCTCTGACTGTAGATGTAGTCTGAGTCTGAGCAAGAATTTCTTGATGGATTAGGATGTCTACCCTGTCACCTGTAGGCAGCAGTCCTTCCCTTGCCACCTGTCAGGTCCTCAGCTATTCTCAGAACCTAACAGAGCATCCAGCTAGGCCTCCACTAACTCACAGACCACTCCTTGGTGGAGCTCCTTTCTACTTTCTTCGTGGAATGCTGCCTGATTCATGAGTCGCTCAATTAAGCTGCGAGATCCTCAATTATTTGAAAAGTTTTTTCTAACTCAGCTTTGGCAATGAGGACAGGATCTGAAGGCAACTGCTGATGGCTCTGGAGATGAGAAAGGCAGATGAAGGTAGCACTGAAGACTTTGAGTTCTCTGTCCAGCTCGCCATCTCCAAAGGTTGTGTTTGAGTGCCTCTTTGATTTGAGCTTCACTCTGTGTTTGAGCACTCCAATTTCACTAGCACTTTGTCCAAAAGTTAGCAGGTCAGTCTTCTTAATGAGAAAGCTCAAATCTCGAGTCCAGAGTCCCTAGCCTTTCAGTGCAGTCTGCAGTGTTTTGTTTTTGCTACTGCTGGTTTCTTTGTCCTGTGAACAAAGTACGAAGTGAAACAATAAAGATGTACGGTGGTTTGAAGCTATATGTACCCTCAGAAAAACATGTTCTTAAATCTAATCCATTCCTGTGGGTGCGAACCCATTGTAAGTAGGACCTTTTGATGAGGTTGCTTCAGCTAGGGTGTGACCTACCTCAATCAGGAAGGATCTTAATCCTATTACTGGTGTCCTTCGTAAATGGAATGGGGAGAAGGGGGAGTGTGTGTGTGTGTGTGTGTGTGTGTGTGTGTGTGTGTGAGAGAGAGAGAGAGAGAGAGAGAGAGAGAAAGCCATGGAAGCAAGAAGCTGAAATTCAATTGAACTCTGAAGAGAACAGAGAAGCCCAAAGAGACTGCCATGTGCCTTGCCATGTGACAAGCTAAGGACCAAAAATCATCAGCAGTCAGCCCCAGAATGCCACAGTCTTTGGTAAGGAAACATTGCCTTGATGCCTAGATTTGGACTTTTTCCTAAACTCAAACCATGAGCAAACAAATTCCCATTTTTACATCTGAAGCATTTCTTGGTATTTGATTTAGCAGCTTAGGAAACTAAAGCAAGATGGGATCCTCAAACTCTAAAAAATTTGATTCTCCATTTTCTGACACCCAAGGATATTACATGTCAAAAGTTATGGGGCTGGAAGCTGTACCTATCTAACCAAACAGCAAAATACCACCAAAGACAACCTGGAGTTGCAATGGCCATTACAGGGAATGTCCCAATTAGACAAATTTACTCATCTCAGAGGTGAAGTCAAGAGAAAGAGCTCCTGGATTTGGCCAAATGGGGTACCCATTTTAATTGGTACTTAGAGTCTATTAAGAAATTGCAAAATTTCTAAAATAGCTTACACAAAATATCAAGTTTCTGGTTTCTATGTTTTCTGTGTTTCTATGCTTTATGTCTGACTCACGGCTGAGAAATTTTAAGTTGAAGCTATAAGCTCTCCATTTGTGTCTGTATGTGTGATATATGATAATTTTCTACTTCTGGATGATATTATCAAGTTAACTTATAAAACTCCTTAAGGGAGCTCTACTAAATTGGTTTAAAGATATAGAAGCTTTTATATAATAGTTAATACAAGGTCCAAGAAAATAAGGAAACCAAACTTCTAATATTTCCAAATGAGACAAGTATTCATAGAACTAAAACTATTTTTAAAAAATTCATCTTCACATAATTCAGATAAACTTTTGGTAAATGGGACGAATTTAATTTATTAAATAAAAACAGCCATGCCTTCTGTGTTATCAATGTTAAGTACAATACATGCATGCAATTTTATTCTACCTGGGTGCATTCTTCCTAAATTTATACACGTTTACTGATAAAATAATTTAGCATTAGATTTAGTAGATGTTTAAGAAGATGAAAAATGTAAATTTGTGTTTAACCCAATTGAGTTACCATTTTGACAAACTTTGTATTAAGAATAATTGTTTTTTGTTGGATGTTGGCTTGAAGACTGTTTCCAAGGATTTTTCTGGTATCTGGTAACTTTTGTAAGGTACGCAGGGTGTATTTTTGTTGAGGAAAAAGAGAGCAATTTTTTTTTTCTTTTCCTAAAGTAAAATGACTGGTTGTTACACAATGAGAAACAGGAATGTATAGGATAAAACCTGAATGGATACAGAAAGTTGTAGAAGGTTTGCAGAAAAGGAGTTTATTTGACGTGGTCAAGGTTGACTAAGATTTGACAGGCTTATAGGATTTTTAAGAGTTTTCTTGTCAGACAATAGGCAAAGATTCTATGTCTTATCAGCATAATATCCAGTAAAGACCCATCCTGAATGGGTGAGGCAACACCTCCATGGAAATAATCCAATGAAAGTTTTTGCCCATAGTTGATTGAGTCACATCTCCATGGAAACACTGAAACAATAGGTTTCAACCTAGTCAATGCTAATAAGCCTGCCCCCACAAGATTGCCTCAAAGATAATGGCATTTTGGGGGACATAGTACATCCAATATCCTCACTGTCTATGAGATATCCTAGTTCCAGGCTGCCTGATATAAGACAAGAGTAAGGGTATAGTGTTATTGGTCGTAATTTCAGTTATCCTTTAAAAATCTTACATATCACTTTTTCTTTCACTTTTGTAAAAAAGTAGTGTGTTAATTGCAGTCATTTTAAAGTCTTTTGTCATCTACAGACAATGTTTATTCTGATGCTTACCTGAAAACACTGGCAATCACATATAGGCCAGTGCTTCGTCTTCAACACAAAGGACTGTCTCAGAGACCCACGGAAAGGACCATGGCAGGGACTCTGGGGCACAGGCTTCTAATGACATGGCTTAAACAAATTTTAGGCCAACCCACTGGAGTGAGTCAAGATCCCAGAATTCTAGCGAAAAGCTGATGGTTTCATGAGATTGCTAATTCAAGACTGAGCGCAATGAGAACTAATCACATAGGACCGAATGAACTGATAAGGAATGATCATAGTTTTGCTTGGATTATTGCTGAGGTTTTAATGATTTTTTTCTAGATAGAAGTCATACCTTATTCTTTTCCCTTAGGCTATAAAACATTCATTTTTTTTTTTTCCTTGTCTGGACCCTCCAGGATTTGGAAACTCTTATTGAATATTCTTATTTTTGTGGCAAAATAATTATTTGCATATGTTCAAACCAAATTTGTCCTCCTTGTTAATAGGGCATGATTGGAGACACTGGTTATATAATCAAGGCTTTGACTGAATTGTCATGTTTGAGAACAATGCTCATTACATCAGACTTGCCCAGAGCCTATAAGGAACTAAGTCTACTTTAGGGAGCCAATGCTTACAAAACCCTCTTGGAAAAACCAGTCTGGTACCTGGCTTCCTAGTTCCTCATCAGTCAATAAAATTACTTTCTGGCAAACATAGGAACCATATAATAGTTTGGGGATCTTGCAAAAGAAATTTACTCAAATCTACAGCTACTGTAGGTGCAATGTGTTATTAAGGTCTTTCCTTATAAAAACTACCAGCAAAGCAAACTTAAAAAGCCCTGTAAGGTAAATTTCTATTCTTGCTGCAGCTCTGTCAATAATTAGTCCCAATATAATGAAAGCAGTCTTATTTTATGATTAAGAATAATCTTTTTGGAGTTATCTTTGCTCAAAAAGAGGGTGACTATAAAGTATTTTATGTTTCAATGGAAAACTATAGCAAACTCCTGTAGGTGATTAGATTCCACTCTGATTCATTGTCTGAACTATTTTGTATCCCCTTTGTAAACTGCAGATAACTGCATAGGTTTTGTTACGTACTTGTAAATTGGACTGAATCCTGTGATCTTGCATATTTGTTTACCCTAAGTGCCAGTCAGAAAGCAAACTTACGATCTTTTTTATTGGCCTCAAACTAACAAAAAAGGGATATTTTAAAGGACCAAATTAAGGTGTTTCATGTCAGGCAGGCTCAAACATTTTAATGGGGGGCCTATTTTCTGACCTAGGTTGTTGTTTTAATGGAATATGGGGACAAAATGACACACTTTGTAATTGTGCTTTTAATTGTGATTATCAGTTTATATGTTTTTATTTGTTGCTATACAAACTGTTTCACGATTCAGATTTCTTGTAACCCCCAAGGCAGATGGTTGCTCTTAAGGTAGCTAATCAAAAGGAAAATGAGATAGACTTGGGACTATCTCTAGTGGATCAAGACTAAAATAAAAATAAAAATAATAGACACACTGACTCTGAGAGAGGGCTGTAACCCATAATCCACTCATCTGAGAAGGTAACCCACTCCAAGGGTCTTAAATGTAATTGAACAGCCACTCAGCAAACCTCATTGTAATCAAGAAAGGAAGCAAATGCAAAAGAAGTGCAAAGGAAAATAATGGAACAAGACAACTGACCTAGACTACATGACTGCCTGATAAGAAAAGGGATCAAGGGTGGTGATGGAAGTGTTTTGGTCAAGTTTCCAATGAGATCACTGAAAAAATGACCAAATGGGTAGACACTGATAAGTAAGATTAAAATGGCCAAATGTATTGTGTGTTGCCAGGAGAAGATCTCTTTCCCAGAAGGACTTTTCCAGAGGACAAAAACAGTTGACCAGCAGGAGTTTTCTGATAAGCAACACCTAGTGATAAAACTAGTTTGTGTCCAGTACAGACAGCTTATCTGAATGGACAAGCATACCATACTAATCATACTCTCCTCTTTGTAAGCCACTCCCTCACCTCCATGTAAAATGGAAACAAACAACGTCAGCCAATCAGAACATTTCCTCCCACGCTTCTGTGTTAGCACCATGTAAGCTTTCCCTTTCCACCCCTTGGGTGGAGCACCCTTCTACTTTCTGCATGGGATGCTGCTCAATTCATAAACCACTCACTAAAGCCGTGAGATCCTAAATCATATGAAAAGTTTTTCTTTTCTCATAAAGTTGCTCAGCCAGTTCTTACTCTCCGGACAATACAGCTTAGAGAAAAGAGAAAAAAATCATGAGTTTTCCATGGAAACATGATAGGCTTAAGTTACCCAAAATTAAATCCAGGGAGACAGGAATAGTCCCAAAAGAATTGTTGAGACTGCAGGGACTCACCACAACCAAATAGTTGAGAAATCAATTAACTTTTTGTGAGAATTGTATGGCCAAAAAACCATGGACCTAGACCAAAAGAACTATTTGTTTGAAGCTTAAAACAAAGATTGGGCCTCCAAATTTCTATGGATAAGCAGGCAGAGATGATAAGCTACAAAAAGTACAAATAATTTCAATAAAATACTTTAGCCTCCTCACTGACAAAATAAAATTAGCCTAGGGAGTTATTGATCAAATAAAAAATATCCAATTTGGCTATAAATTAAAATTCTTCATTATTTTTCCGACAAGAAAAGCATCATATCATGTGTTAGTTACTGGTAATTATTGATTATCTCCAATCTACATAACATGAAAATAAATATATTGTATACACTTTTCTTCTACCTGCTTTTTCCTGTCATTGCAGAAGCAGTGGGGACAAATTCGAACTTTTGCTAGAATTTAACTATTTTGTATATTTGTATCACTTTCTACAGTGCAGTATGGAAGAATTTCAAATGTCTTTCTGAATGCTAATTTTGGGGAAATTTAAAGAGCATCTTTCTTTCAATGTTTTAATAGCTGAGGATTAAAGCAATGTTTTCCATTTTCTGGTTATTTTTTTTTCCACCAGAAAACATGGCTTCTCTTTAAAGCATGCTCTAATTTTAACAGCAGGTACATTAGAGTATTTCAAATAGGACAGTTAATGTAAATATCCCCATCACGTATGCTTGAATGTGTGGTTTCATGTTGCTAAGTCGAACTGAATCAGTCTCTCAGTTCCACTCTTCCTCACAGCAGTAGATATGTAAGGAAACAGAAGACAATAGAAGGAGAACAAAACACAAGGCTTTATTTCACGTTGTACATAATCTGACCTCACAACAACACCAACACTTGAGGCAATGCAAGCTACTCCAGTAGGGGAAAGCAATTCGGTAATAAAAGCGGAAGGCAATGAAAGGAGTAAACATCAAAGAAAATACCAACAAGGTACGGTTTCCTGTTTAAATAAAAAATCCGTTCAGACTGCATTTTGAGTGTTCAGAAAACAAGTAAGCTAAAACACAAGCTATATGTTTTTGTGTCAAAACAACTGTATGAAATCCGTCAGTGTTAAATGGGTATATTTGTGCACCGGAGCACACTTTTGTAAAGCTAACATCACCGAAGAGGGCCTTTTTGACGTTATTTTAAGCTGTAAAATGTGCTAGGATTGTTAAGCTGATGGAGTAGTTTATCGAGCCATGAATTACTTAGCCATATACATGGAAATACATTTTGAAAGCATGTTTAAGAGTCTCAAATAAGCTTAAAAATGGACCAGGAAAAAACTCAGTACAAGAAATAAGCATGTGTCGAACCAAAGAGAAATGGACAATAGGTTTAGAATTTCCTGAATTGTTTAAGGATATGCAAAATATGTTTATCTGTTACAGAAATATTTTATTTTAGCACATATATGTTATATCTTATTAACTATATATGGTATATATTATTAATAACAATATGTTATGTATTATTACCTGTTTTACCAATTGCCTTACTTTAATGTCTCTACCTACCCTTAGATTTTTTTGTCATATAATAATAAAACTGTAAATTAATACATTTGTTAAAAGAAAAAGAAAAAAAAAAAGGAAAAGTTTATGTGGTTCCTACCTTATTGCCAGCAATATGCTAGATACTAAGATTCAATGAGTAATAAAGTTCCCATACCACTGGGAATGCACCATAGTGGTGGGAGAGTAAGAAAACAAATGGAAAATAGAGTGTGATAAATGGTATTAGAAGAATATTCAGGAATGCCTTAGATTGGGTGCCCCCACAGACAGACTCTGAGACAGGCTCAGGGTACTAGTAGTTTATACGGTTAGTGATCCCATGAAATACCAGTAGGAAAATGAGAAAATGAAACAAGGAAATAGAAGGAAGTCAATGCTCTGTGTTGAAGCTCAGATTCCTGCTTTGGGCAGCTGGGGTGCTGAGAGATGGTGTCCCGTGCCTTCAGGTTGCTCACTGGAGGGCAAGAACCAAACAGGTTCTAGAACTTAGACACCTCTAAAATCTGCAGGCACCCACAAGATTATTATATCTTCATATGCAAAATCAAAAGCTGTCTAATTTTTCTCTTTAACAGCATCACTTGGTAGTAGAGGTGAAGGATGATATTGAACTGTGAGGGGTTGGGAAAAATACCCAACATGGAAATATGTGTGAGTGATAGAAATAGCCGTACAAATCTTTCTAATAACTTGAGGTCTTTTATTGCATATTCCTGGCACCAGCAAGTCTTACACAGTCATCAGAGTTGAACTGACCTTTTTACTCACTGTTTTATCCAGAAACTCTGTAGAGACCACCAGGGGGTGAAAGTGAGGCACGCGTTCCTGTTCTCAAGTATCTCCTGCGAAGGGACAAAGGGAAGATGGATAGGATATAATTTGTCAGTTAGGATACATTTGTAAGTTTGGGATCTATGACGACAAAGAGAGATAGAGTCTAATGGTGTTTAATTTCTCTGTAAAATAATAGGTAAAGCTAAATTGCTGAGAATGAGCATGGTAGGGAGTGGTTAAAGGATTTAAGGAGGATGGTGAATTCTTAAAATAGCTCTTTTGGGGGGAAAAGTTGACATGTAGAATACTGCAGAACAATATAGAAGATCCCATAATAATTCCATAATATATTGTATTATGATTATAGTAGTCCCACTTACAGAGAGCTCAATATTATTAGATAGTAGGCTAAGTTTTTATCATATATTATTTATCTGATTTAAGTAGAAAGAAACAGGTTCTGACTGTTTAAATGATTACCTTAGTTTTGCAACCAGACAGTAGGAGTGAGAGCTGAACTCAAGTATATTTGATGCCAAAGATAGGTGGTGTCATACCTGCCTGACCCTGCGTTCAAATGGAAAGTCAGTGATTTTCCAAGTATTGCACGATGAATATGCCTTAGAGTAGAACTTGAACTTCTATTAAATCCCTTAACAGGTCCAATGATGCTAGTGTAGACATACCTATTTTGTTTCCAAGTGTTCTAACTTATATTATGTTCTTTTTAACTTATTACTTTATTCAACTTCTAAAAACTTGACTTTTTATCTGTCATTGTATGGAATATT
Source organism: Choloepus didactylus (assembly GCF_015220235.1). Classification (NCBI taxonomy): domain Eukaryota; kingdom Metazoa; phylum Chordata; class Mammalia; order Pilosa; family Megalonychidae; genus Choloepus; species Choloepus didactylus. Next base: position 85,491,657 of record NC_051318.1, on the reverse strand, counting down.
TGGACATGTCCTACATAAACCTGACAAACCATTTGTATTTACTCTCAATGGAAGGAAATGTGTTTGCAATTACACTTTTCTATGCTTTCCTCTGAATGTGATGCTTCAAATTCTCTTTTTTCAGAACCCTGGCCAGAAATTGACAGATAGCGCCACCTAACTCTAACAAGGCAAAGAAATAAAGGGAGCACGGGTTAGTGGTGAGTACTAAATGATTTTTCCCTAATAGTGCAAATGCATTTGTGGTGACAGAGAATAAGGTTTTTTTGTTTGCTTTGTTTTGTTTGTTTAGCCTTGGGGTTGATGGTTATGGCTGGAGGAAGTTGTGCGCCACATAACAAAATGCTTAACAATTTTGGTTCAGTTTCTGATTCCAACAAATGAGGGAATTCTTTTTTGATTCTCTGTTTTAGTCTAATTAAGCTGTTGTTTACTGATACAGTATTCATCAAGGCTAATGATCATCCACATGTTCATTTAGAGATAATAGTCCATGAAATGATTGTTTGAAAAATGCAAATTTTCTTTTCATTTTTTGCCCATTTCCTTAACCTCCTTCCTTTAGCTCTCTTGTGCCTACCAGTCATAAGTACATTCCCATGCAACTTCCTTGAAAAATATCATAATGTTGGTTAAATAAATATTTAGGATTTCTAAATGTTGACTAAGCAAATATTATTTGCAACAAAGACAAGAAGGGTGCCATGTTTTTATACTCCCTTTCTTGTACAACTTATGTTTTCCCCAGAGATGCTTCTTTGGCTGCGTTTTCTATGTGCCCTATCTCTAACTCAGTACTACCTTCTCTGACATAATTCCTGTCAATACAGTAAAACTCATCTCAAAATTTACTAGTTCCACTTGTATACTTTCTCCCTTCTCAAGCTTTCCATCTTTCTTTTTCAATTTATTCAGATGCTTCGCACCTCCAGCAACTCTCATTTGGGATTTCTTTCACTATCAGCTTGAGGATTCAATTTGTTTCTTTCTTGTTCCGTATCCTAGTTTTGGATTCCATCTCTTATACCTCCTTTTGAAACAAAACCCTTAGTTTCTTAAGAAGAAGGTACTTTGGTATAAGTTTTTTTGAAATATTGCATGTTTCATACTTGAATGACAGTTTCTTTTGTGTGGAATTTTAGGTTGAATCATTTTTCCTCATAACTTAAGTATGCTTTATCTTTTAGTTGCAGTACTATTAAAAAGTCAGATGCTCTTCTGATCTTAGATCTTTAACATATATGCACGTTTTTATCCTTTTTGTAAGATTATAGAGTTGTATTTTTGCTTCTATAGTCTTGAAATTTCATTAAAATTACAATTTTGTGTAAGTCTTTTCATTCATTATGCTAGGAACCCAGTGTGGCTTTTCAATTAAAAATTACAAACTTAGCTTGGGAAATTTTCTTATATATTTTCTTTCATATATTTTTCCTCTAATTTCTCTCTTGTCCACTTATGTATTAGTTGAATGTTGAGACTCTTGAATTATTTTTAAATGTATTTTTCTTTCTATTTTTCTATCTCACTTTTGTTGTTTTTCTAACTATTTTTCTTTAACTTTATCTTCCATTTTTCTCTAATCATTTTGTTGGAGTGGCAGATATTCTTTTTAATTTTTGCCTTTCTATTTATAAATGCTAGGAGCTCTTTCTTGTCTGAATTTTCTTTTCCTATAATGCCCCTTTTTGGGTAACATTGTACAATTTCAACTCTTAGCTCTCTGAAGACTAATAGGTACCTGAAGTCTCCTACTATCCCCTGTGTGGTCCCTGTTTCCTCCAAATTGCTTTTTGTTTGTGTTGTCTGTTTTTATTTGCATGTTCATTGCTTTTTGTTTTGTTTTGCTTCATTGGTCTCTTTCTTCTGTATCAGTGGTTTTCCTCAAATGTCTGCTTATTATTCTCTGTCATTCATATTTAAGTGTGGGGCACTGAAAAAGTGAGTGTAACCTCATTGTGCCTGGTCAGTGTCTAATATTAGACCTTGTTATGGGGTGATAATTCAGGGACTTAGCAGTCTTATTGGGACTTCCCTTAAATATAGGGACCCATCAATCTTCTCTTTTGGAATCTCTTGTTTGGGACCAAGGTCTTAAGTATATTTACAGACTTTTACCCCAAGTTACTGTGTCTAGTACTTGCCCCCTAATCTTCCTGCAGCTTTACCCTGAACTCTAAGCACAGGGTCTGTCCAGTTAAACCCCTCCATAACAGATGACAAACCTCTATCCCACGTCATTGGGTAGAGACAATTGCCTAGACGCAAGGACTTCAGATATTTAGTAGTGAACTGCTTTTTCTAAAGACTTTCATCCAGAGCTAGCTATTGCTCAATTCCTGAGCCTTTCCCCATTCTCTGGAGTAAACTGTCCTCTTCTTGTTGGTTCTTCTCTATGGTCCTCTAGATAGCATGTTTTCTTATTTGTGAAGTCAGGTATCACTTGGTCAGCTTGCCACCTTCCAATTTTGGTTGACTTCTGTTTTTCTCTCTTTTTTCCTGTTTTCTTTGTCTTGGTGGTGGATTTATATGTTTTAAAATCCTTAATCATGATTTTTGTAGGTTGTGTAGGTTTTGTAGGTTTTGAACACGTGTTCAATCTGTGATGTTTCCACCTAAATCCTTCCACTTCTTTTTCTACCAGCATAGAAGAAACATATTCAAAAACATTATTCATTTGTATTATCATGTTATAATGGGTTGTAAATTTAAATATCTACCATATAGTATTTAATTAATCTATGTTGACCTGTTTTGGTGTTATTCTGCTCAGATGAGAAGAATGTAATTGTAATAGAATTTTTAGTATTTAAAGCAGTGAATTACATGAAACATTCCAACTGTGACTATGTGTGTGTGTGTGTGTAGAGTGGGGGTGTGTTAGGAATATGAGAAAAAATAGAAAAAAAAGGGATATGTGACACTGGGCAAGAAAATAAGCATAGGTAACATTTCTAAGTGCCTGAGAGAAAGATGCAAACAATGTATTCTTTACCGTGATAAATAGAAATATGGCAATTAATCTCAAAGATAACTAAAGATTTTCTGAAAACATTTCTGGTATACATAATTTAAGAGATATACGTTTGTGTGTGTGTTGTGTGTTTCTTTAAAATAATGGTATATATAATCAAAAGTTCTACAATTATAGGGTGTGGGTATCTCAAAGAACCTAACATGAAAGTCTAATGTAATTGTACTTGAACTAGAATATACAAAAAGATGAAAAACATTTAACAAAAAAAAAAAAAAAAAGAAAAAGAAAAAGGAGAAAGAAAGAAAGAAACAAAAAAAGAAACATTCAGCAGTTAGCAAGAAAAAAAAGATATTTTATATTCTCAAAAAACAGGAAAAAGAGGTGGTTCACTAACAGAAAAAATTGTCAATAATTTGGGATTTGTTTGCCATTCAGACTGATTTTTATGCTTTAGAAAAACTTTTATGTAGAATATAGTACTAGGATACAACCTACAATATTTTATAAAATATTTACTAAATATTCTGTAGTAAGTATTTAAATATATTTTAATTAAAATTTGATGTAAGCTTATACATACATATGTACCTATATAATAAATTTTTATGAGCCATTTGGAATATATATAATATTCAATTATTGAATTAAGTTTCATAATATTTTCCAAAATAAGCAATTAAAAAAATAAGAGTAGTAGGGAAAAAATTCAATGCCATGTTCTCATATTAACACAAATGTGGTAAAGTAAAACCAGAAATCATCTGGTAGGTTCTGCTACTGATTGATATCATGTTTGAATCCTCAGTTTCTGTCTCTCCTATCAGGACATTGTTCAATGTATTTTCTAGAAAAAGGAAATTTGGAGTGAAGTTTATATTTTTCATTACCTCTAATCTCATTCCCTAATTTCTAAACTCAGATTGCAGTGAATTAACCAAAACTGGATTACATATGAAAAGAGAAGCTGAAATTAGATGTCTAAATTAACTAGAAAATATATAGTCAGGTTTTAAAAATTAGTATTTTGCACTGAATATGAATGCTATAGGATATTGGTAGAAGAAATTGAAATTTTTATGTTTTTGTGGTTGGAATAGTTGGAACGTTAGTGAAAAAAACCTAAACCTATGATGAGAAAAGCAATACTACTTTAAAACCAATAACAATCCTCCTTGCAGAGGCTAAGGAAAATTATATGAAATTGTTTTAAAATCTAAGATCTTTGAGATACTCAGAATATAGAGGATTCATTTATTGTGGTCCCCAAACCAGAATCTGTCTTTTACTCTAGGATGTTAACGAGGGTCCTGTGGGACCCCAAGTTAGAAAAGTGGCTTTGCAGTTACCTAGAATTTTGACAGCTTTTTCCACATCATGTCATTCATTCTAAATGTCAAATGAATGTGAGTAAAACACATTTAGAGAAATTGAATTGATTTTTCTAAATCTTAGCCTTTTTGTTTTGTTGTGAGGGTGGCACGTTAAGCAGTTGATATTAGCTATAAAGGGGATTAAAAGTCATATTAAGACAAGAAAGCCTATTTATTTAGTAGTTGTTGACATGTGAACACTGTCCCCGATTCCCCTTCTTTACTTCCACATTATTTTCCTACACCTGATACTTGTCTCTCTTTTTGAATCTAGAGATTCAGTATGAAGGCAGGATTTGGTTTCTAGACATGAAATATGTGTAAGAGATTTTTAAGTATCCTCCTGTCTCCTCTTCTGGGGCTCAGCCTGCCCTCGCGCACGAGATCGTGTCTACTCTTCTGGCTCCTTCTCCAGGCTCCGGGAGGGGAGCTCACTCGGAGGATGCCGGGCTGTGGTTCATCACTCACTGCACGCCTGCCGGAAGCCGACTGCACAATGTAATTTTCTCCACATGTGGGGTGGGGGTTGCCTCACTTGTTACAGGCCATTGAATGTCGTCATCTTTCATCAGTGGATCCTGACAACTCGGAAGGAATGAGTCACCTGAAGGAAGCAGAGGGCATAGCATTTCAACAGTGATCTCTAAAGACTGATTATTTCTTGTCCTTGACACCCTGCCAAGGGCTAGATACATCGAACATTTGGGATGTAATGGAGCCTACAAATCACTAGTTGCCTAGAGTCTCCCTGGGCCCGCGAGAGGATAGCGTGCTTGACTTTAGTTCAGTTTTTATTACATGTTGTAAACTTTTGACTGCTCTGATATGTCTTGTCATTGATATGTCAAGATTGGACTCTGACAGGGTGTCTGACCTGATTGAAATCAAGAATGCTCTGTTGGATCTTGTGGAAAATAATGGGAACGCTTCAGTTGTAGGACATTGGGCAATGAAATACATTTCGTAATCATGTCATTGAAAAAAACAGAGGCTTTTTTTTAAAGATTATTTTAGCGGGAGTGAAGGGTTTTTCCCTTGTTCTCAAAAATGATAATTTAATCATATGTTATTAAAATTCAAAAACTATTCATCAAAAGTTAGACATGTTGCTTTTAGAAAGGGCTAACTTTGCTGGTGGAGATTTGTCCATCTAATACCTGCTGCTAAGTGGTATTTTGTTGTTTTACTGCGGTTGATGTAAATGGCTTCTTTAGTACACTGGAGAAATCACAAAAAGCTTGTTATCAAATAAAAGATAAACTCTGCTTTTGTTATTCTATTACTCAAAGTGCTCACTTGATGATATTTGAAAATCTTTTATGACTGTTTCATGAAATTCAGTTTCAAACAGTACAATCTCACTCCATAAGAACAGTATCAGTGATAGTAGCAGTTTACCCCACAGGGAAGGGATTGGAAATCAAACTATTGTTTCCTTCTCCAAAGATATTTCCTTCTCATAAAAGCAAGTGAACAGGAAGATAAGGGTATGATTTTAGCCACCGTAAATTCTAATCAAAGTAGCAGAGTACCAGTGGGAAAGAATAACTCCAAAGCATGCTTCAGGTTGATTCTGTAATTTTTCACCAGGAGAGTGTCCGCTTGTAGATTAAAAGATGCAGTCCATCACTGCCTGGCAAAGTTGAAATGCTGACAAAGTTAAGTAAACAATTGTGTTCCCTCCTTGAGTTTAGGAACATTGCCAAGAAAATAAACGTAACTTTCCTGTTAGTATTTGAACCAAATGATAACATTCTAAAGACTTTCATGCACAAAATTCTTTAAATAAAGGCAGAAAAAACTACAGGGTGTAAAATGTCATTGTCTTCAAAACTCACTGCTTTCCTGAATATGTAATGTAAGAGATTATTCTTCACTGACACCAAGCGCATCAGGTGCATCAATTGTAGTCTTTTTCTTTTCTATTTTTCTTATCAAAAAACTTCATCCTAAAATTAATTTGCAGTTCATTATAATCTTCTGATACCTATGGGTATCTTTCAAGAAACTCTAGTGCCATTTTGGAAAACACTATGTATTATTTGTTTGAAGCACACATTTAATGTTTGAAGCATTTAAGAAATGATTTCCAGAATTGGAGCAGATTGGGATTCAGGCTTTAGAGTCAAAATTTTCCATCTCGGCTCTACAACTTATTAGCTGTATAAACTTGGAAAAGTTACTTATCCTCTAAATATTAGTTTCTTAATATCTAATATGAATGCCATAATAATATCTACCATAAGAATGTTTTAGTTTGACAAAAATATATAAAGTTGTTAGTGCATTAGTATCTTACTGTATAATTATAGGGTTTAATTTAGTAAGATTAAAAAGCAAAGGTCAGGAGATTTCTTTAAATTTTATCTAATTGCAAAAATATGAAAGGAAACATTGTTTCTAGAATTGAATAATCTTTAAAATTCTGGACCCTGGATCCTGACAATGCAGTGTCCTTTCTGTCCACTGTGGTTTTAAATCTGCTACTTAAACTTGTGCAGCCTCTCAAAGTGATAAATTATTCAAAAATATACAATGTCTACACTTACTTTAGGTTTGGAGGTGATAAGGAAATAGGGAATGTGAATCTAAAAGAAAAAAATGAATCAACCTCAGTCCAGAAATTATAATTGGGACAATGATTACACATATTTATGGAAACAAAGGAAGCAAAACATTGACAGATGAAAAGGATCTATTAGTTTAACGAGCAATCTATTTGTTCCTGCTAAATACAAATATAAGTGTGTGTGTGTGTGTTTTAGACACTTTTTATTCCAATTTAATTTACCCGTGAAATTGAATTTTCTTGTTTCCCTCAGGAGGCAGTTTGCTGCATAGTCTTGAATATTTCATTCAGCGATGTTCATCCATCTCATTCAAAAAGTTTGCCTATATTCAGCTCACTTTTCTTACTCTCAATTTTGATCTGGCCCATCTTTTTCTATTATAATCTACTGTCATATCCTAGAATGCATTATTCTGCATTGACTACCAGGACTTACAATACTATGAAGTTACTTAATTTTAAAATGAGGGTCATTTAAATTAATGGACAATTATAGCCAATGAACCATGCTAATTTATTTTCTTAATTTGATCCAAGATGCTAAAAACCTGCTGTCATTGTTCTGATTTGTATTTCTGATTCATGTTTACTATCCTGGAGCATCTCTTTGTTGTTTAAATCGGAAGTTAAGTGAGCCATATTCAATGGATCTTTGGCCTCTGACACAGAATCCCATGTTGAGAACTGATAAGATACAGCTTAACTTTCAGCATAAGCAAATGAATTCAATTTAAAAAAGTTATTGTGTACCTACTCTGTGCAAGACAGAGTATGACATTATTACCCGTGAATGTTCCTCCACTTGTTAGGAGCTGCCACTCTCCTTGAGGAAACCAAACGTGGCAGCTGTTGCCGTGGGAATGCGGAGCAGTTTGCTGTGCAGCTGCCAATGGGACTTTTGTGGCACTGTTCCTTGGTGTTTACAACAGCACAAATAGGAGAAGAGAGTCATGTTAAGTTAATGCATACTTGTAGTTAGTAACCTGTGCAATTCTATTTTCCTAATTTGATCCAAAGATGCTAAAATCCTGTTGTCAGTTGTAGGGGGGAGTGCCAGGCAAGATTCTTTTATTCCAGCTTAGAGAGGGAGCACACTTTACAATGTATAGTGAACATGTTTTGTTTTGTTTTGTTTTTCCATTGTAGCCCAACCCATCAGGGAGGAATTCCATAGCCAACTAACATTAAAGAAGTAAAATTATCTCCACTAATTCTATTCTTGTATGTTACAAGAACATTCTCACGGTTCAATGAGGACAGAGGGAGGTGCATAGAGAAAATAAATTGGAATCTATTCATAGATTAGTGTTGGAAAAATTCTTAGCCTTTTTTTTTAACTGATTTTCCTGAAGAACAAATTTAGAAAAAAAATTGAAGTGATTTATTTAATCAGAATACATTCTAGATCAATTTCCCATGACTAGCAAACCCACACTAAGTTTGCTTTTTATTTCAGTAGCATGTCTACATCTAGGGTTCTTTTCTTCCTCAAGGAATAAATGAGATACTTCATGTAGAGAGCTAGTATTATATGCACAATAAATGCATTATAGGTATTCATTAAAATGTAAATACAGAGTTATTACTCCCCTGTTTAAATCTTTCAGTATTCCTGATAGCTTTCAGGATAAAGTCTGAACTCCTTAACTGAGTATTCAAGACCCTTCAAAGTCTTGATGGTATCTTTAAATTAACTTAAATTGAATAGTCTAGTGTAAACCTAGTAAAACAAACTAACATAAACTAAAAATATGCCCAAATCAAATGCCATCTCCTTCCTAGATGCATTCACACATACTTTTCCCCTTGTACCTGGTGGGATCCCTTTTCATTCTTCTCCTGGGGTTAAATTTCTCTTTGTTGTTCAGTAATCACCTTTTCTGAAAGGTGTTCCCTGACATTCCTAATCCCATGTGGAGGACCTTATTTTCACTGCTGCATCTCTAGTACCTAGAAAAGTGCCCTAACCTGGTGGGGCTAAATAAATGTTTCTTGAGAAATGAATGAATGAATGAATTACAGCATGATCATCTGTTTTTTTCTCTGTTTCCCACATTAGACTGCATGCTATGTTAGGGGAAGAGACTCAGTAATATTCATCTTTGAACCCGCAGGGTTTATTAAGCTTAATGGACACAGCTAGGAATTTTTTTCTTTTGATACAGTAGCACTTATATTCCATTTTCCAAACAAGGAGTTTGAATGCATGGCATGAGGTGATGTCCAAAGATATCCTTCTTATGCTTTTCAGAAGGCCATAAAAGACATCACCCAGTCATCAGTTCCTCAAAGTTCAAGATACCTCACTTAAGAAAAGGAATCTTTTCAAATCTGTCCCCTGAGCTGAGGTCATGCCTATAGAAAGTTATTAGTAAGCACTCTGACATGAGCAGAATGCTCCAATGAGCCTTCCGGTTACCATCTGTTTTAGCTCCCTAGGCTGCTCAAAGCAGATACTGTGAAATGTGTTGGCTTTAGCAATAGGAATTTATTAGCTTATAGCCTACAGTTTTGAGGCTGTGAAAAATGTCCAAATCTAGGCATCATCAAGACGATGCTTTCTTCCCAAAGACTGGCTGCTAGTGCTCTTTGTCTCCTCTGGCCACATGGCAAGGCACATGGAGGCATCTGCAGGTCTCTGCCTCCTCTCTGGGCTTCATTGATTGCACCTTTTTGCTTCCATGGCTTTCTCTCTCTGCGTCTGAATTTCAATCTCTTATAAAGGGCTCCAGTAAGAGGATTAAGACCTATCCTGAGTGAGGTGGGTCACACCTTTACTGAAGTAGCCTCATTAAAATGTCCTACTTACAATGGGTCCACACCCAGAGGAATGGGTTAAATTTAAGAACATGCCTTTCCGGGATACATGTAACTTCAAACCACCACACCATCTTTGTTAGAACAAGGACAATATAAATAAAAATGTTGTTGAAATGCTAATAATATGCTACTATCCTTTATTAATTTGTATTTTATTGTTATTAGTCCCCAATCTATTTTTTTTTTTTTTAATGAAACTAGCAGCCAGACCTTTAAAAAGTAAACAGAGTCTAAGACTATATCTCAGGGAATAGCAAGGTAGGAAGAATTTTGAGAGATTCCATGTCCTTCAATTCCATTTTGAAGTAAAACAAGGAATATTAGAAATACAAAGGAGGGAGGCAAGTTCTAAAAGAAATCAAGAAAGAGAAGGAGAAGGGGAAGAAGGAGGAATAAATAAAAGAAGAAAAGGCAAAGGAAAAATAATAGTGCTCACATTGGTACTCAGATGTCAATACTTTTATTATTATTATTATTATTCTCTAAGTTAGAAATCTCCCTTTTGCAAGCTTATGAACAGTTTCTGTCTCCCAGAACTGAGACTGGTATTTCATCTGGGATCAAATAGCTTCTGCGTTTTGGATAATTGCATTAGTATATCTTTTATTTTATGGATGTAAGGCCTTGTGTCTAAGCATGTGGCATGCTTATTGGCAAATAGTAGGCACCCAGTAAAGAATCCATTGAGTTAAATTAAAAAGTAAAATTTTGCCTTATTTTAAGTCTCCTTTGGGGTGTTATTTGTGTTGCATATACATTGTAGTAATTTAAAAATGTGTAAAATAATATTACCTAGCTCTCAGGGTTGGTATGATAAATCATTGGAATGATTTTAGTTTAGCCTTGGCATACCGTAAGCTCTCATTAATTTATGCTTTTATTACTTTTGCTTTGTTATTATCAGTAATTAGTACACATGGTGCTTATGTGTAGACATGTGTATTTAAGTCTCTGTGAGTATACATGTGTACATTTGTGTGTTTGCATGTATTTTTATTTCCTATCATGTCAAGATTAATATGTATCTCTAGTTTATTCAAAATTACTGCTTACGGGATTTAAAAAAAATTTAAATACACAATCTATTTTTTTTAAACAGTGTACATCATTACCGCAGAATCTGCTTTTAGGGAATATTTTAAAATCTATTTTAATCTCTATACTTCTCAATGTTTTAAAATCTAGCTTTAAAACGTGGGATCATCCCCTTGAGTCTATGAGAAAAAGTTTAGTTTCCAAAAATTGAAAGAATGTGTATCATTTCTATCTAGAGCAGTGGCATATGTGAATTTTACAGGAATGGGGAAGATTAACTAGGGAGTCAGTGCGATGCAAAGGCATCTTAAAAGCAGTAGGAGATGATACTTGACCTTTGATGCTTCTCAGGGGATTGAAGTTAAAGCAACTCCAGGTGGGCTTCAGGATCACTTGACATTTCCCATTAGTGATGGGCCAAATAAGAAAAAGCCAGAGAAAGTCGGGAGTTATAATAAAGTTCCATTTCACCAATATATTGAATATATTTATTTAAAGTCTCTCTTTGGCTTTACAAATAGTATATCTAAAATGCCTATCTATACTCATCACACCATCCAACATAATACTCCTATTCATGAAAGTTCTTCCTAATAAGTTTTCCTTCTTCCACACCCTCCTACTTCTGCTTCTGGGGTTTCAGCCATTACATCTGAGTTGATCACAATTAAAAAACACATCACCAGCCCCAACATTTCTCCAGTAGTCAATACCCATATTTTCAACATCTGCTTTATATTTCCATTTGGATATCCTATCAGCACTCAAGACTTGGGGGTTTCCATTTTCAAGATGAGTTAACATCTACTATCTGATGGGCACTACACGCAACACTGTGGAAACAAGGAAGATAAAAATGATGGAGGTCTTTCCTGGAGGAGCTTGTGGTCAGAGAATTTTTCCCTCAGAAGACCAAATAGTAAATATTTTAAGCTTTCCGGGCCCTGTGGTGTCTGTCACAACTTCTCAGTTACGCTGTTGTAGCACAAAAGCAGCCACAGACAATAAGTAACACACGGGCAAGACTATGTTCCAATAAAACTTTAATTAACAAAAAAGAAAAAAGATAGTGGGGATGGATTTGTCCTGAAGGCTATGGTTGTTTGCTGACTTCTGCAAGAAAGAAATAATTATAATGAAATGTGACAAGTGGTTTAGCGGTGGCATGTATACTGGGCTAAGTGGGCATACAGGTAGGAGCAGTTTACTGCCACTGGGTTTTGGGAAAGTCTTTCTGACTTCTATTGTGAATCGGGTCTTGAAGGATAAGTAGATTACCAGTAGTTCAGCAAACATAATGTTTATTTATATCTCAAAGAGCTCCTTCTGTAAATTTTTCATTTCTGATAAATGATACCTTAACCCTCTGAGTTTGCCAGGTTGGAAATATTTCATTCTTTGATCCCAAAACTTAATGGAAATCTGACAGTCACCAGGACAGGTAGTCAGGGACTGGTCCAGGCTTTAGGCAGTCAGTAGTTTATATTATTTGAGGTGTCTGTGTTTAAATAAATAATGCTAAATTATTCATACGCTATTACGTACAGGTCTTCGAGAGACTTTGCCAGTGAGTGTGTAATACATAAGCCTGATGGTAAATCAGGTGTCCATAGGTTCTTTTCTGTTTCCACTTCCTCCCTCTCTAGCTCAGACCATCATTATGCTTTGCATGGGTATCCATTAAAGCCTCTGGAATAATTTCTCTACTTTGATATTGCTTCACTTCCTACTGGTATGGCAGGATTATCTTCTTTAGGTACAGTTCCTGCCATGTTACTTCCTTGTGCAACAATATTAACAGTTTACCAAAGCTTCTGAAATAGAGTGTAAAGGCTTACTCTTGCTATTGGGATCTAAGCTTTCTTTCTGGGTGTTTACCCCAAAACCCTTAAAATCTATCCAAACTGTCTTATTTTTTCAAAAGAAGCCATAAACTTTACTGCCCCTGTGCCTTTTGGTTACATTTCCCCTCAAACCAAATTCACTTTCCCTCCCATAACTCCAAATGAAAAGTAACTATCATTCATTCAGCCCCAAAATGGATAAACAAATTAATGAACTAGCTAACTATCCTCTATCAGTAAAATTTGCTGGCCTCCTTAGATATTTATAGGATGTCCTCTCTCCTTACTTTGAGTAACAACAGAACAACAACAGTTTCGTTTTGCATGGATCTTTATTGTTTAAGCACATGAACAGATAAATCTTAATGTCTCTCACTTACCATGCTTATTATTAAAGTCATGCATATACTTATTGTTCCGGTTTGCTAATGCTGACATTATGCAAAATACCAGAAATGGATTGGCTTTTGTAAAGGGGGTTATTTGGCTACAAACTTACAGTCTGAAGGCCATAAAAACGTCCAAATTAAGGCATCAACACAAGTATACCTTCACTGAAGGAAGGCCAATGATGGCCAGAAAGCCTCTGTTAGCTGGGAAGGCATGTGGCTGGCATCTGCTGATCCCGGGTTGTGTTCTAGCTCCTCTCTCAGCTCCTGTGCTTTCTTCAAAATGTTGCTCTTAGGGCATTTTGTCCTCTCTTAGCTCCTTTGGAGAAAACACTGGGCTAGCATCCCCAATGTGTCAACAAAAGTCTGCTTTCAGCAGCTGTCTCCAAAATGTCTCTCTGAGCTGCTCTAATCAAAGGTATTACCCAGAGTTGGGTGGGTCGCATCTCCATGGAAACAACCTAATCCAAAGATGCCACCTAATCAACACTAATACCTCTGCCCTCACAAGATTTCACTAAAGAGGATGTCATTTTGGGGTATAATACATCCAAACTGGCACACTTATCTAATTTTCCTTATGTTTGACCAGGTGAACACCATTGCATAGGCCTTGAACATTTTTGTAATCCCTGAGGTGATTGGTGAGGATCTGAGGTACAATGAAGTACCACCATACAGAAATTAAAGTACAGACATACTTCGGAGATATTGCAGGTTTGGTCCAGACCAACACAATACAATAAATATCACAATAAAGTGAGTAAAATGATTTTATTTTAGTTTTCCAGTGCACATAAAATTTATGCTTACACTATACTATAGTCTGTTGAGTGTACAATAGTATTATGTTTAAAAAACAATGTACATACCTTATTTAAAAATACTTTTATTGCTAAAAAAAATGCTAACCATCATATGGGACTTCAGCAAGTCATAATCTTTTTGCTGGTGGAGGGTCTTGCCACAATGCTGATGGGTGCTGACTCATCAGGGTGGTGGTTGCAGAAGGTTGAGTTAGATTTGGCAATTTCTTTAAATGAGACAACAATGAAGTTTGCTCTATCAATTGACTCTTCCTTTCATGAAAGATTTCTATTCTATTTGATAACATTTTACCCACAAAGGAATTTCTTTCAAAATTGAAGTCAATCCTCTCAAATCTGCCATTGTTCTGTCAGCTAAATTTACGAAGTATTCTAAATTGTTTATTGTCATTTCAACAATGTTCACAGCATCTTCACCAAGAGTAGATTCCATTTCAAGAAACCGTTTTCTTTGCTCATTCATATGAAGCAACTCCTCATCCATTAACGTTATAATGAGATTGTAGCAATTCAGTCATATCTTCATGCTCCACTTTCAATTCCAGTTCTCTTTGCTATTTTCACTACATCTGTAGTCTTGAACCCTTCAAAGTCATCCATGCAGGTGGGAATCAGCTTCTTCCAAATTCCTCTTAATGTTGATATTTTGACATCCTCCCATGGATCATGAATGTTCTTAATGGCATCTAGAATAGTGAATCTTTTCCAGAATGTTTTCACTTTATTTTGCCCAGATCCACTAAAGAAATCACTATCAATAGCAGCTATAGCCTTATGAAATTTATTTCTTAAATAATAAGACTTGAAAGTCAAAATTACTCCTTGATACATGGGCTGTAGAATGGATATTGTGTTAGCTGGCATGAAAACAACATGAATCTCATTGTACATCTCCATCAGAGTTCTTGGGTGACCAGGTACATTATCAGTGAGCAATAATATTTTGAAGGGAATCCTTTTTTTTTCCTTTTTCTGAGCAGGAGTTCAGTCTCAACACTGGGCTTAAAATATTCAGTAAACCATGTGGTAAACAGATGTGCTGTTATCCATGCTTTGTTGTTCCATTTACAGGGCACAGGTAGAGTGGATTCAGCATAATTCTTAAGGGCCCTAGGACTTTGGAATGGTGAATGAGCATTGGCTTCAACTTAAAGTTACCAGCTGCATTAGCCCCTAACAAGAGAGTCAGCCTGTCCTTTGAAACTTTGAGGCCAGGCATTGACATCTCTTCTCTTATCTAAGAAAGCTCTAGATGGCATCTGTTTTAGTTTCTTTGGCTGCTCAAGCAAATACCATGCAATGGGTTGGCTTAAACAATGTGAATTTATTAGCTCATGATTTTGAGACTAAAAGAGAGCCCAAATCAAGGCATCATCAAGGCAATGCTTTCTTTCTGAAGACTGTGGCATTTTGAGGATAGCTGCTGCTGAACTTTAGTCCTTAGCTTGTCACATGGCAAGGTACACGGCAGCCTCTCCTGGTCTCTCCCTTCTTTTCTGGGTTCCATTGACTTTCAGCTTCTGGCTGTTCCCTCTGTGGCTTCCTCACTCTCCATCTGAATGTCATTCCACTTATGAAGGACTCTAGTAATAGGATTAAGACCCATCCTCACTGAGGAAGGCCATACCTTAACTGAAGTAACCGCAACAAAAGGTCCTCCTCCAAACACAGGAATGGATTAAGTTTAAGAATATATATTTCTGGGGCACATATAGCTTTAAATCACCATAGCATCTTCTTCTAATATAAGGCTTTTTGTCTACAATGAAAATCCTTTGTTTATTGTAGCCACCTTCATCAAATTATCTTTGCTGGATCTTGTGGATAACTTGCTGCAGCTTCATCTCGTATTCTTGTGAACTGGAGAGATGGCTTCTTTCCTTAAATCTCATGACCCAACCTCTGCATTTTTTTCACCTCTCTCAGCCTTCACAGAATTGAAGAGAGTTGGGGCCTTGCTTTGGATTAGGCTTCACCTTACGGGAATGTGTGCCTGATTTGATCTTCTACCCAGACCACTAGAACTTTCTCCATGTCAGCAATGAGGCTGTTTAACTTACTTATCGTTTGTGTGTTTACTGGAGTAGCACTTTTAATTGCCTTGAAGAACATTTTCTTTGCATTCACAACTCAACTAAGTGCCTGGTGCATGTAGCCTAGGTTAGGCCTATTTTGGCTTTTGATATGCCTTCCTCACTAAGCATAATCATTTCTAGCTTTTGATTCAAAGTGAGAGATGAGCAACTCTTCCTTTCTCTTGAACACTTAGAGGCCATAGTAGGGTTATTATTTGGACTAATTTCAATATTGTTGTGTCTCAAGGAATAGGGAGGCCCAAGAAGAGGGAGCCAGATGGGGAATAACCAGTAAGTGGAGGAGTCAGAACACACTCAACATTTATTGATTAATTTCCCCCTCTTATGCGGCTGTGGTTCATGGAGCCCCCAAACAATTATAATGCTAACATCAAAGATCACAGATCACCATAACAGATATGATAATAATAAAAAGGTTTGAAATATTGTGAGACTTCTGGAACATGACAGAGACGTGAAGTGAGCACATGCTGTTGGAAAAATGGTGCCAATAGGCTTCCTCGATGCAGGGCTGCCACAAATTTTCAATTTATTAAAAAAACACAATATCTGTGAATTGCAAAAAGGTGATTGCAATGAAGTGAGGTATGCCTGTATATCTAAAACTAAATATAATTTGGTAAATGGGACTATGGTAGGTCCTCAAAGAATTGCTCTTGAGGCCTTATCTCACTGGTATCCACAATCTAATGATATTTCCTTCTTAAGGGGAAAAAGGTTACCATTTAATTGTGGTCACAGTTCCAATTACATCCTTCCTTATAGGAAATAGATATTAAGGAAATGATAAATTTATGCAAAACCCTGCTTGAATATTTATCCCCCTAATCTATTTAGGAGATTTGTCCCTTCACCTCAGAGATGGAGTTTTTCCTGGGAGTGGATAGCAGAATTAGTTCATCTGTTGAAGTTGTGGGTAGAGTTCATTGACAGCCATAATTTCTCCCCAAGATAGATATTGAAAGTTGATAAGGCATCCCCTCTGTTTTTCTGGACCAGTAGACCAGACCATCTTGGCAAATGCTTTGGCACTCTCACTGTTGTCAGCTCCCAATTACAAAGGAGTCACACCAGGTCGGGGGCTCAAGATTCTCAGACAAGTGAAATACCCTCCTGTCATACAGAGCGATAAAGGCGGTGTAGATTTTATTTAAATATATTCTGTCTGTTGAAATCAAATGGAATAAAGGGCAAATAAAATATTTTTGACAGATTTATGTCTCTGAGTATCCTGGAGCTTTCTTTTTATTATAATTAAAAGATTCAAAATATAACCTTACCCAGAAACTAGAGACATGAGGACTTTGTCACATCCTAAAAAATAAAAAAAAAAAAGAACATGAACAGTTAAATGTGAATGGATGTGTATAAGAAAATTACATGAATGTGGGAGGACAAATTGAAACTTTTCCCCTCTCTCCCTTTACTCCTGCAATGGACAAAGAAAAGTGTGGATTGAATAAAAGCATTTTGGGCCTGGTACCACTGGCTATCTTTTCCTGTAAGGAAGTTTATAATGTGAACCAGAGCAAGTAAGAGACAAATATAGTCTACACATGAGACCAAGGTAGTTTTTGTTTTGTTTTGTTTTGTTGGTCAGAAATAGATCAGGGTTTGACAATAAAAACTATAGAAATTTGGCATGTAGATTAGATGGATGCCTTAAAAAAAAATTGCATTCCTTCCCTGTGGCAAACCTGTTTGGTTGATTTCAGATACGCTAGGAGGGAACCAACTGCAGCCCAGAATGTAGATTTGGCACATTCATTGGCAGCGTCCCTTACAAAAAGGCCATGATTGCTTTTCTTTGCTCTCAAATCTACTAGATCCCCTTCTGTGAAGAACTGTAAGTTGAACAATATGAAATTTTTCACCTTACATTGAAGAAGAGCAGGACTTTCATAGGGTCCCAGCTAATACTTGAGGGTTCGTCAGAGAGCAATGTGATGTTTTCTCTAAGATAACAGGTGGAGAGGTGTCTAGCATCAGTCAAGGGTGAAGGTACTCAACACTTCCTGCCACCCACAGCTTTCTGTGAGGCATTTGAGCTTCTCTAACTATGAACCAGTGACCCCAACTGTGATGGTTAGGTTCATGTGTCAAGTTGGCCAGGAGATGGTACCCTGCTGTCTGGTCAAGCAAGCACTGGCCTAACCATGGCTGTGAGGATGTTTGTGGCTGGTTAATAAACCAACAGGCTGCTTTATTAACTCATCAGTCAATTGGCTGCAGCTGTGACTGATGACATCAATGAAGGACATGTCTTCCACAATGAGAGAATGCAGTTGGCTGGATTTAATCTAATCAGTTGAAGACTTTTAAGCAAGATGGATAGAGGACCTTTACTTCTTCTTTGGCTGACCAGCAAAGCATTTCCTGAGGAGTTCGTTGAAGTTGCCAATTCATTTCCTGAGGAGCTCATGGAACATCTTCATTAGAGTTGCCAGTTTGCTGCCTGCCCTATGGAATTTGGACTCGTGCATACACACAGTTGCTTGAGACGCTTTTATAAATCTTATATCCATAGGTATCTCTCACTGATTCTTTTTCCTTAGAGAACCCTAACTAATACACCAACTAAGCTGGAGAAACAGGTATCCCTCTGCTAACTTTTCTGTACCCTGGAAGTACTAGAAATGTACCATGGGGGACAGAAAAGCCAGGATCCTGTCATACGAGTTTTGTTTTTTTTTTTCCTGATCTCATCCAGAATCTGTCTACCTTCATGCCGTTTATAATTGCCCCTGACCAAGTTATAGCCTGTATATGAGCCAGGGTGCAGTTCTGTCCCTCATCCTAACCCTACTCTGCCATTCATGGTCAATAAATCAAAGAAAAATTGGGCTAAGAGGCAAAACTGGCACTCAGAATATCCTCACTAGGTAAGATGGATGTGAAGGCAGGTATGACACCTACCTGAGATTTGCTGAGAAAGTGGAAACACCTGGATGTTTCTACTGGAAAAGTGTCCTTTAGTGCTATTCAAGCTTATGATAACAGTATACTCTTCAGATGCCCTCAATAGAAACCAGGAAGGCTATGCCATGGAGAACATTTAAACTTGACTAAGTACTAAAAATCCTTAAAGAATCATATTTCTGCTTGAAGAAGAAGAGGCTGTTCCATATCAGAGATGGATAGTTAGACTCTCAATACAGATGTCTGACCTTTTCTTTGTCTTCTCTATTTCTGCAGAATTTATTTGGTAAGTTCCATGCTATTGTAGGATAGAAAGAAATGACCTTCATGTTTAGGTAATTGAAATTTTCAGTTTGCATTTCCTCCAAGAATTCTCCATAATATCAGAAGGCCTGGGCTTTTTTTTTTTTTTTTTTTCCCATGCTCTATTCACTCAATGTCGGTAAATGATGGGTTTGGGCCAGGTGACTACTCATAGACAGTTCTCATTTCACAGAATCTCTTATGCAGTCAGGAAGAGATAAGATGGCCTTCTAATGACCCTTTGGAAATAAATCATTAAATTAATTGGGCTTCCCTGATTTGCCCTGTTCTGTATCAGTGGGGAGATTTTATACCACAATTCCAAAATGGTTTTTGGTGAGAAAAAGAAGCTTTCAGGAGAGTCCAGCACGCAAAGGGCTGCCTTCACTGGGAACTCATCACTGTTAGACACTCCCACTCTGATCTTTCTTGCTCTCCCACCCCTCATTCCCATGGCTATATTACAACACAGAATTGTCACTATTTAACATGTCATAATTATCTTGTCATAAGGATATATTTAATTGAATTAAATAATTGTCATTTGTTTTCATCAATAGTAAAAATACAGTCTGATAAACTCCAAACCAAATTTGTGATGAAATCCACCACTGTGTCTCCAGATAGTGGGGAAGTGTGAAAGTTGATCCATGATGAAAACATTGAATTGCAAATGACATAACATGATAAATTCTAATTAAAATTTTGTTAGATTCTACTTATTGATATAGCTCTCACTGCACAGTAGATTTATGCAGCCAAGTAGATAAACTAGAGATATTGAATGCCCTTCTTGAAATAGATCATTAAGTTATATACCCTGATAGTGAAATAGAAGATGTTATCTATCATCCTGGGCAAAATGCTTTTATATCATCACTGACAGGCTTAATTTTTTTTAGTCATAAGTAATCCAGCTATATGGACTGTTTCAGAAAACCATAATGATGAAGAGAAATAGGCTTTTAATTTGTCTCAGCAAGTTACTTCATGCTATGGATTAGATTGTCCACTTTTATGCAAATTATTCTTTACCCATTGACAAGACCTTTAAAAAGCTGAAGTAAACTTACTTCAGAGAGGGGGCATTTGGGTCTATAATATATTTCCTGGTAAACTGTCACACATTTCACTTTTAAAGAATATCTATTTATTTTAAACTGTATTGTTCCCATAGCATCCCATAATTCACCAACAGGAAAAGACAGTGTCCATGAATTAATGGTAATTTAGTGTTTCCTTTAAAACTAATTAATTTTCCTGGAGTGTGGTACTGCTGCAGAGGTACTACAGCAATGAATGAGGGCTGCTATATAAACAAAGGCAAATGAACAACATGAAAGAAAGCCCGGAGAGGAGCATAAGGCGCAGCTGCTTTCTTAAACAAGGCAGCCATGGCATACTCGAGGAAGACTTTCTCCATGGTATCAGGGGTCTGCGCATTTTTCCAGCTGCACCACAACAGGCGCCTTTGAACAAATCACTCAACAGCTTTAAATAACAGGCTTAGACCAGGTGATTTCTGATATTTAACTCTTTGGTCTTAATCACAAGTAGATTTTGATCCCAAAATACAAATGTATGCTAACCCTTCTATGATATCTCTAAAGAAATTGTTGAGATCATTCCTAATATTCCAATACATATATCTGAAAGGTTTTCCTTTATGTTTCTCTTGGAAGGCGTGGTGTATATAGTCTGTTCCGACAGTACCAGAGGTTAGTTTCCCAGTGGCACAGAACTGAATTGTAATACCTTGTTTTCTCACTTCTGACATTTTTTCTATTATCATATATGCATTTTTTTTTTCCCATGGGTGTAGGGAAAAGAGAGCCTGTGTTGCAACCGGGAAACAGCAGAGGTGAAGAGGGAAAATGAAAAAGGTCCATGGAACATCGGGGAAGTATTTTCATCAGAGAAAAATAGACAATGTATCCTTCTAGCAAGGCAAGACTTGTCAGCCCTTGTGCAAAACACAACTTTAAAGTAGAATATCCTAGAGGAACAAATCTAAATGGGAGAGAGGGAATGACATTAACATAGCATTTTAAAATGTCCCTGGAGGGGGATGAGCTTGGCCCTGGCATTGTGGGATTGAGAAAGTCTTCTTGACTAAAAAGAGGAAAAGAAATGAAACAAAATAAATTTTCAGTGGCTGAGAGATCTCAAATAGAGTCGAGAGGTCAATCTGGAGGGTATTCTTAAGCATTATATGGATATTCCTTTTCAGTTTCTAGTGTATTAGAATAGATAGAAGGAAATACCTGAATTACTGAATGGTAATCCAGTAGATTTGATTCTTGATGATAATTGTGTAACTATATAGCTTTTATCGTGTGATCATATGATAGTGAAAATCTGGTGGCAGACACTCCCTTTAACCAATGTATGGGCAGATGACTAATAAAATAAAGACAAACAATATATAAATAATGGGGGGGGGTGAGGGGTATGGGATGGTTTGGGTGTTCTTTTTTATTTCTTTTTCCATTTTTTAAATATTTTTTTTATTTTGGAGTAATGAAAATGTTTGAATATTGATTGTGGCAATGAGTGCACAACTAGATGATATTATGACCTGCTGATAGTATACTTTTTTGGATTATATGGTGTGTGAGTAAATCGCAATAAAATTACATTACAAAAATGTCCCTGAGGGAAAAAACACAAACACAAAGGTAAGAGAACAGGTATTTAAAGAGCTTTTTCTTTTATTGAGATCATGTAAAAGTGAAAAACAGTATCGACACTTAAGCTTGAACCTGACAACACTTAACGAAATGCTTCCAAGAGACTCTTGGACACTGTGACATCTTCTGTAGTGTTTGCGTTTACCTTGAAAATGAAGGCAAGTTACTCTTGACGACCAGTCCAGAGTGTTCCTTTAAAAGAATTGTGCGTATGGACATTATATTAATGATCTTGAATCCCCTCAAAAATTGTGGTTAAAAGGGGAAATTTTAGCTTGTATATATGTTACTAGAATAAAAATTTTAAAAACAAAAAAACAAAAAACACAGGACTGTGAACACGAACAATGAACCCTAATGTAAACTATGGGCTATAGATAATAAATAGTACATGGATAATAACATTCTTTCATCAGTTGCAGCAAAGATACCACACTAATGGAAGGTGTTAATAATAGAGATGGTATATGGGAACCCTGTATTTTCTACCCAATGTTTCTCTAGACCTACAACTTTTGTTCTCTCTCTAACTCTTTCCCCTTCTCCCTCTCCCTCCCTCTCCCTCCCTCCCTCCCTCTCTCTCTCTCTTTTATTGTAAACATTTTGACCACAATTACAATGTAAAGAAATTGAGAAAAATGTGTTTTTGTAACAAGTGATAACCAGGCATTTATGTGAGGATATATGGACTGGTTTGATGTCAGCCAAAGGGGCACTTCCTGTAAAATCCAGTGCAGACACCACTTTGGCAAGTGTCAAGTAAGAGGCAGGCTGACACCCAGTTGCTCTGCCTCGGGCTCCAATGCCCATGCTAGGCTGCAAGATTTGCCGCCATCCTCGCTGACACCCTATGAGCAGACCAGCACCTCCCACCATGGGTTTTGGAACTCTGCTGAAGGCTGACACAGACCTGACTCCAAGACCCCTAGGTAAAAGTGTGCTTTCTCTCTTTAGGACCTCAGGCCAGTGGACTTAGAGACTCTGGTATTCTCCACTTTAAATGTGCCCTTGACCTGCTATTGTGCAGTGGTGGTATTGGCAGCTTGCAAAAGCAAGCAAATAAATCACATCAAGCATTCAAACTAGAGTCAGGTTGAGCCTACTTTCAAGTGCTGAATTTACTTTCCAACTTGATCCACTTTGGGTTTCTTAGGGCAACTACAATTACACTAAGTGGTACAAGTAGCCACACTGTTGTTTCTTATACCGCTAAAGTTATTTATTTGAATATCAGAAGTTTAAAAACCTATGCGATTTTGATGACCCTATAGGGAAAGTCATAACAGATGCCACACAGCTAATTTTGTTTCCCATGTTTCCAAGAAAAAAAAAATAGAAATATGTTAATAAGAAGATGCATAAAGTTGCAATTCTCTAACTTTAAAGCCTAAATTATGTACTTATTGAAATACTTGGGCATCTACCTGTGTTCCAAAATATATACATTCTAGTTTTCTTATTTTTTTAAACCTATTTATACATTCAATAATTAGTGCCTTCCTTGCCTCTCTAATACTTAATTATTTGAAAATATATAAATAATAGTGAGATTGATTTCTAAATCCAAAGTTTAGAAATATCAGTCTTAAAAAATTTATGATTAGAATTGAAATTATGCAAAAATTATGGATTAGAAAAGCAAATAGAAACACACTGCCTTGCTCTGCAGCTGTAAATACTCCACAGAGTGCTTAGTATAGCAAGGTTCTGTGTCAAAGACTTTGTAAACATGCTATTATTTCATCTTTATAATATTTCTGAAACAGAAGCATTGTTTGCTTCATTTTAAAAAACAACAAAATGAGGTTCAGAACGGTTTGTAGCAGCTAACAATTTCCCAAATAATCTTAAATGATGCATGATGAAGCCCCTGATTCCTTGCTAGCCTCTTCTCACAGCGTGCTCTGCCCACCCTCTGAATCGTGGGCATACTGGTTTTCCTTTCGGTCCACCACCATTCCACCATGCCCCATGCCCCAGGAGCTTCCGCAGGCGCCCCTCTTTCAGCCTGGACAACTCACCCAACCCCACTCTCCCCGCCTTTATTAACTCCAGTCCTTGTTCAGACCTGAAATAAAATGGGATTTACCCAGAAAAGACTTCAGATGTTCCCCAGGTGAGACTACCCTAACCTGCAAAAGAGACTGGGCCTCCCTTCCATCCTTCATAGTATGCTATGCTTCTCTTCAAAGTACTTACAAATATTTTTAAGAACTCAGTTGCTATTTATTTTTTCTACGTATGTCTATTGTGGACTGGAATGTATGTTCCATGAGGGTAAGGGTAAGAGTCTGTCTTGCTCCCTGCCATACCCTCCCATGCTTCCCTATAACCAATGTGATGGCCTGCCTCTGTGCCTTCTTGTCCCAGTATTTAGTTAATATTCGGTTAATATTGTTTGGAGTGAGTAAATGAATAAATAGAACAATGTAAAGGCAAAAGTAAAACATTTGACCCTAGACCTCACACCTTTAATCAGTAAGCTATGCTGACTCTCTGGCTAACCTAAATCTTAGCTCCCATGGACATGAGGAGCAAAAATATAATTCTACTGTGAGTTCCCTTTGCTCTTGGGAGATGGAGGCATTTGGAAACATAGCCTTGATTTTAAAATATCGTTATGTTAATGATTACTAATATAAACAACTTCTTAATTTTGGTTAGACAAAAGCTATTTGCAAAAAGCTAACGTGTTGTTAATATGAGATGATCAGAGGGGTTTGCAGTCAGCATAGTGGCAAATGCTATTCCTGCAGAGTTTCAATCTCCTATTCAGCGTAACTTCACATAACCAAGGAGGTGTCAAATATTTTATAATTACCTTCAGTTTTCATAGTGCAACCAATACCTGCTCTTATATAGGTTGCATGCTTGCCAATATTGGAATAAAGAAACATATTTGCTTCTGAGCACAGGAAGATTGCATGCAAATCTAAAACATCACACCAAAATGAGTGTTCGTGGCCTCCTTATGGTGATGATCAATTTAGTTTTTTGTGTGTATTATTGCCATTCCTTGTATTAAAGACTAACATAGACACTGTAACAAAGGATATACACAGACAATAAAAGCCAAATATAAAAATTGGTGTGAAGTCCTGAAATAATTTAAACAGTTTCTGGCAGCACAGAGAATATTATCTGGAGCCAAAAGATAGATCAGCTCTGATTTGGGGGGAAATAATTTTAAAAGATCTAGCCCTTCAATATACCTATCTAAATCTTTAAAAATTTTAAAGTATTCACAATTATTTTTAATTTTTTACTTTAATGCTGGTGATGTTAATATTAAATTATATGACATGAAGTAGTTATTTTATTTTGTGCTAAAAGTATATCTAAAACATACTGATCTAGCTTGCATGCTGCCTGTGGCAGTTACCAATGTATTGCCTCACATCTCTAAATTCACTCTACAGTGTATCTGCTCTCAATAACTGAACAACCTCTTCAAGATTTTCTCCTCTGCAGACCATGATATCAAGCTTTGTCAGTAGAGGGCATGGGAAGAGACTTTAAAGGAGAAAGGGGACTTCTTATTCCTGTTTGTGATACGTTTATTTTGTTTTTTTCTTGCTCCTGCTATTCTGTTGGTCAAGGAACAGGTTTGTGGGGATCTGGTGTTGCTCTGCGCCAGCCATGTGCCCAGAGCACACAGTCCTATGACAACTATGCAACCCCATTCCAGAGTTTTGTCTGCTGCTTTCCCGATAACCGTAGAATAGCTTTGGACTAGGCAACTCAATTAACTTACTTGCCATCCAACAATGTCTGAACCCCAGCCTGGATGTGGAGGGCAGGCCGTTCCAAGGACGTCCTCCCTTTGGTATTTTTCCCTAACCTAGGAAAAGGCTGAGCAGCCCTATAGAATTCTTTTTTTTAATCTTTATGGTTACAGTTCTATCATAGCTCAATAATTCTTTATATTGAGCTCCCCTTGTCTAGATTACTGGGTGGCTCTGTCTCCTATGTGGTCTCAAACTAATACATCCTCCATATATAACATAATGAACAATGTTTATAAAACATGCAACATTTTTAAAATTTTGTAAATGATTATAATAGTTGATATGACTATTTATTTTAATGAATAATCAGGAATCCAGCTCAGAATTTAAATGTTTATTTTTCCAGGGTGGAGACATTGCACACATAATGGTCATATGTCTTATTTCATTGCATCACAGAGAAGAATGTGACTTTGTATTTAAGTAGATGCTTCATATTTTTCCACTGTAAGAACACTGTTACTTAGAAACAAATATTAAAACTGCTAGTTTTTACTTTTAAATAGTAATTGACCCTAAAGGTAGAGTCTTTGTTAATATATGGGCATTAAATCGAGACTCAATTTCTAAATCTATGGCCTTACTCACTATTCTTATCAAAGGCCAGGAAGAAAGTACAAGTATGTTCTTAAAAGTTATGAATAGTGGTAAATGTTGATAAAAGTGTTATTAGCACAACTGATTTACAATATATTCCTATCTAGTAAAGTGAAATAATTTCCTGTCTATTAACTATCATATAGCAGTTGTTCTACCAATCTGGGACTTGGTAGTGGCAGGAAGAGTTGAGATTGGATACAAATGGGAGGCTAGAAATCAACACTGAAATAAAATGGACTTTTGGGCATTGAACAAGAATCAAGTGATGGAATTCCAGTCAAACAGGCAAGGCATAATGTCTGGAGAAACCAAGGTAAGTATTAGGTAATACTGGGACAAGACGAGGAGGCACAGAGGCAGCCCATCACACTGGTGACAGGGAAGTCCAGCAAGAGTTGAAGAGTTAGTATTAACTACACTAAGTTAAGTCAGTTAAGTCCTAAAGCAGAGATTTCTAGAGGGGATGAGAGGAGTGCCAAAGAAATTGGGGGGTGGTGGGATGGGGATAGCATAATTATCACTTCAGGGGTAAAAATACCAATAAAGGATTAAGGTACAGAGACTTCAAGAGCATGAAAGGACTAAAATCCTGGATGAAGAGAGGAAATTTGCAGGGAACCCAAACCAAGGCCTAGGCATGAGATTATTAACAAGAGAGAAAGATTAGGTTGTTGGACATGGGATGTAGGATGGCTTTTTGGCAACACACAAGACTATGAAGGAGTAAGTGAATAACAGAGAAGAGTGGAATTGGCAAAAAATTACCTCAGAGTGAAACTGCTGATATGCTGGCTTGGAGCTCTTAAATTCAGACTAAATTCTTTTCCAATTCTGGGGCTGGATTTACTCGAGAGAGAGAGGGGATGTAGAATTTAGTGTTTCCAATTATAGCTCTAAGGGATGAGAGTGAATGGGAACAGATAAATTGGTAGGACATTAAATCTTTATCGCAGAAAATAATCTATGTCTGTTTTGAAGATCATTAAGAATTATAATCCACTTATGTTTATAATCTTCATATTTGGGCAGAGTATAAAATGTTACAGAGTGCAAAATGTTACAGTGAGGCAAAATAAAGAAACAGTTTGGTTTTCCTAAAGACAGTTATTTGATCTTTAAACATTATAAGATAACATTATATAAAACATGTACCCCATCAGGGCCCTGAGGTGTGTTGGAAATAAGAGGAAGATATAGGTTTCCATATAAAATTGCATGAACTTGTACATATCACTTCCTTTCTCCTTGTCATACTTTATCTGTTAAAGATTTACCTTTTAAAAGAGAGGGCTGATATTCCAGTTATTTATTGCTTTGGAACAAACTACTACAAATTAGTAGTTAAAAAAATAGAATCATTGTATTGTGTCTCATAAATTTTCTGGACCAGACTTCTAGCAGAGCTCAGCTGAGTCATTTTACTGTTCCATGTGGTATTGATAGAGGATACGTGGGGATATTGAATCGTTAGAGGGGCTGGGCTATAGAGTGGAAGTGGTATATTCACACATCTAATGACTCAGTGGGTACATTTCAAAGGCTGGGCTCAGCTGGGATTATCAACAAAATGCCTAAATGTTGCCTTTTCAGTAAAGTAGCCTCAAGGTAGTTGGACTTCTTGCATAGTGGATCAAGGCTCCAAGAGTAATTGTTCAAATAGGCAAGTTAATGTTACATGGTCTTTCATAACCTAACATTACTTCTGCAGTACTGTATTGGTCAAAGCAGTCTCAATCCTGCATATATTTAAGGGGATATATTAGAATTAAATGCCCAAAAGAGATATTTGAAATAATTTACTGCCATCTTTAAAACTGTTACAGTTCCCTGCCTGGCTACAAAGTATTGACATTCCTCCATGCACAAGACCCACCATAAATCTCATCCCATTATGCTATAAAGCTCGGGTTCAAGGTCTGAGATCTCATAATCTGAATCAGGTCTAGTTATGGAACTAGACAGCTTGCTGTTTTCCTTGGGTGCAGGTCCTCTTAGTCTGAAGACCTGTGAAATAATGAGACAATTTTTCTGTCTCTCACCAAACCAATGTCTAAACATGAGACAGGCATAGAATAGCTGCAGAAAACACTCTTGTTTAATAAGGAGAAAAATGAGAGACACAGCAATCACTCTCCTATGGCAATTATTAAATATAGACTGGCACACATTTACATTTTCTTGATTTGGCTCAGTCCTGATCCCTGGGTGTAATTCTACATGGCTCTTGGCTTTGATAGCCTCTGAAGACTTCCCTTTCCATATAATGTAGCTTTTCTCATAAAATCTTGTTCCTATAAAAATCTAAGTTTTTTGGCTGCATCCTGTCTGTAGAATTTTGGGGGATCCAAAGGCCTCATTAAGATTTATGTTATTCTCTCTGTCCCTTTCAGTCTATGCAACTATAATTCCTTTAAAATCTTTGTGGATTTCTTGCATGCCAATTCCTAATCTATTCTATTAGCCACTTCTGTTTCAGATACGGCCTTCTCTCTCTCGATCTGCTTGTGAGGCTGTTTTTGACTATGCACCAAAGAGTCTAAAGTACCCTTTTCTATCCCAGAGTGTTTATATGGTGTCCCTCTAGAGTCCGTTTTTTCCTTTTTTAACTGAGATGGTAGATGAGATACTGTCTTAAATATTTCTGAGGTCATGCCTGAATTCACTGAGGCTGTGTTTTACTGACAGTGTCCTAGATTTGATCTTTGCCCTGAGGTTATCTCTTAGGATGAGAACACTTTGCTGGTTAGATGGTTGGGAAGATTGTCCTAAGCTCTTTACATTTACTCCATATTCTTCTCGAAGACTGCACAGTTTATTATTTAGTTCCTCTCTCTCCAGTTGCATTTTATTATAGACATTGGGAAGAAACCAGCTAGCACTTTTAAGACTACCCAGAAATTATCTTAACTAGATCATGAGGTTCAGTAAGTATATTTTGTATTTTCCAGTGCACCTCAGGTAGCAGTATTGCCTAACTTTCTGCCAGCTCTTGGTAACTTCCAATTTTCTTTTTTTCTCAATCTCTTTCTAGTCTTCCATACTGGCCACTTCCAGGCTTGTCAGACTTTTGCCTACTGCCCTGTCCCTAAACCAAAGCCACACATATTAGATTTCATAATGGTAGTACTTCACTTCCAGGTACCAAATTCTGTTTCAGCTCTCTATTGTTGTATTTAAAAATCCACAAAAACAGAACAAAAAATAAAATAACCACCCAGTTTAATGACTTAGAAAATCACTTTATTATATCTCATAGTTTTTGTGAGTCAGTATTTCATTTACCTTTAAATGAGTGATTCTTCTCTCTCTTATGGCTTTGACAGAAGTCATTTGGGGGTATTCATTTGTCCATTTGCAGGAATGTAGGGTCCAAAGCAGAGTCAATCTCATGATGCGTTCCTTGGAATGCCTGGAAGGCTAACCTCAGCTGGCCGCATCTACCAGAATGCCTGCCCGTGGCCAGCAGGGCACGCACCTCAGTAAAGGGGCATTTCTAACAGGGTACCCCAGGGTTTCAAGAGCAGAGTTCTGGCTGCTACCTCTTGATGGGAGAAATGACAGTAATTTGTGGCCCTGTTTTTAAAATGCCAAAATTGGGCAAGATAATCACTAACGTCTTTTCTGTTTCTGAAAATCTGTTCCAAAAACAACAATAATAAAGATGTAGCATGGTTATGAAATAAAAGAAAAACATATTTGCTTTTCATATGTTATAAACCTCTAAGACTGCTGAAGCATTAAATGGTCTACAACACTTATCTCTTAAAATATTTAATTCCAAAGAGAACTGTGGGTGTTAAAGACATCTCTAGCCAAGATTGGGTGGAAAATACCTAAAAATATATAACTTTATATTTGTGTTTGTATAAAAATGGCTGTATTGCTTATAACCTCTTGTCATGAAGCATACTTTTTCCCACAGAAGCTTATAAACAAAGTTGAAAAACACCATTCTTAAAGCTGTTATGTTTTCAGTTATTTTGATAATATGAATAAAAAATTATTGCCATGAAAGTTTTTCATGTCATTATTTATTTAATTAACATTATAAAAATCAACATATGATTTTGATTCATTGTAGTACCTGAAATAACACAAATCTAGAGATGGCAATAATCTTAGAGATCATCTGGACAAATTTTTTCAGCTGCAGTGCGTGATCCAACCAATGCAAACTTTGTCCCCAGTTTGGAACTGTTTTTTTCACAACAATTTTATTCAGATGATAAATTGTGATCTTGTTGGATGGGGGCATCTTGATGCCTAGTGTCGACCCACAAGCACGGAAAAACTCCTCATTTCTCAAATTTCATTAAGTGGGTTTTCAGATTGGTGGAAGGAAAGTGGTCCTGAAGAGAGAGGGATGCTGCCGTCTAGTCATAAAACCTACAAAATTCTCTTTGAAAGTTACTCCTGTGATCAGAATTTGTGGTGTCCACTTTGTCGGCTCCCATAATGCTACTGCCATTCCAGAGTCGTTACATTTACCAAGACATAATCATACAGACTGGTCTTTGTCCTCATTATATTGTTCCAGGACTTCAGGAAGAGCAAGGATATAGTGGGTGGAGGATAAAGTCCAGTAACAGTAATTAACACCCTCGGTACAGTCAGTCTTGGTGCATATCTCCTTTCTATCATTTCTCTCATGTATAAAAGGCATTTATCTGTCCATGGATCTGTCATCTCACTATACTTAAAGTTCTTTAGGAATGAGGGTTTTATTTTATTCATTTTATAATTAGTTAAGAGAATCTAGTCAAGTAGAAAGCAGATAATTCAAATAAATTTTTGAATTCAAAGTTTAATGCTTTCATATTATTTAAATTCATTCAAAGTCTGTTATCTAGGAGTAGACAGGTTAGTCCATTGAAATCTGATCACTGCATGGTGCTATCATATAATTCTCTCACTGCACATTACCTTTATGACAGTGAAAAGAATTTTATACATATTTAATGTTGTTTATAGTAGGGAAATAAATTTTATATATAGTATATATAATTTGTTTCACTACAGTAAAGGAATAAGCATAGATAGTATTTTTATTACACATAAGGATTTTTAGTATTTGTTGAGTTCACATTATATTACTCTATGCATAGTTAACCAAAGTTCTCAGACTCTATCCTATCAACTTATTCCATAAATTGAAATAAATTTATGAATTTATTTCAAGTCTTTTTATCATGTTTCTCAACTTTATAAAATTAAATTTTAATATCTACTATTTATCCCTGAGTAACATTTGTCCCTGTTATCTTTTATAATATAACTTTCCATTTTATTTTCTCTTATTCTACATCAAATATTCCAAAGTTTTAAGTCTTCCATTTGTCGTTCAAAACTTGAATTTTTGTACCTATTACATGCCAGATGACTCTGTCTATCAGAGATGAGTGCTCTCTTTCATTGGTCACATGTAAATTTCTTTGAGCATAAAGTCTGACTTTTGAGATATTGCTTTGTAAAGTGCTATATACACCAGGCATTCTAAAATAAATGTTTGACACTAGAATATTGGATTTTGGTAAATGTCAGATTGTAGTGGAAAGTAATATAGTAATTTGAGACTGATTTAGGACATGGGTTGCACAGATTTCTCATTTCTGTGCATCGATATTTAGAGATATGTATTTCTGGTTTATATTTTAAAATTTCACACAAAGCTTTTACTTGCTAAATAAAGGTGAATATTTAATTTTTTAAAACAATGCACAGCTCATAGACAGAATTATTAGAAATCCTTATTGATTTTATGTAAAGTATGTTATTTGCAAAATCTCAGTTATAAGTTACTCTGATATAAAATTCAGCATTTGAAGAAAAACTTGAACATAGGCACAAGGATCCAACTTTCTAATACATTTTTTGATGAGCTGCATACTCTTACAAGTGCCCTTCTGTGATGGTATTTGCTGAATAGATTCCCAAGTGGCACTTACATTTCTGTTATTTTCTAGTAGAGATGCATTTGTCCATTTTTCTATATACGTTAATACCTTTAAGATTTTATATGAATTTTCTTCACCACCTCACCACAAAATAAATGTTAGATCATTTTACTGTTGTATCCCCACAATTCTATAATGATACCATTACAAAGATAGCTCTCTTTCTCATAATTATGAGTCACTCTCAAATGTTCTCTTTTTAGCCAGTTACTATAAACCAAGGGAAAACAATTTACCACAAACTCTAATAGATAAGTAACAATGCTATAATTTTCAGTGAAACTGTTGCTAAAATGTGTGACTGTTACTTTAGCAGCCATTTCTTTTTTAACCATTATGGGTATTATCTTTTCTCAATTTTATATATCTATATATTAAGAGGCTGAAAAGGGCATGTCTTCCTTTTCACCTATTTTTTATCAATTGGGAAGAGATTGATATCCTTTGAATGCAATTTCCTCTCTATAGAAAAGAAATGTTCACATAGATCCTTTAAAGAAATTAACTCCTGCTCAAAGTTACAAACTCTGGGATGGAAACTGCACTCTATTTTCCATTCAATATATTGGAATAGACCAAAATAGTGAGGGGCAAGAGAGGAAGCCAGACAAGAAGCCAACTAGATACATAAGGAAGTTCTGCAAGTTTGCTAAGTCTCCCTTCACATTTCTTTCTCTCTTTGGGCACCTCCTATACCCAAAGTGCCATGACAACAGATCCCATTGCTCATTCATAACTGAGCCTCTCCCTTGTCCCCAAGACCCAGCTCAGACATACAGACATTGCTTTACTCGCGAAGCTCCCTGTGACCTGTAGGCTCCCCTAGTGCCCTGAGTCCTTTTTTGTTGTTGTTTGTTTTGTTTTTGTTTTCCTTCCCTCATAGCATTATCCAAGTCTATTGTAATGATTCAGTAGCATTTTACCTGCCTGGCTCACTCTTTGAAATGCTTTCTTTCTTTGTATTCTATGATGCATGGTGCATGGCTCTTCTGGTTTTCCTTTACTTCCTGTCCTTTAGTACGTATCTTCATTGGATGATTCTTTCTCCACTAACTGATTACAATTATTTTGTACACTGGTTCAACACTCTACCAGCCAAACTTCTAGGCTCTGAAGATTCAGAAGCATGAAATATTAATAAAAAGTAGACTTCATTAGGCCTTGTTCTTGGCCCTCTCCTTATACACTGTTATTAATGCCTGTGGCTTCTTATTTCAGGTACATCTTGTGGACTTTAGGATCAGCTCTCAGTTCTGAAATTAAATATGATCTATCAAATTTCCTGTTTAATATTTCCTTAGAGGAATCTCACAATGATGACCTCTAAAGCCAAATTCATTATTTCTTCTGGTCTCCCTCTCAGAGATAGATTGAAATTAAGATAATTCTTCATTTAAAATAGAATTCTTTAGGTGGGAAAATTCTGTGTCATAATGAACTTGCAATTCTGGGCCTGACTCTGCAAGCTATTAGTAACTTGGTAACTCTCAAGACTTCTGAGAATTTTATTTTAATTGCCTACAAAAATTTTTACATGTTGATCCAAGATCTAAGTATTATTTGTTTCCATGATCCTAAAGACCATGATATTAATATTGTAATAACATGGGGAAGAAGAATGAAAATAAAAGCACAGAATCTGTGAATCTCAATGAGTTTGTCCAGGCTTGTCCATCAGAAAATCTTGACTTTTCATCATTAATCCTTCTTTGCTATTGTTTTTCCTTTCAATATACAACCCTTGACTTTCCCACCTCTTCTCCTTTCTAAACCCATAAAATAAAAGAGGGAAATCTGACTTGCTAATAACTTCTGTTTGTCTGTCCATAGTTGCCATTATTAGCAAAGTAGGAAGAAGGGCCCAACCTTTATCCCTTCCTAGTGCAAACTTAACTTGGCGTTTAATACAGTTAATAAATGATTTGAGTCTCATGTTTCCACATGATTTCAAAGCATGGTTCCTATTGCTGAACGAGCTTTTAGAGGAGCAGATGAATTTTCTCTTTATCGTCATTTGATGCTGAAACTTAACATTACATGGACAACCATGTCTTGCAATAGTTGAAAGTAAACTGAGTTTGAATCTTAAGTGTTTCTTTAGAATAGCTGTGGTGGAAACATCCAGTTCAATATTGTCTTAGGCAATGAGTTATTGTAACACAAACAACCACACTTAGACAATTGGGGATCAACACTAATCCAAATACATGATGTGCTGGGTAGTCTAGTAGCCTCAGACTTTGGTTTAGGAAGACAGGTAGTAAAGAGAAAGAGAGCAGCTATAAGGGCAGGGAAATTTCAGGAGGAAGGAAACTGAAAAAAATAAATAAAAATAAATAAATAAACCTTTCAAAGTATAAAATGTATAAAAACATATAAATCAGACTTTAAGTTGGCTTCCCAGAAGTACAGGGACTGCCTTTCAATAAAGGACCAAGCCAAACCAAACCAAACAAAATAAACCAGAGCATATATAAATTTAGTTTACATTTGTATATGCATAATTAGAAAAGAGTGTCATAGTATAAATTCTCATGGATAAAGAACCATTATAATGCAATAACCTTAAGATTTTACCAAGCACATGCAATAACAAATATTTACTGGTTACTATTCAAAGGATGAATGTTTTAAATATTTAGAGTAACTAAGAGGTGTGTGATTAATAATTTCCCTCAAGGAGATTTTATCAAGTAAAATAGTATGATATAGAGAATTGGTCATCTAAAAACAAAATATCAATAAATAATATTTAGGAACTTCCAATAAAACATCTTAAAATCAGCAAATATTTGAATGGTTTTAGATTTTCATTTATGTATATGGATGCTGTTTTAAAAACAGCCTAGATATTTAAGAAGATTATTTATAAATTCAGTTGAAATCTATAAATGCTTCATGGAAGAGTGGAAAGCATGCTGGATTTGGAATATAAATATAACTGGTGCTCCCATCTCAGCTATTTCATTTGCAAACTAAAAGATTCAGAGAGGTTTATGGCCTTTCAATTGCAGTTTTTCTCATGTATTAAATTCAGACAGTATAAACAACACCAACCACACAGTTTTTATTTTTGTAAAAGTTAAATAGTTATCCAAGTATTTTGAAAAGGTGAAGAAATGTATCATGCTGGAAATTGTGATTGTGTTCTTCCTATTTCCCAAATAGTCTGTTTCTTTCTCTTATATTCTCCTTCCATTGTCCTTTATAGCTTTTGTGGTAGAAATAATCATAAATGAGAATGAACATACCTTAACAGTTTTATATAAGATGAAAAGGCTGGGTTTGTCCACTGATTTGTCTTCTTGGAATGTTTATTAAACAACCATGTTTGGACTTCTTTTTGATTTTGAACAGAAATGGGACAGCCATTTCTTACCATTTTGCAATTTCCTCCTGATCAGCTTGTATATACTAAAATAATATTTCTTAAAGTACTTTTTTCTGCCTTCAAAGTAATAACCAGAAACATGAGTTCTATAGGATATATGCCATGTATGTCAAGTAGCAGGTAATAATGGCAACATCTGATATTTAACAGATAACTTTCAAATTTATTTCTGTATTTTAGGGCTTATTGTTCCAATTTTACAACTTGAAAGTCATGTAATTTTTCAGTTATTGAAAAGAACCTCATCAGTTAATTGCATAACCTTAAACCTTCACTGCAATAAATGATAGTTCTTCAGAAAATGTGCACATTTTGAAGATCCTTTAAAAAAATGTATCTAAATAAAAAGGCTAATTACCTACATATAAAAAGTTATCTTGCTATATGGTACTGTATTTTCTCCTTATAACATAACCAAAAACTTCAAGCAACTGGAATGGGGTACGAAGTATGTATGTACACACATACACATAAATTGTGTGTGCATTTAAGTATATGTATGCAATACATGCATACATATGCACCTATATTATTTAGTACACACAGTTCATATATGACATTATTTGTAAATATGATACATCCATTTATATTTTTTAAAAACCTATTGGTTTACCCTACCACTGGCAGATCCTAATGGATTGCAGAGATCCTTAAAAAATAAGACTAGCACATTTGCTTTTGCAATCAGCCCTCAAAAGCAAAAAGCCTTTGGCATTGAATGTGCTTATCAAAAGATTAATTACCTTGTTAAGTTGCACTTACATTACCATGTAAATAGTAAGTCTTTATTATTGCAAATGATTTTTCTGCCCTCTGTAAAGCTTCAATAATACTTTTTTTTTCCTGATTTGGTCTGGTTATGAAACTGAATTTAAGAGAGTAATTAAAAATATGTATACTTCAGTGTTCTAAGTTCTGCCAGGTTAACCAAATTATTTCTGTAATATTTTGCAAAACAAAAGAGCTCTGCTTAATGAACTGGTCAAAATGAAGCTAAAAAAAATTGTCTTGTGATGCTTTCGTTCTTGATAAATGACTTCCACGAGCTATAAAATCTAACTAGATGTTATTATCCAAAACACTAAGAGTGTTGTCATAGCTGTGTTATTGATGGTCAGAACTCAAGAGGGACAGGTAAGTGAAGGAGTGGCAGAAGAGAAAGATGTAACACAAAACCCCCAAGGCTTGTACCTCTTGAGATTTGGGTGATGATTCCCATGAATTAAATAAACACACATGAAAGTACAAAGAATTAGAGATGCCAATGACGGTATCTGCAAATGAATAAAAGAAAAAGAGGCTTTCTTTTTGTTTATCGAAACATGACCATTTCTACTTTTCTTGTTCAAATGAGGAGTTGTCTCTGAAAAGCTGTTCCCAAAGGAAATTAACCCCCCCCACCCCCCCCCAAAATCAAGTCTACACTCCTGTGCTGCATTCTAGATGATGACTTTGTTAAGCTGGGAATATTCATAGATAAACACAATAAACTCACTCTCAGGAAACAGCTTGGAAAGGTGAGAAAAAAGAACCAAGCACAGCTCAGAGAGGTGCTTAAAATTTTTGTATTCTAATTTATACGAATGCATGTGTATCTGCACATATCTATATAGCTATAGATAGATATAGATACCAGATAAACATGGCATGTCAAAACAGATGTCTATTTAAAGTACAAAAAGTGCCACTTGTGGTTTTTATGTACGGTTCAACATAACATTGTTTTCTCTCAGTCAATGATGTGTTGGGTCTGGCTGTGAGCCCAGGTCTCTCACATAATGATTAACCTGAGACTAGCATAGAGCCATCTGGTAGTGTCTCAGGTATGAAACACATGAAAAAAATACCTACCAATTTATGCACTTCATTCTGAAAGCACAATAACATTGCTAGCAAAGCTCTCTTTTGCGGAGAAAGATGTTACTGGAGCTCCCTTCCAGGCTCACCATCTTGTGGCAAGAAGGAATTCAAGAATGAAACAGGTAGGTATAAGCAAGGAAGAAAGTTTATTGAGGAAAATGAAAGTACAGGCTCCAAAGGGTAAGCGTGGGGAATGCTCAAGAGAGAGATGTGCAGCACGTTGTTTGGCACAAGGGTTTTTAACAGATCAAACAAAGAGAGGTGGGGTTTGAGATATTGGTACATTGTGATTGGTGAGTAATCATTCAAATTAAGTATTGTAAGTAGGTTATTGTGATTGGTTGTCTGTACGTTCTTGTGGTTGGTTAATAAACATGTAAATTAAAGTCTGTTAGTAAGCTATTACAATAGGCTGAATTCAAGTCAAGGATTGTGAAGAGGTTATTCCCATCAGTCCATGCTGCATGGTTGAACAATGTATCTTACTTTGTTCAACCTCCTCGGGTTTCAAGAGCCTGACTGTTCTTACCAGATACCCTCACACCCCAACCCTCCATCCCCCACACCTAGTCCAAAGGCACCTCAGGGCCAGCGAGATGTTTTTCCTACATCTAATCTGCCTTAACATGAACCACAATATGACACTTTTTCAGTAATGGAGCTACGAAACCTCTTGCAAATAAATGAAATAGATAACATTTTACTCGATTTTTATAGAAGAATGAAAGACACATGATCTAGGGAACAAGAAGAAAAGAATGACTTCTATCATGGAATCATAAATTTGAAAGCAAACATATATTATTTTCTTTTAATACCATGAGTATCTGAACTAGTTAAAATACTAAGAAGCGTGGTAAAAGATGGAAGGGTACTACCAGCCCAGGCCTGTGGTGACTCTTAGTAAATGTCATCAGGAATGAATGAATGATCTCTGACATTGACTTTGTAATAAAACAACGAGAGAAAGGACATTTTTTCTCCTCCCGAGTTGCTTTCTGGGTTGAGAAACAGCATCTAAAAAATCTACATGTGCCTGTGTCTTCCTGTTCTCTTGCAATGTAAACAAGTATTTACCTATGTTTCTTACACTGAGTATGAGAAAGCTTGAGCCTTCGTAGTGATGATTCCTTTTTCTTCTTTTCCATTCCAAGAATTATCTCTGGTATTAGGTTTTTCATTAAGCAGAGATTTTTGTTAATTCTAATATTCTGGGAGTAACAGTCCACCTCCAACATGCTGAATTATCTCATTTTCCCCAGGCACATTGAAGGTTTGAGCATAAGTCAGAAAATTAGGTCTGTGCTCAAAAGAAATAGATCATTTTTTCCATTTTCTGTTTTATTTTGTCCATGAAGACATCTGTTTCTAGCTTGTCTGCCTTTAGGCTGTGAAACTAAAAACCTTCATTAGAATTTTTTAATGTTTTGCAAACTGTATGTAGCAAATAAAACTGTATTGTGTGACTAGTGGATAAGGAACAAATGAATCATACATGGGGATCATGTAAATATTTCCATTCACTGTAATTTAAAAAATGTCTCCTGATCTTATATTCTCTTAAAAAAAAAATAATGCTGGAGTTTATAACATGGTCAACACTAGATTACTGTTATAGGCTAAAAAATGTTACAACTAGGTCCTTTTGCTACTTACTCTAATAAATCCCCTCGGAGGACATTAAAGATAGAAATACGTCAGACAAATTTATCTCACATAAGATCACATTAAAGCAAGACTTCAAGGTGTTTAGATATGAATATTTTTAGCTTATTGTTTCCTTTATTTGCCAAACTCAGGTTTTTCCAAAATGAAAAAACTTATTCTAGATCTACCGTAATACGCATGTTTTGGAGAGTGGAAGGTTGAATGACTCTTTGACCTTGGTAGAAACAATAGTCTATGTATCTTTTTCTCCATTGCAACTTTTCTTTAACTCATCATTTTCCTAACTGGTTTATAGGACTCGATGCTGTGCCTGTCCATTTGGACTGTACGTTTTGGAGATAGACACCACTGAGGGAAATCGGCTTCTCCCAACTCTCACTGCCATGCTTTCATCAGTGTTTCTAATGGACCTCAGAGCTGGTAGATGGTGTCTTTGATCAATAGATCAGATTAACATTAAAAATGAAATATCATCATAAATTGGTAATAAAATTCTGTCAAGGGATGACAAAATTAGAAGTAAGAAGATCTATTCAGTTTTAGCATATGTTCAAAGCTATCTGTATCTGTATATTTATATACAGATATAAAACACAAGTAGATATTTTAACTTTCTTTGAAATTATATATAAAGGCATACTGATGCAAAAATGCCAAAACTGAGTATTAATTTTAATTAAAATACCTATGGAGCAGCACATTGTTTTGTAGCTGCTGTTGATTGACATGATTTTGGGTGAATATATTAACAGTGCATTTTCATCCTACTATTTGAAATCTAAAATATCATATATATGTTTGCAGATATTTCACAGAGATACATGTGGGTATTTTGGGAAAGACACATGTTAAGTCTGATTTCCAAAAAATTCCTGTTCATCTCTAAGTATTTTTGGAGAATCCCTTCTTGCCACCATCCTCCATTATCTCAGAAACTGATACAACTTGGCATGTTAAACTGAAAAGGTCCCAGAATTTGATTAACATTGCAAATAGAATGGTAAATGTCAAATTACCCTAACAACTATGAGGTTGTTCAAATGTTTAAATTAGGACTTTTAGCAAGCCAACTTCTTAGCACTAAATTTAATCCCCTAAGGAAATGGCAGCTACAAAACACTGACAGCTCTTTTTTCTTCTCTAACAAACTGTAAACAGATTACTGTTTTGAATAAAAGTAGTTTGAGGTGAGCAATAAACATTTTGGTTTTGTAATCTATATTTTGTAGTTTATTTTTTGTAATTCATTTTACAGTATTCAGTCTATTCTGGTAATCTCTTGGGAAAATCTTTGATGGTTTCAATAATCTGCCTGATAAAATATATTGTACAAGTGAATCTAATATAACACAATTTCCATTCTGAAGCTAAGTATCTCTCTTTCTTTCTCTAAAGCTTAGCAAGAATTCATGGGCTAAGGAATATTTTCCTGTATCTTTCCAAATCCAGAGGGCAAAAAACTAGAATTGTTCACTACAGCCTGTTATTTATTTGCTATAAAAGAATGGTTTACAATTATCCATTATCCAAGCAAATCACAGCATTGACTATCTTACACATTTTATACTGAATATTATTATGGGTACATACCACTATAACATAGTACTCGCATTTGGGGCTGGTATAGTTTATAGTAAAACACATTATGTTTAAAGCAAAAATAATTTTTAAGGGTGGTTTGGTGTACAATTTCATCTCCTGTAGCATCTGTTGAAAGGAGCTTTAGCTAGAACTGGTTTCATTATGAGCTCTCAGATAGGCTTTATTAGGCACATTCCATTTTTATATTTCTTTAACACTTACTTTGCTCTTGAGGCTAGCCAATTTTTTATTTTTAAAAATTTATGTATTGGCTAAAGTAACAATCAATGAATATTAAGATGGCTTATGGAAAGAGAAGAAAATAGTTTTGTAATCTGTCTTAGGATTCACAATAAAATGATTAACCAGCTAAAATTAATATAGATGTTCAGTTATTGTAAAAAGAAGAAGACTCTGCTTTTCAATAGGTGGAGAAAATTATGCGTGGAATTTATTTATGATGGTTTTGTTTTTTTCCTGTCATTAGTTACAGTGTGATATCTGGCAATTTTACTCGTGGATTCCTTCCAATGTAGATATGACACCAGGATATGTTCTGCTGTGTACAACTCAGAGCTTGATCTTATGAAATATGTTCACTAAGGAGTCAGAATGGTAGAATTTGCTACCCAAAATACTGGAAAGAAGCAATTGCCATAATGGGCTAACACATTGTGGAAATGTCTTCGACATTTTTTAGCCCTTCTATTGAAAAAATAAAACATAGACAGAATAAGCCAATCAAGATAAATGTACACTTTAATGAGTTATTAGGGAAACACCCTTGTAACTTGATCAACAGATAAGAATTTGCTAGCAACACCAGAACTCCATCCATGTATCCTATCCCAAGTACAGGCCTGGCTTACCCTGAAAAATTATCTACCATGCTGAACTTTTATAATGAACATTTCTCCATGTGCTTTTATATTTTATCACTCAAGTTTTCAAATGTGGACATTATAGTTTAATTTTTTCCCAATAAACAATTCATGTACATTTAGAGTCTGTCAATTTACAGATTCCCCTGCCATCCCATTCTTTTCCTCGTAGTATGTTGAAGAACTTGGGCTTTGACCTGTTGATTATCCCACAGCCTGGGTCTTGCTGATTGCACACTTTTGATGCAGTTCAGTATGTTCTATGCACTCTCTAGTTCTTCAAAATTGGTAGCTGAGTCCTGATTTAGGTTTGTTCTCTTTGGCAGTTTTATAGTCAATGTGGTTTTCAATGAAAGCAGTTAAGATCAGGTTGTTTCTTTTTTGTATGTATTGATTGCAGCTATTGTTGCTGAATCCCTAGATCCATTACTTTATTAGAGATTGCAAAATAATGATCTTGCAATTTTATTATTTCTTTTGCAATTATTAGTTGGAATACTTTTATAAAAGGATGCTTCCCGTCATCTACTATTTTTTATCCAGCAGTATGGTTCATATAAGAGAGACAGGATAAATGTTTAATCCTATCCCTTTATTTACTAGCTTTTAAGCTAATGGATTGTTTCCTCAACATACCCTAAATTACTTTAAAAATATCATTATAAGTTCATGGCTTTAAGTATATCAATGGATTTTAATCAATTGCAATTAGTATGCTTTCTGAAGTTCAAATTGTCTCATCTTTGACCAGTTCCATTTTCTTCACATTGACTCCCAAGTTCTTCTGTCATGACCTAGCAGACTTTATAGCTTCCTTACTATTTGGTTTAATGGTCTGATGTTCCAGGTTCAAGTTACATATTTCCAGCCCCAGTTCTAGGGTCTAATTTTTCTAGGAATCTAGGTTGCTTTTACTGGAAATGATGTTCCAAGACCACAATCTCATTGTTTCTGGGTTGCTAATTTTGCCTTGTACTTTTAAAGAGAGGAACTTTAACATATATGATATATGATAAAATAATACATATATGTATAGAAAATTAATATATATTCCTAAGATATATTTTTGTATTCACCAAACTTATTAAATATAAATACCTCATGAGTTAAAATACCTTATGACTTCTTCTGAATCTTCCCATTCACAGTCAACACTGAAGGGGTTTTATTTAACCTTCTTTATATTCCATCTGTTTCCCTGTCCTTCCACACTAAGAATCCTGGCCTCAATCACAGGAAGGGATTGTAGAAATAAAATGTCCTGTAATTACTAATTCACTTTATCTCATATCACATACATGACAGTCTTGGAATTATACAACTAAATATGATTGCCACCACTAAAATTACTAAGAAGAGTTGAAATATTGTTGGTTATGTGCTTTGCATTCCACACCCATTTTTATAGGTGCACTATATTTGCATTAGCACAACATACAGTAATGTCATTCTATACTCCTTTTTAACCTTTACACTTAGTCTTAGTTCTGCAAGTAACTGTAGGTTTAATGATTACAATCTAGTTATGTTAGTTAGCTAAAGATTGTTCTCTAGTAAAATATTTAGGAAGTACTCATGGGAGCAATATTCCTTGAGTTTTTACATGTTAACAGCAGTTTATCTTTGAACTTACTACAGTCAGTCAGTTTTTCTGGACATAAACTCTTTGGCTTACATTGATTTTTTTCCCTTTGTATAACTTAAATATGCTAAACCACTTTCTTCAGATAATAAAGTGTTTTCATAATATCTAATAATGGAATATTAACTTTGTACGTATTATGAGTTATATGCTATTTTTTTCCTAGATGTACAAATGACTTCATAAAATTTTCCTTTAAAATACAGTTTTACTGGCATATTTCATGACAATGGTTGTTCTCATTCATTGTTTTCAAGGGCATGGTGTGATCCTTCAATAAAAGGTGTCAAAGTCTTTCTGAAAGTTTTTTCAATGATAAGTTTTACTACTCTTTCAGTATTTAACTTCAATCCTTTTCTGAAAACTTTCTTGAATTTTAAGTTTTAGCATTATTTTTCCTTTCTTTGGTTTGGTCTTCAAAAGCTCCTATTATCCATATGTTGGATCTTACTTTCAGATCTTAAATATTTACAATTTTTTCTCTTCTTTTTTTTTTTTAGTGGAGTTTATTGAGGTATAATTTGTCT
Source organism: Choloepus didactylus (assembly GCF_015220235.1). Lineage (NCBI taxonomy): Eukaryota > Metazoa > Chordata > Mammalia > Pilosa > Megalonychidae > Choloepus > Choloepus didactylus. Next base: position 85,447,926 of record NC_051318.1, on the reverse strand, counting down.
GCTGTAAAATTCACCATTTTTGAATGTATAGTGAGATTATATACAGTAAAATTTACCCTCCTTAAATATACAATAAACGTACGATATAAATCTATACATTCAAGCTATAGAACATTTTTATCAGTTTAAAAAATCCTCTTTTGCTTCTTTGTAGTCAATCCCTTTTCCCTTACCCTTGCCTCTGGCAACTATTGATATGACTTCTGCCCTTATGTTTTTGCATCTTCTAGAAAGTCGTTGATAAATCACACAATGTGTAGCCTCTTACGTCTGGTTTCTTTCACTTAGCAAAATGCTTTTTAATAATCCAAGTTGTGAATGTATGGATAGTTTGTTCCATTTTATTGATGAGTTGTGTTCCACTGTGTGGCTGTACTACAATTTGGTTATTCCTTTACCGACTGATGAACCTTAGGATTGTTTCCTCTTTTTGCTTATTATGAACAAAGCTGCTAAAGACAATAATGGAAAGCTCTTTTTATGGACTTATATTTTTATTTGGGGACTGGATTGCTAGATCATAAGGTAAGCAAATATCCAGCTTTATAAGAAACTGCCAAATTGTTTTCCAATATTGTTATTCAATATTAACTTCATTTCTTTTCCCACCAGCAATATATGGGAGTTACACTGTTTCACGTCCTTTCCAGAACTTGTTATCATCAGTTTTATCTTAAAATTTGTCCATTCTGATAAAATGTGGAAGTATGGCATTATTGTTCTCATTTATATTTCCCTAATGAGTAATCATGTTGGTCATCTTTACCTGTGTTTATTTGCTATCTGTGCTATTCTTTATTGAAATATTTGTTCAGATGTTGTGTCCTTTTTTATCAAATAGTTTGTCTATTATTAAAGAGTTGTAAGAGTCTGCTATATATTCTGCACGCAAGTCTTGTAACAGATACATGTTTGCAAATATTTTCTCCCAGTCAGTAGTTACTTTTCACATGATTAACAGTCTCACAAAAAGTAGTTATTTTAATTTGAATTACATATTTTTCTTATTTTTAACTTTATATCTCCTATATAAAAAATTTTGGTTAAACAAAGTCATAAAAATCTTCCTTTATGTTTTATTTAGAATTTTAGAATGTTCTTTCCTTTTACATCTATGATCCATTTCAACTTATTTTTGTATATTTTTCACAGAGAATGTATTTTTTACTTTTCTTTCTCTTTTTCTTTTATTTTCTCTTATTTCCTTCTTTCTTTTTATATAGCATATTGGCATCAATTGTTACACTACTTTTTGTTGAAAAGAACATTTTTTTTCTCCATTTAATTACCCTAGTAAATATTTGAAAATCATTTGACTGTGTATTTATGGGACTATTTCTGGACTCTGTTCTGTACTATTGATTTATATAACTATTTTGACACCCTTACTACACTGATTTCCTAGAAACCTTATAAAAATGTCTTGAAATCAATAATGTGAGTACTCCACTATGGATTTCCTTTTCAAAAAGTTATAGCTATTTTAGTTCCTTTATTTTTCAATGGAATTTTAGAATCAGCTTTTCAATTAGTATAATAAATTCCACTGGGATTTTGACTGTGATTGATTTGAAACTATAGATGAAACTAGAGAGACTAAGCATCTTAAATATATTGATTCTGCCAATCCATAAACTTCATACATACTTCCATTTTCTTAGGTCTTTTTTAATTCTCTCATCAAAGTGGCTGTAGTTTGAAGCATATAAAGCCTGCACATATTTATCCCTAAGTATTTTATTTTTATTGATGGCATGGTAAATTGCATTTGTTTTAGTTTCAATTTCCTAATTGCTTACTGCTAGCATATATGCATGCAATTGATTTATGCTTATTAATCTAGAATCCTGTGATTTTGCTTAACTCACTAGTTCTACTGGAAGTTTTGTAGTTGTGGGAGAATTTTTATACATAGATGATCATGTGGTCTGTGAAAATTTATTTTTCTTTCTTCCTTTCCAAGAATCTCCCAAACAATGTTAAATAGAATTGGTGCAAGCAGACTTCCTTCCCTTCTCCCAAATATTTGAGGAAAGCTTTCGGTCTTCCATCACTGAATATGGTATTAGTTCTAGGTGTTTTGTAGATGTCCCTTATCAGTTTGAGGAAAGTTTTCCTGTTACTTGTTTGCTGAGAGTTTTTATCATGAGTGGAGGGTCAATTTTTTAAAATAATCCTTCTGTACTTATTGAGATGATCATGTTTTTCCTTCGTTAATGTGTGCTAAACTTTCACTTAGATGAATTTCAATTGATCAAGGTATATTTTACCTTTTAATACTGCTGGATTCAATTTGGTCATATTTTGTCAAAGACTTTTATATCTAATTTCATGAAATATACTGGTCTGTATTTTTCTATTATTTTGTAATATGAGAAATACAGGTGACGAGCAGTGGAGTGTCTGCTATAAAGACAATTGCATCAGGCCATGGCTGTGAGATCTGCAAAGTTTTAGGTACTGGTGCTCCCAGGGAAACATCAAGTCTAGTGCAACTAGAAAGAGACAGCAGAGAAGTGGTGATGTGACAGTCACATCAGTGAAAGTACATCAAGATGGGAACTGAAAGTTTTAAGACCACAATTAGAAATTGGGCAGCAGGCTCTTATTTATACATTCATTGAGAGCTAAATTACCTCTCTGATGAACAGATTGCAGAGGTTCACAGAATAATTCCAGATGGGTCGAAAAGCAAGCATCTTGTAAAAGGGATCAAGTAACAAAGAGTGATGGAACTCCTACCTTGGGTTTATTTATGTTGTATTTAATTACTTGCTTGATTATTTACTTGTCAATTATGTATTTATTTATAACTTATGAGTTTTTTGTCATGTTTTGTTTTAGTCTGAAATTCTGTCATCAGATTTTAGTCTAAGTAACCTCTTTGGGGAATAGCAATCTTAATGAAATTGGTACCATCTCAAAAAATACCTTATTTTACCATCTAGTTTAAGTTAGTCTCTGCTGAGTTACTATCTATAACATTATACAATTTTAGTGTCTTCACTGCATTTATCATTATCTGAAATGGTATTGCTTATTTGTTCATTAGTTGATTCATTATCTGATTTATCCCACTAGAATGTACACTCCATAGACTGTTGTTAAAAGCATATAACAAATGAACATTAAAAGATTAGTAAGTATGTGTGTGTGTATGAATGTTTGTGTATCAAGTGTGTGATATACAGAATGACAGAATGAATTCATTTTATTTTATTTAAGATGTGTATTCAGATCCAATAAAAACTCGTGAGTGAAGGGCACTGATCTAAATAGAGCCCAGATGATATTGGGCATAGAATAATGTAATAGTGATAACTCTGAAATACCATTATCAGTGAAATATTGTATCATATTATACAAGTATCATGACAACTAACTACCCAGAGATCTGTTTCTAGCTGCAATCTCAAGATATAATTCTTTCCACTAAGGAGATCAGGTAAAACACCTCCATCTTGTGATTTCATGGTAGGAAACATAATTGACAAACACTCTTTGTCAAAAGGGAATGCTGATCTGAGCACAGAAAAAATGCATGGGAAAAGAACCCTTAAGTTATTACCAAAATAGAGAAGAAATCAATGCCTTAGCAGTTAATGAAGGAAGCCAGCATTTTGGATGACAGCAAAAATTTCATAGCAACCAATTTATTAAAAGTCATGCCCTGAGTTACCTGTAGCATTTACAGAATTTACAGCAAAGACCGATGACTAAGTGATTCTTCCACCTCAATCTAGGACCTATTCAGCAGGAAGATACAATGAGAGGGATAAGCCAAACCCGAGAGAAAAGGGGAAATTTCCATAGTTACATTTGTTAAGCTTTGCCATCAGATCTTATCAACATTTCCTTGTGTGAGAAGAAATTGAAATGTATTGTCAGAACATCAAAGAATAATATTTATTGCTGTACACATTTATTCTCAAAATTAGTGTAATATGTACACAATGAATTATATCCAGGTAGCCATTCAGACTATTGTTTATAAACTTTTAAGAATTTAATTAATTTACATTTTCTTTGTAAGCATATTAATTTGTTTTTCAAGATGGCACTTAAAGAGTACAATGTTGATATTCTGGAGAGAGAAAAATGATCAAATGCAGGCTTAGGAACGTACCAGCAGACTCTGTCAAAATGATTTGTTGATGGCCTGTAGAATATGATGCACATTTTTTTTTTCTGATATGGTAATGTAAAGTAAGTGTGCTATGAAAACAGGATCCAAGTTATTGCAGTATTCAGTTACAACACATTATCCTACGTTGTGCCCTTCTACATTGATTCCTTTTTCTTGGTATTCAAATGACAGACTTTCATTTGATTATCCTTAACACATTTTGTTCTTTAACTCATTTCTAATCTCTTTTCTTGTATTTCAGTGTCCTTTGCTCATTCACTTTAGGCTACCGTTCATTTCAATAGTAGTAAATTTTGTCTTTTCTTTAACGTTCTTTTAGCATTACTTGTGTGATTTCTCAGAATTCCTCTAACCATTTTAGCCGTTTTCACTCTAGTTAAAATATTTGTTTTGAATAAATAAATACTTGAATGCAAAAAAAAATATTTTGACTACTCTGAGAAATATATCACTTTATACATTTTTCATATCTTGTATTTTGTTCAAAACAGATGATTCAAAATTCTGTGAAATGCCCACAATTCTTGTAAACAATTACTACCTAACAATTTCTGTCAGTATTTATCAATTATTAGGATACTTCATATATCATCACTGGATGTTTGTTTGTTGCTTGGTTAACAGCTTGAAATTCAAACCATCCTGAACATAGGGGAAACTCATCTATGTCATCTGTCATCTACACATTATCAGGAAAAATTCATCTAATTGTTGATAGCCATCATCATCATCATCATCGCTATCATCATCACTATCAGAAGAATTTAGATTCATTCTTGGGAGGTCATTTTACCAAGTCAGTAAAATCTCTCATTAAAGGCTCCTACCTCATATATGCATATTTTACCTGACAATTAGATTCAGGTTCTGGGGAAAACCAGGAAGATTGTTTCCTTTACAGAATACTCTTGGTAAAGATTATTTATGACTGATTATGTAACTGATTACCAATTGCGAGCAAGCCTTGCTTGCTTTTCACTTCTAGTGAGGATAAATATTTTGCTAGTGAACTATATCTTTTGTATAGGAGTCAACTCCCACATGGATTAAGGGACAGCTTTAGTTTGATAGATACGAACAAATAAAATCATAATCAATTTCAAAAAGGATAATCTATATAATGATAATAATATCTTCTATGCATCACAAAGGTTCACAGCCAACAGATTCACCTTTATACTATCTCTGAAAAAAAAAAAAATGAGTTTAAAGCCAAGGTATACCAGTTATGAATCTTCATTAAAAAACAAAACAAAAGAAAACAAAACAACGTACCACTCAAGGCTTAAAATGTTCTCAGAATGGTCGTTGCCATGAAAGCTGCAATGTTTTATAGTTAAAAGAGACCTATATGCAAGTCAGGTGATTTGAGATACGATCCTGATTCTGCCCTCAGAGGGTCTTGATCAGGTCCCCTTTTCCTTCTAACACTCCATCTTCTCAACCCAAATGGAAATATTGAATGAAAACTTCTTCCAGCTTGGAAAACCTGTGCACTACTGTAGCAAGTCCTCTTGTTAAAATATGTAGGAAATTTGAATGACACCATCTTATTCCTCAAAAAGACAGTGTAAAAAAATTAAACACATTCCCACCAATTGCCAAATGCTCTTTCTACTACCATAGTAAATTGGAGGATCTGTAAACCAGGGAAGTGTCATCTCATGCAGCAATCTCTGAGGACTCATGGTTTACTCCATTGGTTTTAGGGAGGCACACAAAGATAATTTATAAACCTTATGAGATGTTTATGAGCCTTAAAACATGGAATCAGTCTTATGTGATGTTTATGGACATAGGGAACTTAGGTTCAATGAGGAACTGAATTATGTACTCAGAGATCTTCACCCTTGCACAAAGTGTCAGAAGGAAGTTATAGAGAACACCTTCTCTATAAATAATTTGAGCCAACTTTCTAAATAATATTTAGTGACAATTATGATTCCTGTAAGCTTTTTGACTTTGGCCAATAGAATAAAAATGTGCCTATTCTCTCATATATGGGATCTTAATTATTGCCTAAATATGGATTAGCTCGTCTAATCAGTAGCTACAGTTAAACTATGGAGCATCTTTTAAAAGGGCACTTGTCAATTGCTACAGACAAAAGTGAGCAAAGGAAAAGAGGGGAAGTGTTGAAGAGTCTGGTGATAACCTGTAACCAGTCAAACCCTGTCCTCGCCTCTCTCTGCAATTCCCCTCCAGCATCTTCAGATTTAGCATCCTCTGTGAGTGCAGCTCTCTTATTTCTCCACTTCCAAAGTATCCTAAAGACATCTCAGATTACTTCATTTAACACTACGTGGTTTGTCTATAAATTCTCTCAGTATCTAAGACAACTTCTATCGATACACTCAAATTGTTAGTGAGTTTTGAATCACAGAAGTCCATAAAATATAAATTCAGCTTATTATAACTAATGATTGTACTGACTGCTGGTTCCTAAGAGATTATTGGTAGATGTGCAAAAAAATTCTACATGTAATCCAATAGAGTTTTTAAGAACAAATTTAATCATAAAATTTATTTTAACAGCTTTATGTGGAATGAGTGTCTCTATATACCAGAGTCAAGGGACAAAATCTGTGTAAAATTTTCAGATCTGTATGGCAGGAAAAGCATAAAATAGTTTATAAGATGTCCCACAAAAATAATCAGGGAAGAGATAGCATACTGTTTATAAAACTTACTCTGTGTTGAAAGTCAGAATATATTTAAGAAATGGTCAATCATAACAGAAAATTGTAGACTATATAAAGTGTTAATCTCCAAGCCTTGCTAGCTATACAGATTAATCAAATATTAACCACTATAAATGATCACATGCATTTAGTAAAACCTCCCAAGTACATGTAAAATGGGGTGCAAGCTATTGTAGCTGCTCAAAAATCAAATATAAAATTTAAATTCCATCAAAATCCTGTGAACACCTTGAATTTACCTTTCAACAGTCTATTAACTATTTGCTTACGGTTGATTTGTCTTAAAAAAAGAGGAAAACTCAACAACCCATTTTGTGCCAAAATTAATTCTAACAGTAATACATTTTGTGCTCCACTGACTTTCAATTTATTACCAGTGGAGCTTGGTTGATTGTTTTGATGTTCAGCTTATTGGCAATGAAGTAGGATTTACTGTACCACAGCCTTTCCGTAACATAAATGTTACTTCATTGAGCCGGTGCCTCATTGTAAAGCACCACAAGAATATAATTTAATTGTCTGTCTTTGCTTAAACTCATGAAGCTTTTGAGTGTGGTAGAATGTTTAATGTCAGACTTGTCTCCCTGAATATTTATTTTGCAATTTCAAGTCATAGGAGGTAAAATGAGTTAGTCTAGAGTTGCTATTGCAGTTTGATTACATTGACACCAGATGGCAGTGAACAGGTCCCAGGTATTAGACATTTTTTCTCTGATATTCAAGAATTCATTTAACTTTATACCCAAGCATTGTATATTCTTTAAAAACAGTTAATATTAAACTTTAAGCAATACATTAAAAGATAATTTTAAAAACAACTTTTTAAAGTGGAGAGAAACCCTTTCTTTAATCAAGGTTAATTTTTAACTCCATTTCTTTCTTTAATTTCTTTATTAATATTTGAAAGTCTAGTTTCAGTTTCAAAGAAATATATACTTTTATATATTTTTTCACATTTCCATTAGTTTGTTTGGATTTTTCTTCAGTTTCTATAAACTCATTTTTGCTTTTTTTACACCAGAGTCCTGGCAATTCCAAGGTAAGTTAATGGATATTTTTCCCTTTTTATTCCCCCCCACACAAAAAAGGATTTACTGCACTTTTTGTCCTATATACAGACTAATGTAGATTGTTTTATTTTTTGAAACATAGTTTCAAAATTACTTCCTCCAGAAGAGGGTTTCTGGACAGAGTTTGTCAGGAAAACACCAACATGCTCTTTTACATGCTCCAGGATACAACTGTTACCCTCTCTTGGAGAATTTCTAGAAAAAACTTTAGGGTTAATATGGCAAAGTATGAGCAATGCTTTATGTGAACATAGAGAGGCAAAAAATCAACAAGACACAGGCGGAAGTTTGATAAGGGAAATGCAGGAACCTATGTCCTTCAAACATCTTGCTTTGGTAATTGCATGGATGATGTTTTCATTCACTAAAACAGGTGTATGGGGTGCAAGCAGAGAAAGATTATAAACAGTAATAATGAGTTATTGCTGACATTTCATATTTGAGGTCCCTCTGAGATCTCCAAGTGGTGATATAATGTAGGGAGTCATGTATATTGTTTTAAAGAATAGGCAAAAGATCTGAGCTAGGTAAATATATCTGAGAATCGTTATTGATATATATGTAATATATATCAATATATTTGGTAATAGTTGGTGCTATATATAAAGCCTGAAAATGATTACAGGGTTATTCTTATATTTTAGAAGCAGGCAAAGAAAGTGGATTCCCTAAAGGAGATTGATAAGCAGCAGCCAGATATGAAAGAAGACAATGATACTGGTGTCATGGGAACCAGGGGAGAAGAAACTTTCAAGAAGGAGAGTAATTTAAAAATAATGGGCAAGATGGCAGACTGGTGAGCTGTATGTTTTAGTTACTCCTCCAGGAAAGTAGGTAAAAAGCCAGGAACTGCGTGGACTGGACACCACAGAGCAATCTGTCTTTGGGCATACTTCATACAACACTCATGAAAACGTGGAACTGCTGAGATCAGCGAAATCTGTAAGTTTTTGCGGCCAGGGGACCCGCGCCCCTCCCTGCCAGGCTCAGTCCTGGGGGAGGAGGGGCTGTCAGCTCCGGGAGGGAGAAGGGAGAATTGCAGCGGCTGCTCTTATCGGAAACTCATTCTACTGATTCAAACTCCAACCATAGATAGACTGAGACCAGACACCAGAGACTCTGAGAGCAGCCAGCCCAGCAGAGAGGAGACAGGCATAGAAAAAAAACAACACGAAAAACTCCAAAATAAAAGCAGAGGATTTTTGGAGTTCTGGTGAACACAGAAAGGGGAAGGGCGGAGATCAGGCCTTGAGGCGCATATGCAAATCCCGAAGCAAAGCTGATCTCTCTGCCCTGTGCACCTTTCCTTAATGGCCCTGGTTGCTTTGTCTATTAGCATTTCAATAACCCATTAGATCTCTGAGGAGGGCCGTTTTTTGTTTTTTTGTTTTTTTTAAATCCTTTTTGCTTTTTCTAAAACAATTACTCTAAGAAGCTCAATACAGAAAGCTTCAAAGAATTGAAATTTGGGCACGTCAAGTCAAGAGCAGAACTAAGAGAGCTCTGAGACAAAAGGCAATAATCCAGTGGCTGAGAAAATTCACTAAACAACACAACTTCCCAAGAAAAGGGGGGTGTCCGCTCACAGCCACCATCCTGGTGGACAGGAAACACTCCTGCCCATCGCCAGCCCCATAGCCCAGAGCTGCCCCAGACAACCCAGTGTGACGGAAGTGCTTCAAATAACAGGCACACACCACAAAACTGGGCGTGGACATTAGCCTTCCCTGCAACCTCAGCTGAATGTCCCAGAGCTGGGAAGGGGGAGCAGTGTGAATTAACAGAGCCCCATTCAGCCATCATTTGAGCAGACTGGGAGCCTCCCAACACAGCCCAGCAGCCCAGAACTGCCCTGGGGGGACGGCACTCACCTGTGACATAGCACAGTCATCCCTCAACAGAGGACCCGGGGTGCACAGCCTGGAAGAGGGGCCCACTTGCAAGTCTCAGGAGCCATACGCCAATACCAAAGACTTGTGGGTCAGTGGCAGAGACAAACTGTGGCAGGACTGAACTGAAGGATTAGACTATTGCAGCAGCTTTAAAACTCTAGGATCATCAGGCAGATTTGATTGTTAGGGCCACCCCCCCTCCCCGACTGCCCAGAAACACGCCCCACATACAGGGCAGGCAACACCAACTACACACGCAAGCTTGGTACACCAATTGGGCCCCACAAGACTCACTCCCCCACTCACCAAAAAGGCTAAGCAGGGGAGATCTGGCTTGTGGAGAACAGGTGGCTCGTGGACGCCACCTGCTGGTTAGTTAGAGAAAGTGTACTCCACGAAGCTGTAGATCTGATAAATTAGAGATAAGGACTTCAACTGGTCTACAAACCCTAAAAGAACCCTATCAAGTTCAGCAAATGCCATGAGGCCAAAAACAACAGAAAATTATAAAGCATATGAAAAAACCAGACGATATGGATAACCCAAGCCCAAGCACCCAAATCAAAAGACCAGAAGAGACACAGCACCTAGAGCAGCTACTCAAAGAACTAAAGATGAACAATGAGACCATAGTACGGGATATGAAGGAAATCGAGAAGACCCTAGAAGAGCATAAAGAAGACATTGCAAGACTAAATAAAAAAATGGATGATCTTATGGAAATTAAAGAAACTGTTGACCAAATTAAAAAGATTCTGGACACTCATAGTACAAGACTAGAGGAAGTTGAACAACGAATCAGTGACCTGGAAGATGACAGAATGGAAAATGAAAGCATAAAAGAAAGAATGGGGAAAAAAATTGAAAAACTCGAAATGGACCTCAGGGATATGATAGATAATATGAAACGTCCGAATATAAGACTCATTGGTGTCCCAGAAGGGGAAGAAAAGGGTAAAGGTCTAGGAAAAGTATTCAAAGAAATTGTTGGGGAAAACTTCCCAAATCTTCTAAACAACATAAATACACAAATCATAAATGCTCAGCGAACTCCAAATAGAATAAATCCAAAAAAACCCACTCCGAGACATATACTGATCACACTGTCAAACATAGAAGAGAAGGAACAAGTTCTGAAAGCAGCAAGAGAAAAGCAATTCACCACATACAAAGGAAACAGCATAAGACTAAGTAGTGACTACTCAGCAGCCACCATGGAGGCAAGAAGGCAGTGGCACGATATATTTAAAATTCTGAGTGAGAGGAATTTCCAGCCAAGAATACTTTATCCAGCAAAGCTCTCCTTCAAATTTGAGGGAGAGCTTAAATTTTTCACAGACAAAGAAATGCTGAGAGAATTTGCTAACAGGAGACCTGCCCTACTGGAGATACTAAAGGGAGCCCTACAGACAGAGAAACAAAGACAGGACAGAGAGACCTGGAGAAAGGTTCAGTACTAAAGAGATTCGGTATGGGTACAATAAAGGATATTAATAGAGGGAAAAATATGGCAAACATAATCCAAAGGATAAGATGTCCGATTCAAGAAATGCCTTCACGGTTTTAACGTTGAATGTAAATGGATTAAACTCCCCAATTAAAAGATATAGATTCGCAGAATGGATCAAAAAAAATGAACCATCAATATGTTGCATACAAGAGACTCATCTTAGACACAGGGACACAAAGAAACTGAAAGTGAAAGGATGGAAAAAATATTTCATGCAAGCTACAGCCAAAAGAAAGCAGGTGTAGCAATATTAATCTCAGATAAAATAGACTTCAAATGCAGGGATGTTTTGAGAGACAAAGAAGGCCACTACATACTAATAAAAGGGGCAATTCAGCAAGAAGAAATAACAATCGTAAATGTCTATGCACCCAATCAAGGTGCCACAAAATACATGAGAGAAACATTGGCAAAACTAAAGGAAGCAATTGATGTTTCCACAATAATTGTGGGAGACTTCAACACATCACTCTCTCCTATAGATAGATCAACCAGACAGAAGAACAATAAAGAAATTGAAAACCTAACCAATCTGATAAATGAATTAGATTTAACAGACATGTACATTACATTACATCCCAAATCACCAGGATACACATACTTTTCTAGTGCTCACGGAACTTTCTCCAGAATAGATCATATGCTGGGACATAAAACAAGCCTCAATAAATTTAAAAAGATTGAAATTATTCAAAGCACATTCTCTGACCACAATGGAATACAATTAGAAGTCAATAACCATCAGAGACTTAGAAAATTCACAAATACCTGGAGGTTAAACAACACACTCCTAAACAATCAGTGGGTTAAAGAAGAAATAGCAAGAGAAATTGCTAAATATATAGAGACGAATGAAAATGAGAACACAACATACCAAAACCTATGGGATGCAGCAAAAGCAGTGCTAAGGGGGAAATTTATAGCACTAAACGCATATATTAAAAAGGAAGAAAGAGCCAAAATCAAAGAACTAATGGATCAACTGAAGAAGCTAGAAAATGAACAGCAAACCAATCCTAAACCAAGTACAAGAAAAGAAATAACAAGGATTAAAGCAGAAATAAATGACATAGAGAACAAAAAAACAATAGAAAGGATAAATATCACCAAAAGTTGGTTCTTTGAGAAGATCAACAAGATTGACAAGCCCCTAGCTAGACTGACAAAATCAAAAAGAGAGAAGACCCATATAAACAAAATAATGAATGAAAAAGGTGACATAACTGCAGATCCTGAAGAAATTAAAAAAATTATAAGAGGATATTATGAACAACTGTATGGCAACAAACTGGATAATGTAGAAGAAATGGACAATTTCCTGGAAACATATGAACAACCTAGACTGACCAGAGAAGAAATAGAAGACCTCAACCAACCCATCACAAGCAAAGAGATCCAATCAGTCATCAAAAATCTTCCCACAAATAAATGCCCAGGGCCAGATGGCTTCACAGGGGAATTCTACCAAACTTTCCAGAAAGAACTGACACCAATCTTACTCAAACTCTTTCAAAACATTGAAAAAAATGGAACACTACCTAACTCATTTTATGAAGCTAACATCAATCTAATACCAAAACCAGGCAAAGATGCTACAAAAAAGGAAAACTACCGGCCAATCTCCCTAATGAATATAGATGCAAAAATCCTCAACAAAATAATTGCAAATCGAATCCAAAGACACATTAAAAAAATCATACACCATGACCAAGTGGGGTTCATTCCAGGCATGCAAGGATGGTTCAACATCAGAAAAACAATCAATGTATTACAACACATTAAAAACTCGAAAGGGAAAAATCAATTGATCATCTCAATAGATGCTGAAAAAGCATTTGACAAAATCCAACATCCCTTTTTGATAAAAACACTTCAAAAGGTAGGAATTGAAGGAAACTTCCTCAACATGATAAAGAGCATATATGAAAAACCCACAGCCAGCATAGTACTCAATGGTGAGAGACTGAAAGCCTTCCCTCTAAGATCAGGAACAAGACAAGGATGCCCGCTGTCACCACTGTTATTCAACATTGTGCTGGAAGTGCTAGCCAGGGCAATCCGGCAAGACAAAGAAATAAAAGGCATCCAAATTGGAAAAGAAGAAGTAAAACTGTCACTGTTTGCAGATGATATGATCTTATATCTAGAAAACCCTGAGAAATCAACGATACACCTACTAGAGCTAATAAACAAATTTAGCAAAGTAGCGGGATACAAGATTAATGCATATAAGTCAGTAATGTTTCTATATGCTAGAAATGAACAAACTGAAGAGACACTCAAGAAAAAGATACCATTTTCAATAGCAACTAAAAAAATCAAGTACCTAGGAATCAACTTAACCAAAGATGTAAAAGACCTATACAAAGAAAACTACATAACTCTACTAAAAGAAATAGAAGGGGACCTTAAAAGATGGAAAAATATTCCATGTTCATGGATAGGAAGGCTAAATGTCATTAAGATGTCAATTCTACCCAAACTCATCTACAGATTCAATGCAATCCCAATCAAAATTCCAACAACCTACTTTGCAGACTTGGAAAAGCTAGTTATCAAATTTATTTGGAAAGGGAAGATGCCTCGAATTGCTAAAGACACTCTAAAAAAGAAAAACGAAGTGGGAGGACTTACACTCCCTGACTTTGAAGCTTATTATAAAGCCACAGTTGCCAAAACAGCATGGTACTGGCACAAAGATAGACATATAGATCAATGGAATCGAATTGAGAATTCAGAGATAGACCCTCAGATCTATGGCCGACTGATCTTTGATAAGGCCCCCAAAGTCACCGAACTGAGCCATAATGGTCTTTTCAACAAATGGGGCTGAGAGAGTTGGATATCCATATCCAAAAGAATGAAAGAGGACCCCTACCTCACCCCCTACACAAAAATTAACTCAAAATGGACCAAAGATCTCAATATAAAAGAAAGTACCATAAAACTCCTAGAAGATAATGTAGGAAAACATCTTCAAGACCTTGTATTAGGAGGCCACTTCCTAGACTTTACACCCAAAGCACAAGCAACAAAAGAGAAAATAGATAAATGGGAACTCCTCAAGCTTAGAAGTTTCTGCACCTCAAAGGAATTTCTCAAAAAGGTAAAGAGGCAGCCAACTCAATGGGAAAAAATTTTTGGAAACCATGTATCTGGCAAAAGACTGATATCTTGCATATACAGAGAAATCCTACAACTCAATGACAATAGTACAGACAGCCCAATTATAAAATGGGCAAAAGATATGAAAAGACAGTTCTCTGAAGAGGAAATACAAATGGCCAAGAAATACATGAAAAAATGTTCAGCTTCACTAGCTATTAGAGAGATGCAAATTAAGACCACAATGAGATACCATCTAACACCGGTTAGAATGGCTGCCATTAAACAAACAGGAAACTACAAATGCTGGAGGGGATGTGGAGAAATTGGAACTCTTATTCATTGTTGGTGGGACTGTATAATGGTTCAGCCACTCTGGAAGTCAGTCTGGCAGTTCCTTAGAAAACTAGATATAGAGCTACCATTCGATCCAGCGATTGCACTTCTCGGTATATACCCGGAAGATCGGAAAGCAGTGACACGAACAGATATCTGCACGCCAATGTTCATAGCAGCATTATTCACAATTGCCAAGAGATGGAAACAACCCAAATGTCCTTCAACAGATGAGTGGATAAATAAAATGTGGTATATACACACGATGGAATACTACGCGGCAGTAAGAAGGAACGATCTGGTGAAACATATGACAACATGGATGAACCTTGAAGACATAATGCTGAGCGAAATAAGCCAGGCACAAAAAGAGAAATATTATATGCTACCACTAATGTGAACTTTGAAAAATGTAAAACAAATGGTTTATAATGTAGAATGTAGGGGAACTAGCAGTAGAGAGCAATTAAGGAAGGGGGAACAATAATCCAAGAAGAACAGATAAGCTATTTAACGTTCTGGGGATGCCCAGAAATGACTATGGTCTGTTAATTTCTGATGGATGTAGTAGGAGCAAGTTCACTGAAATGTTGCTATATTATGTAACTTTCTTGGGGTAAAGTAGGAACATGTTGGAAGTTAAGCAGTTATCTTAGGTTAGTTGTCTTTTTCTTACTCCCTTGTTATGGTCTCTTTGAAATGTTCTTTTATTGTATGTTTGTTTTCTTTTTAACTTTTTTTTTCATACAGTTGATTTAAAAAAGAAGGGAAAGTTAAAAAAAAAAAAAAAAAAGAAAAAAGACAAACAAGGAAAAAAAAAAAAAAAAGATGTAGTGCCCCCTTGAGGAGCCTGTGGAGAATGCAGGGGTATTCGCCTACCCCACCTCCATGGTTGCTAACATGACCACAGACATAGGGGACTGGTGGTTTGATGGGTTGAGCCCTCTACCATAAGTTTTACCCTTGGGAAGACGGTTGCTGCAAAGGAGAGGCTAGGCCTCCCTGTATTTGTGCCTAAGAGTCTCCTCCTGAATGCCTCTTTGTTGCTCAGATGTGGCCCTCTCTCTCTGGCTAAGCCAACTTGAAAGGTGAAATCACTGCCCTCCCCCCTACGTGGGATCAGACACCCAGGGAAGTGAATCTCCCTGGCAACGTGGAATATGACTCCCGGGGAGGAATGTAGACCCGGCATCGTGGGATGGAGAACATCTTCTTGACCAAAAGGGGGATGTGAAAGGAAATGAAATAAGCTTCAGTGGCAGAGAGATTCCAAAATGAGCCGAGAGATCACTCTGGTGGGCACTCTTACGCACACTTTAGACAACCTTTTTTAGGTTCTAAAGAATTGGGGTAGCTGGTGGTGGATACCTGAAACTATTAAACTACAACCCAGAACCCATGAATCTCGAAGACAGTTGTATAAAAATGTAGCTTATGAGGGGTGACAGTGGGATTGGGAATGCCATAAGGACCAAACTCCACTTTGTCTAGTTTATGGATGGATGTGTAGAAAAGTAGGGGAAGCAAACAAACAGACAAAGGAACCCAGTGTTCTTTTTTACTTCAATTGCTCTTTTTCACTCTAATTATTATTCTTGTTATTTTTGTGTGTGTGCTAATGAAGGTGTCAGGGATTGATTTAGGTGATGAATGTACAACTATGTAATGGTACTGTAAACAATCGAAAGTACAATTTGTTTTGTATGACTGCGTGGTATGTGAATATATCTCAATAAAATGATGATTAAAAAAAAAAATAATGGCACATTCTACAGAAAACTCAAAAATGAAAAAAAAAAGAAAAGGTCCATTGTGTAAGGACTGAGGAAGTTACTGCTGACCTCAGCGAGGGCCTTTTCTGTGGAGTGGTGTGGGAAGGAGCCAGATTTTAGAGGTAGAAGATGCTGAAGTGGACATTGATAAGAGATTATGCTACAGATAGTTGCCTGTGAGTGGAATACAGAGGGGAATATAAAATACTAGTAGCGTATTTAAAAGTGCAGGAGGCTTGAGTCAATTATAAAACAATGTTTTTTTTTTTATGGTAAGGACTCAACAAACGTTACTATGATTGTTTGTGAGGGGGTACACTATTATTTCCCCATTTCTGTTATTTCGATGTGTGGAGAAACACTATGAGTCTCTTTCCATGTCTTCCCCACAGGAGAAGGAATGTTTTAGCTTGTTGGGGAGTTCTGTGAAAGAATTGTGTTCATTCTGTGTGCATATTCTCTCTTTCTCTCTCCCCTCCTCTCCCTCCTCCCCCCTACCCCATATCTCCGTCTCCCTCTCCATTCCTGTCTCTCAGTCTGCCATTGATTTTATAAAACCTCCTGCAACTAGATGGATAAAACTAATTGATGAGTGTGTAACAGCAAGCCCATTTGGACAACGAACCCCAAAATCATAGAGCTTTATCCATAATAAAAATGATATTTAATCACTATAATCTGATGTGTTCATCTTTATCACAAATGATTCAAATCTGGCTGAGAAAGAGAGGTTTGATATATTAAATTCCCCACACCTACAAATTGGTATCATGTTCTGGGGCAGGGATAAGGACGTTGCATCAACCTGGCATTTTGGAGGAAGGCTGAGTGGCTGGTCTCCACCCTCTCCTGCCGGGGTGAGCGCCGTCTCCCAGCATTCCCAGAGGTGAACCGGGTCCTGACACAGCGTTTGCTCTAATGTCCAGAGAGGCAATCTGTGTCCTGCTCCTCCAGGACCCAGATATGTACATCCCTTGATTTGTTTTATGATGTGACCACACCCCTCTCAGAGGAGGGCTAGGGAAACTCGTGGCTGCTTCTCCTACTTCAAGATAGGAAGTTCTCTTGTTGCCCTGGCACATCTTTCAGATACGAATGTTCGATTGTGCTGATGCCATGCTGTTGTAGACATTCTTCAGAGACTTCCAGTCTCTCTGGGCTGCACTCACAGAAATGTTATTTCTCTGTGAATCTCCTTAAACTTTATTTTTTCTTTTTCTGAAGACAGTGCTTTTCAGACCGAAAGCCACGACTTGTTTGTGGCTAGTGCCGTTAATCTGTGAGTCATATGATTTAACCAGAACTTAGAAAATAGCCCAGAAAACAGCACACTGCCTATTGTGAGACCAAAGAAATGTTTGGCGAAAGCTCTGTTTCCAGTTTGTAAGTATGTGTTTTTTGCTCTAGGTTAAAATGATGAATTCTAACTCCTGGTCTTGGTCAAAAACAGTTTGAAAAAATGCTGGCATAGACCGTTTCCCACTTCAAAGTTTAACACTAATCATGGGCATATTGTTGGGCTGGCTCAAGAATTCTCAAAAGGAATCATTCTTCTCCTACATTACACTTCTTTGCTAATTCTCTTTCCTCTCACCTAGGGGATCTTTGTCATGGCAAAGTCTTGAAATCTTAAATTATCTTCCATCCCTCCCCACTCAATCATTTATGATGAAAATATTATAGTTTGAGTCATATATATATATACACACACACACATACATACATATATATATATCTGTGATCATATAGATCACATATCCCAAATATACATATAATTAACAAATTAACAGGTACCAAAGTGATGTTTTTCCAACCATTTTCTCAGTGCCCAACAAAAAAACTTTGGCTTTCTAGCCTACAGCCTTGAATTAAAAATCCATTTCAGCCACTCAATTCATGTTCACATTTCTTAAACTGTATCCATTTGATGGGGAGACAACTTAAGGACGAATACATACATACATACATAGAATCATTAAAGAAAATCTAATAAAAACATATTTAATTTGATAATATCCCTTCTTCTTCATATCTAATAATATTAACCTGGTTCAGACCCTCAAAATCTCTCACTTGGATTATTGTGAGAGCCTCCTTATAATTCTGTGGTTTCTAGACTCAAAACCAGTTTATATCCTCTCCACTATGAGAGGGTCAGGAGGATATTTACAATGAGAGAACCTGGTCTTGCCAATTTTTCTAGTTAGAGTATTTATTATGGGGTAACAAACTACCCCAACATTGGGAATCTAGAAACAACTATTTTTTTTTATCATATCTCATTATTTGTTGCTCCAGAAATAAGGCAAGGGTGAACTGAGTGATTCTTCTGTTTCATTTAATGTTGATGGAATTCGCTGTGTGCTCTTCAGCTGAAAGAGGGGCTGATGTGGAGATTCCAAGTCAGCTTAGCTCATGTCTCTTTTCTGGGTGGAGAGGATGTAAAGGCTGTTCTCAGCTCGGGCTATCAACCACAGCATCAATAGGTATCTTCTGCTGTATACTCAGATCTCTTACAGGGGGCTCAGG
This sequence comes from Choloepus didactylus, assembly GCF_015220235.1. Taxonomy (NCBI): domain Eukaryota; kingdom Metazoa; phylum Chordata; class Mammalia; order Pilosa; family Megalonychidae; genus Choloepus; species Choloepus didactylus. Next base: position 85,428,863 of record NC_051318.1, on the reverse strand, counting down.
GATCCCAGAGAGAGTGTCCCAAGGGCTTGGAAGTGAGAATTTGAACTGTCTTTATTTCATCACGTCACTCCTCTGCTTAAAATACATTATCTATATATATTTTAAAGGAATTTAATATGATTTATGATTTATCCACCCTGTCTTATTGAATCCTTTCTTAAATTTTATATTTTGGAAAACTTCAAGTCCCCAATTTTATTTATTTAATTTTATTCAACAAACACTTAAGGAGGCACTATTCTAAGCATGTCACATACAGTGACATGCAGCTTTCATAATAACTTCTATGATGTAGTTACTATTTTACAAATAAGGAAACTAGAACACAGACAGTCTACATAACTTTTCCTAAGTTTTCACTCACTAAGTTGTGGAGTTGTATTTGATCCTAGAAACAAGAGTCCTTGTTTCTAACCTTACTTTTGACTGCAAGCTAGAGCTTCTCTTGCCTCTGAGAATTTTTACCTGTTTTCCTCTCTATTGGTTTATCCATGTTTCAAAAATTTAAGTGGTTTTTCCATACCAGCTCAGTTAATTCCTCCTGTGTGAGACATTTTTAGCACTTTGCACAAGGAACAACTTTAGCCATGATTAAATTCTTTGCTTATTTGTTTCTGCCTGTTTGCACATTAGAAGACATTAAATATGTCCTTAATTTTCACAATCCAAGACTCAGCATAGAGGCGAGCACAGGATTGATGCTCTGTAATTACTTTATGAAAAAATGAGGGTGGAGGGCAGGGGAAATGGGAGTTACTGCATAATGGGTGCAGGTTTTCTGATTAAGGTGATGGGAAAATTCTGGTAATGGATGGTGATGAGGGTAGCATCACATTGTGAATGTGATTAATCCCACTGAATGGTGTGTTTGGTAATGGTTGAGATGGAAAAGTTAATGTTGTATACATGTTTCCTTAATTAAAAAAGAAGAGAGACAACTAAGAATTTAAGAGACAATGATATCTGGCAACCCCACTACTACTAGGTATATACTCCAAAGAACTGAAAGCAGGATTCAGATATTTGAACACCGATGTTATTCACAACTGCAAAAGATGGAAGCAACCCAAGTGTCCATCAACTGGTGAATACATAAACAAAATGTGGTATATACATACAATGGAATATTATTCAGCCATAAGTAAGAACGAAGTTCTGATATGTGTAGCAACATGGATGACCTTTGAAGGCATCACGTTGAGTGAAATAAGCCAAACACAGAAGGCAAATATTGTATGGACTCAGTGACATGAAAGAATTTGAATATGCAAACTCATAGAACCAGAATCTAGAATTTAGGGTACCAGGGGGTGGGGTGGTGATAGGGAATGGGAAGTTAAGACTTAAAATGTGTAGGGTTCCTATTTGGAATGGAAATGTTTTGCTAATGTATGGTGGTGATGGTAGCACAATATTGTGAACATAATTATCAGCACTGAAATATATATCTGAATGTTGCTGAGAGGGGAAATGTTAGGTTTTATAAACTGTAACAGAATAAAAATTTAAATTAAAAAATCCATGGAACTGCACTACACAAACAATGAACCCTAAGTTAAACCATGGACTATAGTTAATAGTACAATTATAAAAATGTGCTTTCATCAATTGTAACAAATATTTCACATCAATGCAAGGTATTAATAATAGGGTGGTATAAGGGAAGCCTGTATTTTATGCCAGATTGTTCTGTAAACACACTTCTCTAAAAAAGACAAAAAAGGAGACAATGACAATTAAATGCAATACATGCTCCTGGACTGGAGATAATAAGAAAAGGCCCAAAAGGACATTGTTCTAGTTTGCTAATGCTGCCAAAATGCAAAGCACCAGAAATGGATTGGCTTTTATAAAAGGGGGTTTATGTGGTTACACAGTTACAGTCTTAAGGCCATAAAGTGTCCATCAACAAAGTGTACCTTCACTGGAGAAAGGCCATTGGCATCCAGAAAACCTCTGTTGGTTGTGAAGGCACGTGGCTGGTTTCCGCTTGCTCTTAGGTTATGTTTCAAAATGACGTTCTCCAAAATGTCTGCATCAGCTTCCAACGGCAGTCTTCAAAATGTCTGTCTCAGCTCCAGCTAGCTATGAGCTCTCTCTGTCTGAGCTTATATAGTGCTCCAGTAAACTAAACAAGGCCCATGCTGAATGGGTGGGGCCATGTCTCCATGGAAATGATCCAATCAGAGTTATCACCTACAGTTGGGTGGGTCACATCTCCATGGACACTGAACCAATAGGTTCCAACCCAATCCACACTAATACGTCTACCCCCAAAAGAATGCATTAAAGAATATGGCTTTTTCTGGGGGACATAAATATACAAATGGCACAGACATTACTAGGACATATGAAAAAAATGGTATATAGACTGAAAGCTTTATATCAATGCTAAAGTTCTTGAACTTGATAACTGTACTTAAGGTGGTTACATAAGTGAATATCCTTGTTCTTAGGAAATGTATATGGGATTATTATGTGTTGAAGTAGCATGACAGATAGATAGAATGATACAGAAAATGTGACAAAATGTTTAAAGTGGGGGATCTGTATATCTGGGTTGTGTATGCTAGAGTTCTCTGTATGGGTTATGCATTATTTTTGTAACTGGCTTATACATTTGAAACTATTTTCAAAATTAAAAGTTTAAGAAAAAAATGAATGACTAGAGATGACTAAATAAACTAGGGTTTCCTTCATTCTGTACCTTGAAGGCTGACACAGAAGTCTGAACAAGTTTTATGTCATGATGTTCATGCCAGAACATATTTTATAAGAATACCTATTAGGAGATGGACAAATATTCTTTGGTCTGAATCATAATATATATATTTTATAAATCTTGTGAATTTTTCCCATGCTGGTAATACTTAAAGGGTTCAATTTTGAGGGGAATGTTTTATTTTAGGAGTACTCACTTTGTTTGAAGAGATCATAAATGTCACACAGCTCCTAGCTGAGGTTTCACAGTGAGGCATTCACTCTATAAAAATTCAGTGGCATTAGAGAATACTAAAAATATTATTATTACAGTTAGTGTAGCTATCTGGAGAATGAGCTAAGGAGAAAAGAAAATCCATATTTAATTAAAACTAAGATTGCAGGGCATATTATGGGTAAGAAAGAATTGATATACATGCATGGTATTCATTTAATGCTTAATGAGAACATCTGGTCATATTTCTAGATTTTAAATTTAGACTGCAGAGTAGGGAAGGGCCTCCTTTCCCACAGGCTACAATAGAAAGTCAAAGCTTAAATGATGTAATGAGTAGATTTGTGCAATTCAATTGTGGTGGCTCTAAACCTTAACATAAAATTATACCACAAAGGATAAAAGATGCTCAAAGAAGACAGGAACCAATATTTATCTGGTAATCAAGGAGCTGTGCAGAAAGAACAATGAATACATAATACAGGCAAATGCTTGCCTGATAATTTCTTTTGGTCAGTAATCCTTCAGAAAGAAATAGAGAATTTAAAAGTACTCAGTGAGAACAAAAAACATAGAGCAAGCTCAAAGACGTGTTCAAGAAGTAGTGATTTTCAATGACTTGAAATTATTTGCTAACTGGGTGTCTGTGCAATAATATAAACACAGCTTCCCCAAAATGAACCTAAGTAAAATGCTTGGAAATAACCGAAAAATATTTTTGAAACAACATATCAAATAACTAGTGCTGATTTATGGTTAAAATAAAAATGGTGGGGGAAAATATAATTATAAAAGAAATTTTTAACTGTCATTGGAACTAAAGATATTTTAAGTGATTTGCTCAAGAAGCCCAACAGAAATGTTAGAATAGAGTCTGATATAAATTATCAGTGGCAATTCTTACATGAATCAAGGTGACTCAAAGTGCTTCTGCAAATATTTGTATTAATGCAGAAGAATTTTTCTGTGGAATCAGATCTGAAATGTTGCTATATATACTTAGGAGGTCAAGAAGTAAATTATAGAAGCTAGTTAAAATAATAATGGAACAACAGTGATCTTAAGAGCCAATAAGCAGAATAATCAAGGGTAATACAATTTTGTTATTCATTCTTTAAGCAGGCATTTCTCTCTTTGAACTTTAAATTCAAAGGCTATAAAGAATAATTTTTGCATATAAAATGGTCTGGGTAAAGAGTGCTTACGGTATGTTAAACAATTTAAATATATAATTATCACATTTTTTTTGTGGCCCTGAACATCCTTGGACAAATTATTGCTTATATTTTTCAATTCTTAATCAAGTGTAATTTAGGAAACTATATTTATGAACAAAGGATTTTGTCACTTACCTTCCAATTATATTTAGAGTTCCTGTGCTTTGACAATTGTTTAACTCTGAACAGAAATAAATGTTTCCCACATTTGGGGAAGTTCACAGAAGTTTATCATTTAGAGCTATTAGTTTGGTGCTTTAAATATGTTTGGTTAGAAACTATTCAATACAAACAAAAAGTGATGTAATTCTTTCTTCTACCTACCTTTATACTAAAATAATCAAGGCAGACTGTTTGAACATAATCATACATTAACAGTGACAAATAAACATGGATAAGGAAAGACTGTGAGGTCCTGCCTTCAGAGACCATATATATTTCATTTAATCAGTGCTGTATCCCAACATCTATCACAGAGGTAGGTGCTTAATAAATACTTGTTGAGTACTTAAGTGAATAAATGGCACAAGCAAGTGATCCTGATGCATCATCTGAAACTACCCAAGGAGCTTACTCTCAAGGAGAGCCTTGCAGTTTGAAATGAAGTCCCCCAAATGCCAGGGCTCTGCTTTGCCTGAAGGTGAGATAAAACTTTGTGAATTTACACAGAAATGGTTCTCAGCTTCTACAGGTTTAAGGACCCAGTATTCTCCGGACGACTGACTAATACATCAGATAGATGATTAGTAATGTTTGGTGTAAAAGAATTTTTTTAAAAAAGAAGTTAGTTGTGTGAGTAAAGCATTAAATGGCATTTCTATGACTTCTGTTCATATCCATTTCTACATCAGCATCCATGGAACTGAGTTTTTGACTGGAGGGCCTGAGCACGCTCTTGGACAGTAAATAGATGGACATGATCAATTTTTGCTACTTGTCCCAGCCTCTTTCAGTTTGACATATTTGTTTGCATTTATAAAAGCTTCATTAAGATTATATTCTAGCCTGGAAAACTTCCATTTCTTTAAGATTACATATTTTCAAGTATTTCTATTTTATGCTGCTCTTCTGTCTTAACTTTCAATTACAGATATCACATCTTTCATTTCTAAGTTGTTGGAGTGAGGCGAATTTTTGGTTCTTTACCATTTCAACAGGAATTATTTAGGATCGTGTTTTAGGTCCCTAACTCATTTGAGAATCTGATGAAAGTTATACTCTAACTAGGAAAAAAGTATATATATGTTAATATAATAGGTACTGATATAAACTATTACATACACACAACTTGGCAGCAGTTTCACAAACATACTGTAATTTATATACTTTTCTCTAGAAGAAGATGGAGTGGAACCACAAACTACAGGAAGAAATCCAGTATCTAGGGAAGAAGGGAAGATGAAACAAGGGACGCGATGTTGCAAAGAGGGTGGAGGAAAAGGAAGACAACAATGGAGAGCTCTCCAGTGATATCATGTAACAAAACTAGTCAAGTATTCTGTGGTAAAGCACCATTCTTTCTTTCTTCCAGAAACTTAAAATATCCTTTTTCCCCCAATTTAACATTTTCTATTTTCAGGAAATCTATGGATCTTCAGGAATAAAGAGGATATTTATGGATATTTTTGGTCAAAAATCAAGATAAATTACTTTCTCCTTGCCAGGTCCCAATTTAATCAAAAGGAGTGAATGCAAGTTTTAGAACTCCATGAGGCAGACATTAATCCAAAGAGGTTTTTCAGTAAAACCTGTTGATTTCCATACTCAAGCTATCATTAGATAAAATCAGATATTACCTTGCAATAGATTTTTGGTTCTCTGATGGTGGGTTTTCTCTCCTCAAACTGCTTCAAAAGTCTAAGCAGAACCGGAAAATGCCACCACCCTGCCCCCACTTTGTCCCAGCAGGAGAGTCTCCTTTGTCAAGTTCCACAAATAAGACATGGCCACCACTTCTTCTCCTTCTGGTGATCTATTCTCACCAAAATCAATTGTTATGTTTCCTTTCTCATGTTCAAGAACTGAGAAGTTTCCTCTCTTCTTTAATAGAGATATAACAAAGCAACAGGCACGCCAACGTTCTCTTGGACAGGTCCACGTTATATGAACTAAAGATTATATCAAGCATGGATCCAATTTCTCTTCTTATAAAATAAAAATATCTCAGGTTTGATGTATTATATACTCCTAATGGCAGTTTAAAAAATCTGTATGAAAAAATCATTAACTCATGGCAAATGACCAAAAATTCCCCTCAGTCTATTGAGTCAGGACCATTTGAGAAGACCATGGAGACAGAGATTTGGAGATGAAAGTAGAATTACACAGTTTTACTCTAACTCCTGCATTTAGGCTTAAATAACCTCCTAATCATCTCCATCACCCAAGACCACCTTGCAGTATCAGTCTTAACTAGCCTTTCAACTAAGTACCAACTGGTCCTAATCCATTTGTTTGTCACATAGAATCTGATCCATTATTAGTGCAGTGGCAATGGAAAGAAAGAAAAATTGAAGAGAGAAAACCTTGCCAGATAGGAACACTGTTTATTACCAACAGGGAAACTATAAGTCAAAAAAGCCTACCACAGTCATAACTAGAGATGACAATTAGAAACTATGTGAAAGGAATCAAGCCTACAAATAAAATTCAATTTTTATTTTCCACACAAAGGGGTGACATTTCAATTATTCTTGTAACTCAATCAGAGAAAAATGTGCCTGCAGTCTTGTGTGAACAAGTGACTGAGACTTCGCAAACACTTGCTCTCTTCTTTGGACAATCTCCTCAAGTTGACATAGCCCTCCTTAGTGAGAGAAGCTCCTTGTATATACACACTTTATATTCCACAGTCTTTCTCAGTTGGAACAGAATTTCATCTCATAGTCTCTTATGTGCATTTAACAACATCATCTTTTTCAGCAGTTATGTTACCCCAAATAAAAGGATTATTATTTGTGTAAGACCGCATATCAACCACACCATTGTCTAAAAATGGCAGTGACATTTTCAAATTTGGAGCAGGACACACACAAATGAAAAAACATTGTTTGATGTCAACAGTACACTGATGACATAGGGTAGTTTGTTTATCTCCATCAAGGCTACATGACAGACTCTGGACCAGGAGACCTCAGTATTAGGGCTTGGGGACATTGCCTGTACACACAGAGCTCTCTGTTGGCTGGGAAGATCATGGAATGTGCTCTGGTTTGCTAATGCTGCTGTTATGCAAAATCCCAGAAATGGACTGGCTTTTATAAAGGGGGTTTATTTGGTTACAACTTTACAATCTGAAGGCCATGAAAATGTCCAAATTAAGTCATCAACATGAGTATACCTTCACCAAAGGAAGGCCAATGGTGTCCATAAAACCTTTGTTAGATGGGAAGGCACATGGATGGCATTTGCTGATCCCGGGTTGTGTTCCAACTCCTCTCTCAGCTTCTGTGCATTCTTCAAAATGCTGCTTATGAGGCATTTTGTCCTCTCTTAGCTTCTCTGGAGCAAACTTTGGGCTACTATAAGTCTGCCTTTAATGGCCATCTTCAAAATGTCTCTCTCAGTTGCTCTCCAAAATGTCACTCACAGCTGCTGTGAGGTCCTTCTGTTTTGAGCTCTTTTATAGGACTCCAGTGACTAAATCAAGACCCACCCTGAATGGACAGAATCCATATCTCCATGGAAATAATTCAATCAAATGGTTTGTCCACAGTTGATTGAGTCACATCTCCATGGAAACAATAAATCAAAGGATTCCAACCCAATCAACACTAATACATCAGCCCCCACAAGATTGCATTGAAGAACATGGTGTTTTGGGAGACATAATACATCACAACTGGCACAGAGCTCTATGAATACATTAATGATGCATGTGTTTTGAATACATCCTTCTGAAGGTCAACAAACAATGCTAAACATTTTTTGTGTGACTACTTTATCCATAACTTAAAGAATGAGAATCAGCATAATCTATTTGCCATTACAGAATATTTCTCCTGAATAGGTTTTTAAGTTTCACCAATTTGGATGTCTAATTTATACTGAAATCATGCTACAATAAGAATTAGAAATAACACTATATTCTTTAAACCATCCAGAAGCTTCAAGTGATCCAGATTTTTTTGGGACAAACACATAAGCAAAATGACCTTAGCATTATTTAGTGAACTTGATGAATATAGACAATCAATATGAAAAATATGAAAATAAATAACACTTGAAAACATTGAAAAATATTAATATAGTAAGAACAGAAATAGATAATCCTGTTTCATTGCCTTTTGTTTGTTTGTATGCTTATTTTTAATTGAGATTGTTCACATACCATACAATTATCCAAAGATTCAAAGTGTACAATCAGTTGCCCCCAGTAACATCATACAACTGGGCAGCGGTCACAACAATTAATGTTTTTTTTTTCAAATTTTTAGAATGTTTTTATTACTCCAGAAGAAAATAAAGACACACACACACAAAAGAAACTCCAATTCTTCCAAACCCCTAACCCCTAACCCCCTTCCCCCTCCATTCTTGACTTGTAGTATTTGTATAGCATATTTGTTACTGTTGAAAGAACATTAAAATACTACTAACTGTAGTATATAGTTTGCAGTAGGTATATGTTTTCTCTATATGCCTCTCTATTATTAACTGTTCTAGTTTGCTAATGCTGCAGAATGCAAAACACCAGAGATGGATTGGCTTTTAAAAAAAGGGAGTTTATTTGGCTACACAGTTACAGTCTTAAGGCCATAAAGTGTCCAAGGTAAGACATCAATAATCGGCTACCTTCACTGGAGGATGGCCAATGGTGTCCAGAAAACCTCTGTTAGCTGGGAAGGCACGTGGCTGGTGTCTGCTCCAAAGTTCTGATTTCAAAATGGCTTTCTCCCAGGATGTTTCTCTCTAGCAAGCTTGCTCCTCTTCAAAACGTCACTCACATCTGCACTCAGTTCCTTCTCTTTGAGTCAGCTCATTTATATGGCTCCACTGATCAAGGCCCACCCTGAATGGGTGGGGCCATGCCTCCATGGGAACATCTCATCAGAGTCATCACCCACAGCTGGGTGGGGCACATTCCAAGCAAATCTAATCAGCACCAAACTGTCTGCCCCATAAGACTACATCAAAGATAATGGCATTTGGGGGACAATACATTCAAACTGGCACATTCCACCCCCTGGACCCCAAAATGACATTATCTTTCCAAATACAAAATACATTCATTCCATCACAATATCACAAAAACTTAAATCATTTCAGTAACAAAAGTTAAGTACAAGATCCTATCAAAATCAATTACAGGTGTGGTGGGTCCTAAGGCATAATTCTCCTTTAGCTTTGGATCTGTAGACTTAGAACAAGTTATATGCTTCCAATATACAAAGGAGGGACATTCATAGGATAAACATTCCCATTGCCATAAGGAGAAAGAGTAAGGAAAACAGGGTTAACAGGACAAAAACAGTTCCCAAAACCTGCGGGACACACTCCATTAGATTTCAAAGTCTGAGAGTCATTTACAGAACAATGTTGCATCCTTGGGGCTTGAGAGAGCAGGAGTCTAACCCTTCCTAAGGGCCTTTGTGGCAGCCCTTTCCTCTCCAAACACTTGGGTGAGTGCTCCAATATATCCACACATTGAGGAGACCACCTTCTCGGCCCCACCCTCCTAAACCATTGGGGCAGCTCCCGGATTTCCTTCCATCTCCGGGGCACACACGCAACCCCTTCAGAACAGTGTGGTGGCAGCCAGGCTCTCCCCAATTCCCTGGGAATGTGCTCCACTCTCTTTGGGGTTTTGTGTGGCAGAACATTTCCTGAGCATCGAGGTGGAAGGCCCGCCCTCGACCTCCAGGGCAAACTCACCCTTTCCATGCATGTGGGCCACTCCACTCTCCCAGCCCAAGACCTCTTGACTCCAGATGTCAACCTCCATGGCTCTATCTTTGAAGAAATTTTTCCTTCAGTTTGTTCCTTGTCTGTCTTCTCCAGTCCAGACTGGCAGTGGCTCTGTCTGTAAAGATCTCACAAAAATTCTGTTGGCTTCACATGAAGCATACAGGGGTCAAAGCCGTCAGACAATAGGACTTTCCACAAATCCTTTCTGGATAATTCCATCTCCAATCTTGGCTTGTACTGAAATGGCGGCTAAGTTCCATGTTTGGTAACATCCTCACGTTGGGCTGTAGCTTCTGGGATTCCACCCCATGGAAGCTTGTAATTTTCCAAGCCATCAGCTTCTGGTTTCTTAGAACCCAAGAGTTCAGTTCTAAGTTTCTCTCTCTCCACTCGCATTTTACTATAAGCTGCAAGGAGAAGCCAGGGTACATCCTCCACACATAGTCTGGAGATCTCCTCAGCTAAGTACTCCAGGTTGTCGCTTTCAAATTCTTCCTTCCATCTGACACCAGGATTCAATTTTGCCAAATTCACTGCCACTTTAAAACAAGGATTGCCTTTCTTCCAGTTCACAACAGCATATTCATCATTTCTGATGAAGACCTCATCAGAAGTATCTTTAAAGTCCATATTTCTACAAACAGTCTCTTCAAAGCAGTTTAGGCCTTTTGTATCAAGCTCCTCACAGTTCTTCCAGAAGCTTCCCCTTATCCATTTAGAAAGCTGTTCCAACATGTTTGGTATTTGCAAACACAGCAGCACTAGCACCCCACTCTCAGTACCAAAATCTGTTCTAGTTTGCTAATGCTGCAGAATGCAAAACACCAGAGATGGATTGGCTTTTAAAAAAGGGGGGGTTATTTGGCTACATAGTTACAGTCTTAAGGCCATAAAGTGTCCACGGTAATCAGTAATCGGCTACCTTCACTGGAGGATGGCCAATGGCGTCCGGAAAACCTCTGTTAGCTGGGAAGGCACGTGGCTGGTGTCTGCTCCAAAGTTCTGATTTCAAAATGGCTTTCTCCCAGGATGTTCCTCTCTAGCAAGCTTGCTCCTCTTCAAAACGTCACTCACATCTGCACTCAGTTCCTTCTCTTTGAGTCAGCCCATTTATATGGCTCCACTGATCAAAGCCCACCCTGAATGGGTGGGGCCATGCCTCCATGGGAACATCTCATCAGAGTCATCACCCACAGCTGGGTGGGGCACATTCCAAGCAAATCTAATCAGCACCAAAACGTCTGCCCCACAAGACTACATCAAAGATAATGGCATTTGGGGGACAATACATTCAAACTGGCACATTAACTTCTAGAGTGTTATACATTTCTTCTTGTTCATGAAAGAGATTTCTAATATTTGTACAGTTAATCACGGACATGCCCACCACAGGTTTTACTGTTTTATACATTCCCATCTTTTAACCTCCAACTTTCCTTCGGGTGTTATATGTGACTCTGAGCTTCCTCTTCCCACCACATTCACACACCATTCAACAATGTTAGTTGTTATCACAATGTGTTACCATCACCTCTGTTCGTTTCAAAAATTTAAGTTCAACCTAGTTGAACATTCTGCTCATAGTAAGCAACCACTTCTCTTTCTTTAGTCTTGTTCTATATCCTGGTAATTTATATTTCATGTCTATTAGTTTACATATTATAATTAGTTCATATCAGTGAGACCATACGATATTTGTCATTTTGTGTCTGACTTATTTCACTCAATATAGTGCCCTCAAGGTTTCTTCATCAACCCTGTTTTTTTTTTAAAGTGGTTTTGTTCACACACCATACATTCCATCTTAAGTAAACAATCAATGGTTCCTTGTATAGTCATATATTTATGTATTCACCACCATCACCATTACCTATACAAGAGCATCACCATTTCTTCCACAAAGCAGGAGGAAGAGTCAAAGAAGTTAGAGAGACAAAAGAAAAGGAAAAAAAAAAGAAAAAAAGAAAGAAAGAGAAAAAAACAAACAAACATGACAGCTAGGAAGCAATAAAAGGAAAGATAGCATTAAACTGAAGTAGAATAAAGTGTCATACAACATTACCAATGCCAAGAGTCCCATACCCCTCCTTATGTCCCCCTCTTATATGCATTTAGCCTTGGTATTCTGCCTTCACCACATTAAAGGAAGCATAATACAATGTTTCTGTTAATTATAGTCTCTAGTTTGCATTGACTGTATTTTTCCTCCAATATCTCCCTATTTTTAACACCTTGTAAGGTTGACATTCATTAGTTCTCCCTCATGAAAAAGTGTATTTGTACATTTTATCACAATTGTTGAGCACTCTAGGTTTCACTGAGTTATACAGTCCCAGTCTTTATCTTGCCTCTTTCCTTCTTGTGTCCCTCATGCTCCTAACCTTCCACTTTCAACCATACTCATGGTCATCTTTGTTCAGTGTACTTACATTGTTGTGTTGCCATCAACCAAAATTGTGTTCCAAACCTCTCACTCTCACTCTGTCTTTTCCTATCTGTCTGTAGTGTCCCCTTTAGTATTTCCTGTAGCATAGGTATCTTGTTCACAAACTCTCTCATTGTCTGTTTGTCAGAGAATATTTAAACTCTCCCTCATATTTGAAGGATAGGTTTGCCAGATATAGGATTCTTGGTTGGTGGTTTTTCTCTTTCACTATCTTAAGTATATCACAACACTTCCTTCTTGCCTCCATGGTTTCTGCTGAGAAATCCACACATAGTCTTATGAAGCTTCCTTTGTATGTAATGGATCACTTTTCTTTTGCTGCTTTCAGGATTCTTTCTGTCCTTGGTGTTTGATAATTTGATTATTAAGTGTTTTAGCATAGGTCTAATAAGATCTATTCTGTTTGGGGTATGCTGCACTTCTTGGATCTGTAATATTATGTCTTTCATAAGAGATGGGAAATTTTCATTGATTATTTCCTCCATTATTGCTTCTGCCACTTTTCCCTTCTCTTCTCCTTCTGGGATACCCATGACGGGTACATTCCTGCATTTCATATTGTCTTTCAATTCCCTGAGAAATTGCTCATGTTTTTCCATTCTTTTCTCTATCTGTTCTTTTGTGTGTAGGCTTTCAGGTGTCTTGTTCTCCAGTTCCTGAATGTTTTCTTCTGCCTCTTGAGATCTGCTGTTGTATGTCTCCATTGTGTCTTTCATCTCTTGTGTTGTGCCTTTCATTTCCATAGGTTCTGCCAGTTGTTTTTTTGAACTTTTTATTTCTAGCTTATGTACATCCAGTTTCCATTATATGCTTTATTTCTTTTGCAATATCTTCCCTAACCTTTTTGAATTGATTTAGCATTAGTTATTTCAATTCCTGCATCTCAGTTGAAGTGTAAGTTTGTTTCTTTTACTGGGCCATAATTTTGTTTTTCTTAGTGTAGGTTGTTGTCTAGGCATCTGGTTTCCTTGGTTAACCCAATTAGGTTTTCCTAGACCAGAAGGGGCTCAGATCTCAGGATGAGACAATAGTATCAGGCTTCCCTGAGGGTGTGTCTTAGAAGCTTGACACACACTGTGACACTTCAAGCTGCTGTGCTTTTCTGACCATCAGGTGGTGCCTGTTAGCCTGTCGCTCCCGACTGGTTTAAGGAGGTGTGGCCCATGGCTGTTTTCCCCCAGGCTCTGGGTCTGGTTCTGAACGGAAGGTGCGTACTAGGTCTGGGCACCACGTATTTTCTAGGGAGTTTTCATTTGCATTTAAATAGGCTCTTTGTCTCTCTGACTCTGCTATTTCCACCTTGAACTGAACTGAAAATGGGCCAGAGTGCTGTGAACTGAGTGCTATGAACTGAAAATGGCTGAGGCTTTCTCCACTGCAGAGTGCTGTGAACTGAAAATGGCTGAGGTTTTCTCCACTGAGCCGCTCAGGGTGGGAAAGAGAAAAAGGGACAGAAAGCCCACTTTCAGGGACAGTCCATGGCCCTCAGTTTCCCCCGTGGGCCAGAGATAGCACCCAGTCCTCTGGGGTCCCCCACCTGGTGCAGAGCAGTCCCCTTGCTCTTCAACATCAGTCATCACTAAAAGCCTCTGTCTACTTGTTGGGGATTTGCAGCTTGCATTGAGCAGTCCATGTTTGCCAATTTAAACCCCCTTGGGGCTGGACTGAGGTATATTTGCTTGTTCAGAGAGTGCTGCTGTCTATCACAGTGAGGCTTTGCAGTTTGGGTTGCATGGGGGCAGGGGGCTCCTGGCTGGGGTCTGCAGTTACTCATAGATTCCATGCTGCAATCCAGGCTGGTGCTCGATGTGTGGACAGTCACAATTTTTCCCCAGCAGTTATTCCAGATCATTTACTAGTTGTTCCTGGTTGTTTATTCATTGTTCTGGGGGGACTAACTAACTTCCTCTCCTCTCTATGCCACCATCTTCTTCCTCCCTCTCTTCATTGCCTTTTGATTCATCAGTTTGTCATTTAAAAGTTAAAGTTGTGTTTATGTTTAGATCACTTGTTCACCTTTATGATTTTCTAGCGTGTAATGAATTGAAGCCCAATTTACAGCTGGGTAACCAATTTTGAGACCTATCAGAGGGCAAAAGACATGTCCCAAGTCTGAGAGAAGTCTGAGCCTCTAGGAGAAGAACAGGTAAGTTGAGAAGGAAAATACTAATCTGTGCTCCCGAAGTGGGGCAGTGAATGTCCTTCCATTATCACCTCATAAAGTATACTCCAGAGGCTGGGAAACTGTTGCACTTCTAGGACTGCTGTCCCTGAGGCTTCTGAAGGCAAGATGTGGTGGCAGCCTCTGTGGCCATACCACCAACACTGTAGTGGGCAGGCTCCAACTAGAGGGGCCTGATTCTTGTGCCTAGGCCCTCATTAAAAAGAGGCTGGAAGAGTAACTACCTGGCCAGGTTCTGCTTGATAAGGTGAGGTATTTTTGAAATATAGGAGGGCAGTTGAGGAGCTGGGCAGCCAAAAAAGAATAATAAATATCTTTATACCGTGCAATTCCCAACAGTCTTGGCTGTGTGTCTTTGCTTTTATATCCTTATAGTGAACCAGTTTGAGTTCTTGGATTCATAGGGTGGCATTATCAAATTTTAGTTGGTTTTCTTTCAGGTAGGTTGGAAAAACTTCAAGTGTCTGAGAGTTTGTTGACCATCTTTCAGACCAACTAGCAGGCAGACCAACCTGAAAGCAATGAAAAATTAGTGAAGGGAGAGACAGGTTTGGAATGAGCAAAGAGCAAAAAGCCAGGACTGGAATTTTAGGAAAAGGTACTCATTTTGTAATCCTGTTGCTAAACACCTGGTAACAGTTATTTTGCATATACTTGTACTTTTCTGGTCTTAAAAATTACCTGGGGAACTTGTTAAAAAATAAAGATTTCCAGGATCTCGACCCACCCACCCCTAGCCCCCCACAACTGACTAAATGAATCAGAAACAACAGGGGCCTTGGAATGTTTATTTTCAACATGCACTCAAGGTGATTCTTATGATCTGGTAAGTTTGGGAAATTCTGAACACTTAGATCATGTTCGTTGACATTAGATCCTGGAGCGCAGTCAGTTAATATACGTTGCCTGGGTCAGTACTCTGTTTTCCACCTTTCAGTTTCATGGTAATGGCAGTGATAATTGGGAAACTCCTGCTAAAGAGAATAAGATCTGCCCTTTGGCTGGCACCTAAGAATTCTTGAACCGAGCATGTTCTTTTATTGCCTAAACAACTCTCGAGGACTTCCATTAACTCCTCTGGCCTTTAAGATACAGTGAAAAAAAAAATAACTTTCCATGTCAGGGTTATAACTTGTATATCCTCTCCTGAACTAACAGCCTTTTAAACCTCTCAATCATGAAAGCATGGCATATGATATTTATCTGTTTAATAAGACTTCTTTTTCTGATTGACTGAGTACCTGCCTTTATCATTTAATTTAAAGTGTTCTTTATCTATTAATCCACTATTTAGGCTACAGATCTTTTTAAAAAATCACAAAAATAAATAAATCAGTTAAAGTTAATAGTTTATATCTATCTCTTTCATATGCAGATACAGAAAATAAAATATGTTTCCTTGGAAAGACAATTAATGCACTTTGGTTAAAATTATCTACTTGACTTTCCAAAACTCTGATTTTTCATCCATATCTGTGGGAAAATGTTTATTTTGGACTTATTTATTTATCCTCCTTGAGATGGAGGGTATATGTGTGTATGCCTGTGTAGTGTGGTGTATGTGTAGATAGTGGTAAGGATGTGGTGTGTGTGTGTGTGTGTGTGTGTGTGTGACTTGTGTGTTCCTTCCATATTTTTATTAAAGATCTTGGACAGTTTTTACCTGCAGCACTCACAGGAGGAATAACATGTTAGAACTGGTGTCCTTTTTGATATTAATAGATCCCCCAGGTACATACAAAATTCCACCTGTCTCTTTGGCACAGACAAGTGTTTCTGAGTTCTTTGTCATTCTTTATTGTTCAGAATCTGGATTCTTTTGGAGAATAAATTGAAATAGGGGAAATGATGTAAAGATATTGAAATAAATCAAATAGCCTTTATAGAACAAAAGGCCTGAAAAAGTCACTGAGAGTTTATTTTCAGCCCATGCCTATGCTTCTAGTAAGGCACACAGCTGAATTTTCTGTCTGATGACATTTTCCCCCATTGCTTTAGTTGCATAGAACATTCATCCAGTTGATTTCAGATATGGTACTTCCGTTTAGTGACATGTGGCTATTCTCTCCCTTTATAGGCATTTCTGTGACTTACAGACTAAACCATATAACCTAGCTAAACACTTATATTAATCTCAAATGGTTGGGTGTGTTCTAGTTTGCTAATGATGCCGTTATGCAAAATACTAGAAATGGATTGGCTTTTATTAAGGAGGTTTATTTGGTTACAAATTTATAGTCCTAAGGCCATAAAAGTGTCCAAACCAAGGCATAAACATAAGTATACCTTCACTGGAGAAAAGCCACTGGTGTTCAGAAAACCTCTGTTAGCTGGGAAGGCACGTGACTGGTGTCTGCTTGCTCCCAGGCTGCGTTTCAAAATGGTGTTCTCCAAACTGTTTCTGGGCTTAGTGTATCAGGGAAAATTCTGGGCTAGTATCTCCAAAGCATCAGCAAGAGTCTGCTTTCAAAGGCCATCTCCAAAATGTCTCTGTCAGCTGTGGCACTGAACTCCTGTCTGAGCTCTTACAGGGCTCCAGTAAACTAATCAAGACCCATGCTGCAAGGGCAGGGCCACGCCTCCATGGAAATAATCTAATCAAAAGTATTACCCATAGTTGGGTGGGACACATCTCCATGGAAACAACCTAATCCAAAGATTCCAACCTAATCAACACTAATATGTCTGCCCCCACAAGACTGCATTAAAGAACATGGTGTTTTGGGGGACAAAATACATTCAAACTGGCACAGGTGTATAGAATTAGGTTTTACTTTTTCTCTCAAATAAAACAAGTTACTTGAGAGGAGAGAAATTTTCTCATGCTCTTTCTTAAAGTTTTCTAGGTGCAATAAGTCAGTGCTGGGGACAAATTATACCTTCAATGAATAATTACTTATTTTAATGCTAAGAGTTCGACCATGAAGTTGATATGGGATGAGACCCATTTTTGACATGGATGGAAAGAACTGTGGGTGAGAATCATAAAGAGCTGACATAGAAACTGACTTCTTTCTCATTCAAAGGATATACTTGTCTTAGGAGAGACAGGGTAGCCAAGATGTATATCTTGTACCATAAGATCTAAAGAAGATCTAAAGCAAGAGTTTTTATCAAATTCTTGTTATATTCATTAAAAAGGCAAAAATTAACAGTAAAAACTATAATCAGAAAGATGAAACAGAAAGGGAAGCAAAAGGAATAAAAATTAAAAAAGTATGACTGAAGTCATAAAGAATAAACTCAATGTATAAAAGAGTGTACAAAGGAAGAATATGAAAGATTTAGTATTTAAAATCTTAGGTTGGTTAAATTCACTAGAAAGACCCTAAAAATACTATATAATATCTTACAAATTCTTCAGTCTGGATAGTATCTAAAATGTGCATAGAAAATAAAAATAAGTTTCAATGTCATCTTTCACTGAGTTCTAGGATATTAAGCTCTAACTTTTGAAATTAACATTTGGTGAGTGGGGCCAATAGAAAGCTGGTGTTGTTTTGACACACAGGGGGAGAAAGTGTAGCTCATTAAAAAGTTTGTTAGAATTATATCTATCCTGTGAAGAAGACACTTTGAGACCCTGTGGTGTGTTGGAACTATGTACCCCAGAAAAACCATGTTCTTATACTTAATCCATTCCTGTGGGAGTGAACCCATTGTAAGTAGACCTTTTAATGAGGTTACTTCAGTAAAATGTATCCCAGAATGGTTCTTAATCCTATTACTGGACTCCTTTATAAGCAGAATGAAACTCAGACAGAGAGAGAGAGAAAGCCACAGGAAGCAGGAAGCCGAAAAAAAGGGAGAGACCAGGAGAGACCACCATGTGCATTGCCATGTGACAGAGAAGTCAAGGACCAAGGATTGCCAGCAGTCAGCCCCAGAACACCAGTCTCTGGGGAGAAAACATCACCTTGATGTTGACTTTAACTGGACTGTCTCTTAGCCTCAAAACAGTGAACTAATAAATTCCCACTGTTTAAACCAACCCATTGCATAGTATTTGCTTGAGCAGCAGGGAAATTAAAACAGACCCCAAAATATTCCAAGCACTCCTCTTCAAACCTCCCATTCTTCCCTATTCTGTCTACACATGGCTACACAGTAGCTGGGGGAACCAAAGATGATACAATGTCATCATCACTGCATTTGACATGTGACAGAACATTCCTGAATGAAGGATGTTCAGAAGTAGCAGTGTGCTGCTCTAGAAAGAGTAGGAGAACGGGAAGAGTAGAAGTTGACCCCACTTTTCCTGTTTCTCTCTCTTTTTAATAGGTCTGGTATAAGAACTGGTGGATTGCAAAAATTTTACACTTGGTAGCCGAGACATCATTCCTTCATAACAAAAAAGACCAAATTGGTTTAAGCTAGCAAACATTATTATAATTTTCAAAAGCAATTACATTTTTTACTGTAATTTGCTTTATCGTTTTTATTATTCATTATTCCTAATACACTTACTAAACTTACTAAACATTAGGGATTTTCTTGTTTTAAAGCTAGCTGATTTAATTCCACTCCCCAGCCAAAAGAAGTCTATCATTTAGGAACTACAACAGAGGCACACAGGGAGGGGGTGGGGGAAGCCATTGCTAAAATGGAAAACTGACTAACCTTTTAAACTGCAATGAGTAAACCTATTCAGGACCAGAAAATAAACTTAAAGAAGTCTGGCAGGTAGAATTTTAATTTGGTTCTGATATATATATACCTTCTATTATTCTTTCCATTTGTGTGGGAATATTATGACATATCACTTCTGTAATATGTAATATGTAGGTTATGTAATATGGGAACAGTGAAGGAATTTTTCAGATATAATTAAGATCCCTAAGCCATTGACTTTAACTTAATCAAAGTGGAGATTATCCTGGATGAATGTGACCTAATCGGGTGGGCCCCTGAAAGGAGAATTTAGAAATCAGGGGCAAGAGAAATCAGATACTCGAAGCAAGAGAGGTTCCCTAGCTGGCCTTGAAGAAGAAATCATGTAGTTAACTGCCTATGGAGGGCCCATGTGGGAAGGAAATAAGGGCAGCATCTAGGGGCTCAGAGCATCCCTGATCAGAAGCCAGTATGAAATCTGGGACTTTAGCTGGTCAACTGCAGGGTACTGGATTCTGCCAAAAAGCAGTGAGTTCAGAAGAGGACTCTGAGCCTCCTTATTAAGATGACTGCTGAATCATACATCTTTATTCACCCTTTTACTTTTAACCTATCCTTTTCTTTCTGTTTAATTATACTATTTGGGTCCTGCTATATTACCTACTCTGGTAATATTTATATGCTATATATATATATATATATATATATATATACACACTGAAATCCCCCCCCTTTAACCACATTCATTTATATAATTCAGTGTTGTTAATTTCATTCTCGATGTTCTGCTACTATCACAGCATTCATTATCAAAACTTTTCCATTGTCTCATACAGAAATTCTGTACATTTTTAAAGCCTTACTTCCCTATTTCCTACACTTACCACATCCCCTGATAAACATTCTAGATTTTGACTGCATGAGCTTGCTTATTCTAATTGTTTCAAATCAGTGGCATCACACAATATTTGTCCTTTTTTGTCTGGTTTATTTTACTCAACAGGATGTCTTCAAAGTTCATCCATGTTTTCACATAATCAGAACTCCATTCCTTTTTAATGCTGAACAATATTCCATTGCATGGATTTAATGTATTTTGTTTATCCATTCACCAGTTGATGGACACTTGGATTGCTTCCATCTTTTGGCAATTGTGAATAATGCCACTATAAACATTGGTGTGAAAGTAACTGTTTGAGTCCTTGCTTTCAATTCTTTTGGGTATATACTTAGAAGTGGGATTGCAAGGTGATAGAGTAATTCTATACTTAACTTTCTGAGGAACTGCCAGTGGCTGCACCATTTTACATTACCACCAACAATGACTGAGTGTTCTTATTTTTCCACATCCTCTCCACACTTGCAATTTTCCATTTTTTAAATAGTGGCCATTCTAATGGGTGGGCAATGATATCTCATTATAGTTTTGATTTGCAATTCCCTAATGGCTAATGATGATGAGCATCTTTTCTCATGCTTTTTGGCCACTTATATATCTTCTTTGCAGAAATGTTTCTTCAAGTATTTTGTCTATTTTTTAATTAGTTTTTTGTTTCTTTGTTGTTAAATTGAAGAATTTCTTTATATATTCAGATTTCAAAATATTATCAGATTTGTTGTTTGCAAATATTTTCTCCCATTGTATCAGTTGTCATTTTACTCTCATGATAAAGTCCTTTGAGTCACAAGCATTTTTAATTTTGATAAGGTTCATTTATCAATTTTTTTTCTTTTGTAACTTGTGCTTTGGGTGCAAAATCTAGGAAACCATTGCCTAACATAAGGTTCTAAAATGCTACCCTACATCTCCTTCTAGGAATTTCATAGTTCTGGCTCATACTTAGGTCTTTGGTCCATTTTGAGTTGATTTTTGTATATGGTGTGGAATAGGAATGCAACTTTATTCCTTTGCAAATGGAGATCCAGTTTTCCCAGCACCATTTCTTAAACAGGCTATTTTTACCAACTGAGTGGTTCTTTGCCCCCTTGTCAAAAGTCAGTTGGCCAAAAATAACATATGGGATGAAAGAAGATGGTGGCACAGAGAAAAGTGAAGTTAGTTAGTCCCCCTGGAGAAACTAATAAACAACCAGGAACAACTAGCAAATAATCTACAATAACTGCTGGGGGAAAACCATGACTGTCCACACATCATGCACCAACCTGGATTGGGAGGAATGCTTGAGATCGCAGCACAGAATCTATGAGTACAAACTGCAGACATGAGCCAGGAGATCCCTCCCTCAATGGCAGCCCAAACTGCAAAGCCTTGCAGTGATAGAGAGCAGCACTTTCTGAACAAGAGAATATTCCTTAGCCCAGCTCCAACTGGGGTTTTAATTGGCAAATGTAGACTGCTCAGTGCAAGCTACAAATCCCCAAGGAGTAGACAGAAACTTTTAGTGATGACTCACCTTGGAGAGCCAGGGGACTTCTCTGTCTCAGAAGGGGGAGCCCAGAGGACTAGGTGCTATCTCTGGCCAATGGGTGCAACTGGGGGGCCATGGGCTGACCCTGAAAGAGGGCTTTCTGTCCCTTTTTCTCTTTCTAGTAGAGTCAGACAAAGAACCTATTTATATGCAAATGAAAACTCCCTAGGGGGAATATCTTCCGTAAGAGGAAAGAGGTGGTGCCCAGATCTACTACCCACCTTCCATTCAGAAACAGATCCTGAGCCTGGGGGAAAGCAGCCACAGGCCGCATCTCCTTGCACCAGTTGGGAACTACAGACTGACAAGTGCCACATGCTGGGCAGGTTAGGAAAAGCACAGCATTTTGAGGCCTCACAGGGTGTGTCAATCCTCTAAGACACCCCATCAGGGAAACCCGACACTGAGTATTCCTTCCTTCTGGGATCTTAGTCTGTTCTGGTCTGGGAAAACCTGATTGGAGTAACCAAAGAAACCAGATGAATAGACAACAGAAAACTAAAACTTACAAACACAAAAAAACAAAGTTATGGCCCAGTCAAAGGAACAAACTTACAATTCAACTGAGATACAGGAATTGAAACAACTAATGCTAAATAAATTCAGAAAGTGTAGGGAAGATATCACAAAAGAGATGAAGTGTATAATGAAAACACTGGGCATACATAAGGTAGAAATTGAAAGTTCAAAAAAACAACTGGCAGAATCTATGGAAATGAAAGGCACAACACAAGAGATGAAAGACACAGTGGAGACATACAACAGCAGATCTCAAGAGGCAGAAGAAAACACTCAGGAACTGGAGAACAATACAACTGAAATCCTACACACAAAAGAACAGATAGGGAGAAGAATGGAAAAATACGAGCAATGTCTCAAGGAATTGAATGACAACATGAAACACATGAATGTGCATGTCATGGGTGTCCCAGAAGGAGAAGGGAAGGGAAAAGGGCAGAAGCAATAATAGAGGAAATAATAAATAAAAATTTCTCATCTCTTATGAAAGGCATAAAATCACAGATCCAAGAAGCGCAGCATACCCAAAATAGAATAGATCTGAATAGGCCTACGCCAAGACACTTAATAATCAGATTACCAAATGTCAAAGACAAAAAGAGAATCCTGAAAGCAGCAAGAGAAAAGTGATCCATCACATACAAAGGAAGTTTGATAAAAGTATGTGCAGATTTCTCAGCAGAAACCATGGAGGCAAGAAGGAAGTGGTGTGATATATTTAAGATACTAATAGAGAAAAAGTCGCCAACCAAGAACCCTCTATCTGGCAAAGCTGTCCTTCAAATATGAGTGAGAGTTTAAAATATTCTCTGACAAACAGACAGTGAGAGAGTTTGTGAACAAGATGTCTGCTCTACAGGAAATACTAAAGGGAGCACTACAGACAGACAGGAAAAGACACGAGTGAGAGGTTTAGAACACAATCTTGGGTGATGGTAGCACAATAATGTAAGTACACTGAACAAAGATGACTGTTAGTATCATTGAAAGAGGAAGGTTAGGAGCATGTGGAACACCAGAAAGAAAGAGGAAAGATAAAGACTGGGACTGTGTAACTCAGTGAAACCTAGCGTGCTCAACTAAGTAAAATGTACAAATATGTTTTTACATGAGGGAGACCAAATGAATGTCAACCTTGCAAGGTGTTAAAAGTAGGGTGTTATTGTGGGAAAAATACAATCAATGAAAACTAGAATCTATAGTTGACAGAAACATTGTATTATGCTTCTTTTAATGTGACAAAAGCAATATACCAAAGTTAAATGCCTAAAAGAGGGGAAACAAAGGGAAGGGGTGTGGGACTCCAATCCCCCAATGTGTGGCACTGGGGATGTTGTCTCTTTATTTTACTTTAGTTTAATGGTACCTTTCCTTTAGTTTCTTCCTAGCTGTCATGTTCTGTTTTCTTGTTTTTTTTTTTCTTTTTTTTTCTTTTTCTTTTGTCTCTCTACCTCGTTTGACTCTTTCTCCTTCTTTGTGGAAGAAATGGAGCTGTCCTTTTTTAGAGAGTGGTGCTGGTGGTGAATACATAGACACGTGACTATACAGGGAACCACTGACTGTTTACTTAGGATGGAACATATGGTGTGTGAGGAAAACCATTTAAAAAAAATGGGTTGGTGAAGAAATTTTGAGGGCACTATACTGAGTGAAATAAGTCAGATACATAAGGACAAATATTTCAGGGCCTCACTGATATGAACTAATTATAATATGTAAACTCATAGACATGAAATATAAGTTACCAGGATATAGAATGAAGCTAAAGAATGGAGAGTGGTTGCCTATTATGAGCAGAATGTTCAACTAGATTGAACTTAAAATGTTTGGAAATGGACAGAGATGATGGTAGCATGTTGTAAGAATAACTAACAGTGCTGAATGGTGGGTGAATGTGGGGGAAAAGGAAAGCTCAGAGTCACATATATCACCAGAAAAAAAGCTGGAGGTTAAAAGGTGGGAATATATAAAACAGTGAACTTTGTGGTAGGCAAAGTCCATGATTAACTGTACAAATATTACAAATCTCTTTCATGAACCAGAACAAATGTATGACATTATGACTAGAAGTTAATAATAGAGGGGCATATAGGGAAAAATATACGTATTGCAAACTATATGCTACAGTTAGCAGTATTTTAACATTCTTTCATCAACACTAAGAAATGTACTATACCAATACTATGAGTCAACAATGGAAGGGGGTGGTGGTTAGGGATATTGGAAGATTTGTGTTTCCTTTTTTTTGTCTTTATTTTTCTTCTGGAGTAATGAAAATGTTCTAAAAATATTCATTGTGGTGATGGATGCACAGCTGTGTAATGGTACTGGGGGCAATTTATTGTACACAGTGGATCTTTGGATAATTTTATGGTTTGTGAACAAACTCAATAAAAATAAAAAATAAAAAAATAAAAAAAATAAAAGTCAATTGGCCATAAATCTGAGGGTTGATTTCTGAGCTCTCCTTTCAATTCCATTGGTCTATGTCTGTCCTTGTGTCAGAACCATGTTGTTTTGATTACTGTGCAATCTGTTTTAAGATTAGGAAATGTGAGTCTTCCAACTTTGTTTTTTTTTCATGATTGTGTTGGCTATTCAGGGCCCTTACCCTTCCATATAAATTTGATGATTGGCTTTTCCATTTCTACAAAGAAGAATGTTGGATGCGTGAATGAGACTGTTTTGAATCTGTAAATGACATTAGGTAGAATTGATATCTTAATAAAATTTAATCCTCCAATCCATGAACATGGAATGTACTTCCATTTATTTGTCTTCTTGGAATTCTCTTAACAATATTTTGTAGTTTTCCATGGACATGTCATTTACATCCTTGATTAGATTTATTCTTAGATATTTGACTCTTTTAGTTGCTACTGTAAATGGATTTTTTCTTAACTTCCTCTTCTAATTGTTCATTGCTTGTGTATACAAACATTACTGATCTTTGGGTGTTGATTTTGTTCCTCACTGCTTTGCTGAATTCATTATTAGCTCTAGAATCTTTGTTGTGGATTTTTCAGGATTTTATGATTATAGGGTCAAGTCATCAGCAAACAGGGAAGGTTTTACTTCTCCCTTTCCAATTTGGCTGCCTTTCATCTCTATTTCTTGCTTTCTTGCTCTGGCTAGAACCTCCAGTATAGTGTTGAATGACAGCAGTGACAGTGGCGATCCAGGTCTTGTTCCTCATCTTAGAGGGAGCACTTTCAGTCTTTCACCATTAAATGTGAAGTTAGCTCTGTTTTTTTTTCATCTATGCCCTTTATCATGTTTAAGAAGTTTCCTTCTATTCTTAGTTTTCTGAGTGTTTTTATCAAGAATGGGTGCTGGATTTTGTCAAATGTCTTTTCTGCATCAATTGAGATGATCATGTAGTTTTTCTTCCTTCATTCTGTTAATGTGGTATAGTGCATTAGTTGATTTTCTTATGTTGAACCATCCTTGCATACCTAGGATAAATCCCCCTTGATCATGGTGTATAATTCTCTTAATGTGCTGTTAGATTCAGTTTGCTAGTATTTTTTGAGGATTTTAGAATCTATGCTGATAAGAGAGATTACTTTGTAATTTTCTATTCTTGTGGTAACTTTATCTGGATTTGATATGAGGGTGATGTTGGTCTCATAAAATGAATCAGGAAGTGTTTCCTCCTTTTCAATTTTTGGAACAGTTTGAGCAGGATTGGCATTAAATCTTCTTGGAATATTTAGTAGAATTCACCTGTGAAGTCATGTGGTCATGGGCTTTCCTTGTTGGCAGGTTTTTGATGACTGATTCAATCTCTTTAGTAGTTATTGGTTTGTTGAAATCTTTCTATTTCTTGAGTCAGTGTACATTGTTTGTATGTTATTAGGAAATTTTTCTTTTCATCTATCTTACCTAAATTGTTGTTGTACAGTTGGCCATAGTATCTTTTAGTCATTTTTATTTCAGTGAGGTCAGTAGTAACATCCCCCTTTTCATTTCTGATTTTAATGATTTGTGTACTCTCTCTTTTTCTTTATACATCTAGCTAATGTTTTGTAAATTTTGTCGATCTTTTCAAGAACCAACTTTTGGTTTTGTTGATCATATTTCATTTAACTCCACTCCAATCTTTGTTATTTCCTTCCTTCTGCTTACTTTGGGTTTAGTTTGCTCTTCTTTTCTCTAGTTCTTCCAGTTTTGAGGTTAGGTCTCTGGTTTGAAATCTTTCTTCTTTTTTAATTTAAGCCTTTAGAGCTATGAGTTTCCTTTGCTGCATCCTATAAGTTTTGGTATGTTGTTTCTCCACTTTCATTTGCCTCCAGGTGTTTCCTAATTTCCCTTGTGATTTCCTTTTAAATCCATTGGTTGCTTAAGACTATGTTGTTTAATTTCCACATATTTATGAATTTTACATTTATTCCTCTGTTATTGACTTCTAGCTTCATTCCAATGTTGTCAGAGGAGATACAATGTCTGATTTCAATATTTTAGAATCTATTGAGACTTGTTTTGTGTCCTAAGATAAGGTCTATCCTGAAGAATGATCCATATGCTCTCAAGAAGACTGTGTATTCCGTTGTTATTGGGTGAAGTTTTATATATACATATAATGTGTATCTGCTAGGTCTACTCTCTTTAGAGTATCATTGGAGTCTTGTATTTTCTTACTGATCTCCTATCTAGATGTTCTATCCAATATTGAGTGACATGTATTAACATCTCCTACTATTAATGTAGAATTGTCAATTTCTCCCTTCAAATCTTGGTATTTGTATCATATATTTTTGGGCTTTTATTTATATAGGTGCATTTATATTTATAATTATGTCTTCTTGTTGAATTCACCCCTTTATCCAAATATAATGACTATCTTTGTTTTTTGTAACTGTTTTTGATTTACAGTCTATTTTATCTGATATCACCCCAGCTCTCTTTTGGTTATTACTAGCACGGTATATTTTCTCCTTCCTTTTACTTTCAACCAACTTATGGTCTTTGAATTTAAGGTGAGTCTCTTTCAGATAGCATATAATTGGGTCATGCTTTTTTGTCCATTCTGCCTATCTCTGCCTTTTGACTTGAGAGTTAAATCCATTTACATTTAAAGTCACTATTAATAATGCAGGACTTTCTTCTCCCATTCTGCTATTTAGATTTGTAAGTCTGATTCTTTTTTATTCCTCAATCTTCCATGAAAGCCTACTTTCAGATTTATTTGATTTTTTTTGTATTTACCAAATTGAGTCCTTCTCATTTCTGTCTGGATATATTTTTCATATGTTTTCCTTGTACCATGGGGATAAAATTTTATCATCCTAAATATATGACAGTCATATTTGAATTGATACCAACTTGCTTTCATTATCATACACATACATTTTTCTTATACCCTTCCATTCCCCCACCCTTTTTTGTACTTGTTAAAAATTATATCTTTGTACATTTTATGTCCAAAAACTTAAATTTATCATTACTTTTTATGCAGTTGCATTTTAACACCTGCAGGAAGTATGAATTGGAGTTCCATACCAAACAGAATACATTAGTACTGGATTTACAATTATCCAAATGGTTCCATTAACCAGAAGTCTTTATTTATTTATACTGCTTTGAATATCTGTGTAGTCTCCTTTCCTTTAAGTCTGAAGAGCTCTCTTTAGGATCGCTTGTAGGGCAGAGCTAATGGTGATGAACGCCTCCCTCAGATTTTATCTGTGAATGTCTTACCATCTCCCTTGTTTTTGAACGAAAGTTTGCTACATATAAAATTCTTGGTTGGATATTGTTTTTTTTTTTATTTTTCTTTTAATTTTTTAGCATTTTTAACCAATCCGTAGCCTGGTGTTTACTACATGAACATTAGGTTTATAAGAGACCTTTAAGTAAACTTGTCATGGGACACTTCTGAAACTGAAATAACTTGCATAAATCTTCGTGGTTTAATACGTAAAGACAAAGTGTGTCCTCTTCAACTAAAGAAACGTTGGCAGCAGTGCCTGAAAGTTTCAGACCACTCTGATAATTGCCTGACATTCTTTCAACTGTTGTGCCACCCCTTTACTTTCATTAAAGACTTACATGGTGTTCTGATGACCTCGGAACCTGACACCTGACAGATGAAATTGGTAGCAGTTTATTAGCCACATATACTCACACAGGGGTTGCACTCGGGAGCAGAGTTAACCAGCAGGACCTGTGGGAGGCAGGCTTTGTAGTGACAAGATGATGAAGTGTCCCATGTTCCCCAGGAGGATGTGATTGGTTTGTCTGGATAATTTTGTGACCTGTCAGGGAAATGAAACCCATTAGGTTGAAGATCAGGAGTACAGCTGGTTTGGATGTTAGTGGAATTCACCAGTTGGGGACCCTTTCCTGCAGGGTGGGGGCATATCTGGTGGAAACAGAAAAACTCTTGGTTTGAACTTTGGGGCCATGTGAGGCTCACAGATGTCAAGGCAGCACCTGGAATTCCAGGTCTTAAGACACAGGTGGGTTGATCATGTGGAGTCTTCTGTGTCCTTTCAGTTATTCAACTCTCTGCAATTGTTGCAGTCAACACTTTGAGTAGAATGATTTAAATAATGGTTGACTTATAATTTACATGATGGCTAAGGCTTTGTTTCAGAGAAAGAAAGATGAGAACAGAGGATACTGTGGAAACTTTGCTAATAGGATGGTGTCCTGGCCATCCCTGGGGTGAGGTTGCACAAGTACTGTAATTACTGATGGGAAGAAAGGAGGAGATTAGATTCAGCCAGGGATGGAGAAAATAACTAAATAGATTACAAAAGAAATTTTGTCAGAGAAGAAATCAGCCAAGAATACATGTACTTTTGCTGCTCTTGGCTAATTTGGTAAAAATGAAAATAACTGAGAAGCAGACAGGTTGTTAGGGTGGTGGTTATTCAGTAGTTATTTGATTTGTAAAGAGGAGGAAGATAATGTCAGAAGAGAATTGGACAGATACTTCTTTGAATGGAATATAGTTCCCCTCTGACCAAAAAATCTTAAAAAATTTGGATAAGTCTCAGGGGGAAAAAATCAAGAGATTACTGAAATTCAAGAATATTTGGTCAAAGTATTAAGTCACTTTGTGGATTATGATCAACAGCCCCCTGAAAAACTGCAATTAAAATGAGCTTTGTGGATGAGGGATCAGGGACTATTTCCCTTGCATTATATACTACCAAAAGGAAGGGAATGTTTGATCTCATTTAGGAGCTCCAGTTAGCTTTTGTGGAAATATGTATATTTGTAAAAAATTGGAGGAAACTAATTTGTTGAGTTGGATTAATGCAATGATATGTAACATATACTTTGAAAAGGGAATTTCATACTCGACATTTTGATGTTAAATGTAATACTTCTGAGGCTGCTGAAATGTTGAGAATGCAAGTAACTTTGGAATGGTTATACATGATACTGAATTTCTTCTAATTGTATGATTTTGACCAAAGTGAGGATTCATGCTGTAATAAAGGAGTTCTAACCCTTGAATTCCTATTGTAACTTTATCGTTGGGGGGTAAGGAAGGTGTGAGAGAGGCTGCTGCATATCTTCCTTGCTATGTTTCCCTGAATGGGGCTGAAAGATGGGAAACACAGTAGTATATTCAGATAAAAAGTAATCAACAAAGCTAAAAGGAATGAAAAAATCTTGCAACCATTAAACCACATGAAAGCATTCATATTAAAAATGGCATAGAATGGAGGAGAGGGATGGAGTCGATACCACAGTCTTATTGGGTCGTTCTAAGAGTTCTAATTTTCTGATTATTTCCTCAAACTGTAAAAAGACCACAACAGAATTGTTCAATTTTTATGACCCTTGATGAATTAAACAGCATCAACAACTAGTGATTATACAACAGAGGAATCCACAGTTCTTACAGAACCAGTTCTGATTAAAACAATGTAAGATAAAGGAAAGGGTTATGACTCTGAGTGATGGGTAGTCCAGGTTCTCTTGGCACAATCCCAGCAGGGACCCTGATGCCATTTGCACTGGTCTGGAAAAATGGCCTGGGGTGGTCAAGGAATTCTTTTGGGGTTGTTGGACATGGTGCACAATGTGTTGTCATATCTAAACTTGCTAAGAGGAAATATATTAGGAGTAAGGGCATGCAAATTAGAAAGACTTAAAAGTGGAATTATGACTCAAAGCAGAACTCTATGAACAAATGTCCATATGTTTGTTGCCTCATCCCTACTGGAATGTATTATTGAAGTACATGTTATATCTGAATGGGGGCATCTTCCTTTACCAAAATCATTGATAAAAGGAATAGCATGCAAAGCCACTTTCCATTCATTTTAATTATTTGTGCTGGATTGGAACCTTTAGAACATGTAAGCCTAGACAACCAGTCAATTTAAAACTAACATGGGCTATCTAAGGACATAAAGACTTTTCAGATTTAATTAAGAA
The DNA here is from genome assembly GCF_015220235.1 of Choloepus didactylus. NCBI lineage: Eukaryota > Metazoa > Chordata > Mammalia > Pilosa > Megalonychidae > Choloepus > Choloepus didactylus. Next base: position 85,398,217 of record NC_051318.1, on the reverse strand, counting down.
AAATGTTAATTCAATTTGGATGCCCTATTTATATATTATTTGCAGGTTTAGTGCAACAATGAGCTAAGTGGAGTCATATACAATTGACTGATCATTTACATTACCATTCACAAATTAGAGGACTAATAAAAAAATGACTAGATGTGAATTATGGTTTGCACAATTGAATTAATATGACTTAATACATATGGAAGTAAAAAGGAATCATCATTACATAGGTTGTTGTAATATTGTGGAAAGATCAGGAACAGTGGGTGAGGAATGACAAAAGGACTTGAATAAACATCTTCCCTACTTCTTTTTTATTGTTCTCCAACTGTTCCCATATGCTAGAACCTGGGTTCCATTTGCACTTTCCAGAAGAAGAAGTGATTGCTAAATGTGACACCATAACAATACTACTAAATAATATTGTCAGATTTCCTAAAGGAATGATGAGTTCCCAGAAGGTTGTTCCTTTCCTTCACTGGTCAAAGTTGAGATGAATGTTTTCTGCCTTTTTCCTACCTGCTGGACCAGAAAGACTTATAAGCTTTTACTTATCTAACACTGCTCCATGTTAGTGATAATGGACAAACGGGAACATGTTAAACAGATTGATACACTGCCAGTTCCACGCTTTAAGAAGCATTCAACCTAGAGTTATCTATGCGATACATCAACCTATAGGACACTCTTCTGGGAACTCAACATCACTTTTTTGCATATAAGAAGGATATGGGGATAGAGAAGTTACTTTTCTCTTCTTAGATTGCCTCAGAACATGAAAGATAAAGAGGAATGTTCAAAGGACTTGGATTCAGCTCTTCCTGGAACCAGTCACCTTTGGGACTTTTACACCACTTACTCAGTACCCAATAATCAGAAGTCCACAAGTTATAGACAATCAAGGCTTTAATATAGGTAAAGAATGTGGTACGCTATAAGAAAGAGAGAGCAGGCAATCAATCATAGATCAACACACTGACAAATGCTGCCCACTGGGATCCTTTCCCAGCTACACAGGGATTATAGAATCAAAGATCAAGGAGATGTATCTCATTTTCAAGGAAGCCAAAGCCCTGATACAGGTTTATTGAGAGGTTTCTTCAATCCAATTTGTAATGTAGCTAAAGCCAAGCTAAGGTTATAAGCTAAAGCTGTGTAACCAATTAAACCAGGCACAAAACATCAATCTATACCCCTGCAAGCAATGTAGGCAAAGTAATTTAGGAGGGCTTCCAAGGGAACTTAAAACTTTAAATGACATTTTTGGGGTCCAAATATATATAGAGAGTACATGTTCAAAAGACACTCAATGGCAATGGGACATTTGTTGAATAAACCAAGATTGGTGAAAATACTCTGCGGGGTTTGAATTATCTACCCAAAGATGGGGGTGGGGCATGTTCTTAACCCATTTCTGTGAGTGTTAACCCACTGTAAACAGGACCTTTTGAAGATGTTATGTTTAATTGTGTGGACAAACTGAGTGTGGTTGGGCCTCAATCCTATTGCTAAAGGCTTTATGAATAGAAAGCCACTTGGGGAAGCAGAAGCTGGAAGTCAGTGGAACCTGGAAGAAAAAGGAGAGGACATTGCATGTGACAGGAAAGCCAAGAAACCCAAGGATTGCCAGCCTGTCACTAACCTCCATAGAAGGAAGCAGACTTCTAACCTCTAAAACCATGAGACAATAAATTTCTGTTAAGCCAATCCATCGTTTGGCATTTTTCACAGCAGCCAGGAATCTAAGACACACTCAAAAAGACATCTGGGTAAAACTGGTACTGGTATGGAATTCTATGACAAACCAAATTTGCCTTTAATGAAAAGAGATACTCTGAGGAAAAAGACTTGTTGGCTCATGTTGGCCACGTAGAAGGAATGTTATTTAAGGAGGAAGGGACAGGATAGCAAGCAGCTTAGAAAGATAACATGGCTTAGAATTATGGATATATAAACTTAATAAATGGTTCAACAGCATTCTTAGGAACAAAGATGGAATGAAGACTGCACACAAGAAGGCTTGATAAGGATGCTCCTCCAGAAAGAACCTATAGTAGCTCAGGGACAGAGGTATAAGATCTTGGCAGTGAAAACACAAAGAACGAACTTATGGGAGCCTTATATTACCCCTGGTGGAGTCTATGGGAATTTATACATGGAAAATGTAATTTGCAGAGGTGGTCTCTAACTTCCAAGTCCCACAGACAAACAAAAAACAGACTTATCAAAAAGCGCATTATGTTGAAATTAGAAAGCTATTTTAACGTATTCTGCAGTGAGGGGAAGATGGGTATTACTTAAAGATGAAGCTCACTGGGAACACCTGGTAGTACTGCCTTGTAATATGAAATAAGATATCTGACTATGGTCACGAGAGACTTGGAATCTAAAATAAAATGAGGCTTGGCCCTTGATTTATACTGTAATCCATGACAGCATTTAGTATATGGCTAAAGGCTGATTTGTTGGAAATGCTGAGAATATGCTACTGAATTACTTTGTAATTATCTTTGTCCAACTCATTATGTGGTGACTATATGATGTAATGTTGGTATAATTGTTAAGATACATTTGATTGATTTTACAAAACCTATGATAATACTGATATCAATGATCCCACAAAAAAAGAACTATCATAAACCTTTTTTTCCTTTATGTAGGCAAATGTGGCTTGTTATATTTACTATCCCACTTGATTTGGAGGGTTTCCAAGACTAAAAGAAGATTTTTTTTTTTTACTAGAAATCAGGGAGAAGGGATCCAGGAAGGAAGAAAACAAAAACAAAAATAGATATCTATTTCAACATCCAAATAAACAGGGTAGGGAGCAAATGAGATACAGGAGTCTAGGACCTGTACCTGGGCATGTGTACATGTGTGTGTGTGTGTAAGAAACCTAAAGTTAACAATTATACCTGGGAGACCAGAATAGTTCATCTAGGAGATGAGTACAGCTAGAGAAGAGAATAATTTGAACTTAAAACTATTCAAAAATCATTCATTCAAAAAACTGGAATGATTTGAACTTGAAATGTTAAAGATGTCGAGACTTTTGTCTTCTTACCAGTTTATATGTTCAAAATTCATGAAAAATGTAATTTAAAACAAAGCCAAGGCAAAGTGGTAAAATTGCACTAACTTACTACTTTTAATTCCCTGACCCAGTTCTACAGCCAAGATTTAATAGCTGAGGCATATTGTGAGGGAAAATTTTATTACTTTTTTCTTCCAAGAACAAAATTGTCAAAATATACACCATATGTGCTGCCATGTTCTCTAATAGGGGAAATAATTAAAATATAATTCTAATAAAGTATACCATAATAGTCTAGAAAAAGTTAAAGTTTATTTGTTAAATAGTCAAATTCAAAATAGGTCATCAGGAAGAGCATAAAACATTATAAAATATTATCTACATGATTCATGAATTATGAACTAAATGGAATTACAGAGGAACAGAGGAATATGATTTTGTAATCTTTTTTTTTTCCCCCCGGGTTCACAGCAGCTTTATTCATAATAGCCCAAAACTGGGAACAATCAATAGGTGAATGATCAAACTGGTACACATCCATATGTTGGGATGCTGTTCAGCAGTAAAATGGAAACTACAGTCAACATGGAAGAGTCTAAAAAACACACTGTGAGCAAAAGAAACCAGGCACAAAAGAGTAAATGTTCTAGGTAAATTGTACCTAGCACAGGCAACACCAGTCTGTGATGCAAGAAACCAGAATAGCAGTTGACTTGGGGGAGGGGCGATGGGGATTGGGAAGAAGCAACGTGCATTTGTCAAAGCTCATCAAACTGTACTCTTCAGGTGCTATTTCATTTCATTGTATGTGAATTATACCTAAGTTAAAAAAAAAAAAAATAGGGGGCAGAAAACAACCTCCCATTGTTTCCCTTCTCACCGGGAGGCAAAACTAAAGTGCCCCTGGTGACTTCATTTGATCTGCCTGCGTTTACCAGGCCGGTTTACCAGAAGGGTTTACCAGAAAGCCAACCAAGCTCGTCTTTTGTTCTGGTGTCCCACGTGGTCCCAGCCTTCCTCTTTCAACCATATTCACAGTTATCTTTGTTCAGTGCACTTACATTGCTGTGCTACTATCTCCCAAAATTGTTTTCCAAACCTCTCACTCCTATCTTTTCCTTTCTGTCTGCAGTGCTTCCTTTAGTGCTTCCTGTAGAACAGGTTTCTTGTTCACAAACAATGTCATTGTCTGTTTGTCAGAGAATATTTTAAGCTCTCCCTCATATGTGAAGGATGGTTTTGCAGGATATAGGATTCTTGGTTGGTGGTTTTTCTCTTTCAGTATCTTAAATATATCACCCCACTTCCTTCTTGCCTCCATGGTTTCTATTGAGAAATCCACACATAGTCTTATCAAACTTCCTTTGAATGTGATAGATGTTTCTCTCTTGCTGCTTTCAGGATTCTCTCTTTATCTTTGTTGTTTGATAAGCTGATTATTAAGCGTCTTGGCGTAGGCCTATTCAGGTCTATTCTGTTTGGGGTACGCTGCACTTCTTGGATCTGTAATTTTATGTCTTTCATAAGAGATGGGAAATTTTCATTGATTATTTCCTCTATTATGGCTTCTGCCCCTTTTCCCTTCTCTTCTCCTTCTGGGACACCAATGATATGTAAATTCTTGGTTTTCATTTTGCCTTTAAGTTCCCAGAGACGATGCTCGTATTTTTCCATTCTTTTCTCTATCTGTTCTTTTGTGTGTAGGCTTTCAGTTGCCTTGTTCTCCAGTTCCTGAGTGTTTTCTTCTGCCTCTTGAGATCTGCTGTTGTATGTTTCCAGTGTCTTTCATCTCTTGTGTTGTGCCTTTCATTTCCATAGATTCCACCAGTTGGTTTTTTGAACTTTCAATTTCTACCTTATGTACGTCCTGTGTTTTCATTATACGGTTCATCTCTTTTACCATATCTTCCCTAAACTTTTTGAATTCAGTTATTATTAGTTGTTTCAATTCCTGCATCACAGCTGAAGTGCAAGTTTGTTCTGCTGACCAGGCCATAACCTCATTTTTCTTGGTGTAGGTTGTAGTTTTCTGTTGTCTAGGTACGGTTTCTTTGGTTACCCCAATCAGGCCTCCCCAGACCAGAATGGGCTAAGGTCCCAGAAGGAAGAAATATTCAGAATCCTGTTTCCTTGAGAGTGTGTCTTAGAAAACTGGTACACCCTCTGATGCCTCTGGTCACTGTGCTTTTCTGCCCAGCATGTGGCACCTGTTAGCCTATAATTCTTGACTGGTGTAAGTTCTGAATGAAAGGCAGGTAGTAGAGCTGGGTCCCACCCCTTTCCTCTTAGAGAAGATAGACACCCCAGGGGGAGGTCATTAGCATTTCAATGGTCTCTCTCTGCCTGTGCTATACCCTTGTCTGGGTCACAGAACTGGGAACTGAAAATGGCTGAGGCTTTCTCCACTGAGTCGAAAAAGGAACAGAGCTAGTCCCAGGTGACCCTCCAGCTCTCCAAGGTCAGTCGTCACCCAAAGCCTCTGTCTACTTGTTGGGGATTCGTACCTCGTAGTGAGCACTTCACACTTGCTAATTAAAACCCCAGTTGGAGCTCAGCTGAGCTATATTCTCTTGCTGGGAGAGAGCTTCTCTCTGGCACCACGAGGTTTTGTACCTTGGGCTGTGGGGGAGGGGTCTCCCAATTTGGATCCACAGATTTTACTTACAGATTTTATGCTGTGATCTCAGGCATTCCTCCCAATTCAGGTTGGTGTGTGATGAATGGACAGTCACGTTTGTTCCCCTGCAGTTATTCCAGATTATTTACTAGTTGTTTCTGCTTTTTTTTAGTTGTTCCAGGGGGACTACTTAGCTTCCACTCCTCTCTATGCCGCCAGCTTAGATCCTCTCCTTGTGTATCATTTTTAAGAGTGACACAACTGGAATGATTTCAACTATGTGTGTATTTAATACTATCTCAGAGTATTTCCAGTGACCAAACAACTATATTTTCACTATAATATGTGGATTTCCATTCCTAATTTTGATAAACTATTTCATAAGGATTATTCAATTTTTAGACAAAATGCAATGAACCAAATAGTAGAAGTGAACGGGAGAAAGTAAAATCCATAGGTAAATTTTTACGAGGTGTGGCCAAGGAGGCTAAAAGCCTCTTGCATAAAAGCAGTGTATTATATTTTATTTTGGTTTCAATGTAGGAAAAAAATCAGGCAATGTGTCACTACTGTAGCCTTTTCAATGGTAACACGTAAGAAAACTTGTTTCTGGTAATAAATACAACATTCATCAGAACGTTAATTTTCAAAAAGAAAGTGGCTCTAACTTAACTAACTTGAAACAATTTCAGTACTAATTCACCTTTAGTCCTAAATGCAGCATCTACATTCACTTAATAAATAAAAAGATGGAATATTTTACTTAATATTATTTATTTTCAAAACCAGGAACCACTTAATGAAATAAAAGCAAAATAAATAGAAAGCTTTACTTTACAAATCTAACTAATATAATCAAATATCTTAAAATGTGTAAACCTTGAATAGTGGTGTGGTCACTGAACCAAACAGACCTAACATTATAATTTAAATTTTTCTTCAAGTTGACGGAGGTAAGTATTGTGATGATAGCTTTCCTATACTTTTTTTTAAGTAAAGAAGTGTACATTAATTGATGTAACAGTGTAACTTTTTGTAATTTTTAAATTACTTGTGAAAGTCCTCATTTTGACTAAAATTACATGTATTTTGCAATTCAAACGTCAACAGTTTGCAAAGGTGGGACTAACTCTCACTTTATATAACAAAACATAATTTACCAAGACATTCTTTGCCTTCAAATTTATACTTTTCAAGTTGTTTGAATCTGCTCACTAGTTGTCGATATCTTCATTTGTCTTCAAATCTTCACATGAGGAGAATGGCCTTTCTGAAATAATGGATTCCCTTTGTCCAGTAGTGAACAGCTACTATGTATCTGGGTCTGTTCCAGGACAATGAATAAATTGGAAGATGCTTTCGATTATATTTTAGAGTAAAATCTAATAAGTATGAAATTCTTAGAAAATCATATGATAGTAAAATGTGATGGACCATGTCGTGTGACACATTAGCAGCGTGTCAGCTCTGTGTGTGACAGCAGGACTCACTAGGTCACACTTGAACTAGTTCTGAATGACAGATGGGATTTGGGTTAGGCAGAGGGTAGTGGTGGTATAATGGAGGTCTTAACGCAAAACCACGTTAGGTAAGAAAGATGGGAGGGGGTGTATTTATTTGCTTGTGGAAGCCAGAGGAGGTTAAAATATATTAGGCTTCAAGGAGTGGAAACTGAGGCCAGTAAGAGAGAGTGCTGAATTTTGAACCCAGATACGGTCTTCCCAAAAGCCAAAAGTCTGCAGAATCAAACATTCTATTGAGTTTGCAGTAGTCTCCGTTTAAAAACCAAGCCATAAGTGCAAGTGTGGTGCCTGTGTATATGTGTTTATGTGTGCCTTTTTCTGTGTGAATGTGTGCATGTATGAATGTGTGCACGTGACTTTGAGGGTCAAGTAATGTCTTATTATTTTTAAATAAGATGCTTAATGTTGATAATGCCAAAAGCTAAAATGAAATATTAAAGTTTTGGGAATGCATGTGTTATATATGTAACTACCTGGAATATTTGAACTCTTATTTTTAATGTTTTTTTTTTTCATGTTAGTATATGTCTTGAGTGGAAAATTGTCATGTATTTTTCTTAGGAAGGTATGGAACGTATCACTCATTAAACACACCTTGAAAACACAATTCTGTTTACTGAGCATGGAGACTTGGGATGATATATCTGTATTTATCCTTTAAGAATACTTCATATCAGAAAGTGGGCTTATGGTCTGACTAAGCGGATATTTGTCTGATTGTAAATATTGCCTTTATTACTTGGAAAAATAGGAAATGAAAGGTAAAATGCATCCCTAATCATCTGCTAAACTATACGATCCCTCTTATAAGATTTATATTTATGACAGTAAAAGGCAAGGATACAGATCCCACGTATATGTAATCACTCCTTTAAAAAGTCTGTCTGATAATACAGAGTATCAGCCTACTACCTTCTCCCCTTATTTGATTGTTCTGATATACTCTTGCAGGAAACATCTCTGAAGTGTGATATTTAGAAAGAGATGAAAATTCCGTCTTACTCTTCTGGATTTCAACCTAATCCAGCCACTATTTCAGAACTTCCCAAGGTTTTGTACTATGCAAACTGATGTAGAAGTATCTTTGTTGTTCATTCATTTCTCTGCCAAGATCCCTACATGCTGTACAAAGAAGGCCACTGAAACAAAGATAGTGAAGCAGATTGAATGAATAAATGCATATGTTGCATTATTAATGTACTCTTCTCCTAAAATGTAAGAATAGGACAATTGTAATACTTAAGTTATACTTTGTTGAAAACAGCGTGCTGGATTTTTACAGCACATATTTTTGGATTAAAGCTCTAACCATTTGCAAATGCCATTCTGAGCACACACTGTATAAATTTAACTATCTTGTAAAGTACATAGCTAACATGCACAATTAGATCAGCATGCACGCATACACATCCCCAGAGGTCCACACATTTAAAAACTTGTTAAGAAGTACAAGCCAGTTTTACGCTGAACTCTTTGAGGTTTACATGGATTAACTTTGCACTTCAAAGAAAATACAGCTTAAATAGATATCAAGACCAACCTCTTAAGAATAGTAACGGTACTTTTAGAAGTATCCCTCTCTCATGCTTTTCCACCCTTTTCTGATTACAAATATGTTGTCACTTTTATTGTACTTATTATAATTTAGGATGTTAACACAAAATGTTTTAATTGATGGTTAGCACGTTGCATGACATTTGTACTCACAACGTGTCGATGGAATCAGTGTCCACGATGTTTGACACTAATTGCACCTCATCTTTGATATCCTTTATGTCTATTTAACTTTTATAGCAGCTTTATTAAGATAGAAGTCACAAACCATGAACTTTGCTCTCTAAAGTATATAATTCAGTGGTTTTTAGTAGATTCACAACTGTCACTACTTTCTAGTTCTAGAATATTTTCATCACCCCTAAAAGAAACCCCATATCCATTAATCACTTCTTATTTGTGCCCTCCACACCCAGCTCCTGAGAAGTACTAACCTACTTTCCAATTCTATGGATTTGAGTATACTGGCCATTTCCTATAAAAGGAACCAAGATATATATGTTCTTTTATGATTAGTTTCTTAGTCCATGTCTTCAAGGTTCATTCATGTTGAAGCATGTCATGGTATTTCACTTCTTTTTTATGGTTGAATTATACATATATATATATATATATATATATATATATATATATATATAATTAAATACATATATATTTAAGAGTTAATGGACATTTGGGTTGTTTCTGCATTTTGGCTTTTATGAATAATGTTGCCGTGAAATATAAGTTACACTTTTTTATGTGGATATATGTTTTTATTTCTCTTAGGAGTGAAATTGCTGGGAAATATAATTCTATAGTTAGCATTCTGAAGAATGGCCAAAATGTTTTTCAAAGCAGCAGCACCATTCTACAACCCCACTAGCAATGTAAAAGTGTCCCTATTTCTCCACATCCTTCCAACACTGGTTATAGTATCCTCTTTTTTTAGACATACTGGTTGATTGAAGTGTATCTCCTTGTGGTTTTGATTTGCATTTCTTAAATGACTAATGATGTTGAGCATCTTTTCATGTACTTACTGGCGATCTGCATATCTTCCTTGGAGAAATGTCTATTAATATCCTTTGTTGTCCATTTTCTAAATTGGGTTGTCTTTTTAATGTTGAGTTATCATATATGATGGATAAAAATCACTTACCAAGTAGGATTCTACAAACATTTTCTCTCATATTGTGGATGTCTTTTCTCTTTCTTGATGATTTCCTTTGAAGGGCAAGCTTTTTAGAAAAACCTGATTCAGTCCAATTTATTTATATTTTCTTGTTTCACTTGTCCATTTGGTGTCGTATCTGGAAAACCATTACATAACCCAAAGTCATGAAGATTATTCCTATATTTTTTTCTAGGAATTTTACAGTTTAGCACTTACATTTAGGTCTATGATCCATTTTGACTTGTGTGTATGTATGTGTGTGTGTGTATGGGGTGATGGTGATGTAGAGGTCCAATTTCATTTTTCTTCATGTGAATATTCATTGTCCCAACACCATTTGTTGAAAAGGCCATTCTTTCCCAATTAATTGTCTTGGCCCCTTTGAGAAAACTGTTTGAATATAATTGTAAGTGTTCATTTCTGTACTCTTAATTCCATTCAGTTGTTCTACATGTCTCTTCTTATGCCGATATGTTGATTATTTGCAGCCAAGTAGTAAGTTTTGAAGTTAGGAAAGACAGTCCTCCAACTTTGTTCTTCTTTTTCAAGTTTTTTTTGTTGTTGTTGTTGTTTTCTATTCCATATCCACTGTGTTTATGTGCATTTTATGCAAAATAGTCACCTGTGGTTTGGAAAGGGATTGTATTGAACCTGTAAATCAGTTTGGGGATTATTCATGTCTTAGCAGTATGAAGTTTTCTGATACTTAAATACAGCATATTTTTCTATTTATTTAGGTCTTCTTTGAATTCTTTCAGCAATTTTTTTGTAGTTTCAGCATTCAAGTGTTTTGGTAAATTTATTCCTAAGTGTTTTATTATTTTTGATGTTATTAGAAATTGAATGGTTATCATAATTTAATATTTGGATTGTTCATTGTAAATTGAATGGCTATCGTAATTTAATATTTGGATTGTTCATTGTGAATAGAAATAGAATTGATTTTTGAATATCATTATTATATACCATAACTTTCCTGAACTCATTTATTATTTAAATATATTGTTTATATGGATTTCTTACTGTTTTCTGAATACAAGATCATATCATATGAAAACAGTGATAGTTCAGTTTTTCTTTCCAATCAGAATTTTTAAGCTTTATTTATGTATTTATGTATTGCCTAATTAGGTTAGAACGTTGATTAGGATTGGATAGAATTAGCTAGAGCTGACGTCCAGTCTTTGACTATTAACTCTGATATTACCCGTGGATTTTTCAGAGAATCTTTTCTCAGGTTGAAGAATTTCCTTTCTAGTCCTAGTTTTGTTGAGTATTTTTAATCACGAAAGGAGGTGGTAGTTTGTCTCATGTTTTACTGCATCTGTTGAGATCTTCATAAGGTTTTTGACCTTTATTATATTAATATTGTGCATTATATTGATTGATTTTCATATGTGGAATCAAATTTGTTTTCCTGGGGTAAATCCCACTTGGTCATGGTGTACAATCACTTTTATATGTTGCTGGACTTGGTCTGGTTTGCTAGTATTTTAAGTATTTGTGCCTGTATTCCCAAAGGATACTGGTTTGTAGTTTTCTTTACTTGTGTTGTCTTTGCCTGGTTTTGGTATTAGGATAAAACTTGCCTTATGGAATAGATAGGAAGTGTTCCCTCATATATTTTTTGGAAAGTTGCGAAGTGAAGAATTAGTGTTAATTCTTTTTTAAACATCTGATAAAATTCACCAACAAACCCATCTGGAACTGGCCTTTTCTTTGTAGGAAGAGTTTTAACTACAAACTTTTTTTATTACAGATCTTCTCTGATTTTTTATTGCTTCCTGAGTTAGTGTCATAGTTTGTATCTTCCAGGAATTTGTCCGTTTCATCTAGATTATCTAATTTTTGCTTGCAATTTATCATCTTCTTTCCTTATAATCCTTTGCATTTCTGAAGTAGGTAGTGATCTTGAATTAAATGAATTTTACTGAGTGATCTTTTCAAAGAATCAGCTTCTGGTTGTGTTTATATTCTCAATTATTTTTCTCTCTCCATTTCATTTACTTTCCTTCTAATGACTATTATTTCCATCCTGCTGCACACTTTAGGTTTAGTTTATTCTACTTTTCCTAGGTCTTAATGTGGAAGGTTAGGCTAATTATTTGAAGGCCTTCTCTTTTAATACTGGTGTTCACAGCTATAAATTTCTCCCTAAGCACTGCTTTAGCTCTTGAACCCCTCTAATGAATTTTTCAATTTAGATATATTTCTTTTCAACTCCAGAATTTCTATTTTCCCATAATTTCTTTCTCTTTATTAAAATTTGGTGAGCCATGCTTCTTATACTTTCCTTTAATTCTTTAGATATGCTGTTCTTTAGTTCTTTGCACTTATTTATAGTAAATGATTTAATGTCTTTGTCTAGTAAGTATGACATCTTGGCTTCCTGAGGGACAGTTTTGACTGACTGCTTCTTTTTCATTTTTCATGGGCCATAATTTCCTGTTTCTTTGCACATTCTATACCTTTTCTTTGAAAAGTGGCATATTTGACTAATATAAATGTGACATCCATGTATATCAAATTGCCCCACCCCATCACCTTAGAAATTTGTTGTTCTTTTCTTTTTTTTTTTTTTGATGGTGTTGTTGCTGTTTACCAGTTTAGTGACATTCTTGGACTAATTCTGTAAAATATACATTTGTAGTCATGTGTAGCCACTGAAATATCAGCTAATGACTGAACAGAGATTGCCTTAAATGCCTTGAACCAATATCTCCTGCTGTTAGCAGAGGGCCGATGTGTATGTTTTCATGTGTGTGTGTGCACATGCCTGTGTGTATTGGGGCAGGGTTTCAGCACTCTGGAAGATTATAACTTTCTCAGTCTTCTCTTCCTGCTTGCACAGAACTTCAACCAGACATGGGAGTTCATGGTTTTCTCATGTCTTTTCAGGCATATGCACATCCCTGCAAATCTCTGTGGCTGGCAAGATCCCTGGAAATATGCAAGAATGTATCAAAGACTCTTACGAACATCTCTTTCCCAAGATTTTCTTTTTAAGTTTTTTTGGGCAGCTTCTTTGTTTTACCCATGTGGTATAGCTACCTCAGGCAGCTGAGATGTTACACAATTCTCACTTACTGTTTTCAACAAATGCTCTCAGGATAGCAAGATTTTTTGTTAGGTCAAATAAAGGCAAGTGAATGGAGCTTTTCCAATGAGCTGCTAGACAGATCAAATGACATCACTTCTATTGTGTAAAGCTATTTTAGAAGCTCCAAATCTGTTCTGTCCTCTCCACCTAGCTTGCTAGTTTTCACAGCTGCCAAAGTTGAGAAGCTGCTGTTTTTCAAGAATAACATGAGGAGTTCAGGAAAAGGAGATGTGAATAGGACAAGTTTTAATACCATAGAGCTCACTGTTCTTACCAAAATTCAGCCATTTTTCTTGAAAAACTCTACCTCATATTATTGCAAGCCTTCTGAAAAAGTTGATTTTCACACTTGTTACCAATGTTCTCTTTTTTTTAAAAATTGAGAATTATATTTTCAGAGGTCCTTTGTCGGCCGTTCTGGACGTACTTCCCTCTGATGTTTATTGATGAATTAGAATTCCTAAATGGATGACTCTGCTTTTTTCTTTTTACTCTAGTTTATCCTCATCAAATGACTCTTTCTTCCAAAGTCAAAACATAATTCTGTACAATCAGTTACAAAAAATACTTCATGACTGTTGGTTGCTGATGCTAAAAGGATACAACCATGTGCTAACAGCATAGTCTTCACTTTCGTCTATTTAGATTCTGCTCAATAATCAGGCATCCTTATCAAAGACAATTTCCATTAAGTACTAATACACAAGCATATTATAATATAATTTGTCTTCCTCCTTCAATACTGGTTTGACCATAAAAAATTTTCTTTTCAAACAGATTATGTCTTTCTTCTGCTTCAAACCTTCCTATATCTTTCCTTTATACTTAATAAGGTACATTAACTCTCTGCCTTGGCCTACAAGGGCCTACATGATTCTGACCTGACAATTTCTCAGAGCTTTACACTTGCTATTTCTGTGCTAGATTGCCTAATCTGTATCTGCTAGTGCTTTTATATCTGGATATTCTCTGGCCATACACCATGAAAAGTAGCTCCCCAAGGCCACATTTTGCTTTATTTGTATGTGCAATATTTTGTTCACTAAATTTATTAACTTAAAAGGAAATTAAAACAAAAATGTACATTCATTTCATTAAAATGGTACATATACAATGGCTGTGCCAGGAGTAATTAGAGATAATGATGTTTACAAGAGGAGCATATAATACATCCAGAAATATTTTAAATTTAAATATATCCATAAAAATTACAAAAATTGTAATTTTCTTTATCCCAGACATATTACTTATTACATATAAGACATTCCTAAAACTAGAAGGATTGATTGCACCAACATACAGATTAGAGGCAGATAGATATAAATATATAAACTATATAAAATTCCATTTACGTGTTTACTTTTTGGCATAATTCAGAATGTTAGTGATTAATTCTGAAGCCTTGACATCTTAAACTTTTACCTGACTGTTTGTTTCTTACATTGCTCCCCAGGAGAGCTTAAGGAAAAGCCTATGTTCATAATACTGGCTGTTTTTTGCAAACAAATTTTTCAACAGGTAGCTTAATATTTCAAAAAAGGAGTTTTATTTTTGAATTATGATGGAAAACTACAATGCTTAAGTAGAATGACTGAAGAATATGGAATAGTTATGACTATTTAATATCACATATACATTTTTATGTATATGTAATATATATATATATTAGTATTGATTTTCTTGTGGTCATTTTGGTCTCTGAGTTTTAGCTTCCACGAGATATTGTAACTGAGAAGTTAGGATTTAAGGGCTGATTATGATTACTGATTCATTATATAGGTATTCCTTTTTACTTTCTGGTATATAAGAGTAAACAGAGGGAAATACCTGAAATCTGAACTATAATCCAGCTGCTGTGATCTCTGATAATGATTGAATAGCTTTTATTTTGTGCCCTTGTGATTATAAAAACCTCGTGACTAACTATCTAACCTTCACTTGTACCCATTTATTTATTTATTTTTTTACTTTACAGTCCTATGATCTCTAAAGACAGCCCCTAATGTTTATTAATGAAGGGTCTTGGGTCAGCCCAGAACTAACCCAACCCTAGGCCAAAGTTATCCTGATAACAGAAGCTGGATCTAACCAAAATGGGCCCTCCTGACATGCGCAGTAGTTTAGACTTTAACCTGCAAGTCACCGATACCTCCTTATCATAGTAAAAATCACGACCGTTATCATATTAAGGCCACCATTTTCTTATATACGTTCTATGACTAAGCATTTAATTGATCTGCACATGCTCAATAATTAAATCACTTCTAATGATACCATCTGG
The DNA here is from genome assembly GCF_015220235.1 of Choloepus didactylus. Taxonomy (NCBI): domain Eukaryota; kingdom Metazoa; phylum Chordata; class Mammalia; order Pilosa; family Megalonychidae; genus Choloepus; species Choloepus didactylus. The sequence goes on along the minus strand of NC_051318.1, from coordinate 85,382,964 downwards.
GGCCCACTGTGCTCATTATCCTAAATCCTACCCACCTTTTGATACTATAAAACTATCAATTACTGCAGGTCGAGGAGACAGAGTTTGAGCTGATAGGCCATCTGCTCTTCTGCTTCACACTTAGCAATAGAACTCCTTCTTTCTTTGAAACCTGGTGTCCCAGGGATTGGTCATTTGAGCGCATCAGGTAGAGAATCGACTGCCCTGCCCTGGTAACTTTCTCAATCTTTCTCACCTCTCTTTTCTCTGTATACCAGTTAATCCAGATAGATTACTCCAGCCTTTTTCCTTGATTTTATAAAATGCCATTTATATTAGGCATTGGGGAGGTGAAGGGATTTCACATTACAGTCATGAAAGCAACCTGAAACCTGAATACTTGACTTACCTGTTTTTTCTTTTAAAGTCTATAACCTATTTCTGTTTACTTGATCATTAGTTAGTAGCTCCTCCCTCTCTTTCTCTTTTTGATTACCTTTCCTTTCTTTGCGTGTTCCCTCCAGCATTCCAAAAACAAAAGAAAATAATTTAAAAAATTAAAATATTCCCATCTTGTAATACAGAAAAAACTCAGCTCTTTGTACTACCAACTCCCAAGATTAGGGGCTCTTTTGACGTGTTAAAACCAAACAAAACAAACTACCTTGGCCAGGGACCATAGCGGACCCTACGGAGTGCTCCTTCTTCCCCACCAGCGATGCGCCAACCATGGCCGCAAGTTCCTGCGAGACCAGTGCGGCAATGCGGAGCTCTCTGAGGGGAAGCTCCAGGACATGCTGCTGAAGGCCGGGCCTCGCAGCTTTCTGATGCAGTACGTGGGGTGTAGGAAGGCCCTGGGGCGCCATCGGCGGAGGCGGCGGTGGGAGCGCCGCCTGGAGAGTGGTGACCCTGTTCTCCGTGCGCCTCTGTGCCCGCTACCAGCGTGGAGAAGGCCCGGTCTGCGACCACCAGCACTTCTGCCGCCGTTACACGCTAGGCGAGGGCCGGAACCGGGACTACCTGTATCGTTTCCCACGATATCCACATACCTGTCAACCTCCAAGTCCTGAAAAACCATGGAATTTTTGGGCTCAGTTGGGTCCAGTTTGGGATCCCGCTTTTGCAGAATGATCCTTGTCTTTTACTAGAGGTCTGTTTGCTCTAAAACAAAGGTGAAGCACTCTGTGGTTACTGCAACCTCAAGGATAAATCACAAATCCTTTACCAGGGGAGAGTGCGAGCCTCAGACCTGCAAACGATCACATTAGCTCATATGTGCTACAGTCCTGAAGTTGCTGCTAGACCAAGGACTGAATATTCCAAGTGTCAAATTTCAGATAATCTCTGCATACGAACATATGAAGCTGCACAAGATGCTTGAAAATAAAGATAATTCAGCTGTTTTTATTGGAGGTTTCCCAGGGCCCTGAGAAACAAGGAGCGCATGTAGCTGCTGGCCCAAATCAGTCTGCCAAGAATCCGTGCCCAGGCACACCTGAAAGGGCACCCATGAAATAAGAAGAAGCTTGTCTAACTTGGAAGGCTTTTGTAAGCAAGGCTTCTTTTGAGCTTTAATTTGTAAACATTCATTCATTTAATCGTTTATTAGCGGTGGTCATAATAATACCTACCTCACAGGTGGTTGTGAGAATTAAAGAAGATGGAACTGGAGAAGATGTCCAATTGGGAGGATAAAACAGGGATGAGTGTTTGGGGATGAGGTTGGACATTGATCAGGCAGAGAGAGGGTGAAGCTGAGTAAAGAGAGGTCACTCCAAGGTCAATCAATGACCATCCTGCAGCCCCCCAGTGCTTTCCCCAGCTCTTAAAGGGGCAGGTTTCTGCTGACATTGTTCTGTGATCTAACTATGGTCTTTCTATATGCCCATATCCACAGTTTACATTGTGATAAACTTAGAATATGCATACTTCTGTACTCTGTTTCTTTTTATTTAATGCTATTCCATAAGTATCTTTCCATTTTTGTTCACATTTATTATATATAATTGTTTTTATGCATGGATGTATTCCATCAAGGCAATAAATCATTTCATGGTTTATGTAACTCACTCATCCTAGAATATTTAAAGTCTTTCTAACAACTGTTGAATATAACATATAATATATAACATATATATATTGAGAAATATAACTCATTTCTTAAAATCACCACAGCATTGAATTTAAACTTTTTCTTTACTTTTACTTAATTTATAGGTGTTAAATGATACCAGCTTTTAATTTGCATTTTCTTAGATACGTGTGTGAATATTTTTCTGTTTGTGTATGCCTTTATTTTGTGCATTTATTTAGGTGTCCTTTTATTACTGGGGACCATTTCTGTGCTGTTGTGTGATGACCCTTAATTAGACTCCTTAATTTTCAAAAAAAAATGTCAACCATACTGTGCTCATCTGATAGCCAATTTTGGTAGATCCATCCTGAGCCAAACTGCAGAAAATATGACCTTTGGGTTGTTGCCAGAGATTACAACCTCAATCTATCTACTTCCTGTCTCTTCTTGAACTTTTACCTAAATCCCAATTTCTGTAGTTTGAAGGTTGATATAATTCATACATTCCTCTAGGTTGTCTACATTCTTTCCATGGATCATTCCTTTCTTCTTTTCCCTCTTCATCTCTGCCCACACCACCCAACTGTCTTCATTTACATATTTTGTCCCTTATGTTCATCAAAGAGTACCACAAAGCAGCAGCTTTAATGAAATACTTCCCTGTGTTTGTTGCAATAAAAAAAAATTCCCAAATGTCAGATTGTAATATGGTGTTTAAAAAATATTAACTGTCTTGCAATAACATAACATTTGAGAAATAGCATGTTGTGAGTTTTTCATAAAGCTAAATTTATTTAATTTAGAGAAATGCTTTTAAGAAATGCTATCTTTTCTATTTGGGGAGGGAGTGCAAAAATATCCTTTTTAAATGGAGGATTTGCTGTGTTTTCTCCTTATGGATAATGAGTCATGCAACTTAATCATTTTACTTTGATTGTCCATGACAGTATTTCTGAAAGCCTTTATAAAAATTCTGCATATTTTTTCTTAGTTCTGATTTCTCTCTGGTGCTAATCTTTTACAAATTATTTTTATATTTTATTATTATTTACATTTTACCATTTATATTTTTGTTGTAAGCCATCTTAAATCCTTGATGGAAATAGTTATAGTGTATAAATACATATCCTTTGATATTGGGAGACTTGGTGGGCTTTTATATTATCATATTTTTAATATAATTTATAATTATGCTTTTATATCTGAATTTATTTGTCCTCTGTAATCTTTTGCAATATTTTATTCAATTTTATAATATTCCATTCTAATCTTAGTTCTGTTGTTTTTCATCCTATGAAAATATACTGTCTCTCTTTCTCATGTTTTCTTCTGATGATTCAGCTGTTGGACAGTTATCATCAGTCTATAGTTGGAGATAACGTTTCTTTAATCCCCTGGGAATTTATTGAGATTTACGAGATGAAGCTGCACATTTATAGGCTCCACAAATTCGGCACATGCTGAATTGAGTTAACTTTCCTTCAGACTTGTTCCTCCTTTTGTTTCCTTATTTTCGTGTGTCACCACCATCCATCTAAAGACTTGAACAGAAAGCTGAAAATTTTCTTATACTCTTCTTTCTCCATGTCCTCTGTATCCAACTGGTTGCCAGTGTTAGAGATTTTTTTTTTCTCCTCAAAAATCTCTAAAATTTTTAAACTTCCTTTCTTCTCCCTTTCCATCACCACACTGCTTGGTATCAAACCCTCATCATGCCTTGCATTTATTCCACAGATGCATACGTCAGTAGTTTTCAGGTTATGTGCTTTAGGGGTTTTAGGTGCTAAGTGAGCCCCCTACCCCCACTTCAATGGTGGTAGTTCCATTTACATTTTTTATATAACAGGCTTATGTGGATTTCATTGATCTGCCTGTCACCAGTCTCCTCCCAGTGCCTCCCATCCTGCCGCCAGGTTGGTTTTTTGAAATGCAGACCTAAGCGTTCTACTTTTCTCTGCTTAAAACCTCCGTTGGATCCTTGTCAGGTAGGATAGGAGCCATAAACACTAATGCCTACGGGGCCCAGAGGGTGAGTTAAATGGGTGAAGTGGGCTGGATGTAAGAGAAATGATAGAAAGGAGAGAAGTGCTGTGGCAGATTGTAGAAGACAAATCCCTTCAAAAGGGAGCAGCTGCCTCATTTCTGTGTTGGAATGTGGGCCCAGATCTTTATGAGAAATTTTTGGATTTTAAAATATTGATTTTTAATTGCTTTTTAAAAATGCAGACCTACTTGCAGTTTTTGGAATGTGCCATTTTATCTTGTGACTCTCTGTATTTGTAAATGGTGTTCTGTCTTTTAAAAAGTGCCCTTCCTTGCTCTCTTCTCCTGCCTCACAACCTGTGGATGTAGCTGGGAAGCCTCGCTTGACCCCAAGAGAGAAGGTATTCTTCTCACAACTCTAGCATGGCACTTGCCGCATTGTACTGCATTGCTCTGGTTTGTGTTTTTATTCCCTTGGTTTTGAGGGGAAACTTTGTGTATTCTTTTTGGTAGTTCTAATACTTGGTAGTATTTAATAAATATATTTTGTCATGTGATAAATTAGACTCTGAATTTCTTTTAGCCAGAAACATATTGGCCTCAGTTATTCTCTTTTTAATATTCAAAGCGCCTTTTTCCCCCACTAAGGAATGTGTTATATAAGGTAAACATATCTTTGGTGCTTTAATTAGAATTGTGCCCCACCTATAAATTAACTCTTTAAGACTTGCTATATTTAGGATCCTAATTCTTTCCACTGAGGAATTAAATTTCTTCATTATTTATGTGTTTCTTGATATCTTTCATTATAATGTGTTTTTGTTTTTGTCTAGGTCTCGTGTATCCCTTATTATATTAATTCGTTCTTGAGTATTTTATATATGTATTGCTACTCAGTATGGGAATTGATACTGTTAGAATGCTATTAATTCTTAATATATTTATCTTTTGGTGACTTGTCTTCGTTCTAACAGTTTTATATAGTCTATTTGTTTTTTCTAAATAAAAAATCATAGCTTTAAAACATTTTTTGTCTTCCTTATTTTGTTTTATATTAAGTAAAATTTGTGATTAAAAAGATAATTTTTGATATTTGTTCATTAAATTTTAATTCTTGGCTTTAAACAAATGTTCTTTATTATAATAAGGGAGCTAGCATCTTCTATTCTTGTTAATTGGACGCTTTTGGTAGATTCGGTATCTTTTGATATAATCATATAATTTTTATTTAAATCACCTAATATTATTCTTTATATTAATGGTTTTCATGATATTAAAACATCCTTAAATTCTCAAGAAAAATCCTAGTTGATTATGATGCATTCTTTAGTGTATTTTTTCATGTTTGGTACCATTTTTTAAATTTATCATCTATGTAGTCAGAAATAAAATTCATTTATAGTAAAAAAAAATAAAAAAAAATAAAAAACCACTTCATGTGTGTTTCCTAAACAATGGAATGTGTGCTCCAGTTTTCACTCCTCCTCCATAGTTTCTGCAAGGAAATAAATGACTTGGAAATGGGTGATGGCCTGCCTTTAAAAGGGAAAAGTGACTACAGTTAATTGTTTTACAATTAAAGTTTACTTTTCTGTTATTAAAATCTCATTCTTTTGCTCTTATTTTGCCTTTTCCCTTGAGCAGCAAAGAGCTTGTATTCAGATCTATTCAGTTTTGCCATTATTGACCAGCAACTAAGATGTGTGTATATTGACATCTGGATTATAGTTCACTTCTGCCTTGCCTCCACACCCCTTGAATTTTCAAATATCTGCATAAGGAATGAAAAAAAAAGCTCTTTTGCTTGAGTAAGTCTATGGCAAAGTTTTATAGACTGAATAGTAATATTATACTATCTCAAATATGTACTTTGATAAAGACCACCACTATTTCAAAAGTAAAAATTGAGAGGCTTCAGAGTATGACTTACAGGGAGAAATTGGAAATGGTTCAGTAAACAAGGAGATCATTCTTTCTCTCTGAATTGATTCAGTGGGAAGATTTCAGCGACACGTACACCCAAGGCATGAAATTTTAACTGTAGGTCCACAAATTGATGCAACTAATTTTCCATCTCACCAATAGTAAATGTGGATCTTACTCTTGCAGTGATTTTTTCTGAGATGAAGGCCCATTGCTTTCAACATGTTTCAAATTATGGAATTAGCTTTTTAATGGTTGGAAGCATTATACAGATTTGAGAACCACTGCTCTGAGAGAATAAGTCCTCTTCTACCAAAGGAGAGTATGGAGAGATTCCCTATAGGAACAAAACACATCCAGAATGGCAAGGACAGAAATGCTAATTTACAAGTTTCAATTGGTAATAGTGTATATTCATTTTGGTTTTCATTCTTGGGATACATTTTATGACTTGGAAGATAGAGTTAGTAAAAAAATTTGTGAGTTGCTAAAAAGGAGAATTATTTATAAAATTGAGGAGTATATTGCATCAATATATTGAACACCAATTTCAACAAAGTCACTGAAATATGCAAGAAGAATATAGATGAACAATATTGTTCATTGAATAATAATTGAATAATAGAGGTAGTAATCTGGTATTTGAAGGCAGTTACACCAAATGATCTCCAAGTCACATTGCAACTCCAAGAGGCTACCTAACTCCTGGGTAAGCAGGAAGGGGAATCTGTTACAAGGCATATGTATCTCAGATTATTTCAGTCAAAAATTTTTAGCTAAGCAAGCAACCACCATTCAAGATAAATTAATGGATAAATACGTAAATAGCAGAAATTGATCTTGTGCCATTTTATGTTTTTTTGTTTTGTTTTGTTTTTTGTTTTTTTCTTGTCTTGCACCATTTTAAACTTAAGATCTTCTCATTAAAATAGTGATGCAATGTCACTGGCAAATGTCCTAAAACATCATAAAGCTCATCCTCAGGATAGTTCTAAATATGTGTATGTTCACAATCTGCATTTGAAAAAATAGAATAAGAAGATAACCTTGAAGAATTTTCATGTTCTGAACTGTTGTGACCTTCTTATCAGATTCTATGCCTCCTGCTCTGTCTGACTCCACCATCCTTTTCATTTAAGTCAATGCACTACCATTTCCACACTTTCTCCATTCCTATGTTCTTTTTTTTATTCCACCTTTCCTACTGTTTAGTATTCCTATTAGACCTGTAATTAAAATAACTTCTGAAATCACAGCACACAAAGAAGCCTTCTCCATCAAATTGAATAAGTGTTGATGACTCCCCACTAATATGTTTCTCTTTTGATTTAACACCCCATTAAACTTATCTCTTATCATTCCACATAATTAAACTTTGTGCTAAGCAAGCTATATCTTGCTACCCTATTGCCATACAAAAGAAATCTCATCCACCTCCATGAGAAAACCTCCTTTATACACTTGCCCAGTGAGTATTGTCTGTTATAAGCTAAACATTTCTAGTTATTTCTGACTTTCTCTGTATCATGTGGTTTACAGCCACATCACTGATGATACAGTCATCTGAACTCTTTCAGTATTAGGAAGAATTTACAAAGTGCCTCAAACATTTCAGAGTCTTAAATTCAATGTACTATGTCAAGTTTGGTTTACCTTCAGAGTAGTACTGGACTATCCTTTCCTTCATCTCCAATTTGTATTTCTAATACATGTATATTTCTAGTTAGCTTTTTTAATGGTCATACTGTATTATTGACTGTGCCAGTTTGAAGTTGTTATGAACCCCAGAAGAGCCATGATCTTTTAATCCAATCTTAGGGTTGGAACCTTTTGATTAGGTTGTTTCCACAGAGATTTGACCCATCCAACTGTAGGTGAGACTTTTTGATTATATCATTTCCATGGAGGTGTGACCCCACCCATTCAGGGTGGGTCTTAATTAGATCACTGGAGTCATTTAAGAGAGCTCATGGAGAGAAGGAGTTCAGGGAAGCTGAGAGAGACATTTTGGAGAGAAGCTAAGATATGTAATCCAGAGTTTGCCCCTGGGAGAAGCTAAGAGCAGACACAGACCCAGATGCTTGGAGATGCTTGGAGATACATACAGAAGGACATTTGGAGATGCTAAGCTAAGAGATGAAGCCCAGAATTTGCCCCAGAGAAGCTAAGACAGGACCCCCAGACATTTAGAAAGAAATGCCCTGCAGGACAAGCAACGATGCACAAGAGCTGAGAGAGAAGCTAAGAGAGACAGAAGCCCAGAGATATTTTGGAGAAAGTCATTTTGAAGACAGAATCAGGAGCTGGGGACCAGCAGACACCAACCACATGACTTCCCAGCTGATGGAAGTGTTCCGGATGCCATCAGCCTTTCTTCAGTGAAGGTGTCCTCTTGTTCATGCCTTAGTTTGGACACTTCTGTGGCCTTAGAACTGTGAATTTGTAACCTAATAAATCTTTGTGGAAGTCAATCCATTTCTGTTATTTTGTATAATGGCAGCATTAGCAAACCAAAACATTGACCTATACTCAGTTTCCTGTTACTAAATCTTTAAGTATTTCTTCACGTAGTCACATTCTCTCACCCTGATTCTTCCCATTTTTAGATTAAAAAAGAGAATTTTTGTAGTCCTGTGCCTTTTATCCAAGTTATTCATTATTCCTCCAACCCATTTTCAGTGATTTCCAAATTTACTAACCATTCATTTTATATCTTATGTGGGTTGCTGAAAATACTGACTAAGCAGGGTTAATGACAGAGTACTGTGGTATTCTCCAGGAACTTCATTCTGGCTCATAACTGTTAGTTTTTTTTAAATCATGAAACACAGTGATGGGTATTGAATAATGTACACTACAAAATACACAAGTTTAAGTCTTGATCAGTATTCCTGTGCCCATGAACTCATTTGTAAATAGGACCCATGGAGACGATGTATTAGTTAAGGTGTGGATGCATTTGTGAATAGGATCTTTGAAGTTACTATCTAGAGGAGGACAAGTTGAATTAGGATGGGCCTTAATCCATATGACTGGAGTCCTTCTGAGGCAGAGGAAATTTGGATGCAGTCAGGAGGAAATAAAGGAGACACAAAGCCATGTAATGGAGGTAGAGATGCAAGTTGAGGAACCCCAAGTATTGCAGCAAACCAGCAACCAAACCCAGGACAAAGCAGGGCTTTCCCAGACCTTGAACACCCAGAACACACATGTATATTTGAATGTTTGTGTATATCTAAATTCTATTAATCTTCATAATTAATTTTTTTTCTGCTGTGATTTAAACACTCTGACATTTTCTGTTCTATTTTATTCTATTCCATTTTATTTTCTGTAAAGTATTGTTTGTGGTCCACCCTAATATTTAGCTATTACAATGTGAGAAAATATGCTCCAAACTTAATTTATTATGGAAAATACATTCATGGGTCAGCTGAGATTCTGATAATTCAGCTTGAACTTAACTGGGCTTGATGTCAAACTGTGTGTTAGATCTAGCTTGCTTTTCATTCTCTCATCCTCCTTGGATCAGTGGCCTATCCTGGGTATGTCTGATTCTTTGCAAAGGCAAAAACACAATGAGGAAGTACAACTGAGAAGCATATATTTAAAGCTTATGCTTGTATAATATCTTTTAGTTGAGACAAGTGGGCCAGTCTCGGCATCTTCTACTCGTAGCAATAGCAGAAACATGAAGGCCGAGCCCAGTTGCTCAAAGCATATTTCATGCCTCTCTTTTACTTTACTAACATCAAATTGTCCTAAAATCACACGGCTAAGCCTAAAATCTAAGGTGTAAAAGTACATTTTGCCCACTCTGAGGCCAAAGTTAGCTCCATGACCAAGCCACCATCATTGGACAGAGGTATGCTCCCACCATAGAGTTGTCACAGAGGGAATGGATAGTTGTGAAATAATAATGTAATATATGATTTCCATTAAAATAATTTCACAACTCACAGATTGCCACCCACAATTCTATGCTCATATGGCCCTGCTTCAAATGACTAATCCACCCTGTTGTGTTTGTATTCAGTATATAGGGTTCCATTGATACAAAGCAACATATTATTTTTGAAGTCCAGATTCTCTACATTTATCATATTTCCTTGAGAAACCAAGCATGCCTTTATGGAAAAATTTGTTCCGATCAACATATTTTCAGGGAAACAATTTTAATCTTTACTAATCCCTGTGTACTCAGCTATGTATTTATAAGCCCTCATTTAGATCTTCTCTTCTACAATTATGTTCAGATAATATTAGACTTTCAAGTATATAGTTAGGTTTTTAGGTCAAATATGATATTTAGATTAAATAGCACTTTTTCAAAAAGACAATTGCTGATTGTCCAATCAAAAGCATATTCCTCCTATTAAACTTTATTGGTAAATTCAGTGCTCTCCCTTGAGAACATGTATTATAGTTTGTAAATATATATATATATATATTATGTATAAATACTAATTTAATAGTTTTCCTTTGATTAGGGCAAATTTCCTTGAAAGAATTGGTTGTGTTCTTATGGCTCAACTCTATATTCTAACCTCCTAAAACAAGGCCTAGAACATAGAAAGTATTCAAAAAATGAGTAATGATTATGATTCTCTTTTTGAAAATTTGTTATATTGATATATTTTTAATAATCTATCACATTTATATTTCTCCCAGTATCTTAAAAATCTCTCTCAGTGGTTCAGTAATCTGTCTTGCAAAATGCCTAATTACCTTATGTCGAGTTACATGAATTCGGTAATTTGATATAATTGAGAAATGGTTTCTTAAAATTTTAAACTTAGTTATTTTTTCCCTATACTAAGGTTATTGGGTGGATGTTTTTCAGTTGGAAAATTAGTTCTAACAGAATCTTATAGGAATTGACTGGAGCTATCTTTTTTCACAATTGAAGAAATATTCTAGCAAAGTTCTCAGATTGCACCTCAGCCTTTAGATCTACTAAAAATCTTTGACAGGTGCACTATTGAATTTTGATCAACATGTCAACATGCCATATATATGTCATAAACAAATATATAAATAACATGTAATATATAAAATATATAAAAATATAATACTACTGAGTATAGAAACTATTGACAAATTGTTTGGCTTGCTACAAGTATAAAGAGAGAACTGAAGCACAATTTTAAGTTGGACCCAGAGAATGTGTAGAATTTTGGGCAGGACATTAGAGAACAGCACTTTATGAGTACATGAACTCAGTCAGTGTTACTTAATCAGTACTGAAAGATGACCAAGTAAATGGTGCAGTTATGATGGGTGTTGTTATAGATCCTTGGCTTTCATTGATATTTTTGCCAAATTGATTAGTTAAAAATTTTCAAGCCTTTTGGTTACCTTGAATGGGCCACCAGTATTTTTAGTATTGGAAGTACAAAAAGTAGTTGGAGATAAGTTGAAACACTGAATATAAAAATGAGATTGATACATAATCCCATAAACCCTACACTAAACCTTTAACTGCCTATTTTGGGAATGTAGATGTATGAACACGCACATTATTTGTTATAATTACCCTAAAGGCTTCTCCTTTCCTCATTTTTCTTGCTAAAATCAATTTAAAAATTTTTAGTATTTTTGGAATTCTTAACCTCAGTTTGACCTTTGGTCTCCATATTTTCATAGAACTACCCCATGTTTTCTGTTTGTATTCAGTGACACCCTTTCCTTATTTTCCATGTAGCTCTTAAAATCATAGCTCATTCGAAGCATTCCAGTGCCTCCAAATTAGATTTAATTTAATTCAACACTAATTTATTGAGTACCAATTATGTAAATCAGACAGGATTCCTGACCTTGAAGAGTTCATGTTTTCACAAACCATTAAAATTTGATGTGATAATTGCTGTTGAAGAGAATTGGGTGAAATAATTTAGGAGCACTAAATACAGATAATTTAATGCTGTCTGGAGAGTTTAGGACAGGTATTTTATGACATTTATTTGAGTTGGTTCTTGAAGAATGGGTAAGGACTTGCAAGAGAAAAGTATGTAATTCTAGAAAGAAAACATTATGAACAAGGGCTGAGAGTGATCTGACAGCTGAGGGTATTAAGGTGTTCTTTGAGAGGAGTGTATGTAAATCCATTAGGGGTGGGAATTAGTGCGAAACAAGGTAAGTTAGAAGGCAGATTACGAAATAACTTTGCACTGAGGAATTCAGCTTGTAGCCTGAGGAAAGTAGAAGTCAATAGTAAATTTTAATCTGACTGGTGACATGTTCAATTTTGTTTCTTTGAAAAAGTACTTTGACTCTAGTGCATTAAGTTGTTTGGAAGCAAAGAAAAGCCAGAAGATTTCTAAAGTAATTCAGATGGAACAAAGTAGGATGAAAACTAAGCAGTAGAAGTAAATATAAAAAGAGGACAATGGATTTTAGAGACATTTCTGATTTATAACTGACATGATTTAGTGATCAATTGGATATTGGGGAGAGGAAGAAGAAATATAGAAAATGCATAATTGAACTTAATTGAAGTTGATATCAATGATTGAAAAAGAAATAAAAGAAGTTGAGAAGGGAAAAGGGATAAGAAAGAAATAGATTTTGTTTTGAATAATATATTTAATTTGTATACAATGCAACCAGGTAAATGGGATCCTTTGATTACTTAAATAAAAATGATTTAGAACTGGAGAGAGAGAAAGGAATGAAAATAGAAATATAGATTTGGGTGTATTCAAGAAGAAAGTATATAACCTGGGACATCTGGATATATTAAGAGCATGGAATGGGAAAAGAAGAAGCCTGAGAAGAAACAGATACAATGAAAAAAAAATATAGAAAGACTTACATTATGAAAGGAGAGAGTTTTGAGCAAGAGAGAATTGCTCACAGTCTCAAATTTTATCCCAGTATCACAAGAAATGAGGATGGAAATATAATTTTGGATATGAACATAAAATCACTGATAATTTCAGCAAGAACACTTCAGTTCTAGGTTAAGGAATTATTTAGAAGTAAATGAAAATTGCAGTGGCAGAGACAGTGAGTTTACCATTTTTGCAAAATGTTCTATGAATAGGGATATAATATAGAATGGTAGGGACCTGGTGTTCTAAAGCTAAGGAAAGGAGAGAGAAGTTTGTGTATGTTCCATGTGGAGGGATGGAGCCAGTGGAGACAAAAATAGTAGAGATAACCAATAGGGCAAAGCCAAGAAAAGTCAGAAATAGATGGGATTGACCCATATTTGAAAAGTTTAGATTTGTAATAATGAAATACATATTTTTCTGAATGAAAGTTATATTGTCACACTATATGTATGTTTAGATTTGAGACCAATAAAGAGTGATACCTAACGATTACTACTTTCTTATTTACTTGAGAAGATACATTCTTTTCTAAGAATGTGGTCGTAGGGAAAAATGATGAAAACTATTCGAGATTGGCTTCTGGGATACCATAGCAGCTGGTTTCCTTAAATCTCACTCTCTGCTCCTTCTTCCTCTACTTTTATTTTTGCTCCATATCTTTCTTATTGCTAATCAATCTTTAATCCATTCCCATTGCTAGACGTTCAACCCCTCTCCTAGAATCCAATTTGGGAACAATCTCAAATTTCTTGTGAGTCTTAGTTTCTTGACTTGGCTCCTTGTGAATAAATAAGAATAGATTTTCAAAATGAGGATCATCTGTGCAGGCCTTAGAAAGGGCATGGGGCTTTTGAAGAACTGTAGGAATGTCAGTGGGACTAGTACTCAGAAAGGACAGAGAGTGACATAAAATACAGTGAAGAGGTAGAAAGTATCCAGAAAATACAAGTTCCAATAAATTGGTGGCCACTCATTCCAATCTGGTCTGCCCTTGACAGTCCTGGTTTATACATGTTGTCCCAGCACAACTATTTAGAAGTGTCCCTTTCACTCTCAATGATGTCTGTTTGTATAATTAATTGCACAGCCACTGAAAAGAGCAAAACATAGCATTTGCTGGACACTAAAAGATGGCTAAAGGCATAGTGATAGGAAAAAAAAAATGGATAGCGTATATTAAGAAAGTTAAATGTAATCAGCATTTTACAAATTGGGAATAATTGAATGTGTCTAAGGCTAAGAGAAATGAGCAAGGGTGGAAGTGTCAGAGTTTTGGAGATGACTTGAAATAGTGATGGCAAAAGTAAAGCGTACAACTAGAGAAATTTATTAGAATAATCAGATGATGTTTGTGATCATCAATTTATGGTGGTATGCATCTGTCCAGTTGTTTCCTAAGCTACAGCAGTTTTGAATACGGGTTTAGAGATGACATGTGGTGAAAAGGCCCTCCAGGATTGGCATTTAGCCAGTCAGGTACTGTGGAAGGAAAAAAAGAAGGCAAGGGAGTTCAGCATTTGCCTTATATTTATTTATTTATTAAGATTGAAGTAATACACTAATGATCTTCATGTGTCTTAGCTCATGCTATCATGAGCATTTTCTTTTAGAGCTTCATGTAATAATGTATCTGAAGATTCATACTATTAGCTTCCTAGGTTGAAGTTAGACCACTATGATGGCGACTTTATCCCCAGAGAGACATTTAATTTAATGCCACACTCTGAGGCATGCTCACTTACACTCCCTCTTGCTAGATTGTCTTGAGTTGGACAATAGATTAACTCATCCTTGTCCTAGATAGGAAACAGGGAGTCTGAAGGAATTGGGTCTTATACAGATGCATTTTGATGATGGGGAGAAAGTTGGGGACATTTGCAAGCACTGGCCACAGCCTGGAGAGGGCAGGGCAGTGTGAGGGCAGCACGGGGGATATACAAGTGGTTGAAAATAAGATTTTATCATCAACTGCAGCAGTATATTCATTCAAGGGAAGCAAATAATATCTAAAATGTAAAAATAGCATTGAGAGATTAACTTATAAATGATGGATGTTTTCAAATTTTATTCTAGTGGCATTGATTCAAAGTAAAAATCTGTTACTGCAATTCATCTTCTTTACAACAGCACAGAGCAGAATAAGTTAAATATGTCCTTTGGATAGTCTGTTAAGTGACATTTTGTACTCTAAAACATGTCATGAACATTATTGAGATGCTGCTTCTTTCCTAGGTGGAGTACATATTTTAAATGCATGATTAATATACTGGAAATGATTTAGAATTTTGAAAGGATATTTCAAGTATCATCCACCTACTTTTATTCTCAAAATGTTTATCTTATCACAGTTTTAACAATAGTGAGTAGAAATTCCTTTGACCATCTTGCTCTCCTGCATGCATTTTATATAGTACACCAGACTGCTAACTATTTCCACATTATTATAATTTAATGAGAAGAACCTTAGAGGAAAAATAAATATGTATTACCAGAAGAAGGATAATAAAGTGGACACTTGAGCCTAAATCTGAAAGAATCTGCTTTGGTTTTGAGTTGACTGAATCCTGCAAAATAAACTATTTTACCCTTGGACTCTCTGCTCTAAATTACATGAAGCATAGTCTTCATAAAAACATTTGCTATTAATTTTTAAAAATTTCTGCTTCACTTTATTGACATATTTTGGGGGGAAATTAAAATCAACCTTTCTAATCTCTGTTGTAAAAATTGATTTTAGGAATGGAAGGCATCTAAGGGGACAATTATTCTAATCTCTCCCTCCTCCTATAGCTGACTAAATATCTCTGATCATGGGGCTCTGTATTGTACAGTAGATCACTAATTCCAGATGTGCACTTTGACCTCACTTTATTTTTATAGGATTAAAGACTGGCAAATAAGATTACTGTAGATTTTGCATGCGTGTTTGTGTAGTGATTTCAGCAACATATTTATCTAATTTTCTAATGAGAGCTTTTGAGTAAGATAATTCTATGTTTGTGGCTAGGTTACAGCATTAATTTTGCAAGCAATTGATACCAATATTGTTTTTATTTTCTAAAATATACCTGTTAGTATTTATATTTTCTTTTACGTGATTGTGACCTCAGCTGTCAGTCTACAGTCCTACATCTTGTGCTATTCAGCATGTGACTCTGGGAGCAGGTAGTTGAGAAGGACAGGAGGACAAGTTTATTGTTGGAATCCAAAGAGAAGCTGTCAATAAACCCATCCACCCATTTGGTGGTGAGGGCAGCAAGAATGGTGGCAGGAGAAGGGAGGAAGAATGCAAGTCATGGGTTAAAATATCCAAGGATAGAGGGAGTAACTAGAGGTCAACCAACTAAAGCAAGGAAGAAGCAAATAGGATGGTGAAACCGGACACCATGGGGCTAAACAGGACTTTTTTTTTTTTTTTTTTAATGGGAAGAAGTGAGTTGGATGTCACCAAAGGGATTTATGAGGAAAACACCCAACCTCTTATCCCAAGGCAAATGAGAGGAATCAAAACCTTCACTTGAGAGGGCTGTGGGAGGCACAAGTTCAATGTTACAGCCAAGGCTCATTTCAGGCACGGAGGTGAAAGGAATCTTTAAACCAGATGTTAAGTATAAGGAGGCTTTTCAGATTATAGAGCAGGAATTTCAAAAGTTTTCCAAGAAAGGAAGGAGAGGAAATTTCCAGATTAGAGACTACATTCAGGGTTATATGGGCATGGGAATCTTTATATGAATTTATGGTAATGAATCCATGGGGCAGGGGAACACGTCTATCGAAGATTCAGAACCTGCTGGTGTCCAGCATAAAACTGATGATTCTAAATATTTGTCAATGAAACCCAAACCCATAAATAATTACTGGCTTCCATAATGTTGTGAATGCCAACTATTCAAGATCCAGTAACAAAATTCCTTGAAATGCTTAAGTAAATAAATAGTTCTTTTCCACCATTTAGAAGGAGTTCATTCTTTACGGAAACTGAATAATTCCCCCAATTTGAATAATGTCAACAAATTTGTCTGGGTTTTGGAATTGAATTCCTATTGTAAAATTTACTCAAGCCAATTGGCATGCTATTGGCTATGGATTGTGGGTACAGTACTAAATTGTTGACTTAATATTGTGAGAGATTTGAGACTGAGCAAGTCGTTTTATTCAAACCAGTATGCATTTGGAGAAATTCGCTATTGGTTAAATCTTAATCATCACTACTGGAGTGAGGTTGTGCCCTTAATTAATCAATCAAAATGTGTTATGGCCAATACAAAATACTGGAATTCATTTTAAATTAGGTATAGGCAACTATTAACTGTAATTGCTGTAGCATTATATATAGCACAACATAAATATTTAAATCACTACATATCCAGACAGAAGCCAGGACAAAACACAGAGAGAATACTTATGACATTACTCCAGGTAAAGTCAAATGATGACATTTAATATTAACAACAAAATAAATATTTAAAGTATTGCCAAGCCTATTTTTATACAGTGAACATTAACAGCATCATTTTGAAATTTTCTTTATACTAGCTAGTCACAATGTACGTTTTATCTCTGTTTTCTGTTTTATAGATACCAGATTTCATTATTAAAAGAAGCATCAAATTAATTTAACTCAATCCCTTAACTTTACAGGAGAAGGAATTGAGGCACAGAGAGAAAGATAACACAGGCAAGAAATGACAAGACTTAAACCCACATCTGCTAAATCTCTGTTCAGTGCTTTTTACACTCACTTTGCCTCATTTCAATTGGGTTTTCTATGTTGAACTGTGCAAGCTGTCGCATGGGATACAAATGAATAAGGTATGCATTTGGCACTGAAGATGTTTAAAAGTGAGGAGGTGTTTAAAAGTAAAGAATGAGACAAATACATGCATTATTAAAATTTTGGAGTAAAGTGGTTTTTAAGAAAAGAACAAAGCAAATGCATTCAGAGTTCAAAGTGCAATCTTATTGGTTTAGGTGTGTCAGGAAAGACCTCAACGGTTGTGATTGAAAGCTGCCTTAGATGATGGACAGAAATTAACCATGAAAAATGTGTTCCATAGTGGGATTAATGGACCAACAGCAGGAAGGAGGAGAGAGGTTAAAATGAGTATTTTGCAGTAATGGTAAGAATAGATTATACTGAAGAGTGAAGAAATAGCTTGACAGAAGCTGGAAAAATAAATTGTGTTCATATTTGAAAGTTGAAAATATTTGAAGTACATTTAAAAATTAAAAGATGATGAATATGTAGGATGGGTTCCAGTTGGCCCAGAAAGGTATACAAAATTATTTAGAAGGTTATTAAAGCATTCCATGAAAAATTCAATGAAGCCTGAACTAGAGTGAAGGCAGAAAAGTTAATAGAGGCCAATGAAACACTTGAAGAAAAATAACTTGAGTGAAAAGTAGTTATTTTATTTATTTATCATAATTGGTAATACACTTACATAGTTCATAAATAAAAATAATTCATAAACGGATACAAGAAGTTTGCTCCCGTACATGCTACCGTCTACCCATCTATCTTTGCAAAGATAATTATTTTTATTAAACCTATGTGAATAAGTGCTTCTTCCTACAAATATGTGTAAATAAGACTATAAATTCTTATTTCCCTTATTATGCAAATGAGATTATATTATATATACTATCCAGCTCATTGACTTTAAAAAAAGTAATGTATTGAGGTGAACCTTAAATAATATAAAATAAACCATTTGAAAGTGAACAATCCAGTGGTATACATAGAACATTCACAATGTTGCATGACCACCACCTCTATTTCTGAAACATTCCTGTCACTCCAAAGTAAAATCCCTTACCCATTAAGCAATTGCTTCCCATTCTCCCCTCTCTCCATACCTTTGGCAAACACCAGTCTGCACTCTGTCTCTGTTTTTCTTTTATTCTGGATATTTCATAAATATGGAATCATGTGATATATGACCTGTTGTGTCTTGCTTCTTTCACTTAGTATAACATTTTCAAAGTTCACTCATGTAATAGCTTGCATCAGTACTTCCTTCCTAATTATGGCTGAAGAGAATATTCTAAGTATATACAAGAATTAATTTATCCATTCATTGATGGACATTTGGGCTCATTCCACCTTTTGGCTATTCTGAATAATGCTGCTATGAAAATGGGTGCCCATGTACTTGTTTGAGTACCTCTTTCCAAGCTTTGGGGTATATACCTAGGAGTGTAATTGTGGGGTTGTATGGTAATTCCATGTCTACCTTCTTGAGAAACCACCAGACTCTTTGCTATTAATTCTTTACAGTTTATGAGCATCTCTCTCTATGAGTATATAGAAACCTTTCTCATTACACTTTTTTGTTTACGAAAAAGGTTGCCCTTTTGTGCACCATTGCACAGTTGTGGCTTATTTAACTAGTCCCTTATAGATGGATATTTGGATTGTTTTCAGTTCCTCGTATTACAAATCATGCCACAAGGAATACAACTGTGCATACTAAATTTTGTATGATAGTACCTATAATACATTTTTCCCAGAAGTGAGGTTGCTGGATTAAGAATAGATGCATTTTTAATTTTAGTAGACGTTGACTTATCATTCTCCCTAGGAATCATCACTTTGCTTTCCTACCAACAATATATGAGGGCGCTTCTATCTCCCTCCAGCAGAGGGAGTTAACGAACTTCTGAAGGCTGCAACCTGCAAGGTAAGAAACAATATCTCCACATAGGTTCATTTTGCATTTCTCTTATTTTGACTGAGGTTAGGTGTCTTTCCATATGTCCAGGGGGCTATTTTATTGCTTATTCTGTGACCTATTGGTTCATGTCCTTTTCCCCGTTTTTTTCTATTAGGTTTTGCTGCCTTCTTTTTATTTTTTTTTTTATAAACTGTCATATCAGAAAGATTATTCATTTATCTATGATTTGAGATGTAGATATTTTTATTGATTTATCATTTGCCTTTTCCATTTATTATATTTTCATTTTTATTGGCTTTTAGGTTTGGAGTCAGAATTAAGAAGGCTTCCTGGCTTATAATGGAATTCTCTAAAATTTTCTTCTATGATTTATATGCTTAATGTTTGAATCTTTGATACATTTGGAGTTTATTCTGGTGTGCTGTTTGAGGATTTATCCAATTTTATCATTTTTCTAGAGGACTACCCAGTTTTCCAACACCATTTAATAAAAGAATACATCATTATCTTATTGATCTGAGTCGCCACATTTTAACATACTAAGATCCCTTGTGTAATTTGGACCTATTAATGGGTTTTCTATTCCGCTGCATTGGTTGATTTGCTTATTCATATACGAGTACCACACTGCTTTAATTACTGAGGCTTTACACTTAGTTTCAATAGGGTTCCTGGCCTTTTTCCACCAATTTTCCTGCATATTCTTGCCTGTTGATACTATCCATATGAATTTTACAATTATCTTGTTTAGTTCCAGAAATTTTTCATTAATAATTTAATTGGAATCACATGTAATTTACAAAATGACTTAGAGAGGCTAGACACATTTCTGATGCTGAGCCTACCATCCCTAAAACATAGCATGTTCAAGGAGTCTTTTGTTTCCTTCAAAAATGTTTTAGAATTTTCCTCATATAATTACACATGTTTTTATTATATTTTCCCCAGATGTTCTATCTTTTGGTTGCTATTGAAAATGGGTTCTTATTTCCAATTATATTTTCTAATTAGGTGTTGTTTGTTTTCATGAAAGCTATTGATAAATTATATCATTTAGACAGAAACTTTTATTTTGATTATATTGAGTTTCCAGTATACAAACATATGAGTTGCCAAATAATAATAATTTAACCTCCTCCTTTCCAAATCATATATGTCTAATTGTTTTTCTCTTGCCCAATTTTGGGTCAAATATTCTCAGACACTGTTACAAAATATTCTTGGTAGTGGGCATCTTTATAATTTCCTGACTTTCATAGGAATGCCTCAATTATATTCTTATTGTATGATATATAGATTTTGTATTAAGGTAATTGGGGGCATAAACAAAGCAAACAAACAAAGTGTATGTGTGTATATTTGTGTGCACAATTTGGACAAAATATCCTTCAACATTGTTCTTACTATTTTTATTAAGAATGAATATTGAATTTTGTTAAGTACCTTTTTAACCTCTTTGATGATGACGACCATACGATATATTCTTCTGTATATTAATGTGAGTAATTTTACTAATTAAATAATAATAAAATTCTTTAAGATGTGGAATGTATATGTCTATGCTTCATTTTTCTTAAAGTACCTTTATATTATGTTATGCTTAATTTCAGATTGTTGCATTGATATTTATAAATTAAGATCAATTTACTTGACTTGCTTTATTTATATAATCCTCATTAGGCATTCTTAATCGTTTCATTTGCTTCCAAAACCATTTATAAGATATTTTTCTTTTATGACAATCTGGGACAATGATGTAGTATTAAAATGAACTATTCTTTAATGGTTTGGCTGCATTCCTTTGTGAAAGTTTCTGAGCCTGATGCATTTCATGCCAGGGCAGCGAGGGCTGGGGGGAGGTCCTTTTGTACTTCTTTATATCTTTCCTAAAATTGGAAATCATTTTTTTTTTACTTTATCATTTAATTGGTTTTAAATTTTTAGTTTTATAGAGTTGTATAATTTAGATTCATATTTTTATGTCTCCTTTGCTTGTACTTTTTCTTTTTTTATAATTTCCTATTTTATTTAATATTCTTCATTATTTTCTTGATTACATGATCTAATGTTAACAATCTTGCATTTTCAAAGTACCACCTCTTTAATTTAGTTAGTCTTAGTGATATTGTTCTTTCTTTTCCAATTAATTAAATTCAACTTTTATCTTTATTAAGGTTACTATTTGGAATACAAGTTTGACTGAAATATATCTTCTTACATTACCTAGTCATGTGGCCAAGACAAGCCACTAATCTCTCTGAATCTCAGTTTCCTCATCTGCTAAATGGAAATGCTAACAGTAACTATCATGTAGGATTAAATGAAAATAGATGCCCACACATACACTGAGATACCTACAAATTTATGGGCATTCTCTCTCTCTCTCTTTTTTTCCTATCTATCTTTTTATCTATCTATCTTTCTATCTATCATCCACCTATCTATCTATCTATCTATCTATCTATCTGTCTGTCTTGTCTGGCAGTTAGCAGTCACCTAACAAATGCCAGAAATTACTGTTGTTGTTGCTATTAGCAGCATTATTATTATATAGTGTGGCTATTGATTAACTACATTAGGCTAATATTTAATTTCCTATACTTTTGAATATTTCAGTTATTAGGAAAATGATCAATATGCTTGAGTCAATTTTTATTATCATTAAATATTTTTTTAAATGACTGAGGTTTCAATTTTTTCAAAGATTATTCTCAAGCCTTTTGAATATTTGAATTGTGCATTTTGAATTTTAAGGAGTTTTCAGTTTCATAATTTTATTCTTACAGAATAGTGCTGTGCAGCTGTAAAAGAAGTCACACTTTCTTCTTATAAGATTTGATTTTTTAGGTATGGGTTACTCTGTTGTTTTAATCACCTTCTGCTAAAACTATCATTGTACATGGAATATAGTGTCATATAATTAACATATTTTTCCAAATTTAAGTTCTTTCATTTCAAAGAACTAACTGCCTTGCATGATGGTTTCATTTGTCTAAAACTTGATTTCAGATCAGTCGTGCCACTCGGATGGCAATGTATCAAATATTTCCTCAGCCCTTCAGCAAGCCTCCTATTTACAGATTGTTCCCCAGGGATTAGTTGTATGGAGCACTGACTAATCTTCAAGAATATGGCAAAGTCACATAGCTACAGAAGTTGAGAAGAAGAAAACTTGGCTAAGAAAAACAGCTGAAATTTTTTAAAAGATAAGAAATGCAGAGAATAACACAGAATCCCAATGTATGACAGAATGTTTGTTCTGTTTTGGAATGCCTAACTCAGAAATGTGTTAAATGACAATGAAATTTAACAAAGTGAAATAGAAGAATATTTCATGTTTTGAAATAGCCCCCTTGCCCATACACACACACACACACACACACACACACACACACACACACACACACACATCCTTTAGGCAATAACCTGGGCATTAAAACCAATATCCCAATATTTTAAGTGTGGTATGAATGAAACTGATTAAAGGTTTTATTATGAATTTGTTGTATATTTTGACATGACTCTAATAGTATCTAAAGTCTGTCTTATTGCAGATTGCAGTAAGTCTGTTCATACTGCAGATATAGATACTTAAATTAAAATTATGGAATCTGTAATCAAAGAAAGGAAAGTGACATTGGAGGTAACAAAAAAGAAGTTGTATTGAGCTAAATTACATCAGTTGGAAATTTAGTTTTGGATCCAAATTTGAGCCATAATGATAAAAATAATAAAACCAGGGAAACATCGCTTGTGTACTTTTAAGGTCAATAAGTTTTGAAAATTATGCAAAATAATTTTCTGGCTTCTGAATGTATCTTTGTATAAAATGCACCCATTTAATTCCATGGTTGTAGTGATTTAATAGTGCCCCTCCCCCCCCCAATTCCTTTCTTCCTGGAACTTCAGAATGTGACCTTATTTTAAAAAGGGGTTTTTGCATATGTACTTAATGGTAAGGATTGAGCTGATACATACTGGATTAGGATGGGCTCTGAATCCAATGAAAGTGTTCTCACAGGGGACAGAAGAAGACCCACAGACACCCACAGGGAAGAATGTCATGTGAAGACAGACATAGAGATTGGAGTGAGGCAACCACAAGCCAAGGGGCAGTTGGAGCCACCGGAAGCTGAAAGAGGCAAGCAAGGACTCTTACCTGAAGCCTCTGGGAGTGAGCAGGGCCCTGCTGGCAGATAGTGGACCTCTGACTGCCATCACTGTGATAATTTGTTACGACTGTGGTAATTTGTTATGACAGCCCTGGGAAAATAATGTCATGGTTAAAGGCTCTAGTTGAGAAAATACATCTCAACCACATCATTTTAATTTTTCAATGTTGTATTGCTTGTAGGTCCAAATTTTGGCCCAACTTGGAACTCTGAGTTCCAATGACACATATTAGTTTCTCTATAATGCCACTATATGAGAAAAGAACTAATGACAATGTGAAGTGAGTCTGTAAGAGAATGACTGAGAGGAAAATGTTTCATAATATATATAAAAAAAAATGAGGTCCAGAAATTTTTTAAATGGGAAGACTTAACTAGGGTATTGATAAACCACATCATATCATTTTATATCTGTAGAAGGAGAGGAGATCATGTAGAAAAGAGGGAATATCTCACATAAATGGATGGGAATGAGAGAGGAGCAAATTTTAGTTTGCTGTAAGGACCACTACTAACCGTAGGTAAAACCAAGTACTGAGTTCTGTCAACAAAGTGTTCAAGCAGAGGCAAGACAAATGAGATTCCTGGGTTAGGAGGGCGGTTGGAATTGACTCATTCATGCATGCATGTATTCATTTATTCATTTTTCATCCTATCAACAAGCAGCAACTAAGTCTGATAACTTATTTCCCTCTCTGCTCTCAGATTCCACAATTCCTCGAAATATTTTAGACTCAAGGAGACAAAGTAGCAGCCTGAACATTGGTAAGTAACTATATCACACTAAAAGCAAACAAAATTATGAAATATTTATCTACAACATTGCTCTTAAGTTAATATCTTTATATTTTTAAGGAATTTTCATGAATAAGAGCATTTGTTCTTCTGTCTCATGAGCATCTTTTAAAATTCCAGGAGAAGTTAACAATTGTTGTAAAACCATAGGACGAACAGTATAAAAATTACTTGAATGAAACTATTAAATACAGATTGGAATGCTAAAAGACTGCACAAATTCAATATCTAAGAGATCATTACTGAAAAGATGAGCAGATAGAGTGATGAGAAACACAATTGTCAAGTTGGAAGATGGCAATTATTAATTGTTAGAACACCTGGTGCCTCTGAAGTAGTTTTCAGTCCTTTATCAGTTATAATTTTTTCACTCGACTTCATTTTAAGTGGGCAATTTTCCTTATATCACCAGTGAGAAAACCAACACAGAAGAAGAATTAACAATTTATTACATCCTACAGCAAATGAACCACAGAAGAAAGATTTGGACCCATAATTTATTTCCTCTGTGTTTTAATAACCTAATCTTATATTCATTGGTTGGACTTTCATGTAAACTAGACAGAAAGGATGATTATTATGTAGCCTGCAAATATTTATTTCTACTAAGGGTGAGTCCATCAAAGAAACGATGTAATCAGTCTTGTATAATTCCTGGAGAACTTGGGGGTGTTGGTCTCAAAATTACACATAAAATTATTTGTGCCATCACAATGTTTATGACACATTCAAAGAAACTTAGAATTCAACTTCTCACTCTTCCAATCAGAATTTTTCTCAATTCAAAAAGATGTTTGGATTTATTGTGATGAACTATAAATGCAACTTTGGATTAAACCTAGATACTGTAATAGGATGCAGAAAGTTAAGGAGACACTGAATTATTCTTGAGCTACAGAAAGTTACAGGGAAATTTACCAGATCTGTTAACTCTGGAGGAGTTTTTCTTTTCTTTTCTTTTCTTGTTGAAAGCTTGAACTATCAGTAATTGTGTGATTTTAAGCAAGTTCTTAGCCTCACCTTGCCTTGGTTTCCTTATTGATAAAATAGAGAAAAACAGCTCTGCGCTAAAGCACTATGCAGAGTACAAAGCCCATCGAAATCTCTTAGCAATTGTAAAGTACTATTTTAGCCATAACTTTATTTCAGTTTTTAATATTAGAATTTTGTAACATACACTTTAAAAATGAAACTAAGTATTTTTAATTTTGTCAGGATAAATCAAATGCCTCATAAGGCAGAATTTCTAAAATGGCCCTCAAAGTTCTCCCACCCTTATCCCTAAAACCTGTGAATGTAACATCACTCATGATTATGTTATGTTATGTGGTGCAGTTGACCTTAAAATAGGGCAACTATCCTGGATTGTCCATTAGGGCAGCTATCCTGGATTGTCCACGTGGTAACAGGAGCCCTCCGAAGCAGGGAGCTTTCTCCTGCTGGTGGCAAAAGAGGAAGTTGGAAAGTATTAAAAGTATGAGCAAGACTCTGCTGTGGCTGCTTTGAAGGCGGAAAACCACATGAACAGAAATGTGCTGTAGCCACCAAAGCTGAGCCTGCAGCCAGCCAGGAAACAGCGACCGTAGTCTTAAAACGGCAAAGAACCAAATTCTGCCAACACACTGAAGGGTCTTGAAGTAGATTCTTCCCAGGCCTCCGGTTAAGAGCCCAACTCAGTTAACACCTTGATTTCAATCTTGAGACTGGAACAGAGAACCTAGTCAGCACCCCCCAGACTTCTGATCTAAAGAAAGTGTGAGATATTAAGTAAGTGTTGTTTTAAGTTGTTAAGTTTGTTGTAATTTATTAGGTAGCCACAGAACTAACACACCACGGTTTTGTCTATTTTGTCAACATATAACTTTTTTAGACCCAAATAAAGCTTGAAGATCAAATAGATTTAACATGAAAATTTAACTTACTAATTGGATGTGTAGAATTTTCATCTCAGTTAAAATATTGGGTTTTAGAACGGAAAGGGAATTTCGGGACTATATCATTGAAGATTAAGAAAATATGGCTGAAAAGAAAGGAAGATTTTCCTTGGCTTGGTGATTTTCGTCCTGTGGGATCTGTTCTTATAGGCTGTGAAGAGTTAGTAAAAGGGGTCTGCAAATCCAAATGTCCATCGAATGTCACCTGTAGCTGAAATACTTGTATTTCTGGCACATTCTGCAATTATTTATAGATGTGCTTTCTATTATTAAAATGCAATATAACAAGAGAATCAGTTGTAAATTTTCCTTATTCATCTGTCATTCAACTTCTGCTGAACGTACAAAATACTCCCATGGGAAGGTCTATCTCATAGCTACACGCTATAGCCACAAATTCATAGCCCTGACTTATGACATGTATCTGCTGGTCATTCAGTGGGACTTTTAGAATTCCAGATCATGTAATTCATGAACTGCCCATTATGCTGGAGTGCCTCATTCGTCTGCAGAAATGACATCTGTTTTATTGTATTTGCACTTTAACATATCCTTGTAATGGGTTAGATACTCCCAATCCATCTCCTTAGAACTGTTGCTGGTCACTACTATTTCTGACCACTCTGACTTTTCAAAATACTTAACTTCTAAAAGAAAAAAGGTGCAAGTAAATAAATAAATCATGCAGTTTTGGATGGGCCAAATCAGACAGACACAATGAATTTGAACAATAAAAAATAATTAGTAAGAAACTCTTCTGGTTTGGAGTCAACATTTTGCAAATGCTTTCTTTTCATATAAATTATGATAGGTCAAAAAGAAAACTTTTGTGCTTATAAAATATTTGTTTCTGAGATAGTTATTTTTATGTCTGCTTAACATAAAGTAAGAACTAGACTATTCCTCTTTAGATCCCATGATATGACTGAACAAAGAAAATCTCATGTTCACAGAGCTTCACTCTTACTATACTGAGTCAAATGTTTTGAGTGTTGACTTTGGATACTTCAAGAAACTGTCATTTTTACTGACTATTAATTATTCTGTAATTTTAGTTATTTACAAGCACCTTAAAAGCTAGCACACCTTAATGAACTGGATGAGGGGAGAGAATATAATCAAATACAATATAGGGAGCTTTATTTCAGGGATATTTATCTTCAGAGAGACTGGGTAAATATTTAAATAATTTCTTGCCTCAATCCAAGCTACCCAATACTTTTCTATTTAACAAACTTATGGCCATAAACTTCTGCCTTGGAGCACAGATAAAAGGGCAAATAGACCTGGTTTGGGGGGTCCAGTATTTCTTCTTATAAACTAACATTAAGTCACTAAATCTCTTTAAACCTTAGGTTTCTTTGCTTGTAAAATAATGTAATAATAATTACTTCATATTTGCCATAAGGATAGAAGGAGACAGCATTTTCAGTTGCTTATAGTAGTGCCAGCATATTGCTAATTAATAATTGCCATTATCTGAAAACCAAAACAGAGTTGCTTTTAATAAATAATCATAGACTCCTATCCAAAGGCATCCCCAGCTTGTAGCACTGATTGTCACCCACCTCACCTCTGCTACATCACTTCTAGGATGAGGATGCCTGCTATTTCACAAGACTGTGAATTCCATTCCAATTGTCCTTCCAGAAAATTCTTTCTTGCAGTCTGCCTATCTGTTGTATTTACTGGTCCTATTTCTCATTCTATCAAAAAGCAGTTTGAGCACACCTTAATTAGTATTATTTTTGTATTATTTTAGGACTTCCTAAACCTAAACCCTCCATCTCATTTTGAATTACCATCTAAATTAACAAAATGTAAAAGAAGCCAACCGTTATATTGCAGATTTGCTTGTCACCTCCGTATCTCAGCACACTATGCACCCTGGATTCACTAAAGTGGTTGGTGAGGCCTGCAAGGATGATTGGATGTTGATGTGTCAGATTCCAAGGCACCAGGGATTTTATTTTAGATGCATGACAAAAAGCGACGGAAGTCAAACCTTCTAAAGATGCTGTCGTCGTTCCGGCCAGCGTAAGGAGAGGTGTTTTCAGAACCTCAGCAGCACCAATCCTGTCAGGCTTTAGCCACCTCTTACTGACTTTTCACTTGGGCAGTGGAAAGAACAGAATCCTCTCAAATGTGTGCTTCTAGGATTTACTAAAAGGGAGCAACAGAATCAAATAACATACAGATTAAACCTCCATGCACTTTGTGTATAGAGAAAACTGTAAATTTGTTGACTTCACGGAATTTACAGTCATTAAACAAACTTGAGAGACTTCGCATGGTGAAGGAATTCATACAGAATGAGGGGTTTGACCTTCCTGACATTGTCTGTCTTTTATCGGTTCATCTTATCTTTGTGAAATTGATCATTTGCAGTCCCATTTCTTTAATTAAAATAACTTAGCTACCTTTATCTTTAAAAAAAAAAACACATGAAACTTAATCTACTCAAGACCATCTCACCAAGTTGACTTTTATGCATAGTTTCACTCTCCAGGTCTTTGAATCACAGTTCTTTCAGGCTGTCCCCCCGTTTTAACTGTGTTACCTGGTCATACCTTCCTCTCCCCTTAATCTTAAACCCTTGGCCTTCTATGGTTATGTACATGGGCTTCCTTTAGTTGCTTCATGTACATTGCAGCCTGCTTGGTATTTTTAGGCATCCAATGATTTCCTTATTAACACTTATGGCAAATGTGATTATTTTATTCATGCCAATCTTCCATACTAAGCTTTCATCTCTGTGAATCTGGGACAACTTCTGATATTTTAATCTATGGTATCTCAGTGCCTAACACAATGTGTGGTGCGTAGTAGGTAATAAAATGAATGAAAATGTCTGCTTGTATCTATCCTCTTTATTATTCCCCAGGAAGAAAATTTACTATGTTTTTCAATTTTACAGATTATATAGCGTATTCACAGCTCACATTAATGAAGCACTTACAGAGTGCCAGGCTTGTTCTTGCATGCTTTATAGAATAGTAGTTAAGAAATTAAACTGTAGAATCTGGATTTGTCATGTATCCATGGAAAAATTACTGAACTGCGAAGTACTTCAGTTTTCTCATCTGAAAGGAGACAGTATGGATTAAATCACAAAATTGTTGCAAAACTTATATAAATTTATATATATCAAGTACCTAGAATAAGGCTGGCAAATAGTAAGCAGACAAAAATTTTAGTTTATAAAATTATCACTTATAAATATAACATGTGACAGATAACCTTGATTGACCCTGGGGATACAATGGTAGTAATATATAGTCTCTGAATTAATAAGTTCAAAATATGGTAAAATATAGCCAAAATATAATAAAAGTGTAATATGTGCTGCAATATAAGTATATGCAAAGACTATGGCAAACAAAGGAAGATATAATTATTTTCAATGAAGTATAATATCTTGAAGGACCTATTCATCCATGAGATTTCTAATTTTTTAAATAATCACTCTTCTTTTTAATTAGGGAAGTTGCAGGTTTATAAAAAAATCATGCCACATTCTCATTTGCCCTCACTCCCCCCCACACGGACAGACAGTCTTCTATATTCTTAACACATTGCATTAGTGTGGTAACTTTGTTACTATTGATGAAATAGTATTATTATAATTATACTACTAATTATAGTCCACAGTTTATATTAGTGTTCATTGTTTGTGTTGTACAGTCTTATGGTTTTTAAATTTTTATTCACTTTTTTATTATACTTCAAATCCTACTTTTTAAAGAAATTTTATTGAATTATGATGCAAAAATTATGCCAAAGATAAGTTTCCTGCTCAGGGAATTTTTACAACTCCCATTACATTAGATGAGTGTTTACTATTTCTGAACTGAATATAAAAGGAATTAAACAGCATAGACTCTTTTGTCCTTGGTTTCTTTCATTCAAAATTTTGTTTGTGAGATGCATTAGTATTATCACAAATGGTGATGGTTTATTCATTCTCATTGATGAATAGTTTTGCCTCTTGTGTCTATTTTTACATATATTATCCATTCTACTATTGATGGACATTTGTTTTGTTTCCATTTGGAGGTTATTATGAATATTATGAATATTCTTGTATATGTCTTTAGGGCCACATACGTATATAATTCTGATGCAAGGTCATAGGCTTGTTCAGATTTAGTAAATCTACCAAACTTCCAACTTAGTTGTACAGACTTACATGATGGTCATGAGTGTAAGTGAGCTACAGCCGCTCCAATTCTCACTAGCACTTGGTAAATTTCATATCACCCTTGAATGTCTCCATTTATGAAGTTCTTAATGAGACTTTTTTCTCATGAAAAAATTAATCTTTAATTTTAAAAGAAAGATGTATTGGTGGTCACCTTTGTTTTCAGATGTTTCTAATATAGTTGTTGATTTCTCAGGAAATGTCACAATTTTAAATCTGACTTCTCATGACTTGCGATGTTGTTGACATTTTTGAGATAGCTTCTTAAACCAACCTCTTCATATTTAAGCATATCTATTAGTTATATTATCCTAAATTTTAATCTTAAAATATTTATTATCTCAAATAATTTGAGACACTGAGAGGAGTATTATTTCTAATCCCCATAGAAGCTAGTGAGCAGAACCTGAGGTTGAAATGACAAGCACATCAGTGAATGATACAAAGCAGCTGCCAGGCCTCTTTAAATGCAAATCATTCACTGAGATACCAAAATGTGGAAAATATAATGCTTTTAGCAACATTGCTTGTTGAATTAATGCCCAGGTGAGTTCTTCTGAAATACTGCAGTTGTATTTTAGCAAAAACAAGAAGCAGTAAAGCAGCACCCTTATTAGGATCCAATTTGCCACAGCAGCCGTCAAGTGCTTCAATTTCTCCCAAGGGTGATGGGAAGAAAAAAGTAGGGACAGAGAAACTTAAATTAAATTCATAGTGCAGTGCACATTTGGATTTCAATATTGACATCTCTAATTACACCTACCTTCTCATCACAAGTTCATTAAGTGAAAGTAAAGGATTAAAAACTACACTACACAGTTAGAAAAATACATGGCATTCTTTCCCGGCTGCAGATCTCATCTCTTTTCCTCACATTTTATGCATCAATGATGGACATGCCCAGTGTTTCTGGAATGAGAGGATTTAATATTTCTTTAATGCACACACAAATGCACAGATATACAAATGCACAATTAGGAAGTCAGGAGACACTTAGGCATACTATTTGAAATGGATTCAGCCTAAAATGTTAAATTCAGATATCCGTCAACTGTCTATTCGAACTGCCCTGATTTATCCAGTATTAAACCAACCCGTTAACTCTCTAGGTCCTAAGCATGTCTAAGTTGTAATTACCAATAAAATTACTCATTACACAAAGTCACTTCTTGTCATCTTGCTTTGCAAACTCAAGAATGATAACTTAGACACTGGGTTATTTCCCTGCATGTAAAAGGAGAAAGTCTGGGACATTCTATCACAACTTCAATGTACAATCCTTCAGACTCAAGGTTAGCATATATCGTGTTGTGAAATGTATCTGTTTACTAATAAACAATAGGCTTTTTATACATATAAGCTAATCTTAAAGCAAGACGGTAGATATTTCCTATGACCATCGTGGTGATTTTAGAAACATGAGAAAACCTCATTACCCAATGCAGAAAATTCTTAGGATTAAAAATAAGGAGGTGAGGGGGTAAAAGGACTCATTTTGTCTTTAGCATTTACCACATGTCGTTTGTCAGGCATAAACTAACAGAGGAATGTGTGAAATTGCAAAGGAATTTTACAGAAAAGGACAGCATTTTGAGAGAAGAAAAATATTCAGAATTGTAATTAACATAGGAAATATCTTGTCAAGTTCTGTGGTTTTCATTCTTAAAGAAGAAAGAAACTGTATATGGCAAATGTCTTTTTTCTTTATGTAGTGGACCCAATTAAACTAACTTGGGATGTAATCACTGAGGCAATCTTTAACTCTTTCAGATAACTTTAGATGATTCGTACAGAGCACCTTATAATTCCTCCAGTTTCTGCAGAAGATTAATTCAATGCCCTCAACATTTAACTAAAAGCCAAAAGAATGACTTAGAATTAAAGGAAATATGACTACTACCATCTGTACTAGAAAAACTGAGGAAATTTACTGTCTTAAATTATCTCTCAAAGTTGGAGAGTGGTTTAATAGTAGAGGGATGTTTCAGCATGTGTACATGTGTGTACATGAGTGTGTGTTTGTGATTGTGTATTTATAAGGAGTAGATGGAAAAAAGGAACTCAAATCTTACAGAAGTTTATTTGCTTGTGCCAGTGACATTAGGACATAGAGATCTCCACAGCCTCTACAATCTAACAACCTTCTGAAGGTAGTATGGAAGTTCATAGAATGCCTCTTGGAAGCTATAGCCTTCAATGGAAACCTGAAGACTAAATTGGAATTAGCTGGGCCACAAGGAGGAAAAGAGCATCGTAGGCACGTGCACAAATATTGAATGTAGAAAGAGAGAACATTGATTACTTGAAGAAAGAGTGTTAGTAAGGTGGTGCACAGAATCCAAGATAACAAAAGGACAAAAGGAAGAGACTAATACTTTTGAAAAGACAGTTCAGAATCATAGCTAGAATATACTAGAAACTAATTTCCCCAGATTCAAAATATCAGGGAAGAGTTGGATGCACTTTCTCACAAAAGGAAGCATGACATGCTTAACGGGGGAGGCACAGCTTTTGATGAGCCTATAAAATATTAGTTGAAAAGAGAAGGGAAGCATTTCAGATAAGGAATATTATGCAAAAGCACCAAAGGGGGAAATATTTTTCATTTCAACTTTTTCTATATTATAAAAAAAATCTAAAACAATCATTTGCCTAGCATTTCAAGTAATAGAAATTTAACAGAAAAAATAAATGTAAACCACTAGTTGTAGTTTTAGCTTTTTAAGAAATTAAGATATTTGTGGATGTTTATATAAATGGAATTGAATGAGTAAACAATGTATTTCCCCACAGTTTCTCAAAAAAGAAGTTATCAAAGAAGTTATCTTCCTGATTTGTCCCAAAGATTGTCAAGCTCTTTACCACATCACCTAATATTTCCTTTTATCTTTACAACAGATGGTATCTTTTATTGAAAATAACATCTCAACAGATGTGATAGTACTCCAGAGTAGTATAAACAATTATAATTGAAGATGCTGGGTATGAGTATTGGAAGAAATGTTTTGATACATTTTTGAAGGGTTCACATAACGTTTTGCTGATTGCCTCTCTACTACCTGTCATGCACATGAAACATCTGTGTTCCAAGAAGCATGGAACAATAAAGAAATATCTGAATCTTCAGGACAAACACAGTATTCCCTTAGGTTACTTTCACCAACAAATTAAAAAAATAAAAAAAAGCAACAACAACAAAACAGAAACCGTTCTCAAGGAAATAATAAAAATATTCCAAGTTTTAGTTCCTTTTCTTATATATTGCCTTCAAATCCAGGTTCTACAATGTATCATTCAATTGATGCAAAACCAAGGAGAATTCATTCATTCTCTTCCTTGTGCCAGGTTTTACCTCATTGCCCATATCACCTCTGGGAGTAGCATCATTAGCATCACTTGTCGGATGGAGAATGCAACATTCTAAGACATCAAAAATCAGAGTCAAAGTCTTGGTGCTTGTATGTTGTAGAAGTGGATTGCAAAATGGGCACTCTGAATCCAAACATCATGCTATTTCCACTATTAAACTTTTCATTAAACAATAGTACCTGGAGGTGATGTTTTGGGAACTAGAACATAAAAGAGGAAAGAGTAAGAACTGAAAATGAGAAAACTAGCATCAGCGGATAACCAGAAAACAAGCAGGATCTGGTTTCCGAAGAAGTAAACCTCACTTTCCTATAGATATATTATCATTATTTTTTACATTAGCTAGATTGGGCTATGTGATTTCCCCAAAAATCTGTGCCCTGACTATTTCTTATCTCATTTTTTCTTTTGAGATCTGATTAGGGACAGGAACTGGAAAATGATGGAACATCCATCCAGGTGAAGATTGGTGAGGGATGAAGAGAGTCACAGCTGATGTGCAAATCAGCAGGCTAAAGTATAGGATAATATGTTAATTTATAAACTAGGTCTTAAAGGCCCTAGTAAACTGAAATGGATTTCAGAGGCACTGCAGGTGAGTGAGGATTGGAGTGAAAAGTTCAGAGAAGTTGTGGCTGGAGAGCAAGAAGGAAAGCTAGTATAATGCTTTGTCATGGGGGCCATAGCAGTTACATGAGGGCCACTGATAGAGAGGCTGAATTCAAGGATTGTGGAGTTGACCAAGAAAAAGATTAGATGCCAGTTGACACACAAACCAGGCATTGGGGCTGATGCACTGTCAAGTGTGCATGTGAAGGAAGGGCCCATTGGCACCAGGGAACCACCAGAGGGGAAGCAGGATAAGGAGAAACCACCACACTGATGGGGGAGAGGAGAAAGGAAGGGGGGGCGGGAGTTTATGTGTCTAGGTGTCACGGAGTCAACACAGTGGGAAGCTTCTGGATCAGAGAATTCCAAGGGGCCAAAGCAGTAGAATCATGTAAGTGCAGGATCTTCCCTCTTCTCCTAAGAAAATATGCTGGGCAAAGTTGGGTGAAATTTCACAGGGTATGAATATAAGCAGGTTAAATACAATCTGCAAAAAGTTGTTTATTTGGACTATTTTAAAACCATCCAGATGTGTAAGAATTTGAATTTGGCTCCAGAAGTTTTCTCTAATGAGCCCTGGCTGCTGTGAAGAAGTAAATCACACGCAGGTGGTCATATGATACTGTTATATCCAACGTCACTTAGATAAAATCCCTAAGGAAGATAGCATTTCCCAAATTAAAAAGAAAATCAAATGAGAATAGGGATTTTTGCCTTACAGACTTCTCCAATTGAAATGTGACCATGATATCTGGAGATGCAGAATCCATCCTGAAAACACAAGGCAACAAGAAAACAGCTGATGTCCTAAGCGTTAAGGTGGTTGAGTGGAAGGTGGTAAGAGGATGATTGAATTGCTGTGATGGAATTCACCTCTTGAATGGGGTAATTAACTTATACACTGTTACACCAGTACAATATGCACATGCAACAGCACATGCCACATATGATCATCCATTCATTCATCAAATACATATTGATAAATTACTCTGCCAGATACTCGAGAATGCAAAGACTGATGTGAGTCTATGTCTATACCTTCAATCAAAAAGTTTAAAGTCTAGAATGGGAGGAAAATTGCATAAATGAAACAGGAAACCACTTGTTAATTCTCTAAAACTATTTCTTTTAGGTTAGCTATTTCCTGATGCTTGTGACAAACAGGTGAATATCACGTGTAATTGGCTTCTGTCTAGTTAGTAATTGCTACATATTGTGGCACTAATATAAAATATATTTTTATGATCATAAAATTCGTATATTGATTATGTTTTAGCTATAGGATTACTTGATAAAATATTTTAATTTAGGAAGGAATAATTACCATCCAATCCAGATTATTCCAGTGGGTCCTCCAGAGACTTTTACAACCTAATAAATGGCACCAGGTTAAGACAAAAACCAAGGTACCGTCACTGATTCATTGTGCTACTTTCTAAATCTATCAATCACCAAGTCTTCTTTCCAGGTTGCATATTTAAGTCAATCAATTTTCCTGACCTTAATTTTCATATCTGAAAATCCAACTTACCATCATATTTCTCCTGCCTTAGGGCAATAAAGTATCTCCTAACCAGTCTCCAAGTTTCCACTATAGACCTACAAAATACTCTCAGAAAAACTAGATATTTTTATCTTAAAATATGAATCAGAAAATTGGTCTTCCATATTAAAAATTCTTCATAATTTTCCATTATATTTAGAGTAAATAAAAGCAATACAGTGCCTACCAGACTCAACCTGATCTGTCTCCTGCCCATATTTTTAAGTTCACTATTTAGACATATTTTTCTTTTGCATGTTGGAATATAATAGAGCTGGTTAAATTCTGCTATATTTATTTTTGGAACCAATGTTGAGTCTATTATTTATATGTTATTCATCTTGCAAATATTTTCTTCCAAGTCTTTGAATGAATTTTAAATACATTTATTGTACTATTTCTTGAACAAATTTAAATTTTGTTTAGGCAAACTTACCAACTTATTCCTTTATGATTTGTTTAGCAAACCTTGCAATAGCCCAATTAGATGACTGAATTATCCCATATTTTATTTAATGATTTCAGTTTCATCTTTTTGCATTTAGGTTTTTCATTCATTTGGATTTCTAATTTTGGGGGGGGAGGGGGTGGGGAAAGTGTTTTGGGATTGGAATTCCAAAATTACTTATTGAAGTTACTGTCTTAAGACATCAACTTTTTTTCAAATCCTAAATTCATGTGTGTATACACACATAGACACACATACACACACTGTTTTGCAACTTTCTGTTCCATTGTTCTATAGGTCTAACTTATGTCAATACTAATAGTACATAAGTTTTTAATTATTATTTATTTATCTAATATCTTATTATCTGGTAGAATAAGCCCCATCCCCTATAGATTCTTATTTTTCATTATTTTCTTGGCTAAATCTGCTCTTTTGCAATTCCATCTGAATTTAAGAAATTTTAGAATGAGCCTGTCAAGTTCCAAGACTATGATGAATTTATAATTTGGGGGAAGGAAAGATAATTGACAGTTTTACAATATTGACTCTTCCCATCTAAAAACATATGTGGCTTTTCATTTATTCAGATTTTCATTTTATGATCAACAGTTGATTTATAGTTTTATACAAAAGTTTATTGCACATTTCCTGTTTCATTTGCATGTTGGGATATTGTACCATATGCTGCTTATGTAAATGGAGATCCACTATTTTTATTATGTTTTTTTATTTATGCCAAATAGGAAAACTATCAATTTTGAATATGAGCACCTTCATTTATCTTATTATATGGCTGAACTCTTGATATCTGCATACAAATAACAGATTTTTCTCAGGGAATTTTTATGATTTTTATTTATATTTCCTTGTCTTGTTGATTTGGCTAGAAACTCTAATACTACTGATTAGTAGATATTTTGGTGAGCATTCTTATCCTGATTCCAACTGGAATGAAAATGGTTTTAATATTTCACTACCAAGGATGATTTTTATTATTACAAGACCATATATCCAAATGCATCTTCTGGTATTCTCCACCTTGCTCACCACGCTAAAGCTATACTATCATTTTCTCAAAAGCCTTTCTTATTTCAGTGCCTTTGCACATGCTTTTATTTCCTCCCTCACTTGAGTCCTTGTCCTTCATCCTTATTCATTTATTGCATTGCTGGTTTATGCTCATTTTTCAAGCCTTAGCTTCAATTTCAATTTCTCAGAGACACAATCCTTTATCACATTACTCCTTTTTCTCTCTGGCCATGATATATATTTGAATTACACTTAATATTTATCATAATATGCAATTATTCTATTTGTTTGTTTATTTGATTTTACTCTTTCTTTCTATTAGAAATTAAACTACGTGAATAATGGGATATATTAATCTGTTTTTGTATGTGTGAATATACCTCTCTTTCCTGTTATACTGGAAAATTCAAGAAATTATTTTAGTGAAAGAATGGATGAAAAGAAGACCAGAATATTTGGAATGTGTTAGGGAAGGGAACAGTGGCATAAGATGAAATTGGAAAATATAAAATAGATTAAAAAAGAAAAAAGATTGCATTTTAAGGTAATGTAATCTGTAGAAACTGTAAGCATGGTACAGGCAGGTCTAAAATGAGGGTCAGTAGTCAAATTATAGACAACTATGTGTCCCAATATATGTGTCCACCAATAATACTGAAAATGTGTTTACATTTTATATTTCACCATAAGTATTAAACAACTTTTTCCTTAGACACTCTTTTTTGCCATTAGATTGACATTAAAATACAATATTGCTAGAGTAATGCTGTATCTAATTGGTTATCTCTTTCAATTAAAAAAAAACGAATTTGTGCCTATGATTTCCTCAGTTTCCACTAATCCACAAAAAGTTAAAAACTATGTCCAAGGTTACAGAGGTTATAATGACTCCTCAAAGGATTTGTATCAAGTTTTCTTAATTCCACAAGTCATTTCCCCTGCATCTACAAGTTCAAAAACAGCAATAAGCATCAGCAAACCACAAATACAAGGGCACTTCCCAACCTTATAAAGTGCATCTATGACAAACTCACAGCTAACATTATGCTTATAGGTGAAACACTGAATTTTTCCCCCCTAAGATCAGGAGCAAGACAAGATGCCCCCTCCTGCTACTTCTATTCACCATCATACTGGATGTTCCAGCCAGGGCAATTAGGGAAGAAGAAAATAAAAGGCATCCAAATTGGAAAGGAAGAATTTAAACCATCTCTATTCACTAATGATATGATGGTATACATAGAAAATCCTAAGGAATCCATTAAAATACTATTAAAACCAATAAATGAGTTCAGAAAGATTGTAGGATACAAGATGAATAAGCACAAATCAAAGGTATTTTTATACACTGGCAATGGACAATCTGAAAATAAAATTTAAAAATAATTGCATTACAATAGCACCAAAAATAATAAAATACTTAGGAATAAATTTAACAAAAGAAATGCAAAACTTATATTCTGAAAACTACAAAATATTGTTGAAAGAAATTAAAGAAGGTCTAAATAAATGGAAAAACATCCCATGTTCATGGATCAGGCCACAACATTAAGATGACAGTACTCCCAGAATAGAGCTATGGATTCAATATAATCCCTGTCAGGATCCCAGAGAAGTTCATTGTAGAAATTGAAAAGCTTTTTCTAAAATCCTTATGGAATTGTATGGAATCAGAATAGCCAAAACAATCTTGAAAAAGAACAGCAGAGTAGGAGAATTCACCCCTCTGATTTCAAACTTACCACAAAATGATGGTAAACCAGACTGTAGTATGGGCACAGGGATAGACATAAAGATCTATAGGATAGAATTGAGAGCTCAGAAATAAACTTGTACATCTATGGTAAAATGTTTTTTGACAAAGTTGCCGAGACCATTCAATTAGGGAGAGAACAGTCTTTTCATCAAATGATACCGGAAAAACTTGATCTTCACATCCCCCCAGAAAGAAGGTAGACCCTTATCTCATACCATATACAAAAATTTACTCTAAATGTATAAAATACCTAAATATAAGAGCTAAAACTATCAAACTATTCAAGAATATATTGACACAACTCTTCATATTTTTGGATTAGGAAATGTTTTCTTTCATATGACATCAAAAGCAAAAGAGACAAAAGAAAAAATTAGATATTTTGGACATCGTATGAATTAAATAAAAACTTTTGTGCTTCAAGGACACCGTCAAATAGTGGAAAGACAATCCACTGAATGGGAGAAAATATTTACAAACCATATATCTCACAAGGAACTTGAATCTCAAGTATATAAAGAACTCCTAAACTCACTAATAAAAAGAAAAATAGCCCAATTCAAAAGCAGGCAAAAGATCTGAACAGACATTTTTCCAAGGAAGATATATAATAATCAATAAGCACATGAAAAGATGTTCTGTATCTTTAGTCATCAGGGAAATGCAATTCAAAACCACAATGAAATGTCACTTTACACCCGCGAGGATGACTAGAATAAAAAAGTCAGTTAATAACAGATGTGGTGAGGTTGTGGAGAAATTTGAACCCTCAAAAACTGCTAGTGGGAATGGAAAAGAGTGTATGTATACACAATGAAAAAATTTCCATCAGTTTCTCAAATCATTAAACGTAAAGTTATCATATAACTCAGCAATTCCACTGTTGGGTATATACCCAAGAGCGATGAAAACATATGGCCACTCAAATATCTGCACATGAATATTCATAGCAGTATTATTTGTAAGAGTCAAAAGTATATACAACCCAAATATTTATAAACTGATAAATGGATAAACAAAATGTTGTGTATCAATGCAATGTAATATTATTCAGCCATAAAAAGTAATGGAATACTGACACATACTACACTGATGAACCTTGAAAACATTACACTAAGTGAAATAAGCCAGCCACAAAAGACCACATGTTGTATGAATCCATTTATATGAGAGCCCAGAACAGAGACATTCATAGAGACGGAAAGTAGATCAGTGGTTGCTTGGGGCTTGTGGGTGGGGTTGGGTGTGGAGGGATTGGATGATAGCTAAAGGGTATGGAGTTTCTATATGAGTGAGAAAATGTTCAAATACTGACTCTTGTTAATATTGACTATGTGAATATACTAAAAACTATTGAACTGTACACTTTAAATGGTTGAATTGTGTGTTATGTGAATTATACCTCATTAAAGCTGTTAAAATAAAGAGCATTAAACAACACGGCAATCTCTCATATACAGAGCGATGAGTGCTGTCTTCGGAATGGGAAAGGGCAAAAGAAAGCATAACAACATAGGCACAGCGTCTTATAGTCTCCTATTTTCCTTCTCCTAAGCTTCATTGCTTAGGAATGACAAGGCAGATGAGGGTGTTAGATTTATCTTATCAATAAATAATCACTTATTGTTCTACTTAAGATCCAGAAAACATTCATCTATGAGAATATTTGAGCCACTTGCACAAATTGTGGGCTTATTTTGAAGCCCTGTTTCTGATCCTTGCTTATCTTGTTTGTTATTTTGAATGCTCATTGAATCTTAAACAACAGTGTGGACCAGAGATGAATAATTGCCAGCATGTCTTGCAAATGAAAATGCTCCCAAAGTTTTGGTGAGACAGTGGCAACGGAGTAGCTCTCATCAACTTGGAGCTAAATATCCCTGTATCAATTTTCACTATTGCAATTTGGAGTGGGAGAATTGAAGCATATTGGCTCTTTGTCACACTGCAGTACCAGGAATGACAGAGCCTTACAGATTAAAGCTAAAAGAAGTTTTCAAATTCTTTTTGTATACTGGAATGCTGAAGCATCACTATAAAATATACAGTATCACTTTCATTCTTTGCTAGCACCTCTTTGAGGCACAATATTTTCAAAAGATTTAAACTTAATGGAGTATTTCTACAAAAGTTCATGTCCACAGGGGAAACTCATTCATCATTACTTATTGTGTGCCACTCTCATAAAACAAGTTTAGAACAGACCTAGGATTTCAGAAGGCATGTGCAAATTTCCCTGAAGTCCAAAAGCAGGAACGAAGAATCAGCTTGGTCGCCTTTCACTTTATACTGAAACAAAGCAGCAATTATAGCAAAGTAAAAGAGGTGGGTCATCTACCCCAATGCAAGCAAAGCATATTTATAATACTGTCATTGTACATTTAAATTTATTCTGTAGCAGCAAAAAAAAGATTTGTCCGTTTTACAAGCAACTGTACATTTATTGGAATAACAATATTTTATTTTAATATTTACTTTGCTTTTTGTTCTGCTATCATTTTCCCCTAATTAACTAAGAAATGTAACTTGGCTATGATTAAAAATGAAGAAATAGTAGTTCATCCAATCCATTTGGTTGATTCATCTTTTGTGCTGTTAGGTCAATTTGCTATTTTCAGTGCTGCAATATATCGCAAAAGTTTATGTAGCGGAACTTGGTTAATACCAAATACCATATGTCAAAGTAGTTAATTGAAAACTTCTTTAGACTGGACTTCAAATATTTTTGCATCAGCTAAAACTGTTGGGATTTACACAATCATGAGAAACCAGGCGTACCTGAATTTTTGCTAATTTAACAAAAGAAGAAAAATATATTTTCAAAAGCTTAGCCCTTCTACTCTATGACAGAAAAGCAGTTCTGAAAGGGGGAAAAAACTCACCAAGCTTGTATTTTGGTTGCTAACACTAAAAGGCAGAATATTTCTTATTCTACTGCTTTGTTCCAACTGGAAGGAAGGTTCATCTTAACTAGATTTTTAAATTTAAAATATATTTAGGCAAACAATCCAAAAGACAAACAAACAATAAATAGTGCAAAAAATGTCTAAAATGAAAAATATATTTCCTTCCTAGGCCTTTTCCCCAATATAACCACTCTTTTCAACATATTGGCTGTCCTTCAAAAAAATACCACACAACATCCTTTACACAAACGGAAGTGTAATGTGCAAACTGCTTGTCATCTTGTTTTTCATATTCATATTCGTATTTTATTAATCATTAAATATGGCACAAATAAAATGTGTAGAAAACTTTAATGTTGAGATAATGAATTATTGTAAAAGGAACCACAGTGTAATCATCATGCAATTCAATAAATACAATATCATCAACACACACCCACACACACATGCACACATGTACATACATGCACACACTCACAAACCCTTCCAAATAAAATTGTAAGCTGTCCTCTTTCTTTTGGTAGCACTAAGCTGAATTTTATGATAATCACTTCTTGATTTTCTCCATTATTTACTCTCTGTATATGATCACTAAATTCGACAATTAGTTTTGCTTGGTTTTGAATTTTATTACATTTATTCTTTCACTTCCCATTATTTTTTTGTTTGTTTACCATGAGTATTTCAGATTCAAACACATTGTATATAGCTATGCTTCGTTCATTTTCTTTGCTGTATAGTATTTCATTGGAACAATAGAATGCAAGTTATTTATCCATTCTCTTGAGTGTGGTTTCTCATATTGACACTTACTTGTATTACATGCAACATTGCTATGCAACTTGCATTTTAAAAATTTATATAACTTGAAGAACTTTTGATATTTGTGGGTATACAAACATACACATATGTAATAGTATATAAATACATGTGATACAGTGGTTTATACACATGATATACACACGTATAAACTATAAATGCTTATATACAATTACATGCATTATATATATAGATATAGATTATATAGATATAGACAGATATAGATAGATATAGATAGATTTCATGTAACACAAGAATATTCTTTTAAATGGCT
This sequence comes from Choloepus didactylus, assembly GCF_015220235.1. Lineage (NCBI taxonomy): Eukaryota > Metazoa > Chordata > Mammalia > Pilosa > Megalonychidae > Choloepus > Choloepus didactylus. Next base: position 85,339,634 of record NC_051318.1, on the reverse strand, counting down.
GCATAGTTTCCATTTTGTGGAAGTTTCCCATGCCATGTTTTCCTTACTCAGTTTTCTCAATTTTCTCAGCTTCATATTTTTAGGGATCCATCCTGCCAACCAGCGGAAGCAAATGATTCCCTCCTTCTCTCCCTATAGAAATTCTTCCATTACATGGCCCATTCACTCATGCTGTAAGGAGAAACTGATTAGGTGAACTGATCTGTGCTATAGCATCAACTCCTGACAATAGATTGTTGCACAGCATTTCTAAATATTAGCCCTCAGTATATTACCTTGTGCAGCCTTCTGCTCTGTGTGCCCTGAAGACAAGTGTGCCATCCTCTGGCATTATTGTTTTATCTGCATTAAGAAAGAAAGCAGACTCTCTGCAAAATGATAGTTATGACCAGTGGTTAAAATATGTCTCAAATGGACTCACGAGAAGAATAAGTAATGGTAAATGGTAGCTGTGAGGAGTGGAGATGAAGGTCAAGCAGTAAAATCAATTTTTAACAAATATTTTCCAAATCTCTCAATATGTCACCTATATATTGGACCTGAATAGAGCTCTTGCACTTAGAGAATAGCCTATGCTTTCCTAAGAAATACTTTAGCAAAAGAAAAGAGTAACAATTGTGTTTTATTGCATAATTGCCTTTTCTTATTTTTTATTTGTTCGTAAATTACAATAAAATAAGCAGTTGCACATATTTTTCTTTACATAGCAGAAAACTTGAGACTGATTATGACAACAATAACTGGGGAAAAAAAGAAATAAAACCACGTGGAGGAAAAATATATGGTAAAAATAGGATAACCATTAACAATAAGAAAATCCAAGTTAAGTAATGAGAAAGTAGGGCATTAAAATAAAGTGATTGACCATAAAGAAACATTAACAATTATTATATGAAGATGGTACCTGTGGTATGTTTTCCTTTCCAAAAATTTTGAGTTCACTCCCCTAAAAATAATTGGGTGAAATTAACACCCAATTTATTGGCTGACACTAATAAATCCTGATTGCCATTCTTACATTTTATCTGGTGTTACAAACACACACTTTACTAATTTATACTTCTCATTCTGTAAAATACATCATTATATGTGTGCAGAGGATTTGCTTATAACAAACTTAAGCTAAGTAAGAAAGTAATTAGGTGGTCTAAGGAACTTTCCTAATAGATAAGTGAGTAACCATCAGTAACTGAGAAAACTGTTCTCATGATTAAAATAGTATTCTTGACAGTATCAGTGATCAGCATGAAGCACCAGTAATCAGTATTACTCAAAATGAAGTTTTGTACTCTACTTTAACCAGTCATGTGAAATCCCTATTCATAACAAAGCTGTACAATGGTTCAGGAGACATTCTCCCCTTGGTTCCTTCATGTGCATATTTACCCACGGGAGGTAAAGTAATTATGGAAAAATGTAATCAGCTAACAACTTACCTTTTTCCCCTTTTCAAACTCTTTGTGGGGCTAAATTCATCATCCAAACATTGGCCCTCCCTCTTGCCCATCTCATGCACATAGCTGAATCAGCCCTGAAATACCTTTTGTAAGGCGAAAGTCATGGAACAGCTGCATTAAAGTAAAATGAGAAGATTGATGCCCTGGTCTTGCCTGACAGCTCTGCTCCTATTAGGTTCTCGAGATGGCAGGATAAAGCCCTGGGCAGCACAGGCTATGACAGGCATGGACTTGACCTATTTCTGTTATTTCCTTTGCAAGTTGGCTGGCATTGTTAGCAATTTCCTATCCATCGATGAGATATCTCTAAGGCACGGCCAGGGTTAGGATTTAATATAGTAAGCAGAAAATAATGATAATAAAAAAGAACAAATAATGAATTACAGAAGGAATCAAATTCATTCAAATGAAACATTTTTAAATTCCATGTATGTTTAAGAAACCCAAATCTTACATTCGTTTCTCATTTCTTTTAAGACTCTGACACGTCATTTGAGATGTTATCACCTGTCCAGGAATGTCATGATTTTCTCTGCCCATCAAAACACTTAGTAAAGAAAGCCAATCATTTCTTGACCTTATCTGTCAATTGCTTTTTCCCCCCTTAATGTAAAATTCTGCATATTTTGGAAAACATGGAAAACTGATTGTGAACTGTTTTAAAAATAAACATTAGTAAGCTATATGCTTAGGTTGATCTATTGACCTGGAAAAATGCGTTTTTGAATCAAGCTGTATTACATAATAAAATTTTTCTGATTATAAAATACAGTCATAATGTTTACTATTACTTCTTGAGTTATTATGAAGTTTGGTTTTCTGCATCCAAAATGTAAGGGTCATAAGATTGCGTCTACTTAGTTCACTATCTTTCAGAAATCATTATTAAACACTTGTTATGTGTAAAGCCTCAAGCATACCATACATGGTTGTACAAATTTAGTGCCTGCACTTAAGGAATTTATGCTGTAATAATTGAGATTTGAACTTTGAAGAACATTTCCATGCAAAATAGTATGTGGTGTTGAGATGTACTCCCACCTCAACTGTACTCCCACCACCCCTTCTCTGAGAACTACATTTCCTGGGAGTGTGAGGGAAGTGGGATCTAAACAATAAGCTGCTATAACTTCAGCATCTCAAGAACTAAGAACGAGATCCAGCCTTAACCAAATCCAAAGATGTCCTCTCAAGACGATGAAGTACAAAACAACAAAGGATATTCAATCACATGATTTAGAATTACACTGACTCTTACCAGACTCACTGGATTTACACCACACCCAGAAATTCCTTTTAGTGTATCAGATAATGTTAAACACTTTTATTAAAAAATTCAGTTTACTTTCCTCAATGCATTATTTGTTTTCTCTATCATGAACCCCTCCCAGTTTCCTATTCAAACCGTCCCAAATATGTAGCTATCCAAACCATGCTTCACCTTCTTGAGAGTGGAGTACCTACATAAATTATTTTGAATTCTGCACAGGAGTCTGTCTACTCTCCCCCATTTATTTATTTATCAATAATTTTTATCGTGATGGAATCACAGATCTTTATTTTTCTACTTTTTTTATAATTCAATATTACTTATTTACTTTGCTACTTAAATTGTTTCATTTTTGGTCATTGGAATCACTTGCACTTCACCCCTGTGTCCCTTTTCCATTGCCCCTACCAATGTGTTTGGGTTTTTGTTTTATTTTTCAGCACTTTCTTACTTAGTGGCACTACAACTCACTACTGGCGCATCTTGTGTATTTTCTGACAGTCCTAAAATCAACCATTTCCTCAAGGATCCCTGTGTCCTATCATGGGAGAATGTTATTATAAACCAAGATCTTGGCACCCAGTATGTTCATTGTTAGTGCAGAGTTATTTCTTCTAGGACTTCTCACTAATAATCAAGGAAATATGTGTGTGTATTAACCTTTGTGTGTAGATCTATCTATCTAGTTACCTATATGACTATTACATTATGTAACTTCTGCATCTATAATAAGTTCATGTTGTGGTCGCCGATCTAATCTATTAGCATTTGCATTATTCTATCCTTGTCCTCTTGCTTATCTGTCTTCATCCATTCCACAAGGGAGAAAATCAGCTCCTTCCAATCACAATACATTTACTTAATTTTTCAATTCCAGTATGCATATATAGTGTTTTCAGAATTACTAACCAAACACCTCATGGGAGACAACTTTATGAACTTGAGTACAGTGCTTATGTGCAGTTCCTTTCACCTTTACTCTTACAGATTTAACTCTTTTTCAAAATTACTTAAATCAGCAAGTTTTTGCTTCATTGCCTGCAGAGAGGTTGTTTCATGTGTTTATAATAAAGTTAGTTTATTTTGTCACATGCTCATTTCTATCCTGGGACTCTCAGACTTCCTAAATTATTTTTTAAATATATACAGACATTAAGGTTCACTCTTTATGATGTAAAATTATATGGATTTTGACAAATGCATCATATTAGGTATCCAACAATACAATAGTATAAAGAATAGTTTCAGTGACCTAAAAAAATCCCCTGTGCTTCACCTATTCAATCCTTCCCCTGAACCATGGGCTCCTGGCAACCACTGATCTGTTTACTGAGTTTATAGTTTTGTCTTTTCCAGAATGCCATATGAATGGAATCATACACTGTGTAGCCTTTTCAGAAAGATGACTTTCACTTAACTATATATATTAAAAAACCATGCATTTTTTTGCATGCATTGATAGCTAATTGCTTTTTACTGCTGAATAGTATTCCATTGCATGGATGTCTGCTGTTGTTGCATAAGGTATTCTAAAAACATCAAATAAAACAAATTGATTGATAGTTTTATCCATTCAGATCATCTATAGCGTCACTGGTTTTCTCTCTGCTTGATTATCAATTACTGATAGAGGGCTGTTGAAAGCTACAACTATAATAGAAGATTTGTCCGTTTATCATTTCAGTTCTATCTGAAATAATGTACGATGTATTTTGATGTTCTGTTACTATGTAAATACACAGTTCAAATTGCTTTGTGTATTTTATGAATATGCAATTTCCCTCTCTATCCCTAATAATCTTTCTTGTCCTGAAGTCAGATTTTTCTGAAATGAATATAATTACATTACTCAGGCTTCCTTTCATTTTTAGCATGGTCTATATTTATCTGTCTTTTTACTTTTATCACATCTGAGTTTTATATTTAAAGTGTGTTTCCTGTAAAAAATTTAGAGATGGATCTTGTTTTTTTTTAATCCATTCTAATAATCTCTGTCTTTTAACTGCTGTATTTCAACCATTCACATTTGAAGTGATTTTTCATGTAATTGGATTAAAAACTATTCATTCAATTTTTCTTTGCTTCTTATTTCCTTTTTTTCTGCCTTCTCTGGCTTTAATTGTGCATTTTAAGTGTTTACATTTTATCTTTTCTCCTCACGTATCAAATGTATTTATTTAAAGCTTTTAAGTTGTTACCTCAGAGTTCATAATATAAATTATAAACTCTAATAACCCTAAACTGTTTCACTTGTAGTGAAGGTAACTTACAATAAAATATACCAGATTTCTTTTTCCCACCCCTTGTGACATTGCTGTCATTCAGATCACTTATCAATATGCTATGATAACCCAATACATTGTTACTATTATTTCCTTTATTAAAGAAGAAATTCTAATAAGAATTATAATGTATTTAGAAAGTTTATGGGAAGAAAAATTGCCTCAAATTTTTAAAATAAAGTTGGAGCAGAAATAATGAGATACATAGTATAAAAGGCCTAATCTATAATAGATGATTGAATGTAAATAAGCTATACAACCAAATTAAGAAATAAATAAAATGGTAGAAAAAAAGGAAAGAAGAATAAAGGTAGTAATATGCATAAAATAATGTGTTAAGGATATAAAACACAAAGATATAACAGAGTGATTTCTTGAAAACACCAATAAACAATTAATAAACTTTGCAAAACACTGGACAGATACATAAAAAATAGGTGCAAATAAATAATGATAGGATACAAGGGGACAAAGTTATACATGAAGCAAAACCCTAAATCATAATTAAAGGACATGTGGACCATATTTTGAATAAAAAAGGAAACCCTTGGACAGATGGAATAAATATAAAAAAATTACATTTGAAATATTAATTAAGAAAACAGAAATCATGAAATATTTGATATCAATTAAAGTAATTGAATCAGTAGATTTTACCTTTTTAAGAAGGATAAACTCTGGCCTATATTCAGTTTTACAGGTGACTTCTACTAAACCTTGAAATGATTAGATAATCCAAACAACCAAACAAGAACAACAGGAAATAGAAAAAACCAATCTCTTTATTATTGATGTTGTAGGTTTACAGAACAATCATGAATAAAATACAGGATTCCCATATGCCACCTTATTATTTACAACTTGCATTAGTATTGAACATTTGTTGCAACTGATGAAAGCACATTTTTATAATTGTGCTATCAACTATAGCCCATGGTTTATCTTATAGTTTACTGTTTGTGTAGTGCAGTTCTGTGGATTTTTAAATAAAAAAATCAATGTAACAAAATAAAAGCCTGTGTGTTTGCTGTAAAAAGTTGACACAAGATTTTAGGTAGAACAAGATGGCAGTGTAAGACACTCCTGGGTTCTATTACCCACAGAATATTTGAATAACTAGCAAAAACTGGCAAAGCCATTGCAGTAGTTTGAAGCTAAATGGGCTCCAAAAGATCATGTTCTTAAAGCTAATCCATTCCTGTGGGTGTAACCTATTGTGGGTGGGACAGTTTGATTAAGTTATTTCAGTGGAGGTGTGCCCCAGGTGGGTCTGAATCCTCTTCCTGGAGTCCTTTATAAGTGTGGTGAATACAGAGAGACAGACAGAGAGAAAGACACAGAAGTTGAAAGAGAAAGCCATGGAAGCCAACTGAAAGCAATGAAACCAGAAGAGAAGGGAGGGACCAATAAACACCTCCATGTGCCTTGCCATGTGAAGAGGGGTTGAGGATCTCCAGCAGCCTGTCTTCAGGAAGAAGATATCATCTTAATGATACCTTGATTTGTAAATTTTCATTGCCTCAGAAATGTAAGCTTGTGTACTAATAAATCCACATTGTAAAAGCCAGCCCATTTTATGGTATCTGTATTGAGGCAGCCTAGCAGACTAAAATAGCCACCATCCTTGAAACTCCAGAAAAAAAGGGCTGAAGTAACTGGGTAAGTGCTGAATCAAGAAAACGCAACATAAGAATGGTGGTAGAAGCTCATGGAATAAATGCTAGCCCCTCCTCCATTCCCTTCCCAGCATGGTGTGGTGCCAGCCTGCCCTCCTGACAGGAGCCCTGTCCCTGTTCCAATGGAGATGACACTTAACTATTACAGAGTTTCTGTCTGGGGCAATGGAAAAGTTTTGGTAATGGATGGTGGTGATGGCCACACATTATTAATGTAATTAAAACCACTGAATTTCAGTATTTGAAAGTAATCAGAATGGGAAATTTTAGGATGTATATGTTACCAGAATAAATATTTTCAAAAACCATAGAACAGAGGAGGATCTAAGATGGTGGCATAGAGAGGAGTGGAAGCTAGTTAGTCCCTCTGGATCAACTAATAAAAAACCAGGAACAACTAGTAAATAATCTGGAATAACTGTGGGGGGACAAACTCTACCATCCACTCATCATACACCAACATGAATTGGGAGGAATCACAGCATAAAATCTGTAACAACTGCAGATCCAAGCCAGGATACCCCTCCCTGCCCCTCACAGCCCGAGGTGCAAAGCCTCATGGTGCTAGAGAGAAGCTCTCTCCCAGTAGGTCACTGTGCTTTTCTGCCCAGCAAGTGGCACCTGTCAGCCTATAATTCCAGACTGGTGTAAGGAGGTGTGGCCTGTGGCTGTTTTTCCCCAGGCTCTGGGGTCTGGTTCTGGATGGAAGGCAGGTAGTAGAGCTGGGCCCCATCCCTTTCCTCTTAGAGACAATAGACCCCCTAGGGAGAGGTCATTAGCATTTCAATGGTCTCTCTCTGCCTGTGCTATCTCCACCCTTGTCTGGGTCAGGGCACTGGGAACTGAAAATGGCTGAGGCTTTCTCCTTTGAGCCAAAACAGGGACAGAAAGTCCTCTTCAGGGCTAGTCCATGGTGTCCCTCTGGCTGTCCAAGGTCAGTCATTACCCAAAGCCTCTGTCTGCTTATTGGGGTTTCATAGCTCTTAGTGAGCAGTTCACACTCACTAATTAAAACCCCAGTTGGAGCTCAGCTGAGCTATATTCACTTGAGGCATCACAGGGTGTACCAATTTTGTAAGGCACACCCTCAGGGAAACCAGATACTGAATATTTCTTCCTTCTGGGACCTGAGCCCATTCTGGTCTGGGAAAATGTGATTGGGGTAACCAAGGAAACAATGCCTAGACAACAGAAAACTACAACTTACCCTAAGAAAAATGAAGTTATGGTCCAGTCAAAGGAACAAACTTACACTTCAGCTGTGATACAGGAATTGAAACAACTAATACTAAGTCAATTCAAAAAGTCTAGGGAAGAAATGGCAAAAGAGCTGAACCGTTTAATGAAAACACTGGGCATACATAAGGTAGAAATTGAAAGTTCGTAAAACCAACTGGCAGAATCCATGGAAATGAAAGGCACAAAACAAGAGATGAGAGACACAATGGAAACATGCAACAGCAAATCTCAAGAGGCAGAAGAAAACATTCATGAACTGGAGAACAAGGCACCTGAAAGCCTACACACAAAAGAACAGATAGAGAAAAGAATGGAAAAATATGAGCAACATCTCCAGGAATGTAAAGACAAAATGAAAAGCAAGAATGTACATGTCATTGGTGTTCCAGAAGGAGAAGAGAAGGGAAAAGGGGCAGAAGCAATAATAGAGGAAATAATCAACGGAAATTTCCCATCTCTTATGAAAGACATAAAATTATGGATCCAAGAAGCGCAGCATACCCCAAACAGAGTAGATCTGAATAAGCCTATGCCAAGACACTCAATAATCAGATTATCAAACATCAAAGAGAAAGAGAGAATCCTGAAAGCAGCAAGAGAAAAGCAATCCATCACATACAGAGGAAGCTTGAAAAGACTATGTGCGGATTTCTCAATAAAACCATGGAGGCAAGAAGGAAGTGGGGTGATATATTTAAGATACTGAAAGAGAAAAACCACCAACCAAGAATTCTATATCCGGCAAATTATATATCCTTAAAATACGAGGGAGAGCTTAAAATATTCTCTGACAAACAGACAATGGCAGAGTTTGTGAACAAGATGCCTGGTCTACAAGAAACACTAGAGGAAGCACTGCATGCAGAAAGGAAAAGACAGGAGTGAGAGGTTTGGAAAACAATTTTGGGAGATAGTAGCACAGCAATGTAAGTACACTGAACAAAGTTGACTGTGAATATGGTTGAAAGAAGAAGGCTGGGACCATGTGGGACACCAGAACAAACGACAAACAATAAAGACTGATACTGTGTAACTCAGGGAAACCTAGGGTGCTCAATGATTGTAATAAAAGGTATAGATATGCTTTTATATGAGGTAGAACAAATGAATGTCAACATTTCAAGGTGTTAAAAATAGGGTGGGATTGGGGTGAAAATGCAATCAATGCAAACTAGAGACTATAATTAACAGAAACATGGTATTATGCTCCCTTTAAATATAACAAAGGCAATATACCAAAGCTAAATGCATATGGAGGGGGGTGGGGAATAGGGGAAGGGTATGGGACTCCTGGCATTGGTGATGTTGTCTGACTCTATTTTCTACTTTAGGTTAATGCTATCTTTCCTTTTGTCACTTTCTAACTATCAAGTTTTGTTTTGTTTTTTGTTTGTTTGTTTTTTCACTCTTTCTCTTTTCTTTTTCTTTTGCCTCTCTGCCTTCTTTGACTCTTCCTCTGTCTTTGTGGAAGAAATGATGTCCTTTTGTAGATAGTGGCTATTGTGCTGAATACAAAAATAGAGTGACTACACAGGGAACCAATGATTGTTTACTTAGGATGGAATGTATAGTGTGTGAACAAAACCTTCTTAAAAGAAATGGGTTGATGAAGAAATCTTGGGGGCACAATATAGAGTGAAATAAGATAGACACATAAAGGCAAATATTGCAGGGTCTCACTGATATGAACTAATTATAACATGTAAACTCATAAACATGACATGTAAGTTACCAGGTAAATGAGGCTAAAGAATGGGGAGCAGTTGCTTATTATGAGCAAAATGTTCAACTAGGGTGAACTTGAATGTTTGGAAGTGGACAGGGGTGATGGTACATGTCGTGAGAATTACTAACAGTGCTGAAAGGTATGTGAAGGTGGTGGAAAGGGGAAGCTCAGAGTCATGCATGTCACCAGAAGGAAAGTTGGAGATTAAAAGATGGGAATGCATAAAACAGTGAATCTTGTGGTGGACAATGTCTGTGATTAACTATACAAATATTAGAAATCTCTCTCATGATCTAGAACTAAAAGTTAATAATAGAGAGGCATATAGGGAAAAATATATACCTATTGCAAACTATATACTACAGCTAATAGTGTTTTAACATTCTTTTATCAACAGTAACAAATGTAGCATAACAAAACTATGAATCAATAATGGAGGGGGGCCTGTTTAGGGGTATGGGAAGATCTGAGTTTCCTTTTTTTTTCTTTATTTCTTTCTGGAGCAATGAAAATGTTCTAAAAATTGAAAAAAAATAATTGTGTTGATGGATGCATAGTTGTATGATGGTACGATGGGCGATTGATATGGTATGTGAACAATCTCAACTAAAAAAAATATATATATATACATATATATATATATATACACACACACACACATATATATATATATATATATATATATATATATATATAAAACAAACAAACAAACCACCATTGAATAGTACATCACAAACAGTGAGTCCTAATGTAAACTACGGATTGTAGTTAATATTATAATGGGATAATAATTTGTTTCATCAATTGTAACAAAAGTACCACACTAATGCAAAATATTAATAATAGAGAAAAGTGGGTGTGTGTGGGGGGTGGTTCTGGGGTTATGTGGGAACTCAGTAATTTCTTCATGATTTTTCTGTAAACCTATAGAGTCTCCAATAAAAAAAAAAAAAAGACACACAGACAACCAATCTCACTCACAAATAAAAATTGAAAAATTCTTAAAATAAAGTAGTAATGAAAAAATAAAGATAATATAGCAAACTTGGTTTTATTCAAGGTAGGTTTTAAATGAAAAAAATACTGACATGCGTTCTAACATGTTATCTTATAAAAGACAATAATATGATAAAATATGAAAAAATTGATAAAAATTCACCATCGTTTTATTATTAAAAATACCTCTTGGCAAGTTTTAAATGGAAAGGAATTCCATGGTATGTGTTTTAGTTGCTTGCTGCTTGACAACAGGAATTTATTGGCTCACAGTCCCAGAGGCTAGAAGGCTTGCTTTCACTTGGGATTGGTATCTTCTGGCTGGTTTGCAATCTTTGGGGTTCCTTGGCTTTTCCATCACGTGGCAATGCATACAGCAGTCTTCTCTCCTTTTTCTTTTGGGTTCTATTGACTTCTAGCCTCTGGCTGACCCTGAGGCTTCTTTTTCTGCATACAATTTCCTTTGCTTATCATGACTTCAGTCATTGGATTAAGGCCCACCCTCATTCAGTGTGGGCACAGATAACTGATAACATCTCCAAAGAGCCTATTTCTAAATGGGCCCACAAGATTAGGGGTTGGGACCTGAACATGCTTTTTTTGGGGGACATGATTCAATCCCCAACAGTATGTATTCATTAAAGATCTGCAGTAAGTATCATATTCAAATATGAAATGTAAAAAAAAAAAAAAAGTATGCACCCTTTAAATTCCAGAAAAAGACGAGGAGGCCTATTCTTATCACTTCTATTTTATATCATTTTGGGAATCCTGGAGACTGTTGTAAGGTAGGCTGCAGTATAAATTGCAGCCTGGGTCTCCTGGGGAGCACTCAGGCTTCCTTTGAACAATTAATTCCTAAGGGGAATGAGCCAAGCAAAACTCACCTTTGCATTTTAAATTATTATTTTCCAATTATGCCAGTTAGAGAAATCCAAACCTTCTTCATTGGCCAAGTGAGTGGAAGGGTGGAGAAAAAAACCTGAAGTAGAAACAGGGATAAATCCTTCCTAAAACCAGAAGTCACAGGAAAATATGCTTTTCCTTTAAAAATTCTCATTAAAGGAAGGGTAGAGACTATATCTCTTCATATGCCTGCACTTTATTCTAATTTGAAATAAAATTACCCATCTATTAACAAAATATTTTTTCAGTAAATCTTAAAATAAAGATTTTTTTAATTATTTATTAAGACATGCTAAAATGTATAGACATCATGATTTTCGAACAGTACCACTCAATGGAAGACACACTGAGGGCTATTTGATTCACAAAAGAATATAAACTCATATGGAAAGACCAATAAATGAAATGTGAAATCAGACCAGCAGAGACTATTATTCTAACTCATGCCTACACCCATAGGACCTCAGCCATTTTATGGTATCTTTTCAGGACTGTATTTTGTCATTTTTTTTTCTTAACACAAATTGAAATCCACTGTATCTCTGTGGCCTGTTAAACCCTGATGCCAGGATCCAAATTTCTGTTACCATGGGGACCAGATACCACATAAGATTCACATAGTAGCCAACTTTGTTCTCTTTCTGAAGAGCTATTCATTCAAACATAAGGTTAATAGAGTCCAGTGGTTTTAGATTGGGCATTCTATGTATTTTCTGAGACTAAGAAAGACATGAAATGGAATATATGTGAAAGTTTATAAGCAGTAATGGCATAGACTTTTATTTTCTTTATTACAAAGTATGCATCCAGATTCTGAAAATAATCAACTCTCAATACTCTTTTTTTTTTTTTTAAATAGACACAGGCAAGAAAGAACATTACAGACTTCTCTCTTACACTCTATTTCTTATAAGCCATTTGACTTTATTAAGACAAAACATGTTAAATGCCCAAAGATCTACATAGACTCTCTTTTTGGTTCATTAGCCCCATTAGTCAGAGGGAGTCATATTCATTCATTCACTCTTATGACATCTCTTCTTGATGTCCCACGGCTTCTCAATTTTAATGCACTCAACCCTGAAACTTCAATTTAGAACCCTTCCTCCCAGAAATCTGTTCCTCCATTTCTACCCTGATAAATGGAACCGATATTCTCCCAGTTGCTTAAGTCAGAACTAGAATAGTCATTCTTCATTTTTCCTTGACATTTCATATTCAATCCATCATACAATGCTCACTCTCAATTTCATCACAAATGCACAGCTATAACATCTCCTGGATTAAGAACTGAGTTTTCTTAATCTCTGGGCAGACACATTATCTGAGATTTCATCTTTCTGATCAAGTTGAAGAGATGACTAAGTAAATCATTGCAAAAGACAGGTCAGTTAGATGAATCAGGCCACATGCCAAAAATGAATTCCTTAATGTTTCCATCCAGACAACTGAAAATTTAAGCAATTAAAGATCACCTGCCCTGGATACTGCTCAGGCAGGGCCACCACAGTGCCTAAATCCACAGGGACCTGAATCTCACAGATGACGTGTGCCGAGTGTGTCACATGGCAGCCCCAGAGGAGTTTTCATATAAGACGTACATTTTTAATGCAAGAATTAGTAATTGGTAAAAGTAGATCTCAGCAATACCTGAAGCCATGAGGCCAATATTATTCCACATACAGGGCCTGTGAACAGTGCTTTGCCACTTAGAGACAGAATATGACCTGAAGATGCAAATAGACCAGAAAACAGTTCTTGATATGAGTTCTTGATATGAGTGACCATCATAATTGAAAACAGTTCTTGATATGAGTGACCATCATAATTGAAGAAATATTGAAATATTTTATTAAAGAATCAAAATAACTTTTTTAGTAATCAGGCAAATTCAGAAAATAACAGTTCTTCATTTTTTGTGTCTTTCTTGGTCACATATTGTATTGATAGTGCTTTGCATATTTTTAAAGTGATAGCTTTAAAAATTTTTAAAGATTTTCCAGCCATCTGTGATTTACCCAGAGAGAAGTCAAGTATTTCTTATTATGAGGGTCAATCAGGACACCCCCAGATGCCAGGTGCAGTGGTAGCTATGAAAATCGTAACCTCAAATTATTTAGAAAACCAACTTTACTAGAAGCAAAAATATTTTTTTTAAAATATGTAAGTGTTTGGGGCAAGGTAGCAGTACTGAAGCATTTTTTGGATAGCTGATCTATTTCAAGGATCCAATTAGAAAGGACAGTCTCTTGCCAATTACTAAGGGAAGGAGAAACCCAGTACCCTAAAGAAATGTAGCTGGCTGATCTGAGGGACAGAGGCTGCCCTAAAATGAAAGTTATATAAAGGAGTGATTGGAAGAGACTGATTCAGGCCTTGGGGCTGTGCCTGCCTAACTGGTCTTCTCAGATTCTTATTTGTCTATACATAGCTGCTCAGAACCTGAAATCTGATATAATACACTATTTTAAATTGACAATGTGCCCTTAGTACTGGTGAACAAGGTGGGGCACTGGAAGACAGTGGAGAAGAGGACTCATTAGAGAAAGATGCACAGGTTCTGTCCACTGAGACAGAGGAAACAAAACCCCATAATTAAATAGGTGACTGTGGTGGACAGACTTGAGGGTGGCCCCACAAGATCCCTACCTGTTGGAGTTCATGGCCTTGTGTAATCCCCTCCTATTAAGTATGAGAGCTCCTGTGACTGCTTCTAAACAATAGACTATGGCAAAGATGATAGGCTCCCATGATTATGATGTATTATGTAAGACTCCATCTTCTTATCAGACTTGCTCTAGGAACTCTCCTTTCTGACTTGATGAAGTGAATGCCTTGGAAGAAAACTTGGGAAGTCTTGGTGGCAAGTAACTGTGAGAGGCCCCTAAGAAGTGTGGATATCTGGTAGGATTTGAGGGTGGCCTCCAGCCTCAAGCCCAGAAAAAAAATATATCAGAAGCTCCCAGTTCTACAGCTACAAGGAATTGCATTCTGTCAACAACCCAAGGGAGCTTGGAAATACATGCCTCCCTAGTCAAGCCTCCAGATGAGATCCCAGTCTTGGGTGACTCTGATTGCAGCCATATGAGACCCTAAAGAAAAGGACACAACTAAGCCATGTGAGAATTCTTGACCCACAGAAACTGTGAGTTAATAGATATTCATTGTTTTAAGCCATTCAATTTATGGTTAACTTTTACATAGGCTCAGAAAAAAAACACGGTACCTCACAGAGAAATCTCCCCAAAGAGCCCACTAGTAATTAGAAAGATTGGTCTTGCCTCCCATGGTAGCTTATTTGCAATGTACCATGAAGTAGAATTGTTTCCACATGGGTAGAATGACCATTTTGGATGTTCTTGACTATTCAAGAGATTAATGATACAGGAAAGAACAACTTTTATGCAGAAACCAGGAAGAAAATTTGTCTTGCCTTTCTCACTTTGCATTTTTTAGACAATGGCACTAACTGAATTTTGAACCATTCACTGTGGTGGTGGTGAAGACATAGAAACCTTTATTTTCCTTTCTGTCTGCAAAGGCTCACCTCCAGGAACTCATCTGAGTGGTTGTCAGTTTGGTAAATCTATCCTGTCCACAAGCCATTTCTGGGAAGACATTATCTAACTGAGAAGAGATTTCCAAGTTCTTTCTGGATAAAATCACAAAGTTTGGAGTTAATAGTCCCCATTTGCTATGGCAGAGAAATGTCTGACACATGAAGGCATGCTGTCTCCTCAAACTGCATTTTATCTAGCATTTTAGGAAATGCTTTATATGTAGCTCTAAAATAATTCTAACATAATTTGCAAGGAAAAGTTTTCTGAAGTCAGTTAATCATTTTATCAATTCTCTCAAAAAATGGATCAAATTACATTAGAATTTGTAATGATCTGTCATAAATTACCTTCCCCACCTGACCCAAACCTTCTGAGTTTCCTCCACTGCAGAATGTTGTTTTTAAAATGGACTGTGCATTGTGAGCTTCATTTACAATAGCAATTCCAGGTGCATATGAAGATAAAGGTGACTAATTAGGTTGCTGCTTATTCTCAAGGAACTAATTAGGCATCATTAGGGTATTATTTTTTAAATCAGGGTTTGCTTTCATGTGGAATTTATATAGTGCTCTGTCTTTGTAGAAACTGTCTTAAAACTCATCCATTTGTTCAAAAAGAAAA
The DNA here is from genome assembly GCF_015220235.1 of Choloepus didactylus. NCBI lineage: Eukaryota > Metazoa > Chordata > Mammalia > Pilosa > Megalonychidae > Choloepus > Choloepus didactylus. Next base: position 85,323,901 of record NC_051318.1, on the reverse strand, counting down.
ATTAAATGTCGTTATTAAGATCTACTTTCCTGAAAACACCGCCAACAGCAATTTGGTCCAAAATTTGTCAGCTTCACACAAAAGGCAATTTGATCATCAGCAATCCATCTTTCAGGGTGATTGCTGTCAACATATAGAGATGTGAATTAAAAAGTCGTGATCCTCGTCATCAGAAACAACAACAAATTCCTATTATTATGGTTTGCACGTTGTGGGAGATATAAACAGGCTAGAAGGTACATGCCCTGACCTCAATAAGCATGACTTAGGTTTTCTTTTGTGGGTCATTTCAAACAATATTTACAGACTCTAAACTTTGTTGTATGAGGGACATCTGACCCCACTGACCTGTGCTTACTCATAGGTACAGAAACATCCAGATGAGGAGCTGAAATATGTGGTCATTTACAGGGCATGACATGAGTATCCTTGGTGAGGTCCTCAAATCCTATTCCAAAATATCCCACCCAACTTGTCTAGGTGACTGATACTTCAACATTGAGTTCTAATGGCTTCTCAGTCTTCTGGAGTCCTAATACCATGTATTCATATTTGAGACAATGTCTTTTCTTACTTTTTTTCAATTAAATTCAGTTTTATTGAGATATATTCACATACCATACATGGTGTACAATCAACTGTTCATTGTACCATCATATAGTTATGCATTCATCACCCCAATCTATTTTTGAACATTTTCCTTACACCAGAAAGAATAAGAATAAGAATAAAAAATAAGGGTAAAAAAGAACACCCAAATCACCCCCCCATCCCACCTTATTTTTCATTTAGGTTTCGTCCCCATTTTTGCACTCATCCATCCATACACTGAATAAAGGGAATGTGATCCACAAGGTTTTCACAATCACACTGTCACCCACTGTAAGCTACATTGTTATACAATCGTCTTAGAGAGTCAAGGCTACTTGGTTGGGGTTTGATAGTTTCAAGTATTTACTTCTAGCTATTGTGATTCACTAAAACCTAAAGATGGTTATCTAACAGTGCCTAAGAGTGCCCACCTCTTGACTCCATTTGAAATCTCTCAGCCAGTGAAACCTTATTTTGTTTCATTTTGCATCCCTCTTTTGGTCAAGAAGATGTTTTCAATACCATGCTGCTGGGTCCAGATTCATCCCCGGGAGTCATATCCTGTGGTGCCAGGGAGATTTACACCCCTGGGAGTCAGGTCCCATGTTGGGGGAAGGGCAGTGAGTTTACCTGCTGAGGTGGCTTAGTTAGAAAGAGAGAGGGCCACATCTGAGCAACAAAGAGGTACTCAAGGGGAGACTCTTAGGCATAATTATAAGCAGATTTAGCCCCTCCTTTGCAGTAAGGAGCTTCATAAGAGCAAGCCCCAAGATAGAGTGTTCGGCACACCAAGCCATCAGTCACCAATGTTTGTGAGAACATCAGCAACAATCCAGATGAGGCAGTCCAACACTTCCACATTCTCCCCTGGCTCCTCAGGGGGGTCCTGCATAAATATTTTTATTATCTGCCCAAATTACTTTGGGATGTGAGGCAATGTCTTTTTTCATTTTATCAATCTGTCTCTTTAAATGTGTCATCTTCGATAAAATCGTTATTTGATGTCTTAATTTTTTCATTTGTGTAATGGGGACATCAGATTATATTAGATTTTTTGTGAGAATTAAATGACTTAATCCACATACAGAGTTGGAACAGTGCCCAGCAAATAAGTAGCCCAGAAATGGAAACTATTCTTATTTTGCCAATATTATTTCTATTATTATCATTAACATTTGGTAGCTATTTAGACAGACTCTGACAATATAAAATTAAAAGGCTCATCATCCGTAATCTAAACAAATTTGCAAGACCTGATTCCAAAATAGTTAATTATTTCATATTGTAATTCCACTCATCAATTCTCAACACCTTCTGCTTTGCCTTAATTCCAGCTAATGACATTGCTTCCTATTTCACCAAGAAATAAAAAAAAAGAAGGATTAGAAGGGAATGTCTACAGACACGTACCACCATATCTATTGGCCTAAAATAGCTCCTGTTACATTTTCTGTCTTTTCTTTTACCGCTGATGAACTTTCCAAACTTCAATCTAAAGCCAGCCCCTACATGAGAATATTAAATTCCATGTCCTCTTGGCTGATCAGAGCTCCATACATTCTCTCCTATTCATTAATGGATTATTACTGTCAGCAAAAAGCTTCCATATTATAACAAGCTTCCTTGTTAAAAGAATACCTGACCTGCCTTCCTCCATACCACACTGTTTCTTTGTTCATTTTTTGCATCAAAGTCCCACCTCAAATTATTTGTCTACAGCTTCCAATTCATCTTATCCAATTCTCTCTTATATCCACTCCAATTAAGCTTTAGAATTCAGATTCCACAAAGTTTTCTGTTCCAAGTGCTTTCTAAATCATGTTTCAATTCTCGATGATTCTCTTGCTTGACTTCTCAATAGAATTTGAAAGAGATAATCATGTCCTTCTCCTCGATACCTAACTTTGCTTGGCTTCCAGGACACCATTCTCTCTTGTTTTCTTTCTTTTTCTTTTTTTTTCTCACTTCACCAATCATTCCTTTTCAGTGCTCATTTACTTGGTTACTTAATTTTCTTACACTACTTTCGATAAAATAGATATCATGACTCCAAGTTCATATTTTCAACTACTGACTTGACAGCTCTACTTGGATGTCTAATGCACATATTAAACTTAATGCATATGTTAAACTGATCTTTCCTCCTGAAACCTGCTCCAACAGCAGCCTCTCCCATTTCACTTGAGGACAACTCCAAACTTCTATTAACTCAGCTGAAGTTTAGAGTTTATTATGTAGCAAAGGAAAAGAAGGAGCCTATCAATGGATTTTTACAAAGTGAAATAATATACCAAATCTTTGTTTTAGAAATATAATTTTCCTAGGAATACATTGGAAGGATTGAAAGTGGAAGAGATTGTAGACAGGTAAACCACTGGAAGGCCACTGCTATATTTCAAGAGAAACAGGAGCTAAAGGTCAAAACTAAAATGGAAGAAGGCAGAATGGAGGCTGGGGGGGTGGGGGAGGTGGTGGTTACTAATTCAAAAGATATTTTGGATTTTTTGACTAATTGGATAAAAGGGGGTTTAGGAAAAGAAAGAACAAACTATTTTGAGTTGAGCAAATCTGTGGATCTTGATGTCATTAACGTGGCTAGAATGTACAGGAAGAGTGGCAGATTTTAGGAAGGAGGAAATACTGATATTTCCGTTTGAGAAATGTTAAAGTTGAGGAGTCTGCCAGCCAGTCAAGTGAAGCTATCTCACAGGTATTCAGGGGAAAATTCTGCATAATTGATTTCAACTCTGACTTTTAACACATGACTGAAATTCAGAATTCTAATCTGTAAACAAGAAATAAAAACACCTAAGAAGATAGCTGTGAGAATTAGTTTAGTGAGTAGTGTTACAATTAAGAGCATGTACTCAGAGATTCAGTCTTTATTTGTTGTATGACTTTGGGCTAGTAATTTAATGCTGCGTCTCAGTTTTCTCATCTGTAAAATGAGATAATGACAGTAGTTACTGTGGAAAAAAGCCACGTGTGCTTGCCAAATATTCCATTTTCTCCTCCATGTCTACTTTCATTTAGAGGTGGGAATCAAAACTATTGGGACAGATATGAGAGGGAAGAGTGAGAAAAGAAGCAGGATGATGATGAAACCAAGTAGACCATCAGTGTTTGCAGGGTGGTCCAAGAAAAGTGCCAGACCAGGATGGTAAAAGAGTCTTTGCTGAAAGATCCTAAACACCATATATGTTACTACATACTATACAAATTGGTACTAGAATAGAAATATCTTAAAAAGCTAGACTTAGACTATGGGCTTAGCAGTTGCAGGTGGAAAACAGCAATGAAACAAACATCAGAGGTTGGAAAGATGGTGATCCATGTTATGCAGTGCCAATTACATGGTAAAATTGTCACTTGTGGATATATGGAAATAGTTTTTGCATGACTAAATAAATTCCTGTTGAGGGAGACAAGATTGGAGACATATCATTAACAGTTTAAGTTTTTTCTTATTATCTGTGTTTGGCAAGCTGTACAAGAAAGAGATTGGCTAGTTTGCAATCATATAAAAATGGAAATAGGGAGATTACAGAAATTTGGGGGTTTACTGTATTAGAAAATCTAAGTGATTGAAGAGACCGAATTAAAGCTAACTCTTATTGCACCTATCAGATTAATAGTGTGGCTTTCACACCTTTTACTAAAACAAAATTTACTGACAGAAGTACATCAATAAATTTCCAATGATATGTTTGGCTCTCATTATAATCTTCCAACTGGAGAAATGACTCCATACAAAGCTCTGCGTATTATGGACTGCCAATGAAAGTGCAAGTCTGACTAAAATAACCCTCTATCTCTTCTTACTTCAAGCAGAAAATGTGCTAATAAATGTATACAACCCCATATGAAGGCACGGTTCTGGAAAATGGAATTAACTAGAATCAAGTCATTTGACACCAGAAGGACACACGGTGGCAAAGAGAGTGATATTCATCAAGTGTTGCATACGTGCCCCTTGATTCCCTGCCACCTGTTATGTGGGTTCAGGAGACTAGTTTTGACTAAAGGGACATTGGCACAAGTAATATCTGTCACTTTGGGGTCAAAAAACAGATAATAGCACTTCTGAAAAGTCTGAGTTTTGAGTTTCCATACATCTCCAGCTTCAAATGCATTTTGGATGTGTCCCATAACAAAGAAATGAATGTTTGCTGTATTAGGAATCTGAACTTTGGTAATTAATTTGATAAAGCATAATCCAGTTCACTTGATTAAAAATATACTTGTTTCAGTGGGTTATGATGAGTAAATAAATTAAAGCATTTAAAACAGTACCTGGGTAGTGGAAAGAAGTATTTAAATATTGGGTGTGAGTATTACTATTTTTGTGCTCATGTAAAATTTCTAGCTAGCAGAGTTCTTGGCTCATATAAGAGAATAAATATTAGGTTCTTCTTTTTCTATGTACCTTATATATTTGCATCACCATCATACTCATGAGCTAACATTTGCTATCAGAAGAATCTACCAAGAAGATCAGAACCTAATTAGATGGACTAATTAAATGTGGCAGTATTTTATTTTTAAGGGCTAAATATTTTTTTTTTTCACTTGTTGCTTTGCCCATGTGAAAACATTCTTTGATGCAAATTCAGAAGTCTATGTGACAGACATGGACTAATGAATCAAATAACTAACTAACATGATACAAATAAGAATGGTGTAAATCTTTAGTATTTTTCCTACATTTAACCAGCCTTCCTACTGTTCAAAATATTTAAATCAAAATAAATTCTAATTAGTCAAATTTAAGCTACTCATTTCCCTATTCAATTCACTTGTGACTAGGGGCATGCAAGTTTAATATTTTTAATAGAAGCCATTCAATTGTGATAATATAAAATAAAGCTTGTTTTAAATAGAACTTGTTCTCATACTTTCTTAACAAATGATTTAACTTTTCTGTTTATAAAAGGTACACATAAAATAGATCTTTGAGTAAAAAGAAGGGATAAATAAATATTCCCAGAAAGGGAACAACGATGACCTTGTAAGTGAAGCTTATCAACTATCTTTGATTATAAACTTGAAATCTCAACCTGACTATGAATCTCAAGCTATGAAATGCTAAATTACTACTGTTTTCTCTACAGGTTAGTAAGTGTATAAATTGAACAAAAAATAGCATGATTTTGGATGAAGAGCTCTATGTTTCCTTAAGCACAGTTAACAGGATTTCTGAAAATCTGTACACAAATGCATAGCTTACATACCAGAAAATGCATATTTTGTTTCATAGATAATGATTGGCAGCAGTAGCCCTTTTGCCTTCCATTTATTTTAGTCACTAATCCTAACGGTCTGAGAACAAAGTAAACCAATTTTAAACCATATGTGCTGAGAATACTCTTAGCAAAAATGGGCCACTCATCCCTTTTACCCTTAATTCTTTAATTATGGGACCAACAGCACACACTCTGAAACATCTTTCCCAAAGCAGCAATATCTCCATAAAGAAAATTGCAATTGGTTACCCATTCAGAGTAGTTTTAGACCAATTTTGGTAGAGAATTGCTGAGCTGCAGTTTGTGCCTTATAAGGTCACAGTCTCCAATTCCTGCATTTGCCTTCCAAACCATATAGAAGTAGAAAAGGGCAGGTCCATGACATTGTTCTATGAAGAGGGTGCCCATAGCCAGTCATAAGTCCCTCTCACAAATCTGTAAGGAAAACCAGTATCAGCTTATACATATGCACTTCTCGTACAATGTGATGCATGACATATATATATGTGTGTGTGTGTGTATATATATGTATATATGTGTGTGTATATATATAATTATTGGTATTGTCCTTTAGGCTACTTATTTAATTTCTTTATAAAATGTAATTTAGAACACATTATAGTCATTTAAGCATGTTATAAATGCCAATAGATGATGATAAATTTTAGGCACCAAATAATTCAGCAAAGCACTGCTGGAAAGTGATATATTACAAACACACACACACACACACACACACACACACAGACACACACTCCATCAGTGCATGCATTGCATGTAACATGGGTAATTTATTATGTAGTGAATGAAAATTTGAAATAAACAGAGAATTGTATTAATGTCAGCAAGGAGAAAAGGAAATTAAAACAATTGAAAAGAAAGGTCTCATTTAAAAGGTTACATTAAAAATCAAGCTTGACACTGCCTGAAAAGTATTGCCAAAATAGTAATCAAAGAATATTCATAATAATGTTTCATTTATACCTTAAGTTTCATCCAAAGGATTACACTACACCAAAATGGCATTTGAGGTTCGTCTCAGTATGTTTGTGTACATCTATGAGATTGTAACCTAAATGTGAAGCATTGGAACCTTATGTCCTGGAATCACAGTAGCTATGAGAAAAATTCTGTTACCTTTTTGAGTTTTTGTTTATTATTTGTAAAATGGTGAAAAATTAGCAAATCTTCTAGCCGTAACTTGGAAGGTATTATACAAATGTAAATGAAAATGCTTTGTACTCTAGCTGGCAACAAAGTGTGCTTACTATCCTTAGAATTACTAGGATTATATATGTGACATTGCTTCATCATAATTTATTATTATTGTCCTTGTCAATGAATGGGATGTAAAAGATCCTTATTTGGCATCTTTTTTTTTTTAACCCATTATCTGTTCAATTGAAGAGTGTACTTTTGCATGTTTAGAATCTATTGTTTTGTGAAATTATTCTTGCTATGTTTTTTTGGTACACATATATACACTTTGCTGAAAAAAAAAGTCTTGCTTCTGCATGAGAAGTTAATTTGTTTTTGCCACAATTATTTCTTCACCTTCTACAGTTATTTCTCAATAATAGATGTTATTTTACATAACATTAAACTTTTCTTAAAATTTCTTTTGGATCAACTGGACAGCTGATTCTCAAGTAAGTTTTGTTATTCCATACTAGCATTATAAATGCCATGCCAAAGTTACGTTTCACAAGTTTCAGATCTGAAGTGTTTAAGATGATCTTGTCTTTCCATTAATATTTAATGCACTTTATCAGCAGAAAGACCAGGTTTCAAATCATAAGATCAAACTGTAGTATTAGCTTAGTCCTTACGTGCTGTATGATTGTAAGCGAGAAAGAAAACTTCTCTGAGCCTCATCTCCGTATGTGTAAAGTAACAAATATGTTGCTCAGTTTTGTGTTAAACTTGTTAGCATCTATCCCAATTTCAATTTGATATAATCTCATATCTACCACCAGTTCTCAGGCCCCAGAGTCACACGTTGCATTTTTATAATTCTCGCCATTATCTTCTTGAAAGCCTTCTATTAGAGTAGGTTTTTGTATACTCCATTCACTTTATAAAATTTTATTGATTATATCTCAAAGAGTCTCTTGAAAATAGTATCTTCTCTCTTGACTTATGGTCATGGTCACAGTGCTTATTTTATCACAAATACATTATTGAAATTGTCTTCAAAATGATCTCTTGCTGTCTAATCTCTGCCACTGGAAGAGTTGTATGATAATCCTAAAAAATCAAATGTAATCATGTTGTGATCCTATTTAAATGCTTCTATTGCTTTAAATATGGAATTGATCATTTTCATTTTAAAGTAAACCACTAGCCAATTTTTTGAACATCATATTAAATGGAGACTACATGCTTGAACTTTGTTTTTACACAAAGAATTATGAAAATTAAGTTCCCAAATGTTAAGAAGATAATAGCAAACAATTTAATGCATAATGAATAGTTTTCATTAACTAGTTTAGATTCCAACACCCAGATGGCTTTTTCTAGCTTTTAGAGATGTCACGATCAAGAATGTGCAGAATACGAAAATGAACTAGGTATTTCAGCTCATTTATACACACTTTTAATGGAAAAAAAAAGGAGGACAAAAAGGAGAAAAAGAAATAGAGGGGGGAGGAGGAGAAGAAATGGGAAGAAAAAGGATGGATGAATGGAAAAATAGGAAAGAAGGAAGGAGGGAAGGAAGGATAAAAGGGAAGGAAGGAAGGAAGGAAGAAAAAATAGTGTTCTATTGGTCTGACCCCAATAGATTGTCTCTATTACATTGCCTGAGAACATCTGACTCAATTTCAGCAAACTGAGAAAATATTTTAAATAACATTTATTGAATCTCATGAAGCACTGAAAATTCATAATGCTTATGCTATGTTGTGGAACCACATGTCATTTTCAAAACATGTAATAAAGAAAGAAGAGCAGGACACAAATCATATTAAATAAATTCAAATGGGAGAAGTAAGCATGTGTGGGAAAAGATAGATGATAAGTTGACATGCTCTGTAGCAAGATGGGTTAATTAGCAAAACATTTTTAGAGAGAGATTAATTGTCACTATTATACTAAGAACACAATATCCTTTGATATTCTGAAATGTGGAAAAATGGCATAGTGCACCATTTTAATGAGGTCTCTTCTGAAAAAAAAAAAAAGTATCAGTTTTCCTGTGTGTTCAAACATAGAACTTTCCTTGATGGGCGAAAGAAAATGGCTTTCTGACTTAAGATCTTAGATATCATTAGTTCCAATCAAGTTGTTGATTTCTTCTGGGAGGGTTTAATCAGTTTGTTGTAACATGGTACCAGCAACTCAATTCTATAAAACAATTGTGATTGATTGCTGCTGTTCTATGAATTGGCCTGAAGGGAGCCTGTGAAAATCACTTCCACAGCTTGCCTTTCAAAGTGCAGCTTCAGAGAATGATGGTCTTCTGGATTTGAACTTTTTTTTTTTCCTCATGACCATGTATAAAAATATCTTTCATTACCATTGTCTTTATTTTCTAAAGAGAACATATCAAGGATGGTTAAAATCTATAGTAGAAGTCACAGCAATTAACCAACTTTAATGATATGTGGTGAAGTTAAGCCTTTTTCTCCAACCTTGAACAAGTTAAGTATTGACATCTTCAGACTGGAACACAACACACACACTTTCAAGGCCACTTCCACGTTTAACAAAGTGCCATGGCAACCCAGGGTTTTCAAAGCTAATAAACAGTGCCCAAACTGAGACAAGGACTGACTATTTAGAAACGAGACAAAGCTGATCTGAATATAAAGTGTCTCTTCCAATCTTATTTTATTCCCACTACCCTTCTTACTTTTATTTAAAACACAGCTGCTACCTTTCTCCTGCTGCTTCCCACATTATTACATGTAGAAGTATGCATTCTCAGGGACTTCTTTAAACAGGGCAGACAATCAGAGGGGCTTTCATTATTCATTAGGAGAAAACTTTTATTGCCTTTTAGATAAAGCTGGATCAGGCATGGCATTTATGTCTCTTGTCTGACAAAGCCCACCCTATCCCATGTATCTACTAGGATTGAGGAATTAAGTGGAATTGCATTGGTTACTTCCTGATGAGGAGGCTATAGAGACGACCTTAAAAAAGCCATCTCATGAGAGGAGTAGCTTTTGCTGTACCTTCCACAAACGCCATCTTTAAAAAAGTCACGTATCATACGTATTGTTTTTTTCCCATTTACAAAGATTCAGTCACAGCCCTTAGTATAATCCTATCATCTTATTTTCTATAAAATGAGACAATATGGAGTAACACATTGATCATTACTCATAGAAGAGGCAATCAATAAATTCAGATAAAATTTTCTCCATATTAGGGTATTGATTGATCAACTTTAAAATAATGCTTTCCAAAATACTTTATTTTATCACTTTAGGCTTACACCAGGTAGGCAATTTCCTTTGTGATGTAAGTTAAAGGTAACTGGAAATGGCTTTTTGCACCCAAATATCTTTCTTCTCTATCTGCCTAGTCTCAGGCCAACTGGTAAGTGGTAAATTTTATGGCAACAAAGTAACATTTTTATTAATTTATTAGATTAGCTCCATTATCTTTAGGATCTCTGGTGATTTTATAGAGGAATTGGAGAACAAGTGAGGCACGGGTCAAGAAAAAGTTTGGATCCCAAGAAGAGAGCCAGCAGCTAAGAGTATGGAGAACCAGTGTGAGGAGAGACCTGAGTTCTGATTGGAGGAACATGAAAATGAAAGCCTGGACAAATTTGGAAGGATGTATTCCAGACACACTTTGCCTTAAGAGCTCTGATGAGTGATATTTTATGGAATCACTGACTCTTGAGAGAGAGTAATCAAGCGAAGAAATTTAATGATGGCTTGATTATTTATTCTTTGCAGTACCTTCTTTTTCTTATTAAATCCACTGAACTTAATATGTAAAGAAAGTGGTACAACTTAAAGTATAATAATTAAGCAGTGACAGCTATTCCATTATGAAGTACATTTGACAATTAATGCCATGGATTAGATTAATTACAGACCATTTAAATAATACTGTTTTGAACTTAAGTAAAATAATTTCTTGTTTTACTTCAGAGCACTTTAAAGAGGTTTCTAGATGGCTAGCTTCCCCCCCCCCCCTCAGGATTCTTTCAAAAGCAAAATATGAAAAAAAAAAAAAATCTTATCTTTTACTTTGTTGATTATTAATGTTCACTTGGTATTCTTGTTTGATTTCCAATGCATTTGGCAAACTTTAAAAGTATAACAAATAATGAGATTGTGGTCAAAATTTGAATCACTAGGTAATTAATTTAGATTAGGAAACTTGAAGAAAATTTCCTTTATTTCTCCATAAAATATATGACCATTGAATCACTGACACAGTTCATGAATACTTCAAAAACATAGATTCTCAAGAGGAATAATAAAATTGTTTTTACTGGGGTTTATTGAGGAGACAAGTCTAGGATTTCCTTCCAAATAAATTTATACCAGGATAAAATGTGTTCTGTTTCCAAAACTGTAACCATGTACAGTTAATTCTAGCCTTTTAAGACTTAAAATTATGAGAATTTGATTTATAGATTCAAGTAAACCATCATATATTTCCCAGTTTAATTGAATTCTTGTTTATCTGGATTTTATTTACTTATTTCCAAGTTTTTATTCTAGAGTCTGAATTGATGTGAAGGGTTGGCTTCTAAACCCCTTTGGAACCAGTTTTTAAAGTATGGCAAGTCATTTAATATATAAGCTAATGCTTCTACTGTGTGTCTCAGAAAAATTTAATTTCATTTCATTAACACAGAATCTCAACACATTTGAATTTGCCTAAATAGGAAAAGGCTATTTTCATGTATCATTGAAATCAGCATGATTCTGGTCAAACAAGGTGGCAACATAAGATGCTCCAGGGTTCCTTTCTCTCACAGAATATTTGAAAAATTAGCAAAAACAGGCAGAACCTTCTTCCTCAAAACTCTGGAAAGGAGTTAAAGGGTTGCAGTTACTGGGAAAGAGCTGAATAAAGATAACACAGGTTTAAAAATGTAGGAGAAGCTTGGGGCACACTTGCTGGTCCTTCCCCCACTGCCTGCCCTGCATGGTGTGGAGCCAGCCTGCACTGGCACTGTGGGTCACTGGCCCTGTTTTGGAGGGAGCAGAGTGACTTCTATGCTCATAGGCACTGACTGTATTATGAAGCCAATCTATCAGGTGGCAGCCTCAAAGACTGAATCAGGAAACTCATTTCAAGGTCACCTCCCAGAACTTGCCTTACAGGCAGAAGCAGCTTGTGGACAGCTAACACAGTGTAAAACCATTAAGTGAAAACAGTCTGGAGCAAAGAATTACCAACTTTAAGACATACAAGTAGTGCACCTCAGAAGGGGGATGTCTATTTCCTAGAGAGAGGAAGGGACATTCAAATTCCTGTAAAAATGGGGAAATTCCTAAGGCCACTAGAGAGCCCAAGGGCAGAACAAGATGCAGACTCAGAAAAGTGAAAAAAGGAGCCTGTACTTTCACCTTGAGCTGATTTTCTTGATAGGATCACTAAACTCTGAAGGAGAGCATGAGCTAAAACAGAGCAAATTTGCAAAAAGTATGGAAGTTTGTGTGTGTGTGTGTTTGCTTGTTTGTTTTTGTTAGTTTCTGGCACTCAAGGAAATCTCTGTTGGATCACTAGCTGGATAAAAACTTAAGGAATGGAAAGCACAAGACAAATTCCAGAGTTAACACACTAAAATATTAAAATGTACAATGTTCAACAAGATACTACAAGACAAAGAAAGAGGAAATCATGGCCCATCCAAAGGACCAAGATAAAAATTCAAAAAACTACCACTAAGATTACCAGACTTTGGATATACCAACAGAGATTAAAAATAATAATAATAATAAAGATCTTCAATATGCTCAAAGAGATAAAGGAAAATAAGAACTAAAGAATATCAGGAAAGTGATGATTGAACAATATGGAAATCCCAATAAAAAATAGAAATTTTAAAAACGAACTAAACAGAAATACTGGAGTTTAAGACCACAACAATTGAAATTAAAAAAATTCCCTAGAAGGTCCAAACAGCAGACTACAGCTGGCAGAGAAAAGAATCAGTAATTCCAAGAAAAAACAATTGAAATGATTCAGGCTGAGGAACAGAAAGAAAGATAATGGAAAAAATAGCCTAAAATATCTGTAGAACACTATCAAGCATACCAATATATACATTATGAGAGTCCCAGAAAAAGGACAAGTGAAGGGAATGAAGGAATATACAAAGAAATAATGGCATAGAACTCCCTCAATTTAATGAAAGACAGAATTATACATATTTAAGAATCCCAATGAACTCAAAGCAGAATAAATGTGAAGAGAATCATACTACACACATATTAGTCCAACTGTCATGTGCAAAGGATAAGAAGAGAGTTCTGAAGTCTGCAAGACAATTGTAACGTGTTATGTACAATGGAATCCCAGTAAGATCAACTGCCAATTTCTCATCAGAAATCATGGAGGCAAAAAGGCAGTGAAAAGAAATATACAAAGTGCTGAAAAGAAAATCATTGCTAATGAAAAATTATATATCCAACAAGACTGTTTTTCAAAAATGAGGGTGAGATTAAGGTGTTCCCAGAATAAACAAAAGCTGAGGAAGTTCATTGCCGCTAGACCTTCATTACAAGCAAAGGTAAAGGGAGTTCTTCACACTAAAAGGAAAGGACACCTGATAATGGATTGAAGGAGCAAAATAAATAAAATAAAGCTCTTCAGTTATGGTAACTGTGGTAATTATAAATGCCAGTAATTTTATATTGTATTTATTGGTAAGTCACTTTTTATTTCTTATTGGTTCTAACATGTCAATGCATGAAAGAGTGATAAATCTATGGCTTTGGATATACAATGTAAAGAGATATAATTTGTAAAAATCACAACAAATAGTTGGGAAATGGAGGGGGATAGTAACAGTGTTTGTTTATGCTATTGAAGTTAAGTTGGTATCTTTATAGATTTAATATGTTAAATTTTAGCATAAATTTCTTTATCCACAAAGAAAATATATGAAAAATATATACAGAAGGAAATTAGAAGTCACTCAAAATTGCACACTACAAAAAATCAAATAAATATGAAAGTAGGCATTACCAGTAGAAATGAGGGACAAAAAGGGGTAAGACCTACAAAGAAAAAATAGAAAAATTGCAGAGAAAAGTCCTATATTATCAGTGGTTATTTTTAATGTAAATGGATTAAAATCCCCAGTCAAAAGTCAAAGATTGTCAGAATGGATGAAAAAGCATGACCCAATTATATGCTGTTTATAAGCCACTAACTGTAAATATGAAGACACATGTAGGTTGAAAGTGAAAGGATGGAAAAAATATATATTCCATGCAAGTAGTAACCAAAAGAGAGTTGGAGTAGCTATACTATTAATAAATGAAATAGGCATTAAATCAAAATCTGTTAAAAAGGACAAAGAAGGACACTTCATACTGATAAAGGGGTCAATTCAACAAGAAAACATAACAATTATAAAAAATATATGCAGCTGTGGCAGAGCCCCAAAATATTTGTAGCAAATATTGACAGGCTTGAAGGGACAAATGGATGGTTCTACATTAATAGTAGGATACTTCAGTACACCACTTTCAATAATGGATAGAGCATCTAGACAGAGTAACAAGAAGGAAATAGAAGACTCAAACAATACTATAAACCAATTAGACCTAGCAGACATATATAAAACACTTTATCTGACAGCACTTTTCTAATGCATTCTCCAGGATAAACCATATGTTTGATCACCAAACAGTTCTCAATAAACTCAAAAATATTGTATTGAGGCCATACAAACACATAGACCTATGGAATCAAATTGAGAGTGCAGAAATAAACTCTAACATCTATGGCCAACTGATATTTGATGAGAGTTTCAAGTCCACCCAATGAGGTAAGAATGGTCTCTTCAAGAAATTGTTCCAGGAAGACTGAATACCTATATGTAAAAGAATGGCAGTGGACTCCCACCTCACACCATATAGAAAAATTAACTAAAAATGGATCAAAGACTTAAGTTTAAGGACCAAGACTATCAAACTCCTAGAAAAAAACATGTAGATGCATCTTCAAGACTTTGCATTAGGTAATGGTTTACTGGACTTGACACCAAAAAAAAAAAAAAAATGAGCAACAACAACAACAAAAAATTGGGTAAATGGCACTTCATTAAAATTAAAAACTTTGGTGCATCAAAAGATTTTATCATGAAAGTAAAAAGACAACTGCACAAAGGGAGAAAATATTTGGGAACCACATATCTAATAAAGGTTTTATATCCAGGATATATAAAGAAATGCTACTACTCAACAACAACAACAAAAGACACAGAGCAAAAACAAATAAAAATGGGCAAAGTATTTGAATAGACATTTCTCCAGAGAAGATATTCAAATATCCAATAACCACATGAAAAGATGCTCAGCATCATTAGCCATTATGGAAATGTGAATCAAAACCACATTGAGATACCATTTCACTCCCACTAGAACAGCTACTACTTAAAAAAAAAAAAAAAAAAAAAGGAAATAAGTGTTGGAGAGGATGTGGAGAAGTAGGAACACTCATTCATTATTGGTGGGAATGTAAAATGGTGTAGCTGCTGTGGAAAGAAGTTTGGTGGGTCCTCAGAAAGCTAAGTATAAATTATCATATGACCTGACAATACCACTGCTAGGAATACCCCCAAAAATTGAAAGCAGGGATTCATACAGGCATTTGCACAGAGGTCCAGAGCAGCATTATTCCTGTTTGCCAAAAAATGGAAAAAAAACAAACATCTATCAAAACTGTCCATCAACTAATGAATGGCTGAACAGAATGTGGTATATACACCGAATGGAATGTTATTTGTCTGTAGAAAGGAATAAAGTTTTTATACATGCTACAACATGGATGAATCTTGAAGACATCATGTTGAGTGAAATAAGTCAAACACAAAAGGACACATATTGTATGATCTCACTGATATTAAAAAATTAGAACCCGCAAATTCAGAGTCAGAAATTAGAATACAAGTTACCAGGGGCCAGACTAGGGGTAGGAAAAGGGGAGTTAATGCTTAATTGGTTTGGGGTGATGAAAAGTTTTGTAATGGCTGGTGGGGATAGTCTCACAACATTGTGACTGTAATTAACACTACTGAATAATATATTTGAATGTAGTTAAAAGGGGAAGCTTTTGTTGTACAAATTCACTAGAATACAAAATTAAAAAAAAAACCAACATAGAATTCTACAAGACAAGTAATGAACTCTAATGCAAACTATGGACTATAGTTAATAGTATAATTATGATAATATTGTTTCTTCAGTTGTAACAAATGTACCACATTAATGCAAAGTGTTAATAACAGGGAAAACTGTGCGTAGGAGGGAGGGGTATAAGATAACTCTGTACTTTCTGCATGATTTTTCTGTAAACCTACTACTACTCTAATAAAAGAAAGCAAAGTTCAGCTATGTACTATGTATATAAAATTATATGGCTATAACTCACTAGTTCCTTGCATTTTCCCTTACGATCTTAGTATGCTGAGGGAAATAGCATTGCTAGATTATATGTTAAATGCAAATTGCACTGTACCAAAGAATATGTGTTTAAAACTTAATGCGTGGCTATTTTTATATAGCCACATCTTTTTTGAATAATTGATATGTTGGCATGATGATCTCCAAACTACCCTATTTTAAAGAAGTTAACTTTGGCTATTTTAGACACAATAATCATAAAATCACAAAATGAAAGAGTTATGAACTACTTTGGGACAAAAGGTCTTTGTTCATACTTACTTGCTATTTCTGGGAACTCAGATATGATGGCTAGAGGTCCAGAAGCATGTTGGGTGTGTGGTGAGTTAGGATTCAGTCACCTGCTAAGGATGATAGAGCAGAAATTAAAGGAGCTTAGGTGTGCCGGTTTGAATGTATTATGTCCCCCAAACGCCATTATCTTTGATGTAATCTTGTGTGGGCAGACGTTATCAGGGTTGATTAGATTGTAATTCTTTAAGTGTTTGTTTGGGATGCACCCCACCCAGCTGTGGGTGATGACTCTGATTGGATAATTTCCATGGATGTGTTGCTCTGACCATTCCAGGTGGGTCTAAGTTGATCAGTGGAGCTCATTTATATGGCTAACGTTTATATGACCTAACAGAAGAAACTCAGTGCAGCTGTGAGTGACATTTTGAAGATGAGCTACAGCCCAGAGGGACACTTTGAAGAATGCACAGAAGCTGAGACAGTAGCTGCAGATGAGAGACAGTTTGAAGACGGCTGTTGAAAGCAGACTCGTGCTCTGAAGCTAAGAGAGGACAAACACCCCAAGAGCAACTAAGAGGGACATTTTTGAGGAACTGCAGCCTAGAGAGGAACGTCCTAGGAGAAAGCCATTTTGAAATCAGAACTCTGGAGCAGATGCCAGCCATGTGCCTTCCCAGCTAACAGAGATTTTCCGGACAACATTGGCCATCCTCCAGTGAAGGTACCCTTTGTTGATGGATACTTTATGGCCTTAATACTGTAACTGTGTAACCACATAAACCCCCTTTTATAAAAGCCAATCCATTTCTGTTGTTCTGCATTCTGGCAGCATTAGCAAACTAGAACATTAGGTCACTGATGACTGAGTCCATCATACCATACTTTATTTGTGAGAGAAATACATTTCTACAATGTCGAAATTGCTGTTTTCTTTTCTCTTTCTTTTTTGTTTTTGCTATATGCAACTAAACATAATTTTATATGATTCAGACATTTATGCTTTGTGGCTTGAATTTTACTTGTTTTTGTAGTTGACAGTCCGAC
The DNA here is from genome assembly GCF_015220235.1 of Choloepus didactylus. NCBI lineage: Eukaryota > Metazoa > Chordata > Mammalia > Pilosa > Megalonychidae > Choloepus > Choloepus didactylus. The sequence goes on along the minus strand of NC_051318.1, from coordinate 85,306,176 downwards.
CAAAGGTTAGACACCTTTGAATCCAGGTATTCCATGTCCTACGTTTGATTATATTGGTGGTGGTATTTCCCAGAGTCTTCTTGCATCCATCAGTCAAACCAGTGGCTAAGTCCACTCTCATTTCCTATTTCCTTGGGAATGGAAAAGAAATGGAACCAAGACCCAGAACTCTGCAGGGGATGTAAGTGGCGAGTCTGTAGTATGGGGTTGGATGGTGATCACTTTTAGGAACAGCTATAATTCTTCAGAAATATACATCTAGTGGAATTGCCAAAATCAGGAAATATGTGTCACCTCAGTAGAATACCAGTTTGTAAGTTCTTTTACTGGCAGCATCTAAAGTTTGGTGCTGAACCAAGGATGACTATGACAGAAGAGAGCGCATCTCCAAGGTGTTGAAAAATCAGATTGGTACCTGTGATACTAGTCCCATTTTACCAAGGATATTTGGGTTCAAATTACCACATCTCATTTCTTTTAATTCATATGTATTTGGAAATTTACTTTGCTTTATGGTTGGAAAACAGAAAAAGTGGAAAATTAATTCTTAGGATTTGCAGTATTAGGAATAGTTGGTGCATTGAGGCTTCTGTTCAGAGAGATGTAAAAAGTAAATAATCAAAAAATTTTATGGAGATACTTCTATGTCCCCTAAATTGACATACCATACATTTAATTTATTGACTGCTAGAACATATTCAGCATGAATGATTAATTTTGACTTTGTTACCTTGGGGAAAATGTCTCTACCTCTATATTTTGTAGGTTAAAACATTGTCAAGGAAATTCTATTACAATGACTCATTTTTGTAAACATTAACCTAAGCATAAAAATAGCTGGGGGATTTGTGTGGTGGGGAGTGAGTTCAGCCTTCTTTGAGATATTGGATATGCATTCATTTATTCTGCCTTTTGCTATATAGAGATTTAAGAAATTATTCCAACCTATATCTAGAAAATAACACTCAAACTGAGCAAAGCTCTTCCTTGAAGTTTTTCATGGTATGTTGATGCAAGTCATATGCAGAGGTGTCATTCAACCAATTGTAATCCACTTGATACAGAGGAAACATTGCATGTAAGTTTTATTGTGATATATTCACATATCATACAATCATCCATGGCGTACAATCAACTGTTCATAGTACCATCATATAGCTGTGCATATCATCTCAATCTGTTTTTGAATATTTTCCTTACACCAGAAAGAATAAGAATAAGAATACAAAATAAAAGTAAAAAAGAACATCCAAATCATCCCCCCATCTCACCCTATTTTACATTTAGTTTTTGTCCCCATTTTTCTACTCATCTACCCATACATTGGATAAAGGGAGTATAATCCACAGGGTTTTCACAATCACACTGTCACCCCGTGTAAGCCACATTGTTACACAGTCGCCTTCAAGAGTCAAGGATACTTGGTTGGAGTTTGATAGTTTCAGGTATTTACTTCTAGCTACTCCAATACATTAAAACCTAAAAAGGTCTACCCACATTTAACACCACTGCTCTCAGTAAATATCTGTCATGTATGTTTTCTACACCTCTACCTGTTCTCCTTTCAAGTAAAAGAAACTTATTTCCTATCTGTGTGATTTAGGAGATGGGATTAGTTCCCCTCTCTGTATTATAGGTGTGGACTTCTGAATCTTGTTGGCTTATAATCTCTGGTCCCATTAATTGATTTATGGGATAAGGAATGTAAGGGACATTAAATAGGTGGAATCAGTGTTCAGTTTCAGTGATTTGACCCCAAAACACGTGTTTTTAATTCCTTCACTACAGCAATATCATTTATCTACTCATTATTGTCATCAAACTCTATTCAATTCCTATATGTTCAGGTTCTATAGAAAGATAACCAACATTATTAGGCTAGGCACTGTTATTTCCTGGGGGAGGTGGCAGAAGTGAATCTATAAATAATAGCAGGTTAAGCAAAGTGAAATAGCACACAAGTTACTGCCTTCTATAATGATCAACTTCCATAAACAATAAGTAGAAATAGATGGTTAAGTCCACACGTCAACTTGGCTAGGTTTTGGTGTTCAGTTCTTTGGTAAAGCAAACACTGGCCTGATTGTTACTGTGAGGATATTTCATGGATTTAAGTCATAAGTAAGTTGATTGCCTGTATGACTGATAACATCAACAATCAACTGAAAAGATGGTCTTTGACAATGAGAGAAGTCTCATCTTATCATTCGAAGGCCTTAAAAGGAGAAGTGATGATTTCAGCAGTCAGAAGAGAGAATTTCCATCTCTGCTTCAGCCAGCCATCTTGTTCTGGAGAATTCATCGAAAACCTCCCTCAGAGTTCCCAGCTCGTGGCCTGCTCTGTGGAATTTGGACTTGCCTATCCCACAGTTGCATGTGATAATTCTTATAAAAATCTCACAATGCTTACATTATATATATAAATTATATATACACATTATGTAATACATTATATATATACATTATATATACACCTTATATATATATACATTATATATATATATATATATATATATATATATATATATATATATACACACACACACACACACACACACATTATATATATATACACATACACACATACCCTGTTGGTTCTGTTTCCGTACAGAACCCTGACTAATACAAGGGCAAATATGCAATTGTTGCTAAGGAGGAAGAAAATATAGATTCTGGGCTTTATGAAGGTGGGGACTCTTTTTTTCCTTTTTGTTAAATGCAATTTTATTGAGATATACTCACACACTATATAATCCATCCGAAGTATACAATCAATGGCTCAGATAGTAGACTTGCGCATTTGTCACCGCAATCAATTTTCAAACATTTTCATTACTCCAAAATAAAGAAAAAAATACTTAAAAAATTTAAGAAGAACACCCAAACCTTCCCATATCCCTAATCCCACTTTATTATTTATAATTTTTTTGTTATTATGTAATTACTCATCTGCCCATACACTGGATAAAGGGAGTGTCAGTCACCAGGTTTTCACTATCACATGGTCACACAATAAAAGCTATACAGTTATACATTTACCATCAAGAATCAAGTCCTCTGGATTACCATTCAACAGATTCAGGTATTTCCTCCTAGCTATTCTAATACACTAGAAACTAAAAAGGGATATCTATATAATGTGTAAGAATAACCTCCATATTGACCCTTTGACTCTATTTGAGATCTCTCAGCCACTGAAGCTTTATTTTGTCTCATTTCTTTCCCCCATTTTGGTCAAGATGGCATTCTCAATCCCATGATGCCAGGGCCAGGCTCATCTCTGGGAGTCCTGTCCCTCATCGCCAGGGAAACTTGGAATCCTGGGATTCATGTCCCATGTAGGGGGATGGGTAGTGAGTTTATTTGAAATGTTGGCTGGGAGAAAGAGGCCACATCTGAGCAACAAAATAGATTCTCCGGGGGTGACTCTTAGGCATAATTATTAGTAGGCTTACCTTCTCTTTTGCAGGAATAAGTTTCATAAGGGCAAGCCCCAAGATTGGGGGCTTGACTTATTAAATTGGGATTCCCTAATGCTTCGGGAATGTTAGGAATTGAAAATGGGGACTCAACTTAATTGTTGAATTTAGTGCCCCCAAAATTAAACACAGTGCCTCACACATAATAGACAATAAATATTTAGTGAATAAGAGATTTCAGGGGAAAACAAGTGAGCCATGGGTTACATCCTGGAATGGCAGACGTTTTTTGATGAAAGGAACTTTGAGATTCATTTCATTTGACAATTTTGTTTTATAAAGGACACTGAAGTGCATAGAGATAATGTGACTTACCTAAGTTCAGGTCCATGTTTAACTAGTGGCAGAGCTTAGATTAAAAATAAACAAACAAACAAAAACTCTCAACTCTCAGTCCCTTTGTTTTTATTTATTTATCTGTAACGTTCCTTCCACTTTCAACAGTCTATGATTCTAAGTCCAATTGCCAACTTTCTGCCTTCTCCTTCCAATTAATTTAAGAGAACATAGTTGCTATTTGCTATACCAACAAAATCATTTGTTAAGTCTTAAAGTTTCCAATGTATTGCGCTAGTGCTGCAATTACTTGGGATAAATTTTTGCAATCAGCATAACACTCCTTCTCTATCTGTCTTTCATTATTATTCCCTGCTTTTATAATTCTCTCAATTCCAGTCTTCCTTCCACATTTTACAATTGTTTGCACATTCTATAGACCCGAAATGCCCATGTGCTTCTGGGTACCCACATTTCTGATTACTTTTTGGCTGCATGAGAAAAGCTCCTGTGCTTTCTGGTGAAATGTGGAATTGATTTTTCATTCTGCTCAGTATGAATAAAGCACAGTCATTCCCTTCTGGTCATTAGTGATATTTGTCCACTCTCTGTTAGACTCTCTCTGTGTGATTTCTGTTGTCCTCAGATACAAATTAGTTTCCATCAAATTTGGAAAATTGTTGGGAATTAGTTGAAGATTACACTATTTAAAATTGCTTTCATGGTAAGGCTATAGTTGAATTACACTTAAGCCATTTGTGCAAATATAAATAACATTTACTTTTTAACAAGCAAGACACCATGTTAAGTTTTCAAAGACTTTTTTCACCAATTAATGCTTTACATGGTATATTAATGGTTTACACCCTGGAGAATAAAATAAAAGAAAGCTCTTCCTAAGCATTTGCTCAGGAATCTAAACATCCATTTATTTTCTTTCTTCACTGCACTTTTCTCACTCCCAGATCAATATCATTTATTTATTTTTCTTCTCACTCTGAGTAATGATAGACCATCACATGTTTCCTACTAATTTCTGGTAGAGTTTGCTTCCCCGCTTTGCAGAAAATACTGTATCAGTGCCTGATTATTCTTCCCATTGCTTTATATTTAGGGCTTTCATCCTTTCTTTTCCTTTCTTTCCTTTTTTCTTGACTTACTTCTCTGATCCAGAATGCAACTAAAAACAGTGAGTCAGGAGTTTCATGGAGTAGGAAGATTCTTCAGAAGAAATCCACTCCTGAGAGCTAAATCACAGCAGTGCCTATGAACTGGAAATACACAGAAACACCATTACCTTTTAAAACATTTGAGTATGTATTGATACTTTCAACCAATAATTCTGAGCACCTCCTATATGCCAGGAACAGCTGTTGGCATGGAGGATAAGGAATGATGAAGTCAACTTCCTCTCCCTCACAAGCCTTCATTATTTCAGAGAGGCAAATAAATATAATAGAGCTTGAACTATTATGATGGGGAAACACAGCAGAGAAGCCTAACGCTGGTTTGGGAGAGAGTTGTAAACATCACCTAGAATGAGGGATTTTCATTCCTCCTGTAATGAAGAAAGGGTAGAAATTAGCAGGAAATTGAGGAGTTGAGAACTAATGTGTGCAAAACCCTGGAAATCAAATGAAGAAAGTTCAATATTGCTAATGTTTAGACTAATGAAAACCCCATCAGCTAAGATTCCATCCTGAGGAAATGGGGTTTAGGTCAGAGGAGCTATGTAAGAGAGAGATAAAATGGATTTTTGATATGTAATAATTATAAGCACTATAATAGAGGAGATCAATTTAGAAGAGGTAGTGGAATGAGTCTACAAGGCTCAAGATGGTAGCCACGGCTACCAAAGAACATTGTTTATGAAGTGCAGTTTCTATGGTATCAGGGACATGTTGGAGAGGGTTAAAAATGGACAGTGAGCAATGGACAGTTTGTGCACGGAACTTTTTTGAGAAACTTTAAGGGCAATAGAACGTACGTTTGAAAACAGGCTTTCATTCAAGTTACCCTCCAAATGAAAATTCTTCCAAGAAATGTTCTCTATTACTCCAACCTGGAATTGATCTATACCATCTCAGTTTTCCTCTGGTACATTGTATTTCTTTTCTATTTCTATCTCCTTCATTACATCCTTCGTTGCTTGAGAACAAAAAATGTATTTTTTTCCTCTGTCTTGCAGTCCTTTCACTGTGCCTAATCTATAGCAGGAATTCACTAAATGCTATTGATTTGAACTGATATAACTCAATAGCTTTCGATTCTTTGGTTTCCATTGGAAAATATATTTTTCTTCTCAAATATTGGCATCTCTCTTTGTTAAGTTCCCTTTTTTTGTTTCTTTCACAAGAAATTCCAAGCTTTTATTACTCAACATGACAGCCAGAGGAAAAGAATAATTTTTACAAATGCTTTCTTTTAGCAAATGATTGCAAGTGCTTTTCAAGTATAAAGTGCTATAATACATGTTGAGAAATAATACTCAATATAATTGAAGTGGGGCACAATTACCTAGTAAAATGGAAAACAAAATAGTATTAAGATTTAAGATATCACCTCCTTCAGTCTTCACTTTCCCTTGATATCTCACATACATATTTAATCATTTTTTATAAACCCTAAATAACAGATTCCTGTAGTAATATATCCACTTGGTTGTTTATTAATTTAGGCTCTTCCAATCTGGTCTCTTGTTTTAGAAATGCACACAGTCTAATAAAAAAATCTAGTGTTTAATATTTAAAAGACTTTCATTTTTCCTAGAAGTTACTTAATTTTATGATTGCTTCTCTAGGTTTAAAAATTATATTATGTTAATTTTGCAACTACAATTATTTTATATTTTATAGCAAATATATCATTCCTATGTTTACCTCGTGAAACCTAAGACTATTTTTAAAAGGAAAAATAAATAATCCTGTAGGATGGAATTTATGAATATCCTGAAGCAACAAAAATGACAACAAATCTTGAAGCATTTACTAAGGACCTTAAGTTTAGAAAAGTGTTAAAAGTGGGAAATCAAATGAGTATGCAAGTTGCAAAAAATTTTAGGGATGGATTTTAAAAGCAAAAGTTTACTGATTGGTGAAACATTTGAATTCCACAGTGGACGTTATTCTTATTTCCACACAGGACTATTTCATTTACTATAAAAATGATGGGTATAATAGGATATCATGTAAAATTTATTAAAATACTTTGAACAGAAAATGTGACTAGCTCTTATATAATGTCACTAAATAAGGTTGAATATAAAATCTGAAAAATTCCAAACTTGATACATGGAATCTTTTCATTAGCAGAGGCTTTAGGGTCATCATTTGATTCAATACTTCATCTCAAGCAGAATCTTTTCCAGGATGTCCCTGATAATCACTGCTTGAACATTTCCAATTTAGGAATCTCTGTTTTGTTATTATTTGCTTATTTGTTTGTCTTCTTGATTTTTATGATTTTGTAAATTTTAGCAATTTTTAAAAATTGAACTCATATAGAATAAATCAAATCTGTTTTCCACATGAAGGTCTTTTCAGAGGACAGTTGTCAGATTTAGCAAATGAAATTATGGGACACCCAGTTAAACATGAATTTCAGGTAAACAGTGAATCATGTTTTACCATAAGTGTGTCCTGTTCATTTTGTTTCCATCCAATTTGGGGCATATTTACAATACAAAATTGTTTGTTATCTTTTTTCTAGAATTCAAGTTTAACTGGTCATCATGCATTTCATCTGGCCATCCTATTCAAAGCCATTTGCTTATTCTAAAATCTTTCTAGAGTTCTTTATTATCCTAAACAGGTAAATTTAAATTTGAGGGAAATAACCATCTTATGTGCTTTCAAGACTCATAATCACCCTGGAGATGTTGTATTTACTACTGCATGAGATTAACACATTCTTCAGCCATAGTCTTTACCCAAAAAATGTTGGATCTGTGACTCATCTTTATTTTCCATCAATGTGGTTTAAGATTCAACAGGCCATTTACATTTGTTTGTTTCTTTGATTTTTTTCTCAAAAATGTCATATTGTTGACACACATTGTGTTTGTGTCAACTAAAACACTGAGTAACTTTCTACACCCCTGGGTGTCCCTCCACCATGCTCCACATATGCCATGAATTTTGAACCTAAATGGATCACTATGCCCTTAGTTTTTATCTTTAACTCAGACCAAGTAATTTCTAGATGGTGATTTTTCACATTACTAAAAATGTTCTTTGCTTTTCAAAGATTTCATAATGACTGCCTTAATGCAGAGCACAACTGTATTGTTTTTTAAAATATGGTCAATTTTACAAATGTTCACCTTTTCAAACAATTGTCAGTCAGGTACACATTCATCTTGTAATGTTCATCTTTTATCCATATGAGTTAGTAAATCAAACTGACAACATTCTTTTTTTATTATTGCATCCCTTTTACATTATTTCTTTATAGTTTTCATTTTTAATGAGGGGATTTATAGAACCAAAGGTCATATTTCCTGAAAATTATTTTGCATAAAAATGGGTCTACTTTGCAATGCGTAATTATATTACTGATATGCTAAGATGCCTTACTATACACATACCAGTTATTTTTTGTAAATTTATGAGAAAATGTATAACCTAGGACTCAAATTATAAGAAGATGTTTTAATATATAAAGGATCTACTATTGGCATTCATACAGTTATTCACTAAGAATATTGATAGGAGAGTGAAGAAGTGGCCATAAAGTTTTGTTTTGTTGGACAATTTGTCCTCTAACCTATAGATGGTTAGCTCATATTTTGTGAACTGGAAACCATTAAGAATAGAATCATGCACAAAATACGGATGAGGTTCAACACAGACCTTCCCACACTGTGTTAATTTCTGATGGTAAGTTAACCTTATATTTAATTTTAATAAAATTGTATTTTTCATATATTTACCTGGTAGATAGAAATATAATCCAAGAATAGACTATAAGGTAGTTTAGTAAGAGATCCCTAGGATTGAAACATAGAAGTAAACCATTTTGAATATCTCTGTGAATAATTTGTTTGGCAGCAATTTCAAAGCTTTCACAGCTCTATTATAAATTTTAAATGAATTTTGGTAAACATAGTGAGGTTATGTGAAAGTTAATGCATTTTTAAATAGATAATCCTGCCTTCCTGAATAGAGCATCAATTACGTTGAAGAAGGATGAGAAGTCAGTTTGAGAATTTACTCCCTGATAGTTCAAAATAATATCACAAATGACCATATTTTAAGAGAGAGAAAAATAGATCAGAGGTTATAATATAATTCTCTTTGAGCTTACACATTATCTAACAATCCTCAATTTTAATACTTCCTTATTTAAATATATACAATAATCCATTTTGAAACTGCTTTTATTGCTGTGCAACTTATAAACCAAATCCTTAATACAGAAAATGAAACAAAAAGATGGCATATTCCATCAGTTATATTCCAATATTGGCTTTTGTTGGATCATCCTTAAGTATGTCACCAAATTTCCCATTCTTAGTAAAGAAAATGTAATTCATAACAGTCCACTGAGCAAGGAAATACTCAGTTGGTTTACCACATCACAAATATAGCTCCTTTGTCCATATACATAGGAAATGTAAAGAAACTTAGTCAGTGTAGGATGACCAAAGGAGACCATTTAATGAAATATATTCAACTTTTGTTAATTTAGCACTCGCATTTTTGTGATTCTTCTTTCATGGCTAATAGAAGATTTATTTTATCAACATCTCTCCCAAAGAGAATATTATGGAGAGTACAATGAAATCCTTGCAATATATATAGAACCTTCATAGTGTCCTGTTTTAGCTACTGAGGTACTAGATATCCAAATTCTAGCATTTTTTTTTTTTGTTTTGTTTTTGGTTATACCTAAAATGTAATACAAGGAGTTTTTATGGCCACTTCTTTACTCTCCTATCAATATTCTCAGTAAATAATCGATTGTATGAATGCCAATAGCAGATCCTTTATATATTAAAATATCTTCTCATACCTATAGTTTGAGTCCTAGGGTGTACATTCTCATAAATTTACAAAAATAACTGATGAGTTTATAATAAGGCATCCTAGCATATCATTTACTGCCAGAAAGGAGTTTTAACATTTTTTTGTGTGTATTTGAAGAAGATACTATAACTTTAGATCTAGCTGTGTATTATTTTTTGTATTTGTACTGATAAAGGGTTGAACACTTCTTTTAGCTGAATAAGAACAGCCAAAACCTAATTTGACTTGCTTAAGTTTTGACATTATCTCTATGCCTGACCTTCTCTTAACCACAGTTACCAATGAAGAAACTGACGAAGTAAATGGTCCATTAATTTTCCAAGGCTGCACATGGTGCCATGCTGCCACCAATATAATTGATGCTAAGTTGCCTATCAACCGTGCTACTGCATAACCTACACAGACTGAGGGTCACCATTAAAAAGGTCACACTGCCTTTTCATGCAGAAGTTCTCTGCAGTTGTTTCTGACTTGTGATAACATGACCTTTCCATTTCTGGAGTTCCTCTGGAAATTTACCTGCTTTCTACATTATATGTTTGGATATCCCTGGATGAGCCAGCTCCAGGTTGTTGGCTCCTTCACCTTTGCTACTATTCAAGTTCTTGTTACTCTTTCTGTTGTGTTTCCAGTCTTATTTCCTAGGCTACCTCCTTCACTCCATCTCCTAGCAGCTGCTCTCTATGCAGAATTTAATCAAGCACTTGTCAAAGTTTTAGGGTCTTCCTAATGCTTCACTGCTGAGATGAACCATTTTCTGCTATCTCCATCTTTCTTAAATCAGGACTGGAGTAGCATCACCTGTTGGAGCCTGCACCTGCAAGTGTGGCACCTAACAGGTTACCCCAGCTCCAGTGGAGCCCTATCACAGTCACAGAACCAGGCAAGGCTTTCCCTGGGTTTCACTCCCATAGTGGTGTAAGCAATATTCCTGGTGGCAGGAGAAATAATAATTGGTATAGTATTACAGGACTGCCAGGAAGACTCCTTTCCCTCTCCCCCTTTTTATTTTTGCTTGGATAACTCCTACTTGTCATCTAGGTCTCTATCTATTGTTCTTTTCCACCCAGAGCTTTCTCTTCCCACCTGCCATCTTCCTTCATCCGAAGCCCACCCCAAATAGCTTTGCTGTTACTAGTAAATGCTTTTATAGATCTTGGGCTTCTCCTCTTGGCACTTTTCACATTCCATTGATATCACTTATTTTATTGTCTATTTGCAATGTAGACTTTATTGTGCTTTCGGTGTTCAGCACAGCATACATCACATTAAGCTCCAAATGAATGCTGCTGAATGAATGAATACATCAATTAATGAATCTAAAATTCAGAAAAAGGTATGATAGATCAACTGTTGGAAACAATGGTGGGATTTAATTAAACAAGGGAAATGGTATACATGGGGAATGCTTAGTTTTTGTCATTAATTTAGTGTTCATCCAACAAATATATGTTGGGCATTGATTATGTGCCAGGCATTTGCGGGGGAAGGCACAGACACACTCAACAGCCATCTCCCTGCCCTCACCACCTTCCCTTTCCCCTCTTGCTTGTTTGTGTGCAAGTGTTCAGTATGTTTCTGTTTGGGAGAAACAGCCCCAGCTGCTTGCCAGGATGGAAACGGCACAATGGTTTCTCGACAGCAGTGCCTCACCCTGGGGTATATAAAAGCCCAATACTCAGACATCATAGGAGTTCCTCATCTCTGATGTGAAGCAAGGAGTGTAGATCTGCCATCCACCAATGCTGACTTGAGCAGTTGGTCCTTCGCAGGGGATCAGTCATGATAGGATCTCTTCCGCTGCTCTTTCGGATCCTTTAGACTGTGTAAGTAACAGTGATCATTTGCTGAAAATGTCTTTAGTGTCTGAGCCTGTGTTCCCATGATGACAATGTAGCACCTCACATGGCAGCACTCTTCTAGGCACCGTGGATATAGTAGTGACTAAAACATGGTCTCTAACTTCAAGCTGCTGTCTGTATGCCCTTCTGAGGACACAGACATGTAACTGCAAAATATCAATGAAGTATGAAGATATGGTTATGTATAGTATTTAATGAAAACGGCAGGCCTAGAGACTCAAGGAAACATCCTGAATAGTGTCTTGACAGCATAGAACTGACCAATGAGTAACAGGTAAACCTGTAGGAAATCATAAAATATGAATGTTCCAAGGAGGAAAACAAATAGCCTATGCAAAGGTCTACAATGAGATGGAATGATACATTCCAGGAAAGTGGAAGTAATTCAGCATGAAAAAGAACGACAAGAGATGGGAATAGAGAATAAAACAGATGCCAGATCATTAAGAAGCATGTGACAAGTAAAAATGCTAGCAAGTGTTAGTTTTATTATTTTCCCTGAGTGTAAAAGGGAGCCATAAATGTTGAATGCAGAGGAGTTCCAAGGTCAAGCTCTCATTTTGAAAGATTATTCTAGCTGCAGTGTGGTAAATTCACTGAAGATATACAAACATGGAAGCAGAAAATAAAAATATTTGAGTAATGCCTGTTAGAAATGATGCCTGAATTGGGAGAGTAATGACTGATGGGAATGAAACATGCAGTTTTGAGATATTGTTGATTGGATATGGGGTTTGGGGGAGAGGGAAGAGTCAAGGATGATTCCTAAATTACTGCCTTGGACATTGGAGAGATAGCTGTTTCACCTGAGAAGACAGGAGAATACTCAGGTTGTGGAGAGAGGATATGAGAAATGATGAATTTCGTTTTGTGAATTTGGAGTTTGAGGCACATGTGAGATGTCCTGAAGTTTTGGGGAGAGTAAAAATGACTCAAGATGCATTCTGATATGAAGAGACAAGCCATAAGCCACAAGCATATAGATAATTTGTAAGCCACAAGCATATAGATAATGTATGAATCCGTGTAAATGATACGGCAGAACTATGGAACATCAACATTTAAGGGATAAATGAAGGAAACGAATGTGTGTGTGTGAGAGAGAGAGAAAGAGAGAGGGAAATGGTGGGGGGGGGCGGGAGAGGGAATGAGTCACTACAAAAAAGTGCTTTTCAACTGAGATCAATATTGCCTCCCAGGAGACGTAAGTCAGGAGACGTATTTGATGAAAGGAGAATGTGTTATTGGCCAGAGATGGGTCAGAGATGCTGCTAAACATCCTACAGTACACAGGACGAACCTGTGAAAAGGAATTAACTAGTCCATATCAGTAGTGTCAAAGCTGACAAATCACACCAAAAAAGAAGGAGAAAAATCAGGACTACACATAGTAATCAAATACCACATATTTGAAAGCAAAGGAAAGACACCATTTGAAGGAAGAAATAGGGGAGAGATATAGGCAGAATTTCTTCTGAAAAAGTTCCACTGGAGAAAATAGGTTTAATGGAGTGCTTAGAGGGTCAGATGACTGGAAAATGAGATGTAAGGAGCTTGTTGGAAAATGGAAGAAGGCTTTCCCAGAAGTTTGACTATGACAGATGAAAGAGCAAGGGAATGGGGAGATGGCGGAGAGAAAATTACAGTAACAGGAGATAAATGATCTCAAAGAAAGACTTAAAAAAAATAAGATCTGAAAAACTTATAAAAGCTTAAATCTTTACTGATATAACTCAAGAAGTTGGGAGAAATCAATGTATAATCAACATAGCAGGGAAATGGAGCCAAGAGATAGGGGGAAACAGACAGAAAATGGATAATGAATGGAGCAATAGCAAGAGATGGGCTCAAACCTACAGAGTAGAGAAACTATTTCTATTGAGGAAAGAAGGACAAAAGGATGATGATGAATTCAACTACTTCACAATATTGGTGATAGCTAATTTGGGCAGTTCTTGTCTTTGTGGATACAGTAAATAAAGCCGTCTACTGAAAATAAGGAAGAGTGATGATGTAGGAGATTTGATTGCAGGGAAATGGATTTACAGTATCCATTCTGGACTATGGGAGGGGGTTCTGACCAAAGAAACACAGAAGGGTTGAGCCTAAATACCCTTGGTTTTTCCTGGGGCCTAAATTTCCAGTCAAAAAGTGAAATTCTGAAGATAGAGGCTGTTTCACATCTTTAACTTACAACTTCTACTAAAATCATCTGTGCATAATATCATCTATCTTTATACATCCTCCTACCCCCTCACACGCCACTCGTCTCATGCATATTTTTCTGAAACCTAATCTCTTTACCTGGCACTGGTGAAGGACTAGAGCAGTGTAATAAACTATTTCCATGAATATGTGATTAATAAATCATAGTTTATCACTGAATCTCTGCAAGTGGTTTAATGTTAGCATCCCCATAGATTTTCATTAATATTTCTGCCGAATGCAATATATAGCAATCATTCCATTTTGTACGGACAATCCGCATTTTGAATGAGCCTAAAGATTTGAAGCTTCTGAGCAGATTTTAACACACATCCTCCTTATCTGAAAATATGGTTAGAAATGTTATTTGGATTATAAGCAGAGCTTTCATTTCTGGAGCCCATGGCAGTCTATGTCATAAATATGCACATATCTCTGCCTCAGCAAGTCTCTTCTAAGTGCATTTCATGGTACTTTTCATATGTACTGAATTTGATTTGTTTTAAAGCATAATATAAATTTTCTGCTGTGATACACGATAAAGGAAACACTTTTTGAGAAATCTTTGTTGGTTATGAGGCTCTATGCATCACCTAGCCTTATGATTTATTTACTGCCTAAATACTCCCTTATCATTATTGTTTGTTTTTACCCATAACCACTCATCAGGTACTCAGCACTGTATCTACCTTTCCTCGCAGTGTATCTGAGTCCATGCATTTACCCTCAGTTACTTTTGTGAATTCTTCTGGAAGATAATGATAGCATTTCACATTCCATACCACTAACCACACTACATGCAACAGAATATAAATGTGCATAAGGTGGTGGTTTCATTATCTTGGGGTCAGTAGAATTTCGAGAGCTTTAAAATTATCTCTATCAATGATGCAGGTGTCAGCTTAGTTTTAATAAATCTTTAGGAACAGCCACAAGTTACTTCTAAGACATCTTCCTATTTCCAGAAATACATCATTCAGCTGCCAAATCTACTATCAGTGTGTTGCTAAAGAACTTCCACTATTAAATGCAGTGCTACACCTCTGGTGTATGCAATTGCTTTTTGATAACTTAAAATATGATTAACCCAAGTTTCCCCAGAATCAATCCACATTTATACTACTCATACAAAATCAGAAGAAGAGACCATAGTACAAGCAAAACAGAAGAAAGAATATACAGATGCATCTATCATAAATAACACACATATGAGATGGTAGAATTGCAGTGCCTGTGGTTAAGAGTTCCATTACTGAATTGGGGTACAATTATAATCCAGGTATTTGGCAAGGTGACCTCTTTTTAGAATAAATTAGAGTTGACAAGTAGTGTATTCAGCCAAACAATAAGTATAGGGTAAAATGTCTCAGGATATGTGGTCAAATGTAGCTACTTCCCTTTTAATTTCCAATAAATTTGGCCATATCTTCAACTTGCAGAAAAGCTAAATTATGGAGGTTTGCTGTTGATTTTCTTTTTTTGTAAACCACTGCCATTATTTAAAGTTGATGACATTTTTTAGAATGAACTGCGCACCATTCTCAAAAGATAATGTGGTATTTAAAAGACAGAATAGTTTCTTTGTGTATTAGAAAGTAAACGGCATTTGAAAAAGTCATAAGCACCACAGGATACCTATCTTATCCCATAAATATCTATCTTGTGACCTCTTTCAATGGCATAGCCCCTTATATTAAGTTCTTCCTGATATTCCTATTCCAAAAGACAGCCTCAGCATGATAGTTGGCAAAATATATTTAAAGGAAAGGTGAAGTGAATAAAGTTTGCTTTAACTTGAAAATAATGTTTCCAATAGTTAATATTTATATGCCATATTACTAAGTTGATATTAAAGAGTAAACTTTGTCAGCTTAATAACTTTTCTTATTTTTCATATAGACTAATATTTAAATTTTAACAGTAATTGATACAAAAGAAAATCCAGTAGGTTTGAAAGAAATATACTAAAAATTAAGCAAATATCAAAATATGTATTATCTATAAAGCTGATACTGGCAATGTGGCCCAGGAATGTAACAAAAATGAGCTTCCTAATACTAAACCTCAGAGTTGAACTACCATATGTACCAATCCCAAGTAGAACTGGAGAACCACAAGGCTTCCCATGTCAGTTCATACTACTGTAAAACTTCAACATAGAACAGTCCAGAAAACATGAGCCCTAAGTGACGCTTGATCACAAAGTCAAAGAAGAGAAGAGGTGGCTGAGCTGCACGGCAGCTCCAGGTCCCTGACTCAGCTTCCCAAGGGGAATGAACAAAGGAGTAGAGGAAGCCAGAAGTACAAACATTAATGGACATCCCGGTGAAGAGAGGGAAACATTAGAAGTGAGGAATATGACCCCCCCCCCCCGTCAAGTGGCTTTTAATTGGCAAGTCTGAGGTATTTTCTTTCATTTTGACTTCTGATTTGTTTGGCATATTTCTGCCATCATATTGCATGGCTTTTATTTGCTTCTTGGATTAGTGGTATAATTTTTCATAGGAGATTTTTCCTACCATTGGACAGGTTACCAATGAATTGTTACTTGTGTCTTGGGTTGCAACTCAATGATAGTACAATGTTACTGCTCATGAAGTCTAAATTTCTCAAGCTATGAAACAGGTATGTTAGTGTGACAACTTGGGATTTTAGCATGGCATAGATAATAGATATTGGATATCTGCACATAGGTGTGTGTTTGTGCGTGTGTAAGATAGCAGTATATATGTACTGCTCATTGCCTGAATGAGGTTATGCACATCCAACCTAACAGTGAGCAATTTTAGTCTAAATAAACATCTCAATTGCAAACAACATTTCAAAAAATCTGATAATGTAGCAATATATATTGTTCTAGAAGTAAAAAGATATTACAGGCAGATATGGGTCAAAAGAATACTGAAGGGAAACTTTCCTTACAAACTTACAAAACACATAATTGAGGCAGTAGTGGACAATGGACCTGTGGAATACAATTTAGAACCTAGAAACTGTCATGCATATATGTGAAAATGTAATACATATTAAATACCACATTTCGAAGTTCATGGAAACAGAAGCATGTATTATTTAACGAATGTCACTGGGACAATTAGTCATCTATTTGGAAAAAAGTAAAGAAAGAAATGATACTAACTCATGCCACATATTAAAATATTTCAGAAGTGGGTCATTTCTAAAAATTAAAAAATATACACTACAAATATGTTTATCTGAAGAAAATCCAGGCGTACACTTTCAGCGAAAGGAGTTAGCACTCTTCCCAGAGCCTTGGTGAGCTCTTGTACTGACTGCTGCTAATCTTCACACCTGCATCTTCTCTGGAGAATTGTCCTTCTCAGTGTGAATCTTGTCACTACAGCAGACAGTTCCTTGGATTTTTGACTCTCTCCCAGCTCAGGAAACCAGAAACCAGTTACTGACAGTGGGGTATAAAGTCTTTCCTCCCCCACCTCAAAGCAGGACAGATTGGTGGTACAATCCACATTCCAGAGCTCTGTGTGGGATGACACAGCATCACCTGAAGCCACATCTACATCAGTTTATTCCTTTCCTCTCTGTTGCTTCCTTTATGCCCTTAGAGTTTTCTTCCAAGAAAAATTCCTTAATAAATCATTTGCACTAGAATCCCCATCTCAGGATCTGCTTCAAGACAACCTTAATTTGGAAAACACTTTTATAACCTTGGAATGGATGGACTTCTAAACTGTAACATGAACTCCGAAGATGTAAAGGAGAATATTAACTAATTTGACAGATAATTTAGTTTTTTAATTGTTTTGGAGAAAGACACCACACATGAAATGAATAGAGTGGTGATATACTGGGACAAAATATCCGCAATGTGTTTCACAAATGTATTTTTACTACATAATGCTGGCAAAGATGAAAGATATGGAACTCTCACACACTTTTCAAGTAGTGTTAATGCAAAATTTGGGGGGTAGAATTAGGAAATCTATTAACAGATGATAGGAATAGATTAAATAAAAGCTAGACATGCCCATTAAACTTTTGGAATTTTACATATAGAGATAGTTCCAAAAACGCATAATGATGCATTCTAAGATAAGTAACAGTTTGTAATAACAAGAAAAACTAGGAAAATAAAAAAAATAAAATAAACAAATTTAGAAAAACAGATTGGGTCAGTTAATTGTCGTATATGCCTATATTAGAATACTATCATTAGAAGGAATTAGGTAAATCTAAATGTGTTGACATGAACTACTTATAAAAACTTATTAATAAAAAATTTATAGCATATGTATGTATGTGTATATATATATATATATAAAACATAACTTATTAAATTTTACAATATGCATTTTAAATATCTAAAAGAATGTACACTAAACTGCTAGCAGTGGTTATCCCTATAGACATGGATTAAAGTAGGGAAACTTTTAATTTTTCTCCAAGTATGTCAATATTTTTTTTTTTTTGAATTTTCACCACAACTAACACTACCTTTGCTACTACCAAGTATTTTTAAGAGAATTTCTTGACATTAATTCATTTGATTTAAGGTTGAGAAACAAAAAAATTGATTTGACTATCACTCCAATGTTTTTACTAATACACTGAGAGTCACAATATTTTTTTTCTATTATAATAGGGAATGTGGGATTTTAGGAGTTACTTAAATAAAGAACATATTCTGGACTTTGAGTGTAAAGCTCTCTATCTTAATTCAGAGTCCAATCAATGGCACAATCATAAATGTGCCAGAAGACCCTGGTGGAATGGGAAGGAGGGCCTGGAAGAGGTTGGAGAAGAAAACATTGAATAGAAGACCTTTTAATTCAACTGTAAAATGCATATGGCTTATATATCCTGATTGTCTCTGTTCCAAGTCATTCGTATACATCAGAAAATCCATCTTATGCCACCTTATAAAAATATATTTTCATTACTGGGACTCATAAACTTTGTAATTGCATTTCTTGATTTGTGGCCTCTTCCCCTTCCAGGTATAGTAACCCAACATTCACTGTCTGGTCAATTCATCATTAAAAACTTATAAAGCATTTTAAAATGTGAGAAGCTAAATTCTCCTTCAACTTAATATAATAATAATGTTTCTGCTGATTTTGACTACTCTTTCTCATCAACCATACTTTTTCACTTTCTTTTAAAATAAAAACAGCTGAACTAATAATGTTTGCTACCTGTGTACATGAATGAAAAATATCAATACTGTGGAGGTCTTTACCAGGTAGTCTAGCAAGTTCCTCAGCCTTTGTCCAAATGGAATCCTTTTCCCAGGGTAAATATTCTGGAAGCCTGTCTGCACTGTAGCCACATCTGTACTGAAACCCAGGAGCAGAAACATTTTAGAGACCCAAATATTCACAGAGCTCATCAGTGTAATTATGACACCACTCTAACCATTTCCAAAGACAAAAAAAGCTCACTTGAAAGCATTCCAAGGGTCAAAAAAGCCAAATAAGGGAAAGAGTTTCATGTAAAAAGATATGGTAACTAAAATAGCATCTAGTAGCAAAGAATCTCTAATGTAAATGGTCAAGTTAAACAAGACACAGTTAACCTAATTTGCTTTTCTTGTCTACAGCTGAGAGAAAAAGGATTTCTAATTAACCTATATTATGTCTAGTATTATTTTAAAATGAAAATGGCATAACCCTTTAAGTTCATAGCATGTGGTTAATTTTTTAAAATCACAAAACCACTTACTCTTTTGCCAGTCCCTGTGTTCTAATTTTATACATGTATCTTTTTTCTTATTTTGCCAAAACAATTTTTAAAAGGTATACATTTTTTAAAGAAATATTACACTCTCCTTGTCATATCCGTAAACATAGATAATTTAAGCTTCCATAATTATAATAATAAAGTCACCTCGGTCCCACTTGGATCAAAGATCTGGAAGAGGAGCAGTTTCTGCTCTTGGGTTTCAGTACAGATGTGGCTACAGTGCAGACAGGTTTCTAGAATATTTACCCTGGGGAAAGGATTCCATTTGGAAGAAGACTGAGGAACTTGCTAGACTACCTGGTAAAGACCTCTTACTCTTTGTGTTGGCTTGAAGCTGTAGGTACCTCAGAAAACCATGTTCTTAAAGCTAATCCATTGCCGTGGTTGTGGATCTATTGTAAGTAGGATCTTTTGATGAGTAGGATCTTAAGATGTGACCCACCTCATTCAGGGTGGGTCTTAATCCTCTTACTGAAGTCCTTCATAAGAGGATGGAAAAATAGAGAGAAAGAACAGAAGCTGAGAGAAGACACACAGAGGGAGGAAGAAAGTCACAGACAGAGAAGCCAGAAGCTGAAACAAAAACCCAGGAGTGAAGGAAGAGACCAGCAGACCCAACATGTGCTTTGCCGTGCAGCAGAGGAGCTGAGGATCGCTGGGCAGCCTGTCTTCAGAGTCCAGGTATCATCTGATGATGCCCTTGATTTGGACATTTACATGGCTTCAGAACTTGTAAACTATAAATCCCCATTGTTAAAAAAAACAGCCCATTTCTGGTATATTGCAGTTTGGCTGCTTTAGCAAACTAAACACACTATTGTTCCTAGCACGTGGCATAAATTTGCCAACTTGCAACTTGGCATTGAGGAATTGGAGCTCCCAATCTTGTACTTCCCTCTTCAAAATCTAAGGTGGTTTGCAGTGAGGGCACCTCCAGCTCTACCTCTAGGGTCTGCTGGCTGCTCCCCACTGTACCTTCATTGGGTTTTCCTCAAGTGCCCATGTTTCATGTTGCATATTGTAAAAACAGAAATCAGACTATCATTTAGATGCCATTCTACAAAAAATTTGAATGTCTTTTTATGTGCATTTTGGACCAACTATTCTGACCAATCAATCAGTTTGAAGATATTTTACTTGTGAAATTAATCACAAGGCATTTGAAAATTGCATGCAAAATAGTCTATCTTTTTCCAGACCTAACTGATTTTCCCTGCTGTAATCTTCATTTGTATAGATTTTCTGCATCTGGTTACTTTCAAGCATTTTTATTTTGGCTGTATGTGACAAGTAGAGTGAGATATTGAATTGAAATGATTCGTAAATTTGCACCTAGCACAAAATTTTGCATCTTCTAGATCTGCCCTACAACCTAACTGCTCCAGAAATTGTAACTTGACTATATATGTATGTAGGCACCCACAAAGAAAAACTTCTACTTTCTACTGAGCAGGAAAAGAGCTTTATATGTCTGTTTGAGGGGCTTTAGGCAGTTTAGTTATATTCCAAATTGGCACTTTGGTATAAGGTTTTAGGATTTTCAAAAATATTACTGTAAGGGTAAGTTTCTGGTTGGGCGGGACTTCCTGTGTGAATATTGTTGATTGTATAACCTTGTGCGGTGATTGGCGGAGCCTGCTGGAGTGCTGTAATTCTCATGCTCGACAGGAGACTTGGTGTATCCAAATCCCAATGGTACTCAACTGAATTGATGAAATGACCAGGAAGGCCTAATTAAAGCTGTTCAGCTCAAATGTATTGATGTATACATCTATTACGGCTTGGTTCAATAGGTCCACCCTGTGAATGCTGCCACAGCCTGTAAGCAAACTAACAGATTGAATAATAATGCTGCAAGGAAAGGAGACAGCAGTGGAATCAAAGCAACAGAATGCAAAATGCAACAGGGCAATCTGTGAACTTTCATCATATATTCCACCATAAATTAATGTAATTTTTATTATTTTAACATGTCAAACACAGAGAAATAGGATAATATGATCCAGAAGAGCTGGTAAAGCCTCCTCCCTCTTTAGTAAACATTCCATAATAACGTGCAAAAATTCAATGTGGTTTTGCATGACTTTTCTTCTCAATTCATTGTTAGAACCTAGCTTTCCCTTTGCCTTCTGACTGAGCTCATTTGAGAAATATGCTTAAATACAAGCTTCCATCTCCCTTCGCTTTTCCTGCCCCAAGGGACTTGTTAATTCTTTTTTTCTTTGTTGAATAGGAATTACATCAGATTTCTATAATTTGTCTATTGTCCTGGGCAATAATTCTGATTATGTTTAGTAACAAGTTGCTAGAGATTCTGGTGCATTCTAACATTGGAATTCTGCCATTTCTTACTCATTTCAATGTTAGCATTCAGTGTTACTTACATTATCCTATTTGCATCAGCAGAAAGAATATTATACTATTATTGAAGCAAAACTGATGAAACAAAGGGATGATATATTTTTAAAAATATGCAGACAAACAAAGGGATGAGATGATATATTTTTTAAAAATATGCAGACTAAAATTATCCAAGTTTTTCTTTCACATAGTTAAATATCAAAAAATTATGGAAGGTTATGTCACCCAAATTTATTTTCCTCAGCTGAACTCACACTGAACTTCAGATTTGTTTTTCTGATTATCTGCTTGACATCTCCACTTAGATGTTTCATAGACATCTCAAACTTAACATTTAAAAGTTAACTCCTAGGATTTCTCTCCCTACTCCCACTCCAAATATGCTTCCCCTGAAGTTTCCCCATCTCAGCAAATGACAATTCCAGTTTTCCACTTGCTTAGACTTAAAATATTGGATTTATCTTTGACTCCTCTCTTTCCTTCATAATCTACATTCAACAGACCAGCAAATCCTGTTAGTTTTGCCCTCGAAATATGTTCCAGACCAAATCACTTCTCACCACCTCTGTTCCAAACCGCAGTTATCTTTTACTTGGATTACTATAATAACCTCTTAGGTAGAGTTCATGGTTTCTCTCTGGTTCCTCTCCAGTTGGCTTACTCAATCTCTTTTTCTATATCCTTCTTCATGTTATAGAGGTTAGAAAGTTAAAAACTATGTTTGCCAGATTCCTTGCAGTTAGTTGCTATTTTAGGTCCCCCCAGATGAGGTATGGAATACTGAAGTTATGCAGATGCCATAGTTCCTACTGCTTCAGTCTATTTCTGTATGACCAGCAAAGCAATGGAAATTCTGTGATTTTCCACAGAGGTATTTCAATGTCCCGTACCTGGTCTCCCCCAGGATGAGAAGAATGTAGCAGTGTCAGGAGTGGCAGGTAGCAGTGCTTTTTTATTATGCTTCCTGATCCTGAATTACAGCTGTGGGTGTCTGTTCACCAGTTTTCCTGAATGTCTAGAGGGAATTTCAATGGCAGGAGTCTTAGAAGCAGCAGTGGGTTGTTGATTCCATCATATCTTCAAAGGTAACCTCAGGATAATAGGTCCTCTAGTTAGTGTTTTCTCTATTGTTCTGTCATCATTCTTGTTGGCCCAAGCTAGAACCCAGTTTCTTCAGCTCTTCCAACCATTTCTGTAAGCATCTAATCATCTATGGAAATAGCCTTAACATATCTGTAATGGTATCCTGTAACTCCTTTTCACTGTGTGACCTTAGGGAAGTTACTTAATCTCTTTAATTCAACCTGATCACATATAAAATGAGGATAATAGCAATGCCTACATCATAGCTTATTTTAAAGATTAATAAGAGAGTGTAAAAGTACTTAAAATGTTGCTTGGTATATAGTAAGTGCTCAATAAATGTTGGGTTTTGTTATTATCTCTTTCTTGCCCAACTGATGATGCTCCACCTCCAGTCACAATCTTCCATTACCCAGATTATGAGAAGAGCCTCAAAACTGTTTGCCTATACTCTTAATTCATTATTCTCTTCTTAGCCAATTTCTTTGTAAATTGAAATTAATCACATCACATACTTATTTAAAACACTTCAGATACTCCTTGTGCCAATTTGACTATATTGTGTCCCCCAAATGCCATTATCTTTGATGTAATCTTGTGTGGGCAGACGTTATCAGGGTTGATTAGATTGTAATTCTTTGAGTGTTTCTTTGGAATGCTCCCCACCCAACTGTGGGTGATGACTCTGATTGGATAGTTTCCATGGAGGTGTTGGCCTGCCCATTCAGGGTGGGTCTAAGTTGATCAGTGGAGCCATATAAATAATCTGACCTAACAGAAGGAACTCAGTGCAGATGAGAGTGAACTTTTGAAGAGGAGCTACAGCCAAGAGGGGCATTCTGAAGAAAGTATAGGAGCTGCAGATGAGAGATAGTTTGAAGAAGGCTGTTGAAAGCAGACTCTTGCTCTGGAGAAGCTAAGAGAGGACAAATACCCCAAGTGCAACTAAGAGTGACATTTTTGAGGAACTGCAGCCTAGAGAGGAACATCCTGGGAGAAAGCCATTTTGAAACCAGAACTTTGGACCAGATGCCAGCCATGTGCCTTCCCAGCTAACAGAGGTTTTCTGGACACTATTGGCCATCCTCCAGTGCAGGCACCCGATTGCTGATGTGTTACCTTGGACACCTTATGGCCTTAAGACTGTAACTGTGTAACTAAATAACCCCCCTTTTATAAAAGCCAATCCATCTCTGGTGTTTTGCATTCCAGCAGCATTAGCAAACTAGAACACTCCTTATGTTTCTCAGGATATACTCCTAAACAGTTCAACAAAGCTATTCCTGTCTTTCATTATCTGACTTTGGCTTACAATTTTACCTTCAGCTCTTGCCATTCCCCCACCGCACTTCCCCATGGCAACCACATACACTCACTCCAGTCTCTGATTTCATCCTGACTTTCCCTTATGCAGAGACTCTGCACAGCTACTGCCTAGAAGACACTTCTCTCTTCATTTCCTTTGCTTGTTTAAATCAAATTCCTTCTTTAAACCTGACCACATTGCTCATGTCCTCTGGGAAGTCTTCCCTGACCTTGCATCACTCTATCAGATTCTTCTCCTATGGGTATCCACAGCACACTGTACTTCCTTCATTGTTGCTTGTAAAAATGTAAAAATAGCCAAGTGTTCACTGTATACCACACTAGATAGAACACCATATGAACACATGGTCCATGCTGTCTTATTTATAAATATACCTTTAGCACCTAGTCCAAAATCTGGCAAAATGCAACAGTTCAACAACTATGAGTTAGGTGCATGATGTATGAAATGAACCTCTACTAAATTTAACCAGCTTTAGGCTCTAATTGGATCTCAAATGGGTATTTGTAATAGTCTCCCACATTTTCTGTCACCCACCTTGTCACTCCTTAAATGTATTATCGAGTCCCCAAGAGAGAATAATCCATCTAAACACAATCTCATTTGCTTAAATCCCATTAATGTCTTGCCATTGCCAGCGAGTTAAATTCCAAGCTCTCCAAATTATTTTTTTTCCACTCAGCTAATATTTATTGATCACAGTTTTATGTAGAGCACAGTGCTAAGTTGCTCAGCATTTCATCAAAGCCCCACCAGGGAAAGACTGACCAAACTACCTCACCTCCTCTCCTTCCTTATACTTGGCAGTTTACTAGTACAATAGAAGCATTTTTTATATCCAAGAAAATGGTTTCTCAGGTATAAAAAGCCAGTTAAAGAGGAAAGCATTGAAGTTGGTAATAAATCCATATTATAGACATTTTACTTAAATTTAAAGGATGTAATGTAAATATATAACAAAGTGTCTTTTAATGTGGGGCTTTATTTATTTATTTATTTGAGAAAATGTAGTTTTACAGAAAAATCATGCAGAAAATGCAGAGTTCCCATATACCCTCTCTTACACACAGTTTTTCACAATATTTACACTTTGCATTTGTGTGTTATCTTTTTATAATTGATGAAATAACAGAAGTGTACCATTAATTATAGTCCATAGTTTACATTAAAGAACACTGCTTGTGCTATAAAGTTCTAAGTTTATTTAGAAATTTTTATTCTAACACAATATATTCAACCTAAGATTTCCCCTTTTAATCACCTTCAAATATATGATCTAGTGGTGCTAATTAAATTCACAATGTTGCGCTACCTTCACCACCACCTATTAACAAAACTTTTCTGTCAACCTAAGCAGAAACTCTGTACCAATTATGCATGAATTCCCCATTCCTTACCCCCACCCCAGCCCCTGGTAACATGTATTGTTTTTCTGACTCTAAAAATTTGTTTATTCTTATTCATATCATTGAGACCATACACTAGTAGTTCTTTTGTGTCTGGCCTATTTCATTCAACATAGTGTCTTCAAGGATCATCCATGTTGTCATATGCATCAGAACTTCATTCCTTAAATAATATTACACTGTATGTATATGCCACATTTTGTTTATGCATTCATCTGTTGATGGACCATTGGTTGCTTCCTTCTTTTGGCTATTATGAAAAATGTCACTATAAACATCAGTGGGAAAATACCTGTGAGCGTCCCTGTTTCAATTCTTTGGATATGTACCTACAAGTGGGATTGCCAAATCATGTGTTAATTCTATGTTTAACTTTCTAAGGCACTGACAAGCTGTTCTCCACAGCAGCTGCACCATTTTACATTCCCACCAACAATGAATGAGTGTTCCTATTTATCCACATCCTCTCCAACACATATTCCACTTAAAAAAATTGTAGCCAATCTTGTGGGAGTGAAATGACATCTCATTGTGGTTTTGATTTGCATTTCCCTAATGACTAATGATGTTGAGCATCTTTTCATGTGCTTATTGGCCATTTGTATATCTTTGGAGAGACGTCTTTTCAAGCTTTTTGCCCATTTTTGTTTTGGGTTGGTTTTCTTTTTATTGTTAAGTTGGAGTTCTTCATATATTCCTGATATTAAACCTTTATAGGATGTGTGGTTTCCAAATGTTTTTTCCCATTGTGTAGGTTGACTTTTTACTTTCATTATGAAGACCTTGGATGCACAGAAGTTTTGAATTTTTATGAAGTCACATTTACATATTTTTTCCATTGCTGCTTGTGCTTTTGGTATAAAGTCTGAGAAATCATTGCTAACACAAGATCCTAAAGATGCTTCCATATATTTTCTTCTAGGAGTTTTATAGTTTTGGTTCTTAAATTTAGGTCTTTGGTCCATTTTGAATCAATCTTTGTATTTGTTGTGAGGTAGGGATTCATCTTCATTCTTTTGCATATAGATCATTTTCACAGCATCATTTCTTGAAGAGACTGGTTTTCCCCACTGAGTGGTCTTTTCACCCTTGTCAAAAATCTGTTGACCATAGATGTTGTTCTGGTTTGCTAAAGCTGCCATTATGCAAAATACCAGAAATGGATTGGATTTTATAAAGGGGATTTATTAGGTTACAAATTTTGAATTCTAACCCATAAAAGTGTCCAAACTAAGGCATCAACAAGAGGATACCTTCATTGATGAAAGGCCAGTGGCATCTGGATCACCTCTGTTGGCTGGCAAAGCATATGAGTGGTGTCTGCTGGTCCTTTACTTCTGGATTGCATTTCAAAATAACTATCTCCAAAATGTTACTGGAGTTCTGTTTCTCCTAGCTTTTCTCAGCTCTGTGCTTGATTCTCCTGGGGTATTTCTAAGAGTCTGAGAGTCCTATCTGAGCTTCTCTGGGGCAAACTCTGGGCTTCATCTCTTAGCTTAGCATCTCCAAATATTCTTCTGTTTGAATCTTCCAGCATCTCTAAGTACCTGTTGGCTCTTAGCTTCTCTCCAAAATGTCTCTCTCAACTTCTCTGAGTCCCTTCTCTTTATGAGCTCTCTTAAAGGACTCCAGTGATGTAATTAAGACCCACCCAGAATGGGTGGGGTCAACCTCAGTGGCAACTAATGTGGAACTAATCAAAAGGTTTCACCTACAGTTGAGTGGGTCACATTTCCATGGAAACAGCCAAATCGAAAGTTTCCACCCTAATGAAAAGACAAATAAGTCTGCCCCCACAAGATTGCATTAAAGAACATGGCTTTTTGGGAAGGACATAATAGATCCAAACCAGCACAGATAGTAAGGTTTATATCTGAACTCTCAATTTTATTCCATTGGTCTATGTGTCTTTCCTTGTGCAAATATCATGTTTTTTTGATTACTAGAACTTTGTAATAATAAGTTTTAATATTGAGATGTATGAGTTCTCCAGCATCCTTCTTCCTTTTCAAGATGGGTTTGGCTATTTGGGGTCCCTTACCTTTCCATATAAATTTGATGATTGGCTTTTCCATTTCTGCAAAAAGGGCTGCTGGAATTTTGATTGGAACTGTGTCGAATCAGTAAATTGTTTGGGGTATAATAGACATCTTAATAACATTTAGTCTTTCAATTCATTGAACATGAAATATCCTTCCGTTGATTTAGGTCTCCTTAGATTTCTTTTAGCAATGTGTTGTAGTTTTCTGTGTATAAGTCCTTCAAAACTTTGGTTAAATTTATTTCCAAATATTTTATTCTATAAATTGCTATTG
This sequence comes from Choloepus didactylus, assembly GCF_015220235.1. Classification (NCBI taxonomy): domain Eukaryota; kingdom Metazoa; phylum Chordata; class Mammalia; order Pilosa; family Megalonychidae; genus Choloepus; species Choloepus didactylus. The sequence continues at coordinate 85,278,115 of NC_051318.1, read as the reverse complement.
TTAATCAAGTAATTTCTGGATTTTCTCCTCAGGTAGTTTAGTACTAGTGTATAGAAACATGACTTTTCTGTGTGTTGATTTTGTACTTCCCCCCACCTCACCTTGCTTATTTTGTTTGTTTATTAGATCTAGTAGGTTTATTGTGGATTTTTAAAGATTTTCTATACATGTGATCATGCAATCTGAAACTATGGGAAGTTTTACTTCTTTTCCAATGTGGATGCCTTTGCTTTCTTTTTGTTGCCTAACTACTCTGGCTAGAGCTTCAGTACAAATATTCAATAACAGTTGTGACAGTGGGCATCCTTTTCTTGTTCCTGATCTTAGAAGGAAAGCTTTCAGACTTTCACTATTGAGTATAGTGTTAGCTGTGGAGTTTTCATATATGCCCTTTATCGCATTGAGGAGCTTCCCTTCTATTCCTAGTTTCTACGTGTTTTTATCAAGAAAGGTTGATTAGTTTGTCAAGTGCCTTCTCTGAGTTAATTGAATTTATATTGTTTTTTCTTTGAATTTGAGTCAAGTGGTTTGAGTTCTGATTAATATTCTTGCACAAATTCTATCTAGACATATACATGAGTTCCAGTTTCAGATTCTTTGAGTTGGAATAAGATCTTCAAATCATTCAAGAAGCACATGGTACTCAATTATTTAAGGGTTTTCCAGTTTAAAAAATATTTAAGTTTTTTCAATAATTTCTACTTGTTTTACCCACCTCTAATTCAGCCAAATTTCTTTAATATTTCCTATCATTTTAGTGACTCTATTTGAATGAATATTTTGATTAGGTAATTAAATCCAATAATTTTATTAGTAAATAAATATTTTATGAAAGAGTTTTGAAACACTTACAATTTACTTTTAGCAAGTATATACCTCAGTGGTGGGGCCAGCATTCTATAAGCCTGCTAGATAGCAAGTCAACATTTGTGAGCACTTTTTATGCTATTGGCACAGACTGGTATGTATTACAGATGGAATGCAGAGAATTATCTTGACAAGAGGAAATTAATTAAGGGAGCTATTCTTGAACTGAACTTCAATGCCTTTCTTCATTCAGATCCCCTCCCTCCAATAGTAATCATATCTCTGTAAGTTTGCTCATTCTGCCTGAAAACTTCATCCTTTCTGATTCTGCATAGTTCTTAATCAGCATATAAGATTCTGTTTAGTCTTAACCTCTCATGGTAAGCCTTCTTATATTTTCCTGCATCACTTTTTGTATACCATATACCGTAACACTTTCCACATTACCTTGAAATCTGCAATCTGTTTTTATGTCTTTCCTAATAGACTACAGTTCTTAGAGGGCAGTTTTTGTGTCTTCTATGCCCCTGTCTCAACACCTTCCACTGTTCTGGGAACACAGTTTGCAGTCAGTAAATTTATCCTTACCATGACTAAACTGACTTCTGCTCTTCTTACTCCTTCTTCTAAAAGTAATTTATGTTGCCATTACATAGCGAAATCTCTATCTCTTTATTTTCCCAGTTTATCACTCTATTTCTGACTCCACTAAACTAATTTGCTTGAAATCAATTTTTTCTTGTATTTTCCCCAAAATAGATTCTTTACAATTATTCTCCTTCATCTCTTTTCCCTTTTCTCACCCCCTTCCTGACAATACTGGGCTGTGGAATGTCTTCTGCTCTGTGATTTTTGCCTTCCATCATAACTCATGTAGACTGGAGAAGCACACAAAACCACACTGGCTGGGGCCCATAAAAATTCTTGGTACTTCATCCCATCTACTTCTACGTCCTCTTGAAAATTGTTTCATTAAATTTCTCATATTATTTGCATTTTCAATTTCTATTTTCTATATATTATGGTTATCCATATTCTTGGATCTTAGCTATTCTACAATTTTTTTCCCTCTATCTTGATATGTTCTCTTTCCTTTATCTGACACTAAAGGTGCTGAAAAACAAATCTATAATATATTTTTTGTTGCATGAAATTCATAACTTAAATTTGTAACTTAAAATTAACCATTTTAAAGTGTTCATTTCTGTGGCATTAGTACATTCACAACATTATAAAACCTTACCCATATCTGATTCTGAACTTTTTTTTTACCCCCAAAGTAGACCTTATACCTTTTAAGCAGTCACTTACCATTCTCTCCTCCTGTCAGCCCTTGGCAACCACTAATCTGCTTTCTGTTTCTTTAGTTATTTCAATTCTGGATGTTTCATATAAGTGGAATCATACATTAGGTGACTTTTTATGTCTTGCTCTTTCCACTTAGCATAATGTACCCACAGTTCTTTCATGTTGTAGTTATATCAGCACTTAATTCCATTTTATAGCTGAATAATATTCCATTGCATGGATATGTCACATTTTGTTTATCCATTCATTCACCCATGAACATTTGGGTTGTTTCTGCCTTTTGGCTATTGTGAATAATGCTGCTATGAACAATATTGTGCAAGTAATTTTTGAATACCTGTTTTCAATTTTGGAGTGTATATTCCTAGGAATGGAATTGCAGGTCAGTTGATAATTCCATGTTTAACTTTTTGAGGAACCACTGAAATTTTTGAATTGCACCACTTTACATTCCCATCAGCAATGTACAAAGATTCCAATTTCTTCAGAGCCTTGCCCACTTTTGTTATTTTCTTTTTCTTTATTATTGCCATCATAGTGGGTATGAAATTGCATTCCATTGTGATTTTGATTTATAGTTCCCCAAATTAGTAATGATGTTGAGCAAACTTTCATGTGCTTGTTGGCTATTTGGGTATCTGTTTTGGAGAACTGTCAGTCAAGTCCATTTACTATTTTTAATTGGGTTATTTTTCTTTTTGTCATTGAGTTGTAAGATCACTTAATTTATTCTAGATTGTAGTTCCTTAATAAATATTACTTGTAAATATTTCCTCCTATTCTGCAGGTTGTTTTTTAACTTTCTTGATATTGTTCTTCAATACACGAAATTTTTAATTTTGATGAAGTCCAATTTATATATTTTTCTTTTGTTTCTTGTACTTTTGACATCATAGATAAGAATCCTATGGCAATTCAAAGATCATAAAGGTTTAACACTACGCATTTTTCAAAGAGCTTTATGATTTTATTTCTCATATTCCAGTTATTGACTGATTTTGAGTTAATTTTGTAGATGGTGCTAAATATGGATCCAACTTCATTCTTCTGCCTGTGTATATGCAGTTGTCCCAGCACCATTTGTTGAAATGACTATTCTTTCCTGCTTGAATGGTCTTGGTGCACTTAACAAAAATCAGTTGGCCACAGATGTGTATATTTATCTCTGGACACTCAATTCCACTTAGTTGCTCTATTTTTCTATCCCTAGGCCACTACCACACTGTTTAGATTACAGTAGCTTTGCTGTAAGTTTTGACACTGGGAAGTGTGGGTCCTTCAATATTGTTCTTTTTCAAAATAATTTTGTGATTCAGAGCCCCTTGCTATTCCATATGAATGTGAGGATTGGTGTTTCCATTTATGAAAAAAAAAAATCATTGGGGTTTTCAAAGGGATTACATTGAATCTGTACATTGCTTTGATGAGTATTACCATCTTAAAACTATCAAGTCTTCCAATGCATGAACATGGCGTGTGTTCCCATTCTCTTAGGTTTCTTTAATTTCTTTTTGGAATGCTTTATAGTTTTCAGTCTACACGTCTTTCACTACCTTGGTTAAATTTATTCCTAGATGTTTTATTCTTTTAAATGATGCTACTGAAAATGGGATTGTTTTCTTAATTTCCTTTCAAACAGTCATTGCTGGTATGTAGAAGCACAACTGATTTTTGAGAATTGATCATGTATCCTGTAAATTTACTGAATTTATTAGCTCTAGTACTGTGTGTGTGTGTGTGTGTGTGTGTGTGTGTGTGTGTGTGTGTGTGTTTTGTTTGTTTGTGTGTATGGAGTTTTTGGAATTATCTTTATATAGAATTGTATCTTCTTCAGATGGAGATAGTTTTACTTCTTTATTTCCAATGTGTATACCATTTATTTCTCTTGCCTAATTGTTCTGGATAGAACTTCCAGTACAGTATTACATATCTGTGCTGAAACTGGAAACCTTGTCTTGTATTTTAAGCAACATACTGCTTAAAGGGAAAGTTTTCAGCCTTTTGCCATTAAGTATATTGCTGGCTCTTGGTTTTCCATAAATACCCTGTACCATGTTAGGGAAGTTTCCTTTTATTCCTAGATTTCCTAGTGTTTTTATCATGACTGCATGTTAGATTTTGTCAAATGCTTTTTTCACATCAACTGAGATGAATATGGGTTTTCTTTCCTTCATTCTATTAATGTGGTGTATTATATTTGTTTATTTTCTTATACTGAATCACCCTTACATCCTTGAGATAAATCTCATTTGGTCATCATATATAATCCTTTTATTATGCTGTTGTATTTGGTTAGTTAGTATGTGGTTGAGAATTTTTGCATCTGTATTCATAAAGGATATTGGTTCTTGGTGATCTTTTTCTGTGATGCCTTTATTGGGCTTTGGTATCAGGGTAATGCTGCTCCATAGAATTAGTTAGGAAGTGTGCATGCCTCTTAAATTGCTTGGAACAGTTTGAAAAAGATTGATGTCAATTCTTTGAATGTTTGGTAGATTTCACCAGCATAACTATCTTACCTGGACTTTTATTCAATCTCGATACTTAGTATAGCTCTGATGAGATTTTCTATTTCTTCATGAGTAAGATTGTTGTTACTAGGAATTTCTTCTTGAGTAAGTTTGTAAAAATTTGTCCATTTCATCTAGGTTGACTAATTTGTTGGCATACAAAATTGTTCATAATATCCTCTTATAATCCATTTAATTTAAATGAGTAGTAATTCAGACTTTCATTTTTGATTTTAGCCATTTGTGTCTTCTTTCCATTTTTCTTAGTCTATTTAAAAGTTTGTCAGTTTTGTTGATCTTTTCAAAGAACCAACTTTTGTTTTGTTGATTATCTCTATTGATTTTACATTCTCTATTTAATTTAAGTCCACGCTAGTCTTTATTATTTCTTTCCTTCTGCTAGCTTTGGGTTTAGTTTGTGCTTTTTTTTTTTTTTTTTTTTTTCCTATTTCCTGAGATATAAAGTTAGGTTATTGATTTGAGAGCTTCTTTTCTTTTTATTGCATGGAATTTACAATTGTAAATTTCTCTTTGAGAGCTGCTCTCATTGCGTCATATTAATTTTTGTATATATGTTTGTTTTAATTTTTTTAAAGTATTTTTGAATTTCCTTTTTCTGATCCATTGGTTTTTTTTGGAATGTGCTAAATTTTCCACATGTTGCTAAATTTTCCAGTTTCCTTCTATTATTGATTTCTAGCTTCATCACGTTGTGGTTAGAGAAAAAAGCTGTTTATGATTTCAACTTTTTAAAATTTTGAGACTTTTTTTCTGATCTAACATATGATCTATACTCAAGGATGTTCATATGCCTTTGAGATAAATGTGTATTTCACTATTGTTGGATGGAGTGTTCTAAATATGCCTGTTAGGTCTAGTTGGTTTGTAGTGTTGCTCAATCCTCTATTTACTTACTAACATTATTTCCAGATTTCCTAACCAGTGCTTAATTTGGAGTATCAAAATCTCCAAATATTATTGTAGAGCTATCTATTTTTCCCTTCAGTTCTCTCAAAGTTTGCTATGTATATTTTGGTGCACTGTTATTTGGTGCATATATACTTATAATTGTTATATTTACTTTGTCTCTTGTAAAAATTTTTGACTTCAAGACTATTTTGTCTGATATTAGTATAGCCACCCCAGTTCTCTTTTGTTTATTATTTGAATGAATATTTTCCCATCCTTTTTTTCAAACTATTTCTGTCTTTTAACAAAAAGTTCCCTGTAATTTTAAGTTGCCTTCTTTTCGATTCATCATTTTCTTGGAGGCTGTAAACCTTTGATTGTTTTCCAGAGTTCTGACCAAGTTTATTACAGCAGTTTTGCTTCCTTTTTCTATCTTTTTATGTGGAAAAAGCCCCTGGAGCTACCCACTGTGCTATTTTTTTCCAGTGTCTTCTAATTTTCTTTCATTCTCCTTTTCTGGACAATTACATTACTCCCATTTATTTCCCTACTGTTTCTATTTATATCATTCTAATATTTCTAGACTCTGTCTCGAGCATTTCTTACTCTGGCTCTTCCTGCCTTCTTTCAATCCTCCTGCTTTACCTCACCATCTTTTTCACTTACTGTTCACCTTCCACAAATGTTTTTCAAGTATCTAATTGACGTCAAGCTTTATACTAGACTTTAGAGATTAGGAAATCAACTTAACACACCCAGTAGTTCACAGCCTAATGATAGAGTTATCAAACAAATCATTTTAACATCATTTCAAAATATTGTAGTAGTAGTGATTACAGAGTTACATGAGAACTCATAAGAAAAAACAAATCTCTGGGGAAGAAAAAAGGAAAGCCTTAACGGCAATGAGCTAATTCTTTAAGGATATAAGAAAAATAGTTGGAAGATGTAGAATTGCAGAGAAGAGTATATGGAGAAGACTGATGTGTTTTCACTGTATTACCTTTGCACAGAGTGAGAAAATATGGGAAGGAGAAAAACAGAGGGCTGGAAAGGGAAATGAGGCAAGTTGGTTGTGAACTCTATTGTCTGTAACTACACAGCTTTACCTAAGCCACTCAGGCAAATAAAATTGTTTCTTTATAAGGATTTCCATATTGCATGATTTATAGTTCCATATACTCTTTGCTAAACACACACACCAGCACATACATCTATTTTTTTATTCCTTAATAAGACAGAGAGATCTGTAAGAACAGACATCATTCCATTCTATATCTGGATCTTATTTCTCAAGAAATTCTCTGGCACAGAATAAGTGTTCAGTAAGGATTGTTGAATACAATGCAGTCTGTATATCTTGACATCTGACCTCTCTGGTGACATTATGGACTCTATTTCTAATCATTTCCTAATTGGTCCACTGACAAGACAAGCTCATAGTGCCAAAGTTGAACGTTAGTCTTTTTTCCATTCTGAAAAAAGCACCTCCCCTTACCTTTGCATTTATGTGTCCCAAAACTGCTCTCTCAGTCTCCCAGCCTTACATATCAAAGTAATCTTTGACTTCTTCTACTCCATATATAATCAATATTTATCTACTAATTCAACCTGTAAAATGAATCCTGAATATATTTATAGTTTTTCCTTCCCCCCGACTGCTTCTCAAGATAAAATTATTTTCAATCTTGAGATATTCCATTTTATTCCCTGAGATATTCCATTTTATTACTATTGAAGAACAATTAGTAATCTGAAGCTATGAGATGGGAACATTTTAAAAAATATCAGGGAAAATATTAATAGGCAGAGATTTTGGTAGAATTTCAAGTTAAAGGGAGAAAATGAAAATTTATGTGGAAATAGACAATAAAGGAGATAAAGAGGATATATTTGGCATATCTTGGCCAAAATAGGTGATATGGCTTTAATAGATACTGTGTTTTAATATATTTATTTATTTATTTATTTATTTATTTTTGTAATTAGAAAAATTTTACCTCTGTGAGAGTCATGCTTTAAGTGGAATCTGTGTTCTGCAAAGGATGGATTAAAGGCAGAAAGAGACTGGAGATTTTTTTTTTAATTCATAATTCCCCTCTGTATTAATAGTGTCAAAAGTGGATTTTGATTCCCTGACTAATCCACAAAAAATCTTATTTAAACAACAAAATGCATAGAAAATTAATTCTAAGCCGTTCCAACATTGACAAACACCTTTTTTCTTAAATTTCCCTACTTAAATAATGTATTTTACTGATCTGGTTTTTATTCTTTTGCTCCCAAGTGGAATCAGTGTTGCTTGTCTAGTATTTAAAACAAAATATATCCTAAATAATAACAAGCAAAGAACAAGTCATTGTTTCACCATGTAGATCACCTGTTACATGACAATGCAGTCAGTCACTAACTGTGCTTTTTTTTTCTTATAAACTAAAATTGTTTTCTGTCATTGTTTTGTTTTAACATAAAAAGAGAAATATTCACTTTGTGTTTTGGATTTATTTGCTGCTAATGCATCCAGTATTCTAAACTCCAGTTGTGTGGTATACAACACAGATAAAGTCAATAAAAGAGTTCAAGTATTTATATAGATAATATGAACACTGTATATTAAAATAAAAATTTCAACAACTCAATTTAACAGTAGCTAAAGGGTAAGAACTTTATTTCTGAAAATACTTGCTTATACCTCTTCTGGATCTTTAAAATGTAAAAATCCTTCACCCCTATTTTTCTTTACCATTCAAAAAACATTTAGAATAAGAAATCATACCATGAAAATAGTTGAAGAGTTTAATAAATATTTGCTTCAGGAAAGCAAGTGAATAAAGCCAAGACATAAGTTAGCCATAATATAGATTTTCACAGTCATTTAAGGCTTGTTTCAATAGAACATCTTGTTAAAATACTGATTGAACATATAAAATACTCTATGGGACTTAAGCTACAGAACTCTGGGCTCTGATCAAGTGGGAGCTGCCTACACTCACTTTGTAATGTAAATATAGGAAAAGTATATGTAATTTATATCAAGCTATTTGAAAAGATTGAAAGAAAATAATTGGTACTTAAGGATATATATGACATTTTTATGAGTTTTATAGAATTTACATATGCTACATAAATTTTATATATTACATGTTATGTTACATATTCTGTATCAAGTGTTATGTGTATATGCATTCATGTCTTTGCAATTTGTTGCCCTCACTGCTTTGTTTTTTTATATCATTGGTATTTATAATAGTGCAGTTACCACCCTAGCTACAAAAACATTGGTGATCATCATTTATTACAATTTAGAGCTCCTCATTGCTACCTTAGCCATTAACAGCCCTCAGGATCACTGGCATCAGCCTCTCCCCTGAGCCGTGCAATGACTTTTAATTATCCATCATTTTCCTTTATCTTCTACCTGGGTTCCCCACCTTTCCTCCAGTAATGCATTATTTAACTAGAAGCTGTTCCTACCGTGTATACAGTCAAAGCTCCAGTCCGGAAGTGAACATCATGCTCACTTTCTTCCAAATTAACTTTCTCCAAATTAATTCTTTCAAATTAACCAATGAAAAGGATAGACGACAACAGTCTTATTTTGTTTCAAATCCTGTATGGTATAAACCAGGGTTTGGGGAATTCCTTCTGTAGTGAACACTGACCAGGGAGTCCAAAGGGTTTGGGCAATAAGCCAGCGATGTGATTTTGGGTGAAACAATGTTCCTTAGCTAGATTTTCTATACCTGTAAAATGAGATAGCGGACTAAATGTCTCTGAGTTCCTTTCTGACTCTTAACATTTTACAATTCTTAATTAAAAGGCAGGTTTCAGGAGCATAGTGAGGATTGCTAAGAAGAAGTGGCTGACGAATTGAGCTGATTTCATCTGACGTACTTTATTAAGTGAGAAAATTCTAGTAGAACCAGATCATCTTGTTTTTATAGTGTTTCCTCTTTGGTGATACAATAGCAAGCAATGTGGCAGTGAACACAGTGTGTGGAGTTTGACAGACCTGGATCCAAACACTAACAATTAAAGGCTTCATTAACTTGGTCAAATTACTCAAAGTTTTTGTAACTCATTTTTGTCATCTATAAGATGAAATATGAGAACCTTGCAGGATTGCTTAGCAGAAGTAGAAATAATACATTGTAAAGCTCTACTCTTTCTGGGATATAATAAGAGGATAATATATTGTTGATAATAAGGCTTTTATTGCTATTATTATCATATCTATTAGATTGTGAATCTAAATTGCCCTTGATGGCACACCATAAGAATTCAATCAATATTTGATTTATGAGGGAATACTTCTAAGTAAGGAAGACACCTGAGAACAATTCCATCTTCTCTCATCATTAGATATATCCAACAGATGCTAAGCATTAGAATTCAGGAGAAAAAGCCCACAAGCACCTGGAGGTCCAGATTACTGTCAGAATCATTAAATAGCCACTTTTGCCAGCATAGGATGTTGCTCTGCTCAACAATTCATCCAATGGACACTTCCCGAGTGCCAACTATGTACTAAGAGCTGGGGAAGGGGCTGTGGTAAAATCTCTGCTCCAATGATCCTTATATTCTATCAGGAGAAGATAAACTACAAACAAACACAGGAATCAGTATTTAGTATGCTAACTAAATGGCTATTTTTGTCACAAAGAAAAATAAAGCAGAGTAATGAGGATAGAGAGTACCGAGGAAGGGAGTATTCCTTTACATAGTTTTTATAAGGAGGCTTCTCTGGAAAAGTGGTACTTGAGAGAGGACTCAGAGGAAGTGAGGGGACAGCCGTGTTAATATTTTGTGTGCGCACATTTGACTCAGAGCAGAGGGTGAGAGCAAAGACCCTGAAACAGGAGAGTGCCTTCCTTATCATTATTCAAGAAACAACAGGGACCCGGTGAGAATGAGAGAGGGTGCGTAGGAATAAGAGTGTGGGTAGTGACTGGAACACAATGACAAATTAGAATTTTACTCCAAGATGGGGCACTGGAAAAACCGTTTTGGAAGTTCGCAGCGTATAGACAATGTTTGAAGAAATAATATCACTTAAGAAGCAAATGAATAAGAGAAGAGAAGTACTGGGTAGGCCAACATTGCTGTTCCCTGGTTACTCCAAATTCAGCATTTCATGAATATCAGTCATTTCCATATTCCCTTCCCCATTTCATAATGCAAGAGTTAAGTAAAATGTGCCTGGAGTTATTCTCAGCCATGCTTTGCAGATGAGGAAACAAAAGCACAGAAAATTGCAGTGATTGCCCCCAGTTGAAACCACTTTTAAATGCAAAGCAGGGATGTGAAGCTAGAAAGCCCAGTTTTCAGTCCTCTCTTACTCTAATATAGGCTTATTCTTATAGGCTTCCAAAGGCCATTCTGAATCTTTGCTTCATCCCACTTGCTTTGGGAGACCACTGCAATACTTCCAGTAATACTTCCCAATGATCTTTCTTCCAAACTGAGAGGAAGTAGAACAAGGGAGAGAATGACTTGAAATAGCCATCATTTTTTAAAAAAATCAGTGATGAAGACTTGGCTACCCTGTAATACCAATGGAATGGATGAAACTGCAATGAAGTACAAGAATATAGAGCTCTGTATTAGAAACCCCAGGCTTCAATTGAATCCCTGTTCTTTCATTATTACCTGGGTTATCTCAAGCAATTAATCTCCAGAGACTAGTTTACACCTTACTGAAATGGGCATAGAAGTATGATTGTTCTTAATATTGGGATAATGAAAGGAAAAGTATTTTACAAACTGCTGCATATTATAAAATTGGTAACAAGGTTTATATAACTATAGAATTATAGGACTGTAGTTTATTAAAAGAGAATAGGCTGTATCGGTGGTATCCTGCATCTTATCATATTGAGCTATCCTCACATGAGCCATGTAAGTTGATTTCACCTAGAATGACCACAAAAATATCTTGTCACTTAGGTGAGTATCTGACACTTTTTCAATACAGTTTCCAATAAAATAGCTTGAGCACACTCAGTTAGCAGCTTCAGCTGTGCTATTGATGGTTAATGTATTAAAAGTAATGGTCTTGTCTTTGCGTCTTCCAAGTAGTTGTCTAGAATACATGAACTATTATGATACAGATAGCAAGTAGAATTTTTCTTTACTAAGAGTGTTGATATATAACATAATATAATGTATGATTGGTACTGGAGGGATGATAAACAATGATATTTAGAGAAACCCATGTTTTTTAACAAGTTCAAATCATTACCAAAAAATAAAAGAAAGCATAAAATAAAATAAAATAAAATAACCTCTCAATGACAAATATTCTTTGTTCTGGGCCCTAAATTTATATATTTTAAGCAATAATTCCCTGTAATCAAATATAGTCTGCTAGGTCATTAGTCCGTGGATGTTTTAGCATAACACTTCCATAATCCTAAAATATTAAATTAATGTATATATTAACTAAATGTAAAGGATCTATTTACCTAAATGCATATAGAAAATATATATTGTTATTTGCCATTGCCATTGTTTTGTTTTTTTTTCCACCTGGATTTCATCTTTAAGTTAACTATGACAGTTTTCATAAAGCGTACTGATAGAAAACCTGAAAACAATCTATTTCAGTTTAATATAAATGGCAATAGATATATATGTATTCATTCATTCAAAAATATTTATGAGCAAGTGTCAGTGCTAGGCATTCTGAGAGGTGCAGAAGTCATAATAATTACTTGAACTGGTCCTGCCCTAATGAGCTTGTCTTGATGTGTATTCCTGGGGCTTTAATTTGCATTAGAACCACCTGGAGATCCTGATGCTGGATCAGTAGGACTGGGGCAGGGCCTGAGATTCTGCATTTCTGGCACGTTGAGACTGCTGACCCCTGGACCGATTTTGAGTATGGAGGCTCAGAAAACTGCAATGTCTATTCTAACAATTCCTGCCATAGGAATTAGAACCATGGTGTTCAGCCATGTCTTCACTATGACATTGTCAAATTTGAGAAGGAAGGACAGAGAAAGGTTTTGTAAGTTACCGTGCCAAATTACGCCCTTGGAATTAGAAGAAAATGATATTTCTACATTAGAACTAATTAATAAGATTTTTTAATCTTTCAAAAATTAACCGCATCATAGATGTAGAGCAGCTGCTAACCATATTAGTAATTTTTGATATTCACGTAATCAGCACATGACTGCAATTTCTAATGCTTCATAGAACACAGCAGAAGGAAAGAAAAATGACATGGATCTTATCACAAGAAGTCTCTTTATAGATGGCAAATGGTGTGAATCACATTTAAAACACTTAATAAATTTTTTTTACCAAACTTCCTTGTCGGAGAATTTGGGTCAATATTTATTTTCACTGAAAGTTAATTTCAATTATGTAGAATTTTCATGGAACCAAATGTCATGTATATTTTTAAAATTGATCTGCCTTGTAATCTTTATAGAAGCTTTGGTTCAACGAAGAAAATTTTTGTGGGTAACTTGAGGAAAAAAAGGAGACAATATTGCAGCCCTGCTCAGAATTTTCTCATAGTTGATCACTGTGCGTGAAAATAAAGGCAAAGGTTAAGCAGTGTTAACATGGCAACCACAGCAAGTAATAGCAGCACTGGGGAAAACTCCTGGAGAAAGAAGCATAGTTTGTGCCCAGGTCTCCAATGCCCACTGCATCCTAAGGTAGCCCTCAGAGGTCTACCTGCCCCAGACACAACAGTGTTGACACAAGATCAAATTTACAACTTTATAGGAATTTTATGAGCTGGCAGCTAAACACAGTCATTTTTAAAAATTGATATATAAACTATTAAATAAACTACGTAATAAATGCACAAAACTCATCGTGTCCTAATTATCTTACTTCCTTTTACTGTTATCTATGCTCTTGAGGTTATTTATGTCTATTGTATCCGTATGGTGGAAATCCTATATATTTGTGTGCTACTGAGCATCTCTTCCCAATTCCATGTCTAGGGACATCACATTGAGAGCTTGAAATCACCCATGTTGGGAGTGTTTACACCATGATACAAATCACTGCACCCATACCCAGCCCCTTGTTAAACATTTTCATGAATACCACTGGCCAGATGTCACACATTAGGACAAAGCACTCTGATCCATGAGTTATAACAATTTTAAACTACATGATTTAGGGGTGCACTGGACTGTTCTAGTATGAGAGGGGGCCACAATACATGACCTGGCAGAGCCTTGGACACAGCTCTGTCCTTGGAGCTCAGCATTCATCATTGGAGGGAACACCAGCTACTTCCCTAGCATGGTCAGGGCTGTCACCAAGCCTTGCAGTTGACCAACATCAACAGCATGAAGCATCAATCAGCACGGATGGAACTTTACATGAACACACTTTCTTTTCTGAGATGTTAGCCTTTATGGAATTGCTTTTCAATAAATTAATCCTACCTCTTTAACATTAAAAAAAAAATACCTTTTTACCCAAATGGGTAACGTATGTTACATAATGTGATAAGTGAGATCAGGAAAGGGAGTCATTTTTTTCAAAATTTGGTATATTATGATGAAAATATGTTCAAGATCTTTTTGGAGTGTCATGAATTTTAATTTCTATAATATTTAAAAATAAACTTTTAAACATTGCCTTTTTAATTTTTTCCCAGTATAAAAAGAAATATGTACTAATAATATATAATACATTTTATCATTTTGACATTTTTTTATCCCTCTATTAACAATAACATCATAGATACTTGCCTGTTTGGAATGGTTAAAAAGAATTTTCAGGATACCTCTCAGGCTTATAATTCTATGACTATGATCTGCTAAAGATTAATATACAATCATTCTGCAGTGCAGAAGAGAAGAAAATCATTTTTAGAAACCACTGACCTAAAGCTTGAGCATTTTGACTCCTTGGAGCAGGAGCCACTCCAGAGTCCTTGTGTCTGTCTTCTGCACTAGATGAAACCCTGTCTCATGATTCCAATTCCCCTTCTCATGTCTTGGGAATCATAACACATGCTGCAAATGTAAGGTTATAATTGCAATACCACTGTTTATTAAGATGAAAGTTATTTTAGAGTGACTGCAAATATTTGACTAGGGCATTTTGTCAAAGCCTGAAAGCATTGTCTTTAAGGATTCCTTTTATTTAAGAGAAATACTTTTAGGAAATCAAACTTCAATTCTATTTACATTTCATTTCAGTTTGCAAACTGCATTAGCATTAGCTATTCACCTATTCATTCAGGGCAAGCAACAAATGCTATGCCATAAGAATTTTAATTCTCTCCTAGTGTTGCCAATACCTATTTATAGGAAAATGGTGTTGGTATTTTTCTAATCACAAAAAGGAAAAACTGCAAAATTACTAGTACTTATTTCCAAGGGCAGTTGCAGTCTATGTGTAGTTGTTAGACTCACTGAATAGCAATTCTTATAGGGGTGAAATACTTCACTACATGAAATGACAGTGAGGAAAACAAAGGCAGAAAGAAAGGAGAGGAATAGAAAGAAATTTTAAGAAAGGAAGAAGAGAAGGAAGGGAGGTTGGCTTTGAAACAGAAGAGTAAATTTAAGTACAGAAGAAAATGCCTGGTGGCAAGGATTGATATTTCATGATTCAATAGGCATTTGTTGTTCAGTGGAATTCCCTTCCAGAGGACAGGCTGATTTAAATAGTGGAGAGGGATTTGGAATATTGAGAAGGAAGAATCAGGATATCTCCCTCTACCTGTCTGTCACAGATTATCCTTCTAGATCTATCACGATGAGCTCTATGCCTTTGGACATTCTCTCTACCTTTACTCACTTCTGCATATCATTGTCAAGCCTAAGTAAAAAATATATATCAGAAAAGCATTTAAAAGTACAAAATGCAGTGTAATTGGGAGCCAAAATGTGAATATTAATTATCATTAAATAAAATAAAGTAGATACTTCCAGTGTAATAGGCAAACAAACTTTGGTAACAGAATTCATCTAAACTGGGTTATAGTCTCCACTAACCTCTTAGAGTTGCAAAATCTTTGGCAAGACTTTACCGTTTTTTAATTATCATCTGAAGTGCTAAATGGCTATGATTTTTAAAGAAACAAATAAAACTTAAGCTGGGAATGAGCCCTGAATCCCATGTAGTGCGAAACAAATATAGGAAGATAAAATGACATTGTTTTCTTGTGTTTATTACATACTTTAGGAACCAAATCTCTAACTTTTCCACGAACATGCAACTTTAGTAAGGAAAAAGGTATTCGGAATGTAAAAATGCCCATGTAGACCCTATCATCCACCAAACTGATTTTTTTTTGTTTTTTGTTTTTTGTTTTAAATAGCAAAGGAATTTGAATCTAATAAATTTACTTGAAATGAACCTTGTATTTGTGTGGGACAAACTGCTCACATTTCAAGGACAACAATGAAATCCAGAGTGGAGAAAGTCTCTGGGCCAATGATTACAAGGACCATGGTTAGGAATCAGGACTGTCTTTGGGTCACAATACTTTCCCTACCACATTGCAATGCCTCCACCATCTAGTACATAGATCAGCTGTCAAACAATGAAAAGTTCCTTTGTCATATTTGGATTAGAGCAGCCATGATATGGCTTGGAAGGAATCAGCCGACATAAGGTAGAATCATCTGTGAAAAGAAAGAGGTCATTATTGGCTATTTCTGTGAGGTGGCTTGAAAAGAGGAGGGGAAGAGTGTCACACTCTGCATGGATCCTTGAAGTTTTTCAGGATAACACTCCATTAACAATGACAAGTTGCCATCTGTTAGTGAACTCTTCCAGAAGAGAGCGAAAGCTACCCAAGAACATTTTTGCTACAGTCAAACTCGCTCTCCAAATCCAGCTTTCAGCTTTTGTTGTGTGTGCCAAAAGACATCCATGGTCACTAGTGAACTTTCTCAGTGAACTACTTAAGTGTCAAAAAATAAAGTATCAGTAGTTCTAAATTATAAGTTGCTATTTCAAAGAGTCTGTCAATTATGCTACCCATAAAAAAGCCTTTCAAATTACATTTTAATAACTTTGCCTGCAAATTTATTTAGCAGTGCAGTTTTTTGATTACTTGCTACCAAACTGCATATTTGTAACAAGTGGTATCAGGCTGCATCTGGGAAAAAAATGAAACTCTTAGCGAACCAGTTTATACATTCACCTCAAATTGCATGTCTTTCAGATTTTCTGATAAAGATAGGGGAGATATTGAGTAGTAAATCATAAGTACCTCTCTGTATCATGCATACTAAATTTGAGAAATGCCAGAAAATAAAAGATTTTCACCTTAGCATATTGTCAGTATAGGAAATATATAAATATTTTAATTAATTACATCTTCACTTGTTTGCCTGTGGTTTTTAATGAAATGGAACAAAATACATAGTATGTTTATTTTTCTATTTCAAAAAGACATAAAAACGTTAGGTCATTTATAGAAGCTTACAGTAATCAGGGTTTGCTTGTGTTAATACATTTCGTATCTGAAATAGTTGTAGTTAGGCTGCAAAAATAGTGATATTAAAAAATGTAATCTTGGACATACAATATGCAATGAATATGAACCACTTTCAGATAGCTTTAGATGATGACATTTTGACAATTTCTTGACTATTTATTATCATTAACTTTTGCCCAACAGACTGGAACCACTGCTAGCCAAGATTCCCTCCAAATTTTTACCATTTTCATCTTTCCATCATTCCAATAGCAATGCCCTTTCTGTAACTTTTTTGTCTTTCTTTATGAAGGAATCACCAATGTTTTTCCAGTCATCCTAGTTAATTTTAACATTTAAAAAATATCCAAAAAGGACAGAAAAAAAAGTCATTTTTCTAGTTGGCATTTGCAGCAGTGATGCACCACACATATTTTTTTATCCCATATTTTAATACTTTGTGTAATTTCTCTGAATAAAAAAAAAAGAAAAACGTGGTATCCTCTCAGAGCAAGCTGAAAAAACAAGCAGGGTGAGGTGTTTCTCATGTTGGCTAAACTGGATATTGTGTTTGAAAGAAATGTTTTTCCTGCAAATTAAACAGTAATTCCAGAAGAGCCATTCTGAAAGGCAAAAAATAGTCCTATCCGTAACACCAGTTTACTGGAAACCAGTGGTAGAACATGCTATTTAGTGTCCACACTGTGTTAATTAATACTTCAAAGCAAACACATGCATAATGGTGAACCGTTTTTAAGTGCGTGGGTTCAGTAAGAAAACCATGCTGAATGCTTCTACTTTCCAGTCTTTATCAGATTTGTTTGTGCTTGCTCCCAACAATTTGTCATGGTCAAATTGCATTTTAAAACTATTCTCAAAGGTAGCTGCTATGTCACAATATTGATGTTCTTAGAGAATTTAATGAGAAGGTGCTAAATTTTAAAATCAAAATCACTGGTGGAACTAATAATGGTCAGACCGAAGACCAGCCCTCATGGGCTATGAATGAAATTTAATATATATGCTTTAAGCACTTACTAGCACCCGACTGTTCCTCTGTGGATTAACCGTGAAGAGAGTGGTTCAAACAAAAAGCAATAGTCCATGTTAACCAAGGTATTTAATTCCTTATATCCCCAGAAATAGAACTTTGGGGAGGTTTTTGGAAAGGGGCAAAAACTGGAGATTGCAGAAAAGATGTTCTTTTTTTTTTTTTTTTTCCCCTGCTTGAATTTAAGTTTGCACAGGTCTGGGAAGGAGGCTTCTACCTTATTACAAACTCATTCAGCTAACCTTACCTTCCTAATCCTCATTCTTGCCATCTGACTTGCTGACTGGCAGTCTCCTTATTTGCTGCTTGGGTAGATGTCCCAGTTCTGGTCTCTATTCTGGGGCTGACCCCAAACACAGACACACACTCCTTTCTATTCCTGATGATGTTTTCATTCTACAGGGCTCCAGAAGGCAGCTTCTGCCTCTCAACGTTCTGCTCCTGATACTGCCTGGACTGCTCTCAATTTTGCCTCCTACCTCAAACTTTCAACTCTGATCACTTAGGGAAAAAGCTTCCCTAATTCTTTGGACCCTGATATGAAACTCACCCCATTCTTTTTAAGCCCCTTTTGTGAGGTGATTAGAAAATAATTTGAACATGTACCCATGGCTCTTCCCCAATGATTCTCTACTTCACAACATCTTGCAGCTACCCCACCCTGGTCGCCATTTCTAACTTGTTCCCTGCTTCCCTGGAATTCTGGTTGGTCATTGCTTTCCTGAGAGAAAGTTAAAATTCTCATCACAGAGGCAGTGCCTGATTGATTTTCGAAGTTTTAAAATGTAACAATATTAGCTCATAGATACTATATAATTACAACTTTTTTTTTTTTTGAAAATACAGTAGTTGGTAAACTTGGGAAATTTTTAACTGTTAAAAAATTACAAAATGAATCAAAAACTCAAGGGAAACACAGCAATATCTACTACTAATTTTACTTTTTAACACTTACATGTGATTTCTATTCTTGTTCTCCTTTATTCATTTTAGTTACATTGGCATTTTTTTCCCTTTTGACTATAAATATGCAAAACAATAATTAATTGTGGTCATAATTAAATTTTCTTTCCTCTAATCAATCATTAAAATATTGTCTTTGAAACCTGAGACAACAGATTGTCTTGTTTCTAAATAAACTAACTTTAATTTTCTTGATCAATTATAAAATTTATACATGCAGTTTATTTTAGGAACTTTTCCCCAGGATCAAGTACATCCAATAGCTATAGCAGTATATTATACTATACTAACAGTTTTAATTTATTGTTAGGATTCTGTGTTTGAGACATTTAGTATGCTTCAACAATGGCTTTGGTACATTCTGTCTTCAAAGCATTCATGCAGAGATTTGGGATCCTACTTTATACTATGCCAACTTTTATGGTGGTTTTTCTTTCTGTTTATTTCAAAATGCTGGTCCCTCTCCATCAGCTTTTGTAATGACTCATATCTTTACCTTAGGCCAGAAAGCATGCTGTGCAGCTTCCAACAAAGTAACAACAACAATGTTTCACAATCAGCTCTGCAGGAAAGACTGTATGAAGTTGAGCTGTCTCCTCCCCTAGAGTCAGCTCTAAGCCATCACTTGGCTAATGAGCTCAGTTTTCACCAGAAAGCAAAATACTCTGCTGCTGGTTCACATTGTTGGCTGCTTTGCTGAACTTTTAAGTCCCCTTGAATTCTTTTAATTTTCCTGTAAATGCTTTTCAGTCTTCTATAATGCTGAGGATTTTGCAAAATCAATGAAGAATGTAATTCAACTGTCCCCTTGTAATTTTAGTTTGTATGGATTTTTCTTCTTTTTGGGGACCGTGTCAGATTGAAAGGTTTACTTTATAACTACCATAACACACTTACCAGAAAGCCTACAGGATACAGAATTTGGAATTGTATTTGTTTTTGCAAATAATGGTTTCCTGTTGTTTAGCAAACCTTAGCATCTCTTTAGTTCAGTCACACCAGGTACAAAGTCTTCTTGCCATTGATTTTGTAAATTTGCATTGCTCTGATAATGTAGGAGCTTGAGTAATTTTTATATGTGAGCACTTTTTGGGGTTTTTATATTCTATAACTGTATGTTGCTATTCTGTCAGCATATTACTATGACACATATTTTCATTCATTTATTCAGTAGATGTTTATTTTAATGTGTACTCAATGCTAAATCATTTTCTTGGCTCTAGATGCAGCAGAAAACAGAAGAGAACTTACCTCTCTAGAGCTTACATGCACTGCCACAGGGGTGGGGTGAGGGGGTGAGGAGGTGAGGGTGCAGAATGGGAGTAAGCAAGAAAAATACTTAATTCACTATAGAGTAAGTTAGATAGTGATAGGTCATAAGGAGAAAGAATAAAGTAGAAAAGGGCTTTTAGTTTTGGTAGTGGTCAGAGATGGCTCTTTTTGAGAAACTGATATTTGATTAAAGATCAGAAGGAAAAAGGAAGTGAGGCATGCAAATAATGCAAATCTCTGGCAAAAAGGCATTGCAAGCAAAAAGAAACTGGAAGTACAAATGCAGCAAGGCAGGAGCATGTCTGATCTGTCCCATGACCAAAAGGATCCAGTGTGATATGGCTGGAGCAGAATAATTGAATCAGGTGGAGCAAGTGAGGTTTATCATCACGGAGGGTACTGCAAGAATCCAGATAGATGATGATAAAGTGGGCAGTAAATTCTAACTTCAGTAGAGAAGCATGAGATCTTGCTGTCTATTCTAAGATCTATTTCCAATTCTCACTTTTGCACTAAGCAAACTTTCTTTAGATGATGATCTTTCAATGTCTTCTGCAATATGCTGAAATTCTATGAAAGCAATTCAAAATTCAGTCTCCTTATGAAGCTATTTATTCATCTCCACTGCACTGTTTTATTCATTCTATATTATATATCAGGGATTTCCCCTCAATCTCTCTCTTTGATATGAATTAATAGCCACAATTTGAATAAATGTAGGGATGACTGTCCAAGAATCATACACTTCATTTTTCTATCTCAAGCTATATTTATTCATTTTTAAAAAATTGAAGAAACTTGGAATGTTTATAATAGTACTTTATTTTCAGTTTATTGACTGCTTGGAATAGGATTGATGGTTTTAACTCCCAAGATTTTGGCCAAATTGTAAAATCATCCATAGACAACCACAACAGAAAACAACGGTCACCCTTATTTCAAAAAGCTTCTATTATATCTGATGAAATTGCTGAAGCCCAAGGTACAAAGGACAGATGAGGGGAGGGGTTGTGATTTTTGACTTGTAGTCATCATTAAATGCATGAAATGAGCAGGTCCCTAAATAAACTGTTACTTAAAGCTATCACTTGACTCTTGTGTTGCCAGTGATCTTTGAAAAGAATATAACACTGGGTTTTCATAATTCCATTCTGAGAGTTTTAAGGAAAAGAAAAGTATTTCCCAAAATGCAAAAATTTTGCTCCAGCAGTTTTACGTGGTCTATGGACAGAGATACGCAAGTTTGACAAGACTTTCTTTTGATTCTTCCTAGGAACTAGCTGTAAAATATTGGAGAACAGACAGCTCTTCATATGTACCAAAACTCTCTTAGTTAAGCTCTAAACACTTGGCTGTGATTCATTTTCTGCGTTATATTTTCAATGACATTCAAAATTAAATATATAAAAATGTTTAAAAAGTCATGCTAGTTCAGTAGTCCTCAGATTTGATTGTGCATCAGAATTTTGCCTTGAAAGTTTTTCTTCAAACACAGCTTGCTGGATCCCTTCTCCAGAGTTTCTGATGAGGTGGGGTCAAAAGTTTGTATTTCTAGTAAGTGATGCTGCTAGTCCGGGCACAACACTTTGAGAACTACCACGTTGAAGAAATGGCTTGTGGTTACAAACAAATATATGGAGTCATACCAAAAAAATAATTACCAGTCCCAAAATTGATGCAAGGATTTGGAAATCATTTCTTCCAACTCTTGCTGAACCCCAATAACAGCCAACAAGGTCTTACGAATCAGGCTAACCATGCCTACACAAGGCCACATTCTTTACTTTTGCGTCTCTCTCCAAAAATGAAATGCATTCATCTTAATCTACTCTGAATTAAGTATTGCTCTACAAAGTACTTGGGCCTGAGATACTTTCTTAAAAGAATGCATTTTTTTTTTTTTTGAGTGAGCATGGACTATGTTTTTTTTTTTTTTCCTCCTCAGCCAGTCTGATTACTTCATTTTGCCAGCTGAGCCATAACCAGCCTCTCTTCCAACAGTTCTTTCATTCTGTCCCTGAGCATGTTGCCAAGCCAAATCCTGTAAATGGAGATGGAAGAGCAGAGCTTACAGACACACACTGTGCTTCATCAAGAGCAACAGGAGGCAGAAATGCAAAGAGAAATCCCTTGAAGGCCCTCGAAGCCACCGAGTGTCCTGCTGCAGTATCAGCAAGGCTGGAGTAGGGAAATCAAGGAAGAATTCCCAAGGGTAGAAAGCTGGAGGTGGGACTGGAGCACAGAGAAAAAATCTCCAATGATCCAAAAATAGTCAAATATGCTGTAAACTAGAAAAAGATTTCCCCATGGTTGAAAAAGCATAAAGAATATCAAAAGAGGATAAATATCTGGGTAAATATAGCACACCTTTTTATAGTTGTAATTGTTTAATTGTTTAAAATAAAGTAATAAAAATGCATTGTTGGGTATAACAAATTGGTGTGAGGGTAAAAAAAATTGTGTCATTGAAAGATTCTTACAAGAAAGCTCAGAATTATGTGAAGTTAGATTGTGATAAATGAAAAATGCATATTGTAATCTCTAGAACAACCATAAAAAATATAGTAAAAAGAACTATAGCTTAAAATCAAAAAGTAAGATAAAAATGAAGGGAGAAGGGAGGAAAGTAGATTTCACTTATTGATTGCTGTATACAGAGTAGGTGGCTATTAAAAGGTGTTCAAGGATTTGCTTAAAAATTCACAACGAGTGAGTGAGTGGAAACAGGTTATGAAGGCTTTGGAAAAGTAGATAAAAAGGTAATAAAAGCCACAAAGCTAACCATTTGGCCAAAAATGCCAACTTCTCTAATTAACAAAATATATATTTTAGGTAGCAAATAAACAGTAGAGACACTCAGCAAATATAGCATAGCACAAGTAATAATTACAACAAATAATTTGACAGGATTGAGACCAAATATATCAGCGTCATCAGCAAATAGAGTGAATATAATTTATCTAGTAAAAAAATTTTTCTAGTAAAGAAAATGAGATTTCAGCTTGACTCAAAAGCAAGAGCCAGCTGTATACTGTATATAAACGGAAAACCTAAAGCAAAGTAACTTAAGCTAAAAAACGGAGGAGGGCCAATATTTTTACTATGCAAAGAGAAGCAATAAGAAAGCAGAGCTGTGATCCTCACATCCAACAAAGTAGAAGTGAAGCCTAAAGTCATTAGACCTGACAGAACTGCTTTCAATATTTTTTTCTTACTTCTTCCTCCAAATCTCACCTGGTTTATCTTGTCCTAATTTCTCATCACTTTCTCATCTCTCTTTCGCTCTTGATCTCCCAGTTCCTATCTGAATTGGCCCTTTAATTTTCCTCTCTTGTTCTTTCTACATTTGGCTGTTCAATATGTAAATGACTTTTACTTACCTTGTTTTTCTATTCACCTCATGACCCAAATTGTGGATTATAACATAAAGCCCTTGGAGTCTACAGAGAAAACCCAAAAATCTTAAAAAGTAAAGAAGAGTGTGGAGGTGGGGCAGGGCTGCCAATACTGATGCACTGATAATCTTTGCCTTTCTATCCTTCTTTCTTTCTTTCCTTCTTCCTTCCTCCCTCCCTCTCTCTTTCCTTCCTTCCTTCCTCAGTCATTCATCTCTGTAATTTGTATTAGTCAGTGTCTAGTCATAACAACAGAAGCAGAGAGAGACTTATACAAGAAAATAATTACAAAAAATTGTTGGAAGGGATAGATGTGCAACACAAATAAAGGGTTTTACTCAGAGATCAGAAAGTTGCTACTGTCCATACTTGCATCCAAGTTGCGGGATGTCCTCTGCCGCCAGTGAATGGCCTCCTGCCTGCTGTCCCTAACGGGAAAACCAACACTGCTGGAGTTGAGGCATGCTGGTGCCCTGCTGGTGCTACCACCACTGCTAGAACAAGAAGCAGAAAGGCTTTTCCTCTGGTCCTGTCTTCTTAGCTACCCCCAGAGTCTTCCATTGGCCAATCCTACCAAAATCAAGAGAGCAAGGGAATTTGAGAAATGTAGTTTTATGGCTTTCAGCCCCCTGGGATACAGAGGGGAATAGAGAAGGGAGATTGTGAGGCTGATAGACAACCCATCAATATTGGTACTTCTCTCTCTCTCTGTCTCTCTCTTTATCTATTATTATCTATCCATTTTCTATTATTTTTCTGTATCACATGTGTTGAGAACGCTAGCCAGGAAAAACCATCTGTTTGTGATGGAATTAATGGTGATTTGAATATATACTGATTAATGTTAGTTTCATATTTCTGTGGATTTACATAATTTCTTGACTTTATTTAAATCTGTATTACTTGGATGAACAATAAATTAACAAAGTTTAACCTTAGATTCAAAATTGCATTATTATCACAATGTTGTATATAATATGCAGGGACATTAATTGACATGAGAAGAAGACTTAGGGGTAGACCACAGTGACAGTTAATGTCATTTGTCAGCTTGGCTGGATTATGGTGTCCAGTTGCTTGGTCAAGCAAGCACAAGCCTGATTGTTACTGTGAGGCTATTTCATAGGTAGATTTAAATCATTACTCAGTTGATTGCATCTACAGCTAATTGCACTTTCCTTCCCCCTTCCTTCCTTCCTTCCTTTCTTCCTTCCTTCCTTCCTTCCTTTCTCAGTCTTTCATCTCTATAATTTATATTAGTCAGTGTCTAGTCATAACAACAGAAGCAGAGAGAGACTGATGCAAGAAAATAACTACAAAATTGTTGGGAGGCATAATCAATAAATAAGATTGCTTTTGGCAATTAAAGGAATCTCATCCTTAAGGAGGTCTTAGATCAAGAACTGAGGATTTCAGCAGTCAGAAAGAATTTCTATCTCTACTTCAGTTAGCCAGCTTTTCCTGGGAAATTCAACTCCAATGTCATCAGAGTTTCCAACTTGCAGCCTGGAATTTGGACTTGCCACTCCCCATGGTTGTGTGAACCAATTCCTGTAATAAATCTCTTAATATTTACATACATATGTGTATATATATAATTTTTAGTTCATGCATTATTTTGTTTTGTTTTTCACATTTTCTTCATTTTTCAAATTTTGAGTGATGTGTTTTAACTATACAACTAGAAAAAGCAACTTGAAAAAACTATGTTCTTAATGAGTTATGATCTTGTTATCTACTAATTTATTGAAAAGAGTGTTGCAAATGGCTATGTTGTTTTCTTTTACATTTGCATATTTGAAAAATGTAATATGACAATTTTTATAATTGTTTTCATATTAATAAAATTACCAAAGTGTGCTTGTTTGCAGTAATGAATTTAGCAATTAATGTATTTCCTTTTTTTAAGACTTCCCCCATTTTTAAAATATTTATAAAATTGGGATCCATTTTAAAATTAATGAGTTTGCCCCCAAAAAAGTATTTTTAATGGAAAAGTTGTTATTAAATTGATGCTATAACTTATAGTATTATCTGTATATACTAGGCAATTCATTACATCATCAGTGCAATTACATCATAATCTCTTAATGTCTTTCCATGAAGGATTTTCTTTAGTGAGATTAAGATTGGATATTGGACTAATAGTTAATTTGTGGGGAAGGACCAACTACTGACTATTCATATTAAGTATATTTAGCAAAAGCATCTTTATATGAATTTCTCCAGGAAATTATATCCATAAAATATTACCACATAGACATAGTTGCCTTTTACCAGGCATTTATAGGAGTATTGGAAATGTGGAACACATTTGGTAAAGTGTCTTTAAATAAAATAACACAGCTTCAATTTAGTATCTAATTGATTCAATTAGAATTTAGTATCTAATTGATTCAATTAGAATTTAGTATCTAATAAATTCAATTTAGTATCTAAATCTGATCTGATTTAGCTTGTTCTAGGTCCCACAGCACCCACATGACCTTTCTTTCAGATTATTTATAATGTATAATTAGTAATTGTCCAATATGTAGTCAATTTTCAATTTGCCTATAGCTCTTCAGATATGATTGCTGAGATTGCCAAATTTTTTAAAATTTTTGGATCCTGGTCTATTCACTATCTATGAATGCAGGTGGTAAATCAGCAAGGCTAATTCCGTGACATCCCAAGATTATTTGGTGCCAAATCTCTGGTTGATTGTGTCAGAAGAAAGAGAAGACATCTTTCTCTTGTGTGCTCCCTCTTTTTCTTCTTCCTTTCTAAGTTTATTCCTTTGCTAAGATGCTACGATAGTCTGCCTTCTCCTTCCTCTGGAGTACTTTCTTCTCTAGGAAGTTCTGTGGTCATTGTACAATTAATTTTCTTAACTTCTTCCAGCATCTTGGCATAGCCCTGTCTTCCTATATTTTATGTACACTCAGCACTTCGTTCCATGTTTTAATATTGTATAATGCCTAAAAGCATATGTGGTGGAATAAAACTGCTTGCATTCCAACCATATTTCTACCACTTAATAAACAATCTGGTGACACAGAAATGTACCATAATATTTCTAGGCCTCAATTTCTCATTTGTAAAATGTAGCTGGTGATAGTACATACTATATAGGGTAGTTTTTACATTTAAAATGAAATAAAATCAGCATATTTTTGTGGGCCAGAAAAGCCTCTTGATTAGGGTTATTTATTACTGAACTATGACTTTTTAAATCCATAGTTTCCATTAAGAGAACATTGCAAATATTACAAAACATGAAATAGCACTATGATTACACACAATTCTGAAACTCATACATATTTATATTTGTTATAAAACAATTATTAATAATACTTACCATTTAAACTTTTGCTAAAATCTAGAACTGTCTCCAATTCAGCCATCTTAAATGGAAAATATAATGTATTTAAACCATTAATGAGCTGAGTATTAAATATGAAACAAATTTTAAGTGAATAAATGAATACATATAATATAATTTTAAAAGTAAATTTCCAATTATTATTTTTATTTCCTTTTATTCACTTTTTAAGAATTGATATTTTCATATATCTCCAATAGTGGTCTCCTTACATGAATACAATTCTTTTCAGATAAGTACATGAATAGGAATGAGTGTCTAGAGCCACTTACCCTTCTCTGGCTTAGCACAGAGGAATGGTCAGTTTCAATACTTCAAGAATGAAATTGCATTTTTTTTCTTTTCTTTGATTTTCCTTAACATGTATATTTTGTATCACTGAGAAGGAAGCTGGAATTAAATTAGTCTACTACCACTTATTGCAACAAATAATGGAGGAATATCTACTGCTTAAGATGCCATTCATCTGATTTTTTTTTTTTTGCTCATTCTTTTGCTCCCTACTATAGTTGTAAGTGCTTATTGAAGATTCTCCACTGTATTCATGCATTTTTCTTTGTGTCCATAACTAACCCACTGCAATTCTCTCTTTCAACATCTTCCACCAATCTTTCATTAAATGGTGCTTATTACTGTTTTGAAGGGAAGGTCTTGAGTAATATAATATGTGGTGGTGGTATTTTTTTTAACTCTGGCGCTTTTTTTGCTTGTTTAAATTTACCAAAAACTAATGTTAATATTTGGATACAAAGTTGCATATGTTTTCCACAATCATATTTACCTCATAAGTTCTCTCATTTTGCATGCATTTTTCCATGCACAAGATGTTTTAAGAACATACCAATTACGTTATAGCAGAAACGGTAGTATTCACCGCTAAGGAAAAAGCACTTTTAGATGGTGATAGTATTAGCTGGGAAATATGAGCCAGCAAGGTAACACTTTAATCTCCTTTTCCTGACAGAGCTTGTGCCAATTTTAAGACCATAACAGCTTGCCATTCCTGGAACCTGGGGGAGCCTCACCCTTGTTGGGGACATCAGTAGAATGCCACTAATGACACGAGACTCTTGGATCAACCTCAGAGAAGGAAATCAGTATTTTGAGAAGGAGATGGTATCCTGGGGAGTGATATTTGGCACTTTGCCTCATGGAGCATGTGTTACTTTGAAAAGGTACACAATTCAATGAGCACCCTGACTTGTACAGAAAAGATAAGAGAGAACATAAATGATAAATGAGATCATGCTAGCAAAATGTTTTAGAGGGGCAAAATGTACAAAAGGCCAGATAATAAATATGGATAAGAATAAAATCATCACCTTGCAGATAAGATATCGAGCTCATTCTTAAGACTCTTATGAATAAAAAGAGATTTTCTTTTTTAATAGTTGGGACAGTCTGACAATCTTGCAAAAATGCATCAATTAACAAGTCTAAGAGTAAATGAGCTCTTCTAAAGCAGAAGTAGCATAAGTGTGTAGTTTCATATCATCAGTAAGCTCCAAAGAGATGGTTTCTGTATGCAGATCTTGTAAAACAATTTTAGAAGACTCATATTCATTCACTCACATCACTGACAAGTATAATTCTCAAAGATGGCCTAACAAGATAATCTGTTCTCTTTCTTTGTGAAGTTGGAAGAACTTTGCTTAACTAAAAAGAGATCAAAGAGATCTTCCAGAGATTTGTAAAGAAATATTGAATATCTTCCTTTCACTTGCCCATATGTTTCAATCGCATATGTAAGATGATTTTTCAGTTGACTTGATCCATTACATAAAGAACTGTATATCTTAGTGACCTCTCTCAATATAAGACTGGAAATTATTTTGACTTGTTGAATGAAGTCAGAGTGTCTTAGAAGCAGGCCACATAGAGTGTTTATGTCAGCAATATCATGTATGTTCACTTTGCTTGATATATCCTTTTTCTCTTCTTACTCTCTAACCTATAAATCATATTTTAGCAAAGATCAAAGAAAACTTTTAATATGTTCTTGATGATATTCTCTTACAGTAGGGTATAGTAACTTTTACATGAATTAGTTTGGGTCTTCTGAGAAGCAGATACTGAAATGGGGTTTAATCCACATGGATTTTAATAGGGTAGGATCTATGTCTGACCATTCAAGTGTCCTACCGAGGTCAGTGTCACAGCTATCTCCTGCTCATCCTGTCCAATGACATGGAGCCATCGATGTAATGGAGAAGTGCAATGTTCTGTTGAATGTCCAGGTCATCTAAATTAAATGATGGAAGATTAATATAGCCTTAATTCCAAAATGTAATTCAATATTACTGTCTACCCATGGGAGTGTGAACTGTTTCTGATCTTCTTTTATAAATGGAATGTAAGGAATGCATTCACTAAATCAACAGCCACATACTTATTAATTTGCTCTGGTAAGGAGGCCATAATCAGCATAGCAGCTAAAATCCGAGCTAATGCATGGTTAAGTCTTTGGTCGTCTACACTCATTCTTTAGGATCAATCCAGATTCTTTAATTTCATTGCAGTAAAATAAGTGGAGATAATATAAATGGAGATATGATTTTTAGATCTTCAACGATGGTGTTAATACCCATAGTTTATGATATTGTTTGTGATTTATTATTTTTTAGGGTCAAGGCCATTTTCAGAGGTTTCCGTTTGGTATCCTCCACAATGTCAACTCTGAATCTATATCAAATAGTCCCCAAAGTGTCTGGTAATTATTCTAATTCCTCTTTCCCCAGTACACAGTCACCTGAGTACAGACCCTAGTTCCCTTTGGGGAAGGACTCGGGGAGTCATTATGGTATATAAGTACCCCAGCATTGCCAAGTCCTTCCTTCTAGGGAGCTGGCCATCTTCCAAGTGAATGGGTGCAGGATCTGAAGAGTGGCTCAAGTCTAGGAACTGAGCTGAGATCATGACTTCTGTTTTTAATTATAGACATTATCCAGTACACTTGATGACTGCCCATCACTTTTCTCCTTGGAAACACTGTGCTTTATTAACCATCTCCATACCTCCCTGTGGCTCAAGATATGGGGGGAGTGCTAACAATGAACTTCTTCATGATGCTTGTGTCCCTATTACCAGCACATTTCTGATGGCCTTGCTGGATGGTGTATTTTCTGGGCTTCCTTGTGAAATAGGATCCTCTTTTGAGTCCTCTGGACTTACACAATATATCCATGACAGCATATCCTCTCAATTTATTTTGTTTTGGAATCCAGCCTCCCCCTCTTCCTTATTATTTCATAAGAATATAAATTCTAGGGTCAACATCTTGCATGAGATTTGAATTGTCTACCCTTGCACTTTCCCAGTAAATTAATACAATGAATTATTTCATGTCTCTCTTCAAAGACTTTCTCTTAACTCATTTATTGTTTTAACTTAAAATGTCATTAATTCTCATTTGAAATACTCATCTTGATACCACCTTCCCTTTAACTACTGCTCTCTCTATTTATAAAAATAGTTCCTTTTGATACCACCAATAGCCTTGATGCCACTAAATCTAGACATCATTTTTCAATTCTTATCTAAAACAATCTCTTTATATGCAACAGTCTTGACCACTCCTGCTTCTCTATATACTCTCTTTCCTTGGCTTGATTAACACCAGGAAGTCCTTTTTTTTTTTTTTTTAATTACTTTTTCTCAGCCTCTTTTAGAGCCTACTTCCTCTCCCAGGCCATTAAACTGCTAATGATCTTCAAGGTGCCAAGAGGTGATCTGGAGAGGACTGAGCTACCAGATGTTGATAAACCAAACTGAAAGCAACAATTAAGCATTTATTCATCTACTGAGATAGTATAAGTAAGAGGCTAAACAGGGAAAAGTGCTAGCTCCCACAATGTTGCACGCATGCTGTGGAACAGCTCCAGAAAAGGGTCCAATGTCTCAGCAAGATGAGGGAGCTCCGAACAAAAGTTCCTGCCACTTGATGGACCTGGGGGCTGCAGGAGGGAAAGAGGAAGGCCTAGGATTGGACAACCCTGAGTACTGAGAAAAGTGTCTTCAAGTCGCCTGCAATCCCCATTCAATAAACATGAATTGAATGAAAAATGAAATAATAAATTAACTGAAATTAGTTAAGTAAAAACTCTTGAGGACATAAGGAAGATAGGTGAGTATAAAATAAGGGAAAAATTTTATGTAAAAAAAATCATAAAAACAAACATTTAATTGACTGATTTATTTATTTATTTTTTGCCTGGAAAGAAGCTAAAGTTTTTTGGTTCCAGTCTTGGAAGAGAAAATCTCTCTTTTTCTGTTCTCTGAAGTTGCTTCATCTGCAAGATCACTTTTCCTATGAAAAGAGAGAGGGTCTAGGTAGGGAATATTTGGCTGTCATTTCTTAGTTTTTAATTTTTTTAAGTAGTTTTGAAACAATGGGAAAAATCATTTATAGCCCTGGTATTTTTTGTAGATAATTCTGAAGCAGAATAGTAAACTTCCCCCATTTTCATCACTGCTATATTTCCAGCAAAGTTTTATGCAAATTTCCTTCAACCCCATTCCCCAAGGGATGAGGCTACTTCCCTTACTTTAAGAAAGGAATACTTATTATCTATATAGTTATAATATTAACAATAAAATAATTGTGAATATCTTTTCCCTGAATACTTATCTCACGGTATTCTTGTGCAAATCCAAAGACAATACACGTGCACACCTTGGGTACAGGATCTGGCAGTTGTAAGCACTAAAACGTTTAGTTATTTTTATAATTAAAGTGCAATGTTGCATTTATTAATTCACACAACAGTTATTTCCTGAGTTCCTTGTTTGGGCTAAACAAAAACAAACAAAATGGCCCCATGGAGCCTACATTCCAGTATGGGGACACAGATAATAAACATTTCAATAAAATATTTTTAAAAAAATATACTGTAAGGAGATGAGAAATGAGAGGGATGCATGTTGGTTTGTATTTTAAAGCGTGGCGTCTGGCAGCCTTAATGAAGAAGAGGGTGGCTTAGGAGCTGAGATGAAGGAAGTGAGAATGTTTCACTGTAAGAATGTCTAAAGGGCTAGCTTTCAAGGCAGAGATAGTAAGGTTAGGTATTTTTAAGAAGCAGGGCATAGGACTTTGTGATGGAATGTAGTGAGTGAAGAAGAGTAGGAGAAAAAGTCCACAGGTTCTGTGGGGAATCCCGGCTTCCAACAAAGGTGGAGAGATTTGTTTTCAGGTTAAAAAATTATAATACCCAAACAAAATATGAAAACAATGACAACAAAACTACTTGCCAGCAGTAGAAAGTACCCAGTTAGGCAGAAACTGGAGACAGGTTAACCCTTGAAAACCATAAACTACACCACAAATTTTTAAGATTTGAAAATGTATGAGCTTTTGCCTGAAGGAATACTCCAATCTGTGGGCACTTGGTCTTAACCGTTTAGGGTGTCCCGGAAAAGATGGGGCTTCATAGTGATTGAACCTCACACTGCCCTGCTTAGCCATGGCTACATACCTGTATATGGAAAAGAATATATACTGCTGCAAGTTTCCTATATTCCATGTGTGAAGTAGCAACATTTTAACTATAGTGGACTCTAATGAAAAGTTAAGGCTGTATATTATAATCCCTATAGCAACAACTAAACAATAATTCAAAGAGGTACAGCTAGAACTCAATAGTTCAAATGGCATAGGACTCTAAAAATTGTTTGTCACCCAAAAGAAGGAAAAGAAGAGGTAACAGAGGAGCAAAAATAGAGAGGACAAAAAAGGAAACAATAATATGGTAGACAAACAGAACCATATCAATAATTGCATTAAATATTAACAGACTAGATACTGCAATTAAAAGGCAGGAAAGCAGAATAGATACAAAAATAAGACCCAAGGATATTTAATCCACAAGAGGTGCACTTTAAATATAATGACATAACTAGGTTGAAAGCTAAAATATGGAAAAAGATAGCATAAGATAATAGCCACTGTGAGAGTGGTTGGAGTGGCTATGTTAGTATCAGACAAAACAGACTTCAGGAATAAAAGTAATATTAGATATAAAGAGAAACATTTAAAAAAATAAAAAGGTGAATTCACTGGGAAGATATAATTATTATGAATGTGTAGGTATTTAACAAGAAAGCCTTGAAATAGATGAAACAAAATGAACAGAATGAAAGGCAGAATTAGACAGTTTTACAATCATAGTAAAAATTTTATCCTCCCTCTTTCAGCAGTTGCTGGAACAACTCTATAAAAATCAGTAAGAACTTAGGAAGATCTGAACAGCACTATCAGAACTCCTAGTGCAATTACTGTATATATAGAAAGATAGATTCTCATCTAACAACTGCAGAATACATATATTTTTCTTTAGTGTATATAGAACATTCAAGATAGTCTATATGCTAAGTGTAACAAAAGTCTTAATAATATTTAAGACAAACATTCTCTGATCATAAATTTTGATAGTGGTGATGAATACACAACACTGAATAAACTAAGAAACAAAACTGAATCATATACTTTAAAGAGGCAAACTCTTATGGTATGTACATTGTATCTAAATAAAGATGTTATAAAAATGTCAATAACAATAAGATAAACAGAAAATCTTTATGTGCTTGGAGATTAAACAACACACTACTAAATAATCCATGAGTAGAAAATGAAATAAAAGTGGAAATTAAGAAATATTTCAAAACAGAATGAAAATGAAAATAACTTAAAATTTGTCAGATGTAGCTAAACCAGTAGAAATGGAGAAATTTATAGCTTTAAATGCTTATATAAAGAAGGAAGAAAAAAGACATAAAATCAGTGATTTGCTACAAAAGAACACAGAAATAGGGTTTTAGCTGGAGAGAAAATGGTCATCAGGCAATGGAGTTTTTGGTGGCTTTGACACTTGGAGGATTTAGTATTTAAACACTTCCATATGCCAAATTTATTTTCAGTAATAATCATGAAACAAAACAAATAGTAATTTACAGAAAAGAAATACGAAAAAAAATTGCCTTTAAAGGAAGTTTCTATATATAACTATGCCAATAAAAATTGAATAAATAATTAAATAGCTAAATAAATAAACATAGTACCAGAAAGGAAAAAAGTATTGAATGAATGTTTTTAATTACTTTAATGCATTTTCTGAAAAAAGGGGAAAAAGTGGATGAAAGAAAAAAGCACCTTTAAGGCTTAAATTCTGTATGTAGAATGACAGAACTGAAGTAACAAGTTCTGCTTTTCCTGTTGACAGTCATTGTAGTTCCATTGTTTATTTTTGTATCTCCTATTTAATCCAAGAATATGTAGAACTGTGGTTGGAAACAAGAATTTCACCTTGAGCAAGCTCAAACAACTCCAAACTTTTATTAATTAATATTAATCAACCTTCAAAATCAATGCATCTTAATAAATTCACTTGTGTCAGCAGAAGACTGTATAACTAGAATTTTAAAAAATTAATTTCCATGTGTATATAATAATTGTTAAAGGATAAATAAAAAAAACATGCTAATTTGAGACACACATACATATATAAGAGTTTATGGTTTATGTTTTATAATTTATATTTTATTCTATTCTATTCTATTCTATATTAGAATAACTATAACTAAAAATATATATATTTTTAGTTCAGTGTCCATGAACTAACATATAACTAAAAATCAACAATGACCAGAACTGTTTAAAGCTTAGACTACAAAATTTTTTTGTTGTGGACACCATTTTATTACTGACATTGCTTAAAATGATCAGAACATAGTAACTATGACAATTAAAAATGACTCTTTTTACTACCTTTTTAAAAACTTCTTTATACACAATCATTTCCTTATTGCCTCTATGCTAAGCAGACTCTTTCCACTACCTGCCCTAGGTTTGCCACTGTGATTCAGAGAAGATTTCTTGTTTGTTTAAGATTTGTGCCAATGGAAATGATCCAGCATGTAAGAGAAAATTTGATGATCTAAGAAAGAGAAGGGAAACCTGGAGGATGATGACCTTCAGTAGGCAAGAGGGTATGGGGGTCTGGTGCTGGAGAGGAGGAGGGTTGACTTTGCATGATTACTGGGCATTCACCTGTCCACAGGGAAGGTCAAGTGCAAAGATGTATATAGGAATGGTAAGTGGGGAGACGTAATTGGCTAGTAGCTTTTTAAGAGTTAGGTACAGGGTTTTCCTTTCAGATACTGATTGATTATCATGAACCATCGATTTCCAAAGCCAATGAGCCTCACTTTTTTTCAGCATGGAATGCCAACCATCTTATTTCATCATATGGAAAAAGACCTAACAATTTTGAGTGCTTACTTAAGCCAAGCATTGTGTGCAGTGATTTGCATAGGTTGTTCATATGATTATCACCATTTTTCATCTAAGGAATCTGGCACTTAGAGAAGTTAGGCAGCTTATCTGAGGCCACACTCTTAGTAAATACAGATCTTGATCTCCACATCTCTTGTTTTTCACTCCAAAGCCTGTTCTGGACATACATCATCAAAATCCTTTTTTTTTTTTTTTCCTAGAGATGCAAATTCATAATTTAATACTTCTACTTTCTCTGGCTTGTTTGGTAAGCAAACAGTAGTAAACCAGAAAATAGATATATTCTGATTCATTTATCTGAACTTCTGCATGCTTTGGACAATATGAGAGTAAAGGTAGATGAGGACAGAAACAGAAAATATGGTAGGCTATGGAGTTAATAAACCTTCAACAATTCAACAGTTCTTCTAGTCAAACTCAGAAACGTTATTCATGTTGTCAGTGCTAAGAAAGCCTGCTGCGTAATCTAATTAAATGTTCAGCAGCAACGGGTTGGGTGTATTTATTTGTGTAATTTTTATTGTTGTTCAAAGTACTGAGGAAAAAACAGTTATCTGCATTTGTAACTTTAAAGGGTATGCTTCTTATAAAGTCCTCAGTGCTAAATAATCTTTCTGCTTTAGGAGTTTAAAAACCCGAAGAGAATTGTTGGAGGAAAATTTGCCTATTTTCTTGAACCAGACATGCAAGTAGGAGCAGGACCTATATTTCATAAAATTGCATGAACTTTTGGAATATGCATTATTTATATTTATAAAATGCTTTTCTTCACAGCATTATTACTAGGGAAAAAAAAAAAAAACTTTCTTTGATGAGCAAAGCCTAACATTTATTATGAAAATTATCCCTTTCCTGCCTTCTGTGTTCAAAAATTAATTAAAACTAAAGCAAGTTTGTTTTTACATTTTATGTTTCTTTCTACTACCTGAAGATATACCAGTGCCTCCAAAATTTTTTACATAGTTGCACAAAATTGCTTTCCATAACATAGCACAGGTTATTAATTATAAAATGTCTTCCAGAAATTAGATAATCACTATTATTTTTCCAAGTGTTCACTGTTTGCCACTTGTTACATATTATTTTATGCTTTCTAAGTTTCAAGTCATTGTTAAAAGGTTATAAATTTCTCAACTATGGGTAGGTAGAAGGATCAAATTCTTTTTATGACATTAGTTAAGCCATGCTACTTAAGACAAGTTATGGAGATATAAGTAATGTAGCCAGGGTCTCAGGTGAAGGTTAAGAAAACAGCTTTACTCTCTACCCACACATTTCTTAGCAGTAGCTGCTGACCCCTGCAAAGAGAGAAAACACCCCAGCTTCTGGGCAAATTCTCTGAAATGGCCCAACTCTGAAGATGAACAATTTTAACTCACCGTGTCATTGATGAATGAACTTATGTGGTCTTGAAGGAAGTTCTCACTGACATATTTGCAAATTTCTCATTATCTCTGATGAATCTTGTGGTATCCACATTCTAACATGTTGTCAGCATAAATATTGACTTGTTCTTAGTAGTTGTTTACATCCCAGGACTTTGAAACGCCACCAAATGCCTAGTTGAATTCCCAATTCTATTGTGTATTGATGGTGAGACTCTGAACAAAACGATCTCCAAAGTTTCTCATCTTTAAAAAGGGGAAACAATATGTAACATATATAAACATAAGAGAGATTAAGTGAAACAGCATAGGTTAAGTCTCAGTATAGATTCCAACTCATGCTAAAATGAGAAATAGAATCATTTAAAACTTTTTCTGGAGTAGATCTAGATATTAACATAAGGCTAAATTATTCAAAACCTAGCATAACACACATCATTGAAAAAATTACAACTAGTTGAGACATAACAACTTAACTAGTTGAGACATTATTTTCCTCCATTTCCTGGACAGATTAAAAACTATCCTATTCTAAATTGCATGGATATTAATTTACTCCAAATTGAAGTTTTGCATTTTGTTCAAAACTGGTTCTCTGGTTAAATTATTTAACTTTCATTAATGACTATACCTAGTTTTATGTTACACTACATGACAATAACTTTTACCTTATACATTAATAATGCTTCACTCTCTCTAAGCATTTTTAGTGGGAATATTTGCCTATATTGATTGCATATGTTTCAATGACTGTTTTCCCTACTGGGTTGTATAGTCTGTACAGCCCTTTTCACCTCATCCTAAAAAGCACATTGGCCTCAACTAGCAGCATCAGGTTGATAGTCTAGACACCAGACTCAATGTCAAATCATTTCTGCTGCTTTTGGAACCCAAATGCCATCTAGCGTCCTGATAACAGGACACATGTCTTGTTATGGAAACCTATCCATTTGAACTAGAGTTTGATAAGTGGGGATTGCCTTAGTTTACGATTTCTAATTTCATGTTTTGGTTGCATATTCAATAGACCAATGAACTTGATGCTCTAGGTGGTTCTCAAAATTCTCCTTCCTAAGAACTGAAATTCAGTGACTGAACATCAGCTATGGGCCTGGGAACTTACTCCTGACACATCTCTCCAATGTTACCTGCTACTTGGAAGCTAAATAGATTTGCTTCTTTGCACCCTGGGACTATTTTGATTACTTGTGGGATCACAATGTTACCGATATTAGATCTTGAAAAACATGATGATAATTTTTCCTCTTTTGACCTGAGACTCCTATAACTTGCTGTCTTCTCTATCTCCCTCCAACCACACGTGCAAGGTACTCCCCATCCCATGTCAATCATCTGTTTCCTGTCTGACTCCTTAGTATCCCATCATGCTCATCTACACACAAATGACCTTTTTTGGCTTTATTCTAATTTGCTTTATGCAGTTCTATGATCAGACAGATTGAACACACTGTCTAAAATTAGATGCTTCATTTGTTTACCAAACACCAGGTAAATGTCCAGCATGCACAATGCACTGCAAGGGGTACGAGAATGTATGAGGGTCAGAAGAAAGACACTTCTACTGTGTTGGAGAATGGAAAAGGGTGGGAGTTTTCTTCCAACTGAGTTTGAGAATGAAAACTAGACTATGCATTCTCTAAAAACAAGGATCCCTCTGTGTTTCATCTGCATATTTTCCAGATATCTTGCCTTGGGCTGGGAGATATTCTAGCTGGAGAGTGAAAGGACAAAAGCTTTGTGGAAAAGGTGGATTCAGCCTGATTCTGAAGCCATTTTGTATTTATTCACATGGGTTTATTCTAATTCCAGGTGCATGGAATGATACAAATGAAAAGAGAAAACACACTGGACATGTTCAGAACACTAGCCTAACTGAAGATTTCAGTTGAGCAATAGATTGAAAAGTTAGGACAGAATATGGATTAATATTAAGCTGAGAAATTTGGGAATTTTCATAGAGGTGAATTTTGAAGGAAGAGCTTATGGGATTGCCTGTATGTGCAAAGAAAAGGAGAGAAAAGTCAAGGAACAAACTTGGGAAATACCTCCATTAAAAAGGAGAGATCAGAAATAAAATCCTTTAAAATATAAAAGAATCGTAAACTCCTGGATCTAGGAAGTATCTTGAAACTCAGTGATGGTGTTGATGGAATTTGAACTCCAAATGAAGAAGAAAGCAGGAGGAATTGGAAATTCAGGGAAAGAGGTTAAAAATCATATTGGAAATTTTAGGTTATAAATGGAAAATGAAGAAGGGGGAAACTGAGCACAAACCTCTTATACAAAGTTTGGTGTGGAGTTAATTCTAGGTTTTGTCTTTTCTTAGTATGCTGTTTAATAGTAAAGTTTTTATATTCCATATTTTTATTTAACCAATATTGACTTCAAATATTCTTAAATGACACTGAATCAACAAGTATGTTTCACTTTACAAAACGGTTTTCAAGTCTAATACTACTTTTGTATACTCTTTCCTATCTTGATCTTCAGTATTTCAGTTAGTCAAACTGTTACAAGTAAACCAATGAGTAGGCTTCAGAAATTATTTATAATTGAAGAAGAGAAAGTTAGTAGAAAATTTGATTACTGGAGAAAAACAGTATCAGAAACATAACTTTACTCATGAATAATGCTTCTATTTTAAAGTAAAGTAATTAGAAAACTTTGAAAGGTGAACTTCTTGAGTTTTTTAAAAATTTTATTGTGGTAATGTATATATAACACAATTTCCCATTTTAACCATTTTTTAGTATGCAGTTCAGTGGCATTAAATATATTTACAGTACTGTGACCAGGTACTGATCACCACCACTACCACCGTTCATTATCAGAACTTCTTCATCACCCCAAACAGAAACTCTGTACCCATTAAGCAAAACATCCCTATTTCTCCCTTCCCCCAATCCCTGGTAACCTCTAATATACCTCCTGTCTCTATGAGTTGGCATATTCTAGATATGTCATACAAATAGATTCATACATTATTTGTTCTTTTGTGTCTGGCTTATTTCATTCAATCTAACGTTTTCAAGGTTCATCCATATCGTAGCATATATAAGAAGTTTATTCCTTTTTACAGCTGAATAACATTCCATTGAGTATATGTGCCACATTTTGTTTATCCATTCAGCTTTTGATGGATACTTCAGTGGTTTCCACCTTTTGGCTACTGGAAATAATACTGCTATGAACACTGATGCTAAGTATCTGTTCAAGTTGCAAGGCAAATTTCAAGAAAAGTTTTATAAGATAAAAACCTTGCGAGATGGAGCTTAAGGCATATCTTAAATGTTTTAATAAAAGAGGAATAATATTATTTTATTACATTTCTGGGGATTATTCGAGTGAGGAATTGCATAATTAAAAAAAAAAAAAAAGCCCAAGTTCCCTCCTTTAAAAGACAAAAGAAAAAATCCCAACAAGTGTTGGTTCTTGAATTTTCTGAACTGTACCAGGAGTGTAATGTCTTACATCGAAAAGATTCTCCAGAACGTGTACCTAGTATTTGTTATGTACCAGACACAACAATAAGTAGTTTTACAGGCATAATCTTATTTAAGCTTCGTATCAACCCAGTGACATAGATATTTTTATATTCCATGTAAAGAAATCCTGTTTACGTATTCGAGCTGGGTTTTAACTACTAAGCGGCAGATTTAAGACACATCACAGGGACAATGTCTCAGGATTGGTCTCCCATCTCATTCACTAACTCACTCAAGTGTTTCATATATCTGTTTATTCATACATTCATTAATTCAATAAATACTTATTAATCATGCGTTATGTGCGAACA
Organism: Choloepus didactylus; assembly: GCF_015220235.1. Taxonomy (NCBI): domain Eukaryota; kingdom Metazoa; phylum Chordata; class Mammalia; order Pilosa; family Megalonychidae; genus Choloepus; species Choloepus didactylus. The sequence continues at coordinate 85,237,634 of NC_051318.1, read as the reverse complement.
GCTATTTGTCAAGCAGTTTTTTAGGTGCAGTGCATAGAAGTGAGCAATCAGACATGGTCTCTGCTCTCTTGTTATTATAGTCTAGTGGGGAACACAGATAACAAACAAGTATCTTCAAGTGGGATAAGCATTATGAATGAAGAATTACAACATGCAGTGGAAGCATCTTGATCAACCTCAAGTGCATTCCTCCTAGAAACTTGACAGCAAGAGTACAATGAAAAAGAATCTTTTCATAGGGATACCTACAGTTCATTTTTTTCTTTTTTAGAGAAACTGTGAGTTTACAGAACAATCATGAATGAAATACAGGATTCCCATATACCACCCTATTATTAATACCTAACATTGGTGTGGAACATTTGTTACAATTGATGACAGCATGTTTCTATAATTTTACTATTAACTATGGTTCATCTTGAGGAGACTTATCTCTTGACAAACATCTATGATATTAAATTAAAAATCAATAATTTTCTTTAGTTCTCACAATCAGTTCTTCTACTTGTAATAGAACAACACAGAGAACAGAGAACAACACGGAAAATTATCAAGAGAAAATCTCATTTCAAGTTAAGAAACATTGTACATGAACTTAAACGGGCATCTAGCAGCTCACAATGAAGCCTCTTCTAAATTCTTACACTAAAATACACATTTTTTAAAAGGCATGGAAAAAGTAAATTATTTTTAGCATCAAGCACATACAAAAACAAACAAAAAAAGAAATGATAGTAAAAGTAGTGACACATCTGGGAAGAACTGAAACCATCTTCCAGACCCATACAGAAGTATTAGTGCTGCAGTGATCCTGGGGTTGTATAAAAAAGAATAAGTCCACACATCTGGAAATCTTTTTGAAGAGAACTTCTCCTTCCACTACAATCTGCTCATCAAAACAAACCGACCTTCCCTTCACCGCAGCATTCAAAAGAAATGCTTTAAGTTGGGGGTGTAATTAATGGGCATCATTAAATAAGTGATGCAACAAGGCAGCATTCATGATTAAACAGAAAGATGAATTGCTTGGATGGATATCTGATTCTTAAGGAATCCACAGAAAATTTCAAGACATCAGTTTGGAAAATGGATAGAAGCCAGGGAGGGACAGGCTGTCAAGAACATTGAACCAACCCCCTTCCTGAGGCCTTACTCATCCCCTCACAGTTCATTAATGTCATCTGAGATATATAATGAGAAATAATGTCACCTCATCACCAAGGGCTTCATTGGCTACCCTTGGGCTGCCATAATAAATTGCCATAAACTGGGTGGCTTAAAATAACTGAAATGTAATTCCCACAATTCTGGAAGCCTGAAGTCCAAAATCAAGATGTCGGCAAGGTCATGTTCTATCCGACGGCTTCAGGAGGGAATCCATCCTTACCTCCTACAGCTTCTGCAGCTCCTGGCATTCAATAACTTGTGGCAGCAGCACTCCAAACTTGCCTCCATCTTCACATGCCCTTCTTCCCTACCCTGTGTCTCTCTGTGACTTCTTCTTTTCTGCCACTTATAAGGAGACACATCACTGGATTTAGGGTCCACTCAAGTCCAGGATGATCTTTTCTTGGGATCTTAACCTCTCTACCAAATCACATAAATTTATATATTTCTCACTATCTACATAATGCTCATGCTCATCAGTAATATTGCCCAACACATATTGAAGGGAAGACTCTACTAAACCTAGTTTTACCTTTGGGTATGGCTTATAATTTAGATAAATAATGTAATGAATTAAAGAATGTATGTTGCATTTCTAGAGGATAAATACCATACCATGCAATATTTCTGATCCTTTTTTTTTTCTCCAGAAAGATGCTGGAAGAAACTAATAGGATTTTCTGATTAAATGAGAAAGGATGTCCCAAATTTTGTATTAATTCACTTGTAAACAATAACATTCAAGTATGTAGACCGAAAGCCAGTAGCATAAACCCAGGGTATATAGCTTAAAATAATCTGATACGACAACTATTTTTTATTTAGTTTGGAAAATTCTAAGGGGAAAAGTTATAAAAGTTGCATCTGTTGCAGATGCTTGTTTTGCCTGTTAAAGAACTACATTAAATAAAGTTGTATTCATTTAAAAATGCTTCATTGTGATTTTTAGGCATTGTATTTACTATGTGGAAAGCAGCTCTGATGGTGTAGGATTGAAAATCTGACTTGTTTTTTGTTTGTTTGTTTGTTTTGTTTTTGGGTTTCTATTTCCAGATAATAATAATATTGACATCAGATTTCATATCTGTAATGGATCATAGAAACCATTCTAAGCCCTGAGCTGAGCAAGACATAGAATGAGTGAGTGAGAGAGAGAGAGAGAGAGGGAGACTCAAGTTTACTCAAGATGCAAGTTGAATATCCAAGTGCATGATCCCCAATGGAGTTCCAATAGAACTATTTTATTAAACCATAATGTGCCTTGAGCCTATGTGATGCCAAATTTACTGGCAAATATATATATATATCCATTTTCTCCCTTGTTTCTCTTTTCACCACACCAAAAACAATGTAATTGATTTTTTTAACCATTTCATCAAATCTTCAAGACACAGAGTAATATCCTTAAAACTTTTAAATACCGTAGTGTTTTTTCCATGTGGATTATCTTCCTTTAGAATTCAAATAATTTCTATTGTGCGTATGCAACTTTTCTTTCTGCCTAAATTCATTTTGATCTGTATCTTCATGGTTCTTTTTGTTCTCTCCGCCCTTTGCAGTTTAATTTACAAAGAATTGCACATAATTCAACATAGAAAATTGGCAGACGGTCAATTACTAGTAGGTAACCTAAAACAAATTTAGTACATTTAATACTGTTGAGTCTAGTCAATTAAAATGGTATGCATTAAAAATAAAAATGAGAAACAATCCTTCATATTCCAGATAGCCCAAATTAAAGACTAATTACTTATAGTGCTTGAGGAAAAAGAACTAAAGTGAAAGCAAAGAATTTTTTGGTGGAGTTTACCATGCAGAAGCTGATCAGCTGAAAAACCTGTGCTGCTTAAGCATGGTGGAAGTTGAGTTCATGGTGGATTGGGTTAAGCTGCCTCAAATCTCATTCTACTTTTTTTATTTTACTTAACATAGTAAGAAGGAAATGTTTTCTGCCTTGTGCTTTTACGTGTGTGAGGGCTGGAAAATATCAGTGCGTCACCAAGCATAGCAGATTCAGGCCCCAAGGCAGAGAGCCTGGAGCCATATAATCTGCCTAGAGAATAAACAGAGGGCAAAATATAGTCCCTCCTCTTCTCAAATAGGCTCCCACTGCAGGTTGAAGGAGCATCTCGTGTATGCACTTGTATTTAACAGGCCTTGCTCTAATGTGGTCTGTTGCCAGGAGAAACAATAAACAGTAGCTCATTACACAAGGTGCCATCTCATTATATGAGCAGCTACTCTGGCATATTACAAACAAAATACTGAAAGCCTAAAAGAAAACATGACTGAAGTTAAATGCAAATAACTGTGCCTTTTATTTTAGAAATATTGATCCACTGCAAAAGAGAGGCATGCTTAATGAATAGCCTTAAATGGTTTTACAGTAGGGCAAATCATCTACTAAAGTAACATGGTTAAATAAGAATGGCATGATCTGGCACCCAGTGAAATCCAGCATTCTTGTAAGCAGCCCCAGTCACTATGGCATAGCTCTCTGGGAGCAAGAAAACTACAAAATCTGGAAGGGAAATAAAGCTAATTTATTTTAGCTTTAGTTTCAAAGTTGACTAAAATGCTTACAAGGGTGCCATGAAAATATTTCCCAAGCTAATCTAATGCTGTTTATAGTAATTACTTTCTTCCTTTCAGGCAAAACACAGTTGACAGAAAACAGCAAATAGTTTTTAGGGGATTTAATAGGGATGAGGTATCATAGTCAAAGAAAATTGTCATTGCTTTAAACCATAGCCTCTTGAGACTTTATTTTCAGGAACCCTTCCAAATATCTCTGACAAATTTAGAAAAATAAGGTTTGATTGGGCTATAAAAGATTAGTCAGAGGGAAACTGCATCAGTCAAAGTTGTTGAAACTTAGACTATTTAAGTGGTTTGCAGAGGTTCAAAGACTTTGAAACCTGGCAGAAAAAAAAACTTCATTTATGTACAGGGTATTTTATATGTATTTAAAGAGAAAGACAACAATTTGATTAAAAGAAACTTTTCTGAAAGAATGTTTTTCCTCTTACCTCTACCTGATATCAAATTCTTACCTTAGGGTAGAGGTAAGAAAAACCATTTTGTAAAAATTTATTTCAGAGTCATAAAATAGAGGATAACTCAAGGTATGTTGTGATGGGATGTTGATTTTTGAACTCAAGTAACAGCTGAGAGAATGCTCAATTAAAACCATTGCAATGGCTAATGGAGCTGTAAAAACAACTGGGATTGTGCTGACAAGTAGTAATCTGGAGGAAATAATAGTGTGACTTGTAAGAACTGTGTTTCAATTCAAGTTTCTCTTTTAACTTGCTCTGTGACTTTGGAGTTGTGGTGAACCAGTCTAAAGTGATGTGCAGTGACCCCCATAACTTGGTGTTAAATTCTTTGTGTTATCCTCTCCCCCTGAGTGTGAATGGGACCTGTGACTTGCCTCTAACCAATGATATTAGACAACAGTGATGGGATGTCACTCCTGGGACCATGGGATGATATGTAAGATGCCATCTTGGCAGATTGGAGTGAAAGATGCTCCTTGTGGCTTAAGTAAGTAAGCCCACATGGCAAAGAATGGCAGACAGCCTCTAGGAACTCTAGGAAAATACAAACAGCCAGGGCGTTTAGCCATGAAGCTATAAGAAAATGGATTCTGCCAACAATGTGAATGAGCTTGGAAGCAGGCTTCCCCAGCCAAGCCTTCAGATGAGAACGTAGGTTGGCTGATAACCTTGATGGCAGTCTTGTGAGACCTTAGCAGAGGTCCCAGCTAAGTCCTGCCTGGACTCTGGAACCAGAAAAGCTGTTACATTAAAAAAAAAAAAAAAATGTTTTAAACTGCTTACTTTTTGGTCTTTTACTCTGCAGCAGGAGAAAACTAACACAATAGTTTACATTAATTGCTTTGGGTTTGCCTTATTTCAATTGAAAAATCAAATATATTTGGAAAAATTATTTCTAGGATATCTCTTGGGTCTAAGAGTCAGGGATTTAAAGATTCTAACCTGTAAAGGGAAAGCCAGTGTTCTCATTTAGGCAAGAAAATTGTGAGTATGAAATATAAATCCTTGAAGGGTGTAAGGACAGCAAGGAAGGGCTGAACTTGGGTTTTGCATTGTTTCCTGGACGAATGTCATAGTTTAGTGACTTTCTTAGCTGTTTTTTTATTATCCTCGTGTACCACAGACACCTGGAAGATGTCTCATTGCTGTGATAGATGACCCTCTTAAAATCAACAGAATAGTGGACCCTTATATTTAGAGTAAAATACATTTAACCTTCCTTATACAATGTGATTCCTCTCTCTATGTTATTTTCAATCATCAAGTTCTAAATTAAGTAGTAATTCTTTTAGAAATTTTTTACAATGTTCCTTAATGCTGCAAAATAAATGTAACAATAATTGTACCTCAAAAGACATAATTAGGAAATGTACTCTTTCTTTTCAATGACTTCCCCCTACCAGGACCACAAGGTTGGATTACATGTGTTCAGAGTTAGATCATATAACTGATCCAGAACACATGGTTTTTGTTTAAAAAATTCTCTCTCCATGCTTACTCTTGGATCTATTGTTTAAAATCATGAGAATCGGAATGTTTTTCCGTACTATTAGGTATGATTCCTTTGCAAAAGCAGAGATTCACAAAATATCATTTTGCTGTTCTATGGCTACTATTTTTAACCTCATTACTATATTTTAATAATATAACTTGTTTATAACCTGATAACTTAGCACACTTAGGTTGCCTCCTCATTTTCTCAGGAAAAAGCCAAGGAAACCATCAAACCTGTTGGAATTCAGAAATGTGAGCTGCTCTATGTAAATCTCTGTAAACAAAAGTGAGTGCAACATAAGCACCTGTTTATGTTTTCTATTTCTTTATTTAAAAATAGGTATACTAATTGAGTAAGGACATATCATTAGATCCCTTTAGAAAAATTGCCTAATGACTGTTTCTTCATTCTTGCCTTTTCCACCATCCTCTCTTTCTCCCTTGCCATTCTGCTTCCAAATACATGGGCCTGAGATCCTATAAGATGCATGTAATTTAAACCTTGCTTCTCTTTAACAGCTCTTCAGGGATGGTGGAGAAAAGCAAAGTTTTATACATATTAAAACTAAAATGTGAACTCCCAGTTAGGAATATAGATGAGAGTTGTCAAGTTATGTGAGGATAGGAATTGGGTTTTCTTCCTGAGATTTTAATTTGGTGGTATATTCTGTAAGGTGCCTGGAGCCACTTGTTAACATTCATATCATGCAATTAATATTTATTTTTCATACAGAATATAAATTGGGCGGGCAAAAGCTTTGGGAATGAGCAATGGACTAGTATGGAGAGACATACAGCACATGGGGTTTTATCTTCCTCCATCTCACACACACACACACACACACACACACATCTCTAAGCCTGAACCCATCTTTCACTTTCCTTCTTTGCTTGTTTATTTCTCTTTCTATCTCCTTTCCACCTTCCATTTTCTAGGCTCTTGCTATTGGAGACTTTTAGTACATCAGTATTGCATACCTCAGTCTATCATAACAGTCTTAGTAGAGTCCTCTTTTATTAGCATGTTTAAAATAGTGTTGTAGTTTCTTAAGACTTGAATTGAGCATCTTTATCAATTTTAATTTTGCTTTCAGCACAGATATTAAGTCTAAAGGTATTTGCCATTTTATCTCAGGTGTTTTACCATATGAAGTGTGTATGTATGTGTGTGTGTGTGCACGCACTACTGGTAAGGTTAAAACCATCCTTTCGGATTACCATTATATCATACTTCAATTACTAACTTAACTTAATTACAAATTATCTGAACATCATGTGTCAAGATTTGTGTGAACCATGTTCTACTTTTATGTCACTGATTTTTTAATGAACATTTAGTCAATCTTATTCTTTGAGTGCGGAATATTAGCAAAAGGCTAGTTACTTATCATTTCCAATCAACTCAACAGACATCTTGATATTCCAAATTAGTCTTTAAGACCTGGGATGTGAATTCAGTTAGATCTAAATCTCAATTATAACTCCAATTTTTCATTATTGCCAGTAGCTGTCAGCTTCATTTTCACTAAGTATGTGAAGGAAAAGAAATCTCATGAAGGAGAATTTTTTAGGTGCACAGCTCATTTCAGAAATTCCCATTTTATAGTGAATGTTTAGTGGATGTAGTTCATTTTCAGCTCCTTGGGAAACTAAACCAAACTGAAAATGCAGATACTTTATAATTGAGACTCCTCTTGAGGTTTGCACTCCAAATCACAGCCACAAAATTATAAAGCACAATTCGTATTCACTAAACTCTTTTGAAATTGAGAATTCATTTACTGGCAAGAGCTGTGTAATCCTTTAAAATCTATTATTTCATCAAACTCAGGGCAGTTCAGCAAAGAGAAATAAGAACAGTTTCACAGTGCCATCTGTTCAATACACATGTTCAACTTGAATCTAAATATCTGGATTTCTATGAACAATGGAGTAAAATTTTTTATTCCCTGGAATATCTTTTTGATTGTGGATTTACTGTGCATAACAGACTTGCTAGCATATCAAAAGAATTTTAAAAATTATCATTATTATTAAAATAAATGTTTTTTCAAAAACTAATTGCTTAAGTTTTTGTGATAGCTTGATGAACATGTTGCTATCTTCATATTTTGTCATGTGAAATAGAAAGAAATTCTAGAGTGATACATAGTAATATTTAGACTTTTTGGTAAAGATAGTAGACATTAAATATCTACAGATAAACTTACAAATTTAGGTTATAGAAAAAAATCAGTAAGTATCAGAATTTCTCATTTTCCCTTAAAGCATATAAAATTAAGAGAGCATCTTAAGTGCCTGGGCCTGTGTTCCCCAGGATCAAAAAGGAAGCACTTTGAACTTCCCACATTTTATCTCACTAAAAATAGTAGAATACATACATATAAATGTAAATATAGGCACAAACATAAATATAATGATAAATATTTCTCAATCTACATTACATTTTAGTATTATTTTTCCTGTGCATGTCTTCTTTAGGATCCATCACAAACAGTAGCTTTTATAACACACCTATTCATTCATTTGTGATAACAATGCATTTACATAAACTGTCAGAGTGCCAATACAGGGTAAATTGCAGATATTCATTAGATGTAATTAGATAGCAATAACCAAATATCATCTATTAAATAATAGGAAAGAGGAATAGAGAAAAGGGAACATAAAAAAACACAGTAATTTTCATCCAAAGGGACTTGTGCCAGTTTGTATATTTAAGTCCCCCAGAAAAAGCCATATTCTTTAATGCATTCTTGTGGGGGCAGATGTATTAGTGTGGATTGGGTTGGAGCCTATTGGTTCAGTGTCCATGGAGATGTGATCCACCCAACTGTGGGGGTTAACTCTGATTAGATGATTTCCATGGAGGCATGGCCCTGCTCATCCAGCATAGGCCTTGTTTAGTTTATTGGAGCACTGTATAAGCTCAAACAGAAAGAGCTCACAGTGAGCTGAGCTGAGACAGACATTTTGAAGATGGCTGTCGGAAGCTGATACAGTCATTTTGGAGAATGCCATTTTGAAACGCAACCTGGAAGCAAGCAGACACCAGCCACATGCCTTCCCAGCTAACAGAGGTCTTCCAGATGCCAATGGCCCTTCTCCAGTGAAGGTACCTGTGCTGGTTTGAATGTATTATGTCCCCCAAAATGCCATTAACTTTGATGCAATCTTGTGTGGGCAGATATATTAGTGTTGATTAGATTTTGGAATTCTTTGAGTGTTTCCATGGAGATGTGACCCACCCAACTGTGGGTGGTGACTCTGATTGGATAGCTTCCATGGAGATGTGACCCTACCCAGTGGGTCTGAATTAGATCACTGGAGCCATATAAATGAGTTGACAAACAGAAGGAACTCGATGCAGCTGTGAGTGACATTCTGAAGAGCAACTGAGAGTGACATTTTGAAGAGGAGCTACAGCCAAGAGAGACACTTTGAAGAATGCCCAAAAGCTGAGAGAGTAGCTGCAGAAGAGAGATAGTTTGAAGATGGCTGTTGAAAGTAGACTCTTGCTCTGGAGAAGAAAAGAGAAGACAAACACCCCAAGAGCAACTAAAAGTGACATTTTTGAGGAACTGCAGCCTAGAGAGGAAGCCATTTTGAAACCAGAACTTTGGAGCAGGAGCCAGCCACATGCCTCCCAGCTAACAGAGGTTTTCTGGATGCCATTGGCCATCCTCCAGTGAAGGTACCCGATTGTTGATGCGTTACTTTGGATAGTTTATGGCTGTAAGACTGTAACTGTGTAACCAAATAAACCCCCTTTATAAAAGCCAATCCATTTCTGGTGTTTTGCATTCTGGCAGAATTAGCAAACTAGAACAGTACCCTTTGTTGATGGACACTTGATGGCCTTATGACTGTAACTTTGTAACCAAATAAACCCCCTTCTATAAAAACCAGTTCATTTCTGGTGTTTTGCATTCTGGCAGCATTAGCAAACTAGAACAGGGCTGTATCAAAATCAGGAATGATCTTCTAGGGAATATAATTTTGTTTTGATATATTCTTGGATATATCCAAGAATAATCCAAAACATACACATTATTGACTATTCTTTCTCAAGAAATTATTGCAATGCTTTGTATAGTGACTATCTCATGGGTTACTTGATACTTCATTATAAAAATACTTAATTTTGGTTTTAAATAGGCTAAAAAAAATAAAGATAATTAGAAATGTCCATGTATTGAGTTTCAGATGAAAACAGTGAGCTAGGTTTCCAGAGTTAATCCAATAAATACTTACTTTCTTGTGTCACTTAGTCTCTGTACCTTAGTTTCATCATGAATTAAATGAAGGATATGGACAAGATCATAGATGGTGCTCTTTCCAAATTTGTAATCTTACATGTTATTTAAAAATAACCAACAATTATATTTTCATGACATCTGCTATCATCAGTCTTTTAAAAAACTTAATTGGGAAATCTAAAATCTTTGCTTTTCAGAAGAGAAAAGTTTGTCAGAATTCTCTGGATGCTGACTTTGTAGGGGCCACTATCAAATTTTGTATTCTCCTCTTTATAGATCATTGTGGTGAAAGCCTAAAAAGAAAGCATGCAATATCATGTTCATTACTAAGTGTTGTATCTTTTAGAACATAATTGTCTAAATTGATGTGTGGCAAAACTCTAAATTATATTGAATGGTGAAATCACGCATATTTATTTCAAAATTAAAAAGACTTTATTGGGTAAAAAGCTGTGGAAAATCCTTTTTTTTTTTCTTTTTAGAGTACATATAGAAAAGTCTTCAATAAATTCCACAATTAAATTTGATTTGGGCTACTAAATCCTTCTTTCTGATTTGAAATCATGAGATTTCTGATGGATTTGAAAGGAATTATATCAAATATATCAATGAAGAGTTGAACAGTCCAGATGAGCGTGGTGGGAAGCAGAAACTATTTATCTATTCCAACTACTTTGTTGAAATGCTCCTAATATATTTGGAAAAGGGGAAAAAGAGGTGTGGAGGATTAGCATAAGAATTAGGCAGGGAAGTCTGTCAACAGGGACTGAGGTAACAGAAACTGTCCTTGGCAAAAGAAAATAATAATAAGAGCAGGTCCCTTAAAACCATCCACACTTCTTCATGAAACAGGAAGGTGATTCGTATTACCAGGATACTTTATGAGATTTTAGGAATATTGTGTAACAAGTAAAACATGGATTTGTCATAGCAAATGTGGGGAAAGAGATTTTCAAGAGAAGGGGAAACAAGTAAAGGTTAAAGAAAAGAAACAAGAAAATAAACAAAGATACATGTGAGACAAGGAAAAATAACTAGGGAGAACAATAAATTAGTTAAGAATTTAAAAGAGAATATCCTGAAGCAGAAGAGACTATAAACTCACAGTTCTTTATATAAAGTACTAGAAAGTAGACAAGTGAAAGAACTAAGCTCTTGAACACATTGAGGGAAAATTTAACCTTATTTACTATGGCAGTTTGGGGAATAATTTTCACCAGACTTGCTCAGTGTCCCATTTAGTAATCCCTATGTTAACATCAGGAAGCCTTTGATAGTTGGGGTTTGTCAGGAATCCATAGTTTGGCAAGATGGCAGGGTAAATTAAATGAGGATAATTGTCAGTCTACACTGAATTACAAAGAATCCTTGTGCTGACTGAAGGCATTCTGAGTGGCCAAGATGAGGTGGTGTTAACACAGTATCTGGGCAACTTCAACCAAGGCCCTGGAATAGATTCAAATTCAGGAAAATAAATACTATTCATTCCTGAAATAGCCAAGCTCATACCCAAGTGTAAGCATATGCTCAGCCAAAGTGATTTTAAAATGTAAATAAATAGTTGACAAAATGTTGACAATAGAAATTCACTAGTTTTGGGAAAAATGAGAAAGATTGTTTGTGTTCATTTCAATACAGAACTATAAACCCATGACACCTATTTAGTTACTGAAACAATTGACCTTGTATCAGTGAAATCAGGGTCTCCTTAAAAACATCTCTCTGAAATATAGAGTCATTAAAAACATAAACTGAAGATCCTAATGGAAATTTCTGAGTTTTCCCATCTCTATCATGTTCTTCCTCGTATTTACATCAGGAATAAAATTAAACACTGCCATACATTTCCAAGCAGGAAAGTCCAAAATTAAATCTATTAAAAATCACTAATTGTGTCAAAGAGGAATAGTTATATTTTGATCAGATATGTTTATATGCCTTGATATTATATGATGACTTCCTATTGATTAGGTAAGAATGTCTGGGCCAATGTTTCTTTGATAATTAAGCATCATAACATAATAGGAAAAATGTGTCACTTGGAGTAAGAAGAGCTAGGTTCAACTGCTGGTTCTATCTTTTCTTGCTAGGTGAATTTTGGAAAGTTACTTCTTTCTTCTGAGACATGGTTCCCTGTATACAAAATGTTGTTAATAATGGCTAAGCATGGGGGTGTTTTCAGGACTGAATTAAATTAGATAGTGAATGTAACAATCTAATATTCTGCCTGACATGTAGCAATATTTTAATGTTGTAATTTTTTGTGAAAGTTTTTTTTCAAGCATTCAATTATTTATTTTGAATCAACTTTGTAAGTTACAGATTAGCAAAATGTAGTGAGGAAGAGTAGAAGTACAAAATGAAATAAAATTTGAATGAAATAGATTCAAGTGTTGTTGTCAATTTCTTTTATCGTTTGCCTGTTCTGGAGCATTCTGCTCTGTTCTATACTATTCTGCTCTATTCCACACTCTCCAATTGTGTGGGAGGAGTTGGGCTTTGTAGAAGTACATGATTCTGCATACTTATACTAAAGGTGATGGTGAATTTGTGGGTTATATTGAGACTAATTGAGGAATCAACACTTCAAAACTTCAGTTCATGGAGACTGTTCACTTATGGCAGACTGTGACATCAGACTCCAACTTGTAATGCATGCAATAAGACTTAAACTCCAAAGCAAGAGAAATAATGAAAGGTACGAACATTTCAGAATCATTAAGCTGCCTAATTGTACAAGAGAGTTTCTGAAAAAGCTTGATGAATATTTATTTTTGTGAAGTTTCTGCTTTGTAAACATTATTTTCTAATGCCTGTTTAGGCACAGTTCTCATGCCCTTTTCTGAACTCCTAAAGCATTAACTGGTTGTTAATTGTTTACTCTCTTGTGGTAACATTTTATTCTTGTTTCACATTGTTAATCACCTTTTCAAGTCAGACAAAGTTTCTTTAAGACAGGAACAATGTATTATACTATTTTGGAAGTCACCTATTATATATTCAACAAACATATGTTGAGAGATTGAAGAAGTTAATAGTGAATTTGCAAATAATACTGCAGTATGGCCCAATAAATTAAGTTAGTTAGTTGGAAAGCAAAGGGAGGGGCAACCACATTAATATTGTTTTCTAACTTTTGCCTTACCAAGCTAACATTTTAGAGATGTGAGCACTGGAGTACAGTGGAAGGAGCATGAAAAATGAAGGCAGTCAGAACTGCCTTCAAATCCTGGCTCTGCCATGTGCTGTTTTGTGATATTCCTCTGGTAACTTTTTCCTAGGAATGCCAGTCTTCTCGTTAGGAATGATGAGTAGATTAGCATAAATTCTCCCCTGGGAATTTAATAACATAAACATGCATTAAATTCTTCTCTCCAAACCTGTGGAGTATGTATGAGTATATAATAGATGCTAAAAAAGACAAATCCTTTTCCTACTCATTTATCTGTTACACTGTAACTCCTCATCATGGGATGACTTTTTGGAAGGAAATGATGTTTCAACAGAGATTTGGGTCCTAGTAAGTATTGTGAGTCTTTGGATTAATTTGTTCCATTCCATCACAACAGAAGATTAACTGAATCAAGTTATTATATTTGATTGCATTCATACTTTCCTTGTCAAGATTATATTTGCTATCTCATATGGTATGGTATTTTTGATTGCTTATTGGTTATCACAAGCATTTTTACCTTCAATGTTTCTTATCAAATGTTATTTCAAGAAAAAAAGTCATTTTTCATGAAATTTTGAGGATGTATGTGACATTTTGGGGAATGGGGTAATTTTGATTAGCTAAAATCATGAGAGATTTTTTAATTTGCAGCTGCACATCTTATTGACACTGTAGTTTATTAGCTGCTGCTGACAATGTAGACCTATGATCATTCAAGCATGATTTCCTAGAAGCACATTTTAAAAACTGCGTCTAGCAGAAAGTGCATTCCAGAAGTCACTTCCCTACCTTCTATTCAGAATTGTTCTTCCAATAGCCAGATCAATAGAATTAATAGATTAAGCTATGAATCCCTGAAAATTCCATTAGCCAGGCAAATGTATCCCACAACTGTTGGCAATATGAAGCAGATAAAAAGTAGATTGAATTTTTAAGAATGAAGATGAAAACAAATGGGGAAATAAGAAAAAATATTCTTATTCTTCCCAGTTTTCTAATTATACATTATTAAAATGATAGTGCTGATCTAATTTTTTTCTATCTATATCATGATATTTCTATTAGATGCCTTCAGCATATCTAGCCTGTATTATTTCAGTAATCTTGTAACTTATCTCTTCCCTTTTTTAACACTTTCTTCCACCGAGCCCCATCCATTTCACCACATTTCACTTAGCAACTATTCAAACACTGTCCTATTAATTTTCAGGCCCTGAGATTCTGTCCTCTGCTCACTTTTTCAGGCTTCTCTCCTTATATCATCTCTCAGTACCAATTCCCTCAAGCCATACTAAACTTCCTTCATTTCTTTATATGTACCCTGCTATCTCTGTTCTCTGGGTCTTCCCACAATGCCTGATACTACATTCTGTCTCTCTGAAATTAACCTTGCTCACTGCTACTCATTATTCAGATGTCAACTTAGACATCATTTTCTGCTCCAGACACTAACAACTGCTTGACCCTATGATTCTGAGACAGATGTTACTCTACCCCAAAGTACCCTTGCTTTTCTTACAAACCCTTCCTTGCTTGCTCACTCCCATTTCTCTTCTAAAAACACCCACCTCAGGTTTATTAAAAAGGGACTTACCTCACTGAAGGTAAGTTTCCTGTTCTCTTTCCCCCATAGAGCCAGCCAAAACCAGTTAGAACTAACTCTAATCACTGACACATGAACAGGTTAAAGAAACATTGAACAAAAGTAACCCCCAACTAAAGAATGCCCTCATAAGCAGAACCACAGAAAGCAGAGACCACAGGAAGAAGAAATAAGAAAAGAAAAAGTGAGAGGTCTGACAAACTTAGGTTACAAGTAACAGCCCCCTCCTCAGAAAAAGCAACCAATCAGCAGCAGACTCACCTCAGCTGAGCCCCACCTTATAGCAAACCCCTACCCCGAATTAGACTTAAAAAATCTGTTGCCCTCTGACTCAGGGGGAAAGACCTGAGCTTGCTGCTTGTGCTGGTTTGTATATATTCCCCCCAGAAACAGCCATATTCTTTAATGCAATCTTGTGGGGCCAGAGGTATTAGTGTTGATTAGGTTGTAATCCTTTGTGTGTTTCCATGGAGATGTGACTTAATCTACTGTGAGTGAAATATTTGATTGGCTAATTTCCATGGAGGTGTTACCCCACCCATTCAGGGTGGGTGTCAGTTAAATCACTGGAGTCGTATATAAGAGTTCATAAACAGAAGGACCTCAGAGCAGCTTAGAGAGACATTTTGAAGATGGTCATTGAAAGCTGAAGCTGAAGTTTTGGAGAATGCCATTTTGAAACACAACCTAGGAGCAAGCAGATGCCAGCCATGTGCCTTCTAAGCTAACAGGGGTTTCCTGGATGCCAATGGCCTTTTTCCAGTGGAGGTACCCTTTGTTGATGTCTTACCTTGGGCACTTCATGGCCTTAAGACTGTAACTGCGTAACCAAATAAACCCCCTTTATAAAAGCCAATCCATTTTTGGTATTTTGCATTCTGGCAGCATTAGCAAACCAGAACACTGCTCTTGTCTCCTTAACTTGGCACCTCATAATAAAATCTTCCTTTGAAAATCAGGTGTCACTGAATCCATTTTTTGTGCACACTGGACAGCAAATCATTGTTCAGCAGCAGATGTTGTTTTTATGGCTCCCATAGAACAGCATTCCCCTTCCAGAGAAGAGTGTAACTGCCTGTTGAATGGCCTGTACCCCTTACCATAGGCTAAATCACCATGCATATTTTCAAATTCCCAACCCCACAGCACAATACCTAGCATATTAATCTCCTTTATTCTGTTAAGGAGAGGAAAACACTTGAATGGGAATGTGATTTTTACTTTTTTACTTCTAAAAGAAAAACTAAGAGCAGATAAATATTATTTTATTGATTATACTTTGCTACAAATGACTCAACTATTATGGTCAATAATGAATGACATTCCTAGGCTCAAACGTTCTTCACAAATAATAGACAGGAAACAAAATTAAAGCATAGCACTCAAACTGAATGAACCTAGAGGATATTTGTAACACTGACATAACCTATACGAAGAGCAAAAGTGGATGAATGAGGCTTCCACAGGATAATAGAGACGAGAAACACATTGTTTCATGTTACTGAAATAGAAAAAAACCTCAGAAATTGGAGGAAAAAACAGTTCAGTGGAAAGCAAGGGTGAGGTGGAAAGAGGTGCTGAAATGAGAGGGATTGTCTGAATGTCTGTTAATGGAACAGGTAGAAGACCAGGTCCACATCAAACCCAACTGGCCTAGCTACACCTCTCCCCACTCTACTCCCAGCAACTGACCAAGATTATTTTTGTCTTGAACAAGCTGCTACTCTTGCTCCTTGTGTGGACCCACCTGTGTCCTCCCATACCATGACTATCTTAGAATGAATCTTGGAGCTGTGGGACAGCAGAGATAAACAACTCAGATTATAGGAAAAAAAAAAAAGGATCGGGGTAAGGGAAAGACAACTTCAGATACTAGCTATTCTGAGGCATCAATCTCACCCCCATCTTTCCTCTCCCCTCTTTTGCCAGATGGTCTAATGGCACTTTCCCTCTGCCCTTACTTACCCTGACTATCAAACTCACCCATGTCTTGTCTTCCTCAGATTTGAGTGGTAGCTACGAATCAAGTCATCCTTGTCTGTTTAACATTGTAACATTGTCCAGTGAAAGTCTCCTTTGACACAACTGTGTCTGAGTATGGGATCTGTAGAGGCTTCATAGAAGAGCAGAGGTAAAAGACGGGGAAGAAGCAGAGAGGATAAATGAATCAGTGTACTGAATTGTGTGGCCCCAGCCACTTCCCTTAACCAGGACCCAGAAGGCAGGTGAGATTCTTTCCCTCCTCCTTTATTCCCTCTCTCTCTTACTCATTCATACACACACTTCTCTCCCTCCTACACGCATAGACTTTGGCATAACATAGTAGAGGACCCTCTCTGGAGAAACAAAATGACTTTAGAAGATTGGCTTACGGGAAACACAATTTTGAGGACCCAATAAGAAAATGACTAATGACATAAAAAGAAAACATCAAACATTTGGGAGAAAGTGGAAAGAGAGGGAGAGAGAGAGAGAGAGAGAGAGAGAGAGAGAGAGAGAGAGAGGAAACAAGAGGAAAAGGATGATTAAACCCTAAGAGGTTACTGGGCAAAGAAAATTTTCAAAGAAAGTTTAATTAATTATCTGAGAGAGAATATAAGACATTGCCTTGTGAAACAAGAAAGGCTGCCAAAAAAAGGAACAAAAGTAAATAATAAATATCAATCTGCAACTAAAATTATGAAAGCTGAAATTTTATAAAAATTCAAGAGGTAGACAGATTGGAAATTAGAGTTGATCCCCAAAGAATAAAATAGAGAATTAGAGTTTGGAAATAAGGAGGAAAGTTTAAGAAAATCAAAGGAGAAATCAACATCTGACTAATAAAGGGTTCCAAAGAACATAGTGGGGAAGAAATTGTCATATATATTACAATAATAATATTTTCTAGAAAATAAAAGTCCAGATGTAATAGCCTACCAAGTCCAAGCACAATGAACAAAAAATAGATGCATATCTTAACATAATTTTGAAATTTCAGATCACCAGGGATAAGTTGAGAATTCTAAAATTTTGAAGAGTAAAATTAAACTCACAAGAAACAGATCAAAATAAAACATTAGATTATTTCAACATTAAAATTTGCCAGAATGCTGTTTTCTGTGATGTAGTTGTTGCTTGATAAAGCCTACAAACCTTTCATTGAAAATTTTAATAAAATTCCTTTGAATCAGGTATTACATTGTGATATGAGTTCCACCTAACTATAGATTGAATGGATTTGAAATAGAGCAAAATGAAGTCTTGGATTTTTATATTAATTGTGCATAAAAGTCTATTCCTTTGACATTTATTCCAATGGTTTGAGTAAGGCTTATACTCAAAAGTCTTATTTCTCCATAATAGAACTTGGCTAAAACTCTAGGCCTGTGTTGGGTATGCTAATCTACAGCAGATTTGGTACAATAAAGAGAATTTAAAAATGCAAACAAGAGTATAAACCAGAACCATCGAAACACATTCTGAAACAAGGTAAATTTGGAGCCTATACTTTTCAGCTACTTGAGACTCATGTATAATATTCTTGGAAACAAGGGAGGATGGATGGCCCTTTCTTTCACAGTGAAGAACCATTCTGCAATAGAACTGTGCCACATGCATTTCAGGGGTTGTAGCATGAAATTGGAGTATAGGAAAGTCCCAATATTTTGAGGAAAATTTATTTACACCAAAGGAACCTTAGACTTTCCTCATTACATCATCTTATCCTATCAAAAAGCAAGTTGAACGAACTCTCTCCTGCTTCAAACTTCCAAGTAGCCACTGTCTGCCCACAGAGTAAAATGCCACAAAAATACAGTAAATCCTGCTCGTATCTCAGAAGTACTAAAATAACAATGGCTGATAACCTCACCTGCATGTCAGGGAACAGGGCGGTAAATTGCTTTAATAAATGAATGGAAATAGATTCAGAGAAGTCACCCCAACCAGGACAATGGTCATTTTTCTCCACCATTAGTTATTCCACAAACTCAGCAGGAGAAATGACCATTTAATTATCATTAGACGTCAAGACACCTTGTACTTAATGATTATTTGTGAACTTTAGAGAACCTTAAAATGTTGTTCTTTTTGTATCTATATCAAGAGAAACAAGCAAATTCATAATACTATTATTTGACGGAAGAAATATGTCGCAAAATATTTCACACATTTAGCTTTATTAGTTTAAAGGAAAGGTCATGGAGAATTTGGCATGGACTGCAAAGTAGCTTGTATTTTGTCATGTCATCCCTGCAGGGAGTTAATGGAATGGATTTTCAGAACTGAATCTCTATTGCTCATTATCACCCAGTATCCACCTTCCTCTTCTTTCCTTAAGTAGTAAAAGTCACCATACCTCCATCCTTGATAATGCTGGAGAAGTTAGAAGACTGTATTACTTTGCCTCTCTTCACCCAGATAAACCTATGAAGTTAGGTTCTGGACAGAGGGATATGAGCAAGAAGCGATATATGCAAATTCCAGGTAATGCCTTTAATAAGAAGCTGCTTACTTCTACTTCCTGAGGACCATAATGTCATCATGTAGAGGAGAGATACACTTGAGAGGAAAACAGAGTGAGAAGATAGAAGGAATCTGTATCTCTGTGAAATTTTAAGATGGAGCAGCCTACATCTTTCTGGACTGCTTGCCAATCTCTAAACAGTTATGAGAGAAAGAATATCAATGTCCCTTTTATTTTAACCACTGTCTTGGGGGTACATTAGTTATAGCAACCTAGTTTATATCCAATGCTGTAAAAAGAAATAGTACCTGGAAATAAGGTGCTTTTGTAACAATATCCTAAAACATGTGGCATTGACTTAGCAGTAAAAGACTGGGTAGTAAGAGGCTGGGTAGGTTGAAAGCTTTTGATCTACATTATGCTATGGGAAAATTTTGCTAGAACAGTCTCCTGCAATAATTTGGAAGACAGATCACATTTCTACAGACTCTGTACTGCTAGAAATGGTTAGAAAATGTAAGAATAGTCTTATTTGTTGGGTTTTACCTTGTAGCTCTTAGCAAGTTTTCATGAGAAAGATGAATTTCAAAAAGAATTCAGAAATACAATACAAGGAATATAGTTCCAATATGGAAAGTTCTTTCTGTCCACGGGCCTGCAGGGTAGTGATGACCAAATACATATTAACCTCAAGCAGCAAGATTTATGATTGTGACCTCAAGCTTTTCTCAGAGCTTCCATTTAAATATCCTTTGCTACCCAGTGGGAATTAGCCCAGTAGAAGGTTGTTTCATTCTCATGAAATCCTTTGTTTCAGATGGCATCAAGATAAACGCAAATAGTCTGAAGAAAAGATATTCTGAACATATCTATGTGAGGCATTTGACTATATGACTTGTACCTGGAACTAATTGGAAGCATATACTAGGAAATCTCCTAAGGTTTTTAAAGAAGTGTGTTGCCAAAGAAACTAAAATCCTTGAATCCTGGACTGCAAAAGTCTATTATCTTTTCATCACTTCAAACAGAAATTCTGCACCCATTAAGCAATAACACCATCTTCCCACCCCATCCCAGGCCCTCTTCCAGCCACTGGTAATTTATAATCTACTACGTCTATGAAATTAGCTTCTTCTAGATATTTCATACAAGCAAGATCGTACAGTATTTGCCTTTTTGTATCTGGCTTATTTCATTCAACATAATGTCTTCAAGGTTTATCACACTGTAGCACATATCAGAATGTCATTCCTTTTTACAGCTGAATAATACTAAATACTATTAATGTAATTAATACTACTGAATTGTCCACTTGAAAGATTAAATTGTACTATTAAAATAGAAAATTTTGAGTTTTATATAAGTTACTACAATCAAAAAAAATTTTTTTTTTTTTTTGAGTCTATGCCTTTTTAACCCCCAAAGAAAAGTTATAACCACCAAATCTGCAAGAGGCTGAAGCTGGGCAGTCGTAAGTAAAGCATACTCTCCAATGCCAACTACAGACGTGGGTGCAGGTAATGCAAACAAGGAGAGCATTCAAGAGAGAAAAGCCCAAGAGCATGAATCCAAAGCAGAGGAAGTTAATCCCAGAGACCAGTAACTGAAGCAACAGATGGACTAAGTGCCTGCCAAAGAATGAATCTTTACAATTTTGCCCATCAGGATTTGACAACTACTCTAGAACAGAGACTGCTATATAGTCTTCATTCTTCTGGTTTTATGAATGTAGAATTTAATATAATCAACTTCTACTCTACATTGTATCTTGAGCTCTGTCATTGTATATTGAGAAAAAATCCTCGTTCTCATGTGTAGTTTTCCATATCCTGAGAAGTCATATATAAATCTAAGGAAAAAGAGCATTCCTCCTCTAGATAGAGTTCCTGGATCTACCTGGAGCTGGACACAGAACCCAGTTAGGGTTTTGGGATAACTCCCTAGGGTGGAGAGGAGTAGGTTTTACATATGGGAAGAAAAATACTCAGCTGTTCACAGGGGAAGGCTATGAAAGAACTGTTTTTTTTTTTTAGAAATGGAATGCCCATCAGCCGGAGACTACTTTCCTTGCTTGCATTCAGGCATAGCCATATGAATAAGTTCAGGCCAATGGGAGGTTGTATGTGTAAATTATTGGTCACGTCTTACAAGGAATGCTTGCTCTCAATTTTCTTTTTCTCTATTCTCCATGGCAGGAAAGCTGACATAGTTGTGTGTATGAAAAGGCACCACAAGGAAGGCTGAAGTGCTAAGCTCAGAAGGACCTGAATCCCTAGATTGCCCCCAGATCAGAAAAGCATACCTGCCCTGTTGCTTGGAGAAAAATTAATTTGTATCTTATTTGAACCACTGCAGTTTCCTGTTATTATTAACAGCAGTATCCTTTACTAATACAAAAGAGGATAAATATGAACAGATTTACAATTTAGAATGGAGTCGGGCTGTGGACTGGATGGCAGACTGGAAGGAGATAAAGAGCCCAATTAGACAGCTAGAAATAGCCCTTGTGAGAAATGATGGCTTAAAAATATAACACAATAGTGATAAAGATGAAGCGACTTGACAGATGTTGGAGAAATAAAAGTTGACAGATGTTGGAGAAATAAAAGTGACTGGCCATTTTTAACTAATTGAATACAGAAGTTGAGAAATAGAGTAAGTTTTAGATGAGTCCTAGTTTTCTTTAGCAAATGCCAACTACATGCAATAATACACTAAATGATATTTGCTGTGACTAAAAAAAATTGCCTCACTCGAAGTAATTAATAATTTTATTTGAAGATAAAACTATGTATATATACACATATACATATGCATATGCATAGATGTGTGTGTGTGTATGTGTATAAAACAATAAAAGCATCATTTTTTTTAAATTGCAAGAGTAAAGAACAGTCTGAACTTTCAGGAAAGAGACTAGTTATAGGAGGAGACTTCATTGTGTATGTTCAGGTTGAACTTAACCACACAGGGTGAATCAAATTATGTTAGAAAAGAGAGAAAATACAGAAAAGATAACTCAGTCAAATGATTAGTGGCTAATATTAACCATTCAGAAAGCTACTGTCTGAAAACTTCTATTTAATTTGGTGAGAAGAATATGCATATTTTGATCCATAGACTAATTTCTTCTAAGTAATTTGGCATAGGTAAAGAACATGTTTTAAAAATGTGTGCTGTATGTATATATTTACATATATGTATGTATTTACCTATATGCATATATATTTCTGCTTTAAGTTTTCAGGTACTTAAATATTTCATCAACTTCATAGGTTAAGAAAGTAAATTCTTCTAAGGAGGTGACTGGCTGGGGCTTATATTTAAATTTGGCATGTTATCTACCATGTGTGGATCATTATTGAAGATTTTTTTAAAGATCAATCCATTGGCATGCTTTCTTTGTTCTGATTTAATTGTGGTCTTGAAAGAATCCCCATATTGCTTTTTGGTATATAAGAAAGCATAACATTTATTGAATGATTATTATATTATAGGCCGTCTTATAAAATCTTTATGTGTATTCACTCATTTAAGAAAGGAAGATGGAGGGAAGGAAGGAAGGAAGGGAAGGTCAATGAAGTTATTTCTAAGATTTTCTTATAAGATTCTTAAGTTTTGGGGATGTCTCTGCATTCTTTAATATTTGTAATGATGACATAGCTGGCATTGCTGAAATGTTTATTCTGTATATGCTGCCAAAAGAGGAACACATTTGTTATGCTTGGTATTACATTTTAAATCCTCTTTCCCATTGGTGCGCTCTCTCTCTCTATGTCTTTGCACAGCATGCAGATGACCCAGTGTCTCAATATTTCCCTTCCCTAACTCTGCAAATCCATGTGTGTTCTGTCTGTAGTTTTACTCTTCTTCTCTTCCGTCTCTCTACTTTCTGATCTTGCCTGTTGCATTCTGCCTATCAAAATATGAATTCTTCTATATATCCACTACTCCAATTCAACCATCCCCTTTGCCCCTTGCTCCCAATTTACCATCCCGGTCTGCAAGGGTAAGGAGTGCAGACAATGTCAGCATCTTCTTCAGTGGATTGGAGAAAAGGAAAAGAGGCCAGTGAACATTTATGAGTTAAATTTTGCATTGTTCCTATCACAATTATCAGAGGACTCTGCAAAAACTTCTGGAAATAAAAGTCTTTTTATACCTTGAGGATTCAGGGTCCAGGGCATTCATAACATTAAAATAGTCTGAGTATAGAAAGTTGCTAATAAATCCCTGAAGGTACATTCTGTATTCTGGGAAACTGAGCACTTACAATGGCAAGCAGCGTAATTCTATCTGGTTCCAGTAATTGCACCAATTTGTTTGAAAGATAGAAATGTGCCCTTTACTCTAAGAAAAACGAAATTGAACATCCATATCCAGTGCCTGTAGCCAATTGACTCTGTTCTGGGGAAGATCTTTGCAAAATTTGATCTTGCCCAAAGTTATCAGCAACTGTCCACTTTGCTTCTATAAATGCTCAGTCATTTTTTGAGGACCTTATAAAGTTGAATTCCTTCCTCATTTACTAATTTAACAGATGCTTATTCCACCCAAGAATATTCTAGACATCATAACTTTTCCAGGAATAAAAATATGAATAGGAAACTTGCTCTGCTTTCAAAAAATGTATGGTCTTTCAGGTGTAAAATATATAAAGATCACAACATGTAACTGGAGGCATGGTAAAAATAAAATCAAGGTAGGAAGGAGGAACAAATAGGAAGACTGACTTCAGTCCAAGAGTTTGAGAAAGACCATGCAAGGCTTAAATATTGAAAGTTTAATAGCTATTTTTCAAGTGGAAAAATGTGGGAGGGCATTCTAAGTAGAAAGAATATCATACTCGAGTATGCATGTGAGTCAGCATAGTATATCGGGGAATAGCAAGTCTGGCTAGAAGACGTCATGTCAGCTGCAACAAGAAACGCCAGAATTCTATAGAGAACCTTTAGTTTGCTTTAACTTCAAGGCATTTTATTACTTCTGACACTTCAATTTCATCTTATTTTCCAGGTGCCACATATCAGTAATATTCTTATTGTGGAATGAAAAAGAAGACAAACCCATGGATATTCCTTGGGAAATTCTATATTTTTTGTCATTATTTTACTTTTGTTCTTTAAACAAACATATATTTGTTGTCTAGTGTAGCCATATAACTTATTTCTTCACATTGATATTTGAGCCAAAAAAAAAAAAAGTCAGAAATCAATTTATGACTGTTGTGTTACCCAGTAAATAGCAAATATGGACCAGGATGTCCTTGCTACAGAAATATGCAAAAGATTTAACTTTTCATAATATTACCCATTTTAACAATTTTTCTACCATAAATTGCAATCATTGCTAATTTATTTCCCACTGCAATAGCAAAAAATGAGGATATATTTTAGAGTCTCGAATGTCAATATAAATACATTATAATAAATATTAACCAATGTTTCATTAAAATGTGGTTTCACCTCATGTGTGAACTTGAACTTATTTGCAAAGTATCCCATGACAGACACAAATTGCATAGGATAAAAGGACTGGGATTACCTGGGAAATTTTTAATATGTTCTTAATAAAATTTCAAAATTATGGTAGATTATGTACATAATGATGCAAGTTTATATAGATATAGATGCATAGATATCTGGTCAGTGGAAACTGCTGATTATGCATCAATATCCATTTTTTTCTTCATATTTTTAGTAATCAAACCTCCTGAGGTTTAGATGGAAACATAATACCTGTCTTAATTTTCCAGGGCTGCTATGACAAGCAACACAATGGGTTGGCTTAAACAACAAGACCTAGCAGAAAAGAGCAGCACATGAGAGGAAGGTGGAAAAATACAACAGAGGCGACCTGGGGCCTGAATGGTGACCTGGAGGAGCACTGTTGTCATCCCTCTCTAGACCAGTCAGCCTTATGAAATATAATCCATGAAAATGAAATTCACTCATTTTAATTGCACCATTTGATAAACCGTGGTAAATGCACAGAGCCATCATCAAAATCAAAGTTTAGTACATCTCTTTCACCCCAAAAAGTTCCCCCATGCCTCTTTGCAAGCACTCTCTCCCCAACCCCCACCCCCACCCCCTGGCAACTACCAATCCATCTTGTTAGTATAGTTTTCCCTTGTATAGGATTTTAAAGGAATAGAATTATATGGTATGTGGCATGACATTTTTGAGATTTATCCACACTGTTGCATGTATCAATAGTTAATTCTTTTTTATTACTGAATAGTATTCCATCATATGAATATACCACTTTTTTAATCCATTCACCAGTTGATGGGCATTTGGGTTGTTTCCACTTAGGGGGTAATTTGAATAATGCTTCTATAGTTTTCTGTGTGCAAGTCTGTGTGTGGACATATGTTTTAATTTCCCTTAGATAGATAACTAAGAGAAATTCCTGGGTCATATTTTAAGTATATTTTTACTTTTTAACAAACTGACAAAAAGTCTCCAAAGAGACTGTACATTTTTTCATTTTCTAAAGCAATAAATGAAGGCTTTGGTTGCAGTACATTTGTTATGGATTGAATTGTGTCCCCCTCAAAAATGTGTTCAAGTCCAAACCCCAGTCTCATGAATGAGTCTTATTTGGAAATAGGACCTTGAAGATGTTATTAGTTCAGATGATGCTAGACTGGATCAGGGTGGTTCCTAATCAAATGTGAATGACATCATAGTATAAGAAGTCTCTGACGGATCTCTAATAAGGAGAGGAAATTTGAACACAAACGGACCAAGGGAGAAAACCACCATGTAATGGAGCAGAGGTTGAGTTGTGCCACAAGCCAAGAATACCAAGGATTGCTGTGCCAGTTTGGATATATTATGTCCCCCAGAAAAATCCATATTCCTTAATGGAATCTTGTGGGGGGAAGATTGATTAATCTTTTTGATTAGGGTGTGACCTCTTGATTGAATGTTTCCATGGAGATTTGACCCCACCCATTCAGGGTGGGTCTTGATTAGTTTACTGGAGTCCTTTAGAAGACTGATGACTCATGCCCAGACCCTGCTGACACTTAGAGATGCTTAAAGATGCTTGGAGTTGCAAGATACAAGAGGGACATTTGGAGATGCTAAGCTAAGGATGCACAGGAGATAAGAGAGGACAAAACACCCCAAGAGCAGCTGAGAGAGACATTTTGGAGACAGCCATTGAAAGCAGATGCTTGGAGACATTCGGAGATACTAGTCCAGAGTTTGCTCTGCAGAAGCTAAGAGAGACAAGCCCAGAGACATTTAGGAGAAAGCCATTTTGAAACTCAGTCTGGGAGCAAAGTACCAGTAGATGCCAGCCACATGCTTTCCAAGCAGAAAGTTTTTCTGGCTGCCATTGGCTATTCTTCAGTGATGGTATTATCTTATTGATGCCTTAGTTTGGATACTTTTATGGCCTCAGAACTGTAAACTTGTAAGCAAAGAAATCCCCTTTATAAAAGCCAATCTGTTTCTGGTATTTTGCATAACAGCAGCTTTAACAAACCAGAACAATTGCCAACAAGCAACTGCCAGAACTCTACAGACTTCAGAGGAAGCACGGCCCTGCCAACACCTTAATTCATAATTCTAGCCTCCAGAACTGTGAGACAGTAAGTTTCTGTTGCTTGTAGCCACCCAGTTTGAGGTCCTTTTTACAGCAGTCCTAGCAAACTTAGGCAGTGTATATGTCAACACTTTGTATTGCCAATCCTTTTGGCTGTCTTTTAGCTGTTCTTGTGGGTGTGTTGTAGTATGTCATTATGTTTTTATTTTGCACTTCCCTATTGAATAATGATACTGAGCACTTTTCATATTTTTGTTGACCATTTGTATAACTTGTTTTATGACTTTCTCTTCAATTCTTTTGCCGGTTATTAAATTGTGTTGTTTGTCCTCAATATTGAATTGTAAGTGTTCTTTACTTATTTTGATAAAATTCTTTGTAATACATAGATTAATATGTCAGATATCTTTATACACACTCATAGAGAGAGATATCTGTCACAAAGGAATTGCCAAATGTTTGTTCATCATCTGAGACTTGTCTTTTCATTTTCTGAAGTCTCTTTAAATGAGCAAGTTTTAAACTTTCATGGAGTGTTCTTTATCCAGCTGTGCCTTTCACTAAACAAACAAAACACCTAAGTCATTAAAACAGTAGTTATCATAGTCTCTCTTAAAACAGTCAAAACAATTACCTACTTAATGCACATACTTGTACACCAAAAAACTATAGGTTTTCTACAATATACATACACTATTTTTGTAAACAGAAAAAAAAATTTTAAGAAAGTAAACAGGCTTCATGTTCAAGAAGACAATGTTAAATACATAAACTAGTCCTCTCCCAAATTTTTATGGATACAATCAAAATGATATAGAGAGTGTGAAATCAGTTATCAGCTCTGGAAACCAAGAAAATATGCTTTTTATACATTCAAAACATTGAGTAATCTAGCAATACTATGTATTTGCAAGAATGCATTGGGGGAACAAATAAATAAGGTAGGTCCATTTAAGAAATAAATAGAAAGAAAACTCTGAAACATCCCATTACCTGCTTTGCAACAATTCCCAGCTCAAAAGAAACTGAGAGTTGGGGGCAACTTATTAAGACAATGTGAGCAACTCTGAATAATTTAGCAAATGTTAGAAACCATAAAGAAAAAAATCCAAATTTGTCCTAGCCAACCTCACATTTACCACTAGTAGTTGCCTGCTTGTTGCTGAGTCACAAGACATATAATCCTGCCATTTGGGGAATGTGGTCATTAAATATGTTTATTGTAGTTATCTAACATAAAATAAGGAAGGAAGCAGGGAAATAAGGAAAAGGGAAAGAAGGAAGGAAGGAAGGAAGGAAAGAAAGAAGGAGGGAAGAAAGGAAGGAGGGAAGAAAGGAAGGAGATAATGAGGGAGGGGAGGATAGAGGGAGGGAAAGGAAAAAAAGAAAAACCAACTTTCTTCTTGTTAAAGCATTCCTCTTACGGCCAAGCAAAAGTAGACTTGATCTGTCAAATTTGAAGACCAAAACATCTTTGATAGAGTGCATCTCAATTTTTAATGTTGGAAAAAATTTATTTTGTAAAAGGAAAGGAGAAATTCTAAGCTCAAGTATCAGAAGAGAAGTACCCAAAAGAAAGTTTTAGAAAGTGCCCCGTCTCTTTATCACCAAACAAAAGGGTAGCCTCAAATTCTCCAATCCTGTGAAACTCTACATCATTTTCTGCTGCTGACTACATCCTCCAGGGATTATAAAGATGCTGCCCCTTCGTAGGTAACTCCTCTTGGCACATGCTTTTTGTCCATCATATTCTCCATCAGCTTTGTGCTACCACTGTTCTATTCCTGTTTTTAGATATAATTTCTTCGTTCTCTAATGGTAATGGTATCTATTCCTAGGCTTTTAAATATTATCTTTTGATTATGAAATCTACCAGTAACTTCCCTCCTGAGGAACCGACCCGCATTTCCAAACACTTTACGGATATTTCCAACATGACATTCGTTAGGCACCTCCCCACCAATCTGTTTTTTAAACGTCCAGATTCTCTTTTTTGCTTCTGTGTGTTTTTGTAAGGAGCAGCATTGGTTTCTTTAATGAATCTTGTTGGGTAACAGTCATAATTGTTTTCACTCGCACTGCAATATATTGGGACGTTAGCCTTATGCATATCTTAAATGTACTCTGTGTTTTCCATTCCCACTGACACCATCATCACGTTAGCCAGTATTGCCCTGCCTCTAAGTGCACCCTAGTCTTAACCTGTTAATTTGTTGTGCTGATACGTGATTCCTCCCCTTCGGATCATCCCAGATCCCAGATAGTATTGTTAGACATAGCCCTTTGGGTGAAAAGTGTTTAAAGACTCCCCATAGCCTGTAAAATTAAATTCAGATTATTCTTCTAAGCATTGTGTTTAAACATCTTTTCCATGACTCGTACTGAAATTCTCATTTTTTGAGTCCAGTGATAATTTACCCTCTCTCTAGGTCGTCTCCTATATTCCCATGACATTCTAGTTACCAATAAGCTAACAGTTCCAAAATGCATAACTCTAGCCTTCTCTCCCTAGAAAGCATCCAGTCAAATGCCTAGTTGTTATTTCAATTTCAGTATCTCATCAGTACCTTACAACTAACTTATCCCAAAAGAGCTTATTGCTTTCCTTCTAATAAAATAGTAAATGGTACCACCATTTGTCATTTGCTGAAGCCAGACCCCTTATATATTATCTGCTTCTATCTTACCTCTCAAACATCAGCAGATTTATGGTCATATGTTCTGCTACCAATGTGCTTTAGATCATCACCTTTCCTTGCTTGAACTATGACTATCTAGACTAGTCTAACTATTTTCATTCTTGTCACCCACCTTCTTTACCACTCTTAGTCAGTATAATCATTCTTCACAGAGTAGCCAGAGTGATCACATCTGGATTATGCCAATCCCTATCTATAATTTTTCAATGGATTCCATTACACATGAAATAAAATTCAAATTCCTCCACACAGTTTAAGAACCCCCACATGACCTTGGCCCTGCCTACCTCTTCTTCCTCACCTCACATGACTCTGGCAAACATCTCTCAGTGCCTCTACTACACCATTCTCTTGCCAGATCCAGCGCCTCTGAACAAGTGTTTACTTCTGCACACCATTCCATATCATCCGTCATCACAAGGTAAGTCCTTCTCCTCTTGCAGCATTCACGGTAAATAGTTCATCATCAGAAAAACTTCCCCTGAAAGCCTAAATAACACAGGCAATCTTTTCTTTCTTTCTATTTTAGCATCTAATATAATCCCTTTCCAGCTCTTTTCATTATTTGTAGTTATTTAACATGCTAATGTATTTACTTACCTGCTCCACAATCCCCACTAAAATGCAAACTCCCTGAGGGCACAGATCTGCCTAGCCTGGTTCAACAGTGTAAGCCTGGAGGTTAATACAGGAATCGGCACATAGTGTGTCTACTGAATGGATAAATGAACATTGTATGTCATTGCTCTGGTCTGCTTGATGTTCTCCAGCATTCCTAAAGGCATTTTGGGTTTACTCTTCTCTTTTCCTTTGGACTGTTATTACAAAGCCTCAAAGTAACACTGTCCATGATGTCTTTCCTGAAATGTTGTTGTCCCTTGCCCATAAAGTCAATTAACTAACCAATAAAATAAGCAAATCAAGCAAACAAATTAAATATAATTTATTTCTATGTGAAATCAGATGGCATTTGGGGAAAGGGTTCTTTCCTAAGGAGCCCTCACAATACATTGCTGTTTGGTATAGGAATTGATTTTGTTTTGTTACATTCCATATCCATTTATCTTATACCAGGGTAATTTGCTATTCAATAGTACCTGAAGAGGAATTAGCAAAATATTGTCAATCACTTATGTTTTAAAGACTATCTTGTAAATGGTAGCTAATAACCAGTTAATACATTATATTGGCTATGAGTGAGGTGAGGCATTTAGTACATTCAAAGGGCTTTTGAGGTTTAATATTATTGTTTTTGTTCATTAGCATCAAGAGAAAACATGAACAATTATTTTTCTCAAATTTTCAGTATATTCACATTTCTCTCTCTCTATATATATATATACACACACACATATATATGTATATATATACATATATATATATATATATATATATACATACATATACGTATATAAATTTATCTGTCATCATCAGGGAGAAAGACTAGGCTGAAAGAAATCCTGCTACTGCAGGATTCCCGGAGATAAAGCCATGATAATTTTAAGTATGTTTGAGAATCTGGATGTGCTCTATGTTGGTGTGGGATGGGTATCCTGTCATGTAGAAACTAATCCAGAGTACTGATCCATCAATAAGTGTCTGCCTGCTCAATTGTTTCCTGCCTGTCTACAAACCATGGAATGAGATAGGGGTCCTTATTTAAGGTTAAAATACAACATAAAATACATTATGAAGGAAGTTCACTCTGACATGCTTTTCTTTGATTGTTTTCTGAAAAAAACGGGATGCTTCTAAAACCTTTCAGTACAAAGAGAGGTGGATTTACATTATGGGATAGCATGCTGCTTGAAAACAGGTGCTCTAGTAAAGCCACTTTCTTCTGTATGTTAACACCCATATGGCAGTCAAAGCTAAGAAGTTTTTGTAACATAAGTAATTATTTTACTTAGATCCACATTTGTGATTAGTTGAGAGCAACATATTTTTAGTTCCCCCTAAGCAGAAATATTCTAGCCAGCTGTCATGGTGAACTAAAATTTCTGAGGAATACCATGAGTAAAAAGAGTGACCACTTTTTCATGAGCTAATATTAATCAGCATCTGCATACAAAGCAGGCCACTTTAAAAGAGCCCCACCTCATCTCAAATTTCCCCTTCAGCCAAGGCTAATAATGACAACCGTTTATTGCCCAAGGTTAAATAAATTCATGGTTAAACAATTTTGTCTAAATATCTGGAAAAAGTCTGATCTACCTCAACTTTCCAAATCGACTATTTGATTTAATTATTTTTGGCATATCTTTTTCTGTTTACCCATTAGGGCTTTTTTCCTCATTGCATATGATGATTACTAATTATATATAACCCATTGACTTCTAGTCTTGAATTCTTCATTAGTGTTAGTTTTCTTGTAATCTGGGGCATCATTGATTTGTTGATAAATCTTCTTTTGCCCTTTATGTTGATTTTTGTTTTGCATCGCTAGAAAACATGAATAATTATGCTACTTGCATTTTCTATGAGTGTATTTAAAAGTGTACTCTAGATCATCAGAGACTAGTCTGAAAGAAATATAACAAATATGTTGATTCTAGTTTTAGAGCACTTGGGTCAGACAATTGTTTCTCTACCTTTGTTTCTTCTACAAATATGTATTAAATCTTAGCAACTACGTATTTGTCTGACTAGCTCACATCTCTATGTTGAAATTAAATTGTAAATTAATTTATGAGATACGTAAGAAAAGTATAGCTTACACAGTGATTCCCAAATCTTTTAACTTACAGCCCTCTTTGGAAGAACATCCGATGGAATTAATACCCATCTTCGGAAATTGTCACATGCACCTCCACATACATGAACATCCAAATGTGAAAGATCTACACTTCAGCAAGAAAGGAGAACCCTTACAATTTGAGTGAGCCAAAAAGGCAAGTAGCTTCTCAGATTCTCCATGAACAGTTAAAATCTGCCTTTTGTTGATTTTAATATTTCTGAGGTTATCATTCTTATGATATCTTCACATTTGCCTGTGCCTTCAAAACTCTGTATCTTTGCATTCAAGAATTTATCAATATTGCTGCATATAATCATAGCCAGTTTTGTGTGCTTTTACAACACTCCCCATACTTTTCACTTCATTTTGACCAAGACTGATAAAACATGAGATGTATCATTTTACTAGAACACTCTGTCTTTGATTGGCAATTTCCAGAATTAATTTGTTAATGTAGCACCAGAGAGATGGCTGGCTGAAAAGAGATTGTGTCATGTTAGGTGATCTTCTGGGAGGGAAGGGCGGGAAGTGGAGCTCCACAATGGCTTGGATGACTAAACAGGAAAGACAGAGAGCAGGAAGAGGTGCCCCACAAACCCACATCATTAGTCTGGTGAGCATGATGCTGGGGGAGCTGGAGATGGGAATGGAGTGGGATGCACCAAGTAATGTGGGAAATCATGGGTTGGCCTCCAATTACAGGGGTCTGGAATTCAAACCTGCATCGTATAAACATTGTTCAGATTATAAACATAATCTGGGGCTGGAAGCAGCAAAGCTGTTAGAACCCCTAGGCCTGAAAGCATGAAGGGAGTGATCAAAGAACAAAAAAGGGAGAGAGAGAGAGTCTCATAAAACATTGGGCATTGCAGACAGGGATTTAGGAAAAAAAAAAGTACTCTTCTTTCATATCTCCTTCTCCTTCTTTCCCCTCTAATCTGGTTATCTATAGGCTGAACACTACCAGAAGTCATGGGGGGTGGGGTGGTGACGGGCATAAACCCCCTGTTAATCTAGTACCTGCAGGTCAGCCACTGAGGTCAGAGTGCAGGAGGAAAAGGAGGGCAATCTGAGGAATAGATGGAGATATCTGGGACAGGCTTCTTATACATGCAAAATGTCCTGATAGTTTCTGAAACAATGTCTCATTATCAGCAAGTTTGCCCATTGCATTGGAACTTATTAGAAAAACTTAATAGGTGTTGATTGACCCTGGCAAACACCGGTTAAGAAGAAACATTTCTCACAAAAAATGACACTGCCCCAAGTGGGCTTGTGGCCCGTTGTGCCCAGAAGTCAACTCCGTGACACCAGAATTTTGACCAAAAAAGGAGCTTTATTATGAGGTCAACCATAAAGGAGACAGGAGCAAGCCTAAGATCTGTCTCTGTTAGCTGAGAAGGTTAGAGACATTTATGCAGTTTGGGGGAGATGGGTCTGAGGGAGCAGTTCAGGATGAGGGAGGTGATGGGGGGTTAAAGGGTAGGTGTAAGGGGACCATTCCCAGTCCCAAATCAGGTTACTTCATGCATCTCATGTTCAAAAGGTGGCAGCCTAGCATGATCAGTGGGTGTGATTTTTACATTACACATTAGGCAAAGGTGAATCTAGTTCAAGACTTCTCCTGGCTGTGCATTGCCCTCATGGTTTGAAACTGGTCAGAAGCAGCTTTAGCAGGTGCTGCTAAAGGAGAGGAAAACAGAAAAACTATCTTGTGGCTATAGCAAGCTTCTTATGAATAACATGAGAAGGCAAAAGCTCAGAAAAAGGAATGGAACTTTTTTCAAGTAGTGAGGGAGGGGCTACTTTAGAGGAAAGTGGGTTAACAGGCTGGGGGTTTCAAAATACCACTGGTATATGTATGTAGCAATAAATATGAGAAATATTAATACCTATTACAACACAATTGGTGGAATTCTAATAGAATATTAGGATGAATTAGTAAAGTTTGGATGAAATAGAGCATTTGATAGAAGAGCACAAATAAAATAAATCCTAATAAGACTTACTCCCTTCAAGATGAAATTAAATATTTTTAAAACAGTAAATATAATGGCTAAGAATGTGGATCTGACGACAGACCTGGGTATGAAACATAGCTGTGACAATTCTAGCTAGAGAATGTCTGATAACCCAATATGTACCTAAAAAACTTGGCCACAATGTTACCTACTTCAGATGGTAGTATGGTGAAGTTTTAAATAAGACAATGATGCAAAATATTGACACAAGTCAATGGACACAGAAATCTCTCAGTAACTATTGGCTATAATGCTACTACCACCACAAATGATAATTAATATTACATAATTAGTTTTTATTCAGTAAATCGTTTTACTATTGATAAGTTGTCATGCATTCTGCATTAAACATGGTTGATGTTGTAAAGAAGCCCTTGTGTTTATCTTCTGGACTATTTTATTTAGTAGGTAACTTATGTGAAGAGCACATCTGGTGTCTTTTTAAAGCTAGTATTGGCCAGTCAGTACCTAAGGAAAGCCAATCTTTATTATTTGCTTTATTGCATGCAAGGGAAACATTGCCTCTAAAATCTTTATATTGCTGCCAGTATATTGGCACTGTAGTCAGAGTAGCAGAGAGAGAATTTAATCGAAGGTCATCTACTTAAATCATATTTGCAGTGCAGAGCTCGTTGCTAAAGACAGAACCAAAGACAAACATATTTGATATTTGAGAACCAATATCGAAACATGAAGTTTAAAAGTCCTGTGGCTCTGGGACAGAAAACTATCTAGAATTTTAACTGTGGCTATCAAAATAACTTACTCTACATTATTTCAGTGCAGCACAAATGTTTTGATTAAGATTGCTTTCCTGGCTACAATACCATTTCAAAGTAATAGCCTCAAAAATGAAACCAACCCTGAGAGTCAAATTTTATTATAATTAGCAGCAAAGATCAAGTTAAACAGTTAAAGAAGCATAAATGATTCATAATACAGGCACCAAGTAACTCATTTAGCACCTTTCTTAAATAACAATCTGGAGAAGGTAAACAATAGTTATTCATTAACCCATTCTCTGGAATAATTCTGCTTCCTTGTTGTATGAGTTATAGGGGTACATGTACATATATTTCACTGAAGCAGGTTTTCAGGAAAACAACAAAGAGAGAAAATGTCTGCATTACTAGCAGTGGTGGTAAGACAGAAGGTAACTGGATCAGAAGCAAAGAGCCTAAAAGGGATGTTCTTTGTGCCAAGCTTTTCCTGAGGGCCAAATAAAAGAGGTATTTAACTCAATGGTTATATTGATGTTAAATCCTAAGTGGTAATAGCCCTTTTGGACCAACGTTTATGACATCAACATGTTGAGAATGTGAAAAATTATCAGTCACACTTTAGTGGTTGGTTGTTGTGCTTAAAATACTGTTCTCAGCACTGAAGGAAATTATGAGAAAATTGTGGTACTTTTCCTTACAAAGTTTGCAGTTGAGTGGGAAAGGCAGAGTTATAAAAAATGCATACAATTGGGCAAACCCATTTAAACTAGGATGTAGGGGATTCTCTAAATTTAAATATGGTGCATTCAAGATCTTAATAAAAAGAGAAAATACATTAATGCTGTACATATATGTAGAGAAAAATTCTCAGTTACTGAACCAAACAAGTAACGCATTCCCATAAAAGTCAAGAAAAAAATGATGTTATCTATAGGCTGAAACTGCAGACTATTTCTGTGCAGTTTTGACAGTGTGGGATGACAAGGATAGTGAGAAAAAACACGAAATTTTGTATTGTGAAACTGAAAATTATAAGTAATTCCTCTAAGCTCTAATACTTTTGTGATCTAGGGAAATAGAATGAAGGTGAGAATTATTGGGGTAATTACAGTGACAAAACTAGCTTGGAATACTTCAAACACTGTCTGTTCTTTTTTGCAGCACTATTACATTTATAGCTTTCATTAAATATTTTATCAGTATAGGAATTTTAGAATTTAACAGACTTGGAGCTATTAAAGGATATTTCAGATCCATAGATCTAAGCAACATTATATTACATAAAGCATTGTAAATAGAGGGGGAGAAAGAAAGAGTACTTCCAGAATACTTAAGGCATGTAAAGTTTCAATCAGGTGATGGAGAACAGACACCATTTTCTCTTTAGTGTCAATACCTTTGCTTTCAGGCAATAAACATGGTACTGGAGAATAATTTTAGTAAATCCACTGAGCATGGGCTATGATGAAGGTGAGTGCTAGATTCATTTTCTA
Organism: Choloepus didactylus; assembly: GCF_015220235.1. Lineage (NCBI taxonomy): Eukaryota > Metazoa > Chordata > Mammalia > Pilosa > Megalonychidae > Choloepus > Choloepus didactylus. The sequence goes on along the minus strand of NC_051318.1, from coordinate 85,201,198 downwards.
GGGGGTAAATTAATAGCCTAGAAGTAAAATATACCAGCAGAACGAGATCTAAGTATTTGCCCATTGTGCCATTGTATTTAAGGAACATTTCAGAGAAGAGAATTCCTGTTTGTTTGTTTATATATTTATTTTTTCTCTTTTGAGATAAGATAAGGAGAGTTCTTCTTTGCCCTGGGAAATAGATGGCTTCCTCCAGTATGGAAATAAAAGAGGCCTGTTTAGTCTACGTGATAAATGCCTCAAGCCGCAGTAAAAGGTACATGTGTTTGATACTGATGGTGTCTGCTGTGTCTAAACCAGAAAGCCTTTGGTTTGATAAGGGACTGAATGAAAAATCATAAACCAATTATTAAAATGATTAGAATGTTTAAATTTATCAAGTAATGGACATTTTTTTTTTTTTTTTTTTTTTGTCTCTGAAAGAGACCTTGGCTTAAATCATGTTCCAGAGCAGATTTATTTTCCCATGCTAAATGTTTTCTCAGATGATTTAAATCCTAAAACTGCAGGAAACAGTATTCTCTAATCAGGAGCTCTTCTCCCAGAGAAGTCCAAAAAGACCTTTGCCCAGATTCTTGTTGGACTGTGATAGAGTTGGACTGGATCCCATATAGCTATCTCATTGTCTGTCATCTTATCAATGTTATCTTAATTTTCTCCCATTTTCTGTTAATATTGTGCTTGTGGCACGTTTGTTACCTGGCTTGAAGAGTTGCTCATAAGGGTAAATACTCCAAAATAAATACTTAAAAATAAAAAGAAATAATAAGATATTTCTTGAGTTTTAAAATATATTTAAAGTTTTATACTGAGTTGGATGAACTACTTTTCTTATAACCAGGCAATCAAAGTGTTAAATGGAATAACATAATCAGTATTAAGCTATTTTAGAAAAAAATGTAACTTATAATTGTTAAGTCTTAAAAATAAAATAAAAAAAGAAATCAAAAGGACCTAGAATTGGGTCAGAATATAGAGGTTAAGGACAGAAATCAGGTTGATGGAAATATCCAGCCTCCCTTTCTTTGTTCCTCTGTGGTTGTTTTTGGGGAAGGACACAGGGAGAGAATGCTCCTGGGATTAATTCTTGATGTATAATTTATCAAATCTGCAGAGTGACTCAGGGTAACTCAGTCAATGATTTTTATGTTTTTTTTTTTTTCCTTTATGCAAGATTGCATGACAAGCTTTGCTTAGTCTATTAAATGGATGGGAAGAATTGAAGGCAAAAAAGTTATATTGAATTTTCACCAAGAGTCACCAGAAGTCCAAGGATTTCAAATAGTTAAATTTTCATTGTTAGGCCAGCATTTCTATCTGGCCTGTCTTACCCTGTGATTCCTTTAGCATTGTCTTGCAAGTAGGCAATAATGCTATTTTAAATTATTTCATTTCCTATTATAATATACATTGTAGAAAAATGAATCAAAAGAATAAATTATTTTCTTACTGTTTCACTTGCATGAGTAAGTTGAAAAGGGATGAAAGGAAGAAATTAGCAGTTGTTATGTTTGGATAAAGACTTTGAAATATAATTAGTGAATATAAGGGAAAAAAATATCAGCCAAAAATATTCTGAAGTTGGGAACAATATAATTTCTTGAAGCAAAAAGTAGATTCTGCAGCAATTGTTGTGATGCTTTCCAAGGAGAATCTATTAGTCATGTTGAGGGAGCCCCAAAGAGAAATTCTTGAAGGCAATAAAGGGAAGTTTGAATTTTGCCTCTTTGGAGAGATTTAACTGAACATATTATGAAAGAAACTAGAGGACCATTTTTTCTTTGAATAGTTCATGATTAGAGATAAGATATGAAATACAGACTAGCTTATCATCATCCTAGTCTTATTAGACAGATTAGACAGTGTATGTGAATGGATACACACCAGAATTATTATGCATATTATTAACACAACTAGTTCCACAAATTTATTACTTACTAAAATTATTAAAGTGTGGCAGATATTGAAATAAATATAGTCTTTTTTTTTTTCAGAGGATGGTAGCAGCACTCTTTCTAAGGTATATGTTCAGAGGAAGAGATGAAATTTTGTATTGGCATGATTGTTAATTACCTAAAAACATTATTTATTTATATTTACATTTATTCAATTATTAACTAAAATGAACATTCCTAATTTGTGGAAACATCTGACACAACAAACTTAAAGTGCTGACAGTAATATGTGAAAAGGATAAAACTTCATAAATCAAATAAAGCTAAAAGTTCACTGTGAACTATTAAAGTAACTCAAATAAAATAGTAAAAAAGAACTGGGATTTTGTGTGTTTGGGATGGATAAGTTTGTGAGTTGTGGATAAGTGGAAAGGTGATGAAAAGAAAGGGAGTTCTGAAGAAATAAGAAAAAAAAAAGCAAAAAAATGCAAATAGTTAATCTTTTGAACAGGAAACACAAATAAAAAGGATTCTTATGGATAAGAATTGGATTTTAAATTTCCTCCATTTTTTACTTAGTGCGAACTTCTATCTAATAATGCAGTTAGCAGGAAACCATCTTCTGTTCCGTCTACTGGCAAGAGAAAGTATAAAGAACAAAATGATTGATAGATTCATTAACACTCCCCAACTTAGTCAAGGAGAGTTAATGTACATTCAGAGGACTCTGACCTGGAAATAGGTTTTTGTAACACTTCAGGAACAATTTATCTGAATTGGCCTTTTGGCTGGTTCAAAGAAATAGATTTGTGCTTGGTTCATCCCTAGTGTGCCTATTTGGTAGATCTTTTCTGATAAAATGTCATGAGAAAAATGTAAAGGTTCAGTTGTTTTTATGTACCTGAATCAGAATTTCATTTTCGTTTTTTAAAGAAAAAGGTGCAAAGGCTATATAGTGAGAAATAAAATGAAGCAGTGCAATAGATGCTAAGGTGAGACATAGGGCGTGGATTCTGAGAAGGCTGGCTAGCACACAGAATCCTTTGAAATAGTAGAGGACCACCTCCACATCCTCAGAAGAGTTTGAAGCTGCCAATTGTATTGCCTTCCAGTGAATTTCACAGTCATGCTATGTTCATAAAGCATTTGAAGTGATTGGGTTCTGGTCCAACTCTGACTGTACTCTAACTGGCCATGTGGTTTGGCTTTCCTGAATTTCTCCACATTAGTATTATGCTCTGCTTACCAGAAGCGGCTTCTGCAAGAACTTAAACAAACTAATATGTATTAACTTTGAAACAAAAATATTCCACATTATGATGATTACGGTTCTTAGAGTGTTATCAGTATTATTTCTTGTCCTGTTAACTAGCACACACTTCACAAGAAAAGGAGCACCAGTGAGCATTTGCAGGAAAAAAAAGTAACATATTTTCTTCACTTAAGTGTGCGTATGATGCTCTGATATTAAGTTTTAATATCTGTGAACTTAATACCTGGAACTGTTCATAGATTAAAGATGAGTGAAAAAGTAAAAGAAATATCTTTTATAATTTTTCTCAGAGTCATATGTTGATATTTATCTTTGCAAATGTAGCTTTAGTTAATGAATGTTTTAAATATACTATTTATTTTGGAATAATTTTAAAACAATAGAAAAAATGCAGAGATAATACAGTGAGTTCCCATAAACTGCTCACCCATTTTCTAAAGTTAACTTCTTACATTGCCATGGTACATTTGGCAAAACCAAGAATCCAAAATTTGAACATAACTATAAGTAAACTTCAGACTTTATTGGGGTTTTATCCATTTTTTCCATTAATGTGCTGTTTCTGTTCCAAACCAGAATCCCCACATTGCATTGAGTTAGTTCATTTTAATTGTGTAGTGTATTTTGTTGTGTGATTATACTGCAAGTTATTTGTTCATCCTCTTCTAAATGACCATTATTTGCCATTTGTCACTATGACAAATATAAATCTTTTATGAAATAAGCTGAACTCAGTTAGGTCCATTCAAGAGCCAACCCCACTCTTTCTCCATTGTCCTTTCAGTGTGTCCTGTGGAGGAAATCCAAGACTTGTTCCATGGCACTCTGTGTTACTCTTATTCTCAGAACCAGTTCCCTTTTAATCACTAAAATATATGATCCAGTAGAGTCATAAAAACTTTGAACATCATCAACATTATTCAAACTAATTCTGCTTCCTCTGCTCCCTCTGGGATCAGCCTGAATTTGGAAGCCTGTTGTGGACAGTGGGGTATGGTTGGGAACATGTCATTAGACATGATTTTGAACACTTTGAGATTAGGCAAGGGAAGGAAGTTCAGGCTTAGTGTATGTTAAGAAGAATTTCCCAAACTTGGAAATAAGGCCAAAAGGTGGACAACATATGTTCTTTTGAGGTGATAAGAGGGCACTGTTTAGCTGACCCACCTGACTAAAATCAAGCGGAATGGATTTTGCCTGACTCACTGTTTATTATTGTAGACAAAGTCCTATACTTTGTGAATTTACATGCCAACTTTTATATCTTTATGTCAGACAGATGTAAATAATTACTCTTTCTAGAAAAGAGTTTAATATTGTTGTTCTGTAGAAGATCAACCAAAGTAACCAAACAATATTGTTTTAACATTTCTTTATTAAATTTTCCACATAGCTCAGTACTTCAAATGCACTTTCAATTATCTATACCATCTTGTTGGTTTCTCATTAAAGAGTATTTCTTTGACATTTTTTCTTTTTGTATTTATTGGAGTCCTAAGCAACTTTTGAAAATTATACCTTAACAGTCAAAAGGATCCTCCTTTATTTGATGGGTGTCATTTAATCCAACTTTTGTTCCCTTGGTCAATACAGATGCATGATGCATAATTGCTCTTTTTAGGTGTGCTTTCTTTTTGCATTACTCTCATGGCAACCCCTGACTAAATCTCCTTGACAAATGACACTTGTCCTCTGGAAGGGTGCTTTATATTCCCTTCTTTACTACTGACCTCTAGAGAACCTGTTAAGCTCTTGGAATCCCACTGCCTCTGCATATTCAAACGGGTCTGCCATGCATTCTTTCCCCATACTTAGTAAAATGCAGTTTGCTCTGATCATAGTCTCCTATTGTTCTCTGCGGCCTGAAAGATGATTCTAGCCCAGCCTTTCTTCTTTACCCTCCTGCAAGTGAGAACCAGGCACCAGGTTCTATGATTCTCAAACCTCAAGGAAGATTTGTTCAGCTCCTTAAGTGGTATGACTGAAACCTCCTCAGTTAGCTTGAGATGAAGAAAAATCAACCCTTCCCTTCCTTACTTTTCTTCCCTCATAGGAGCTCATTACATCAACATCTTTCTCTGAAGAAATCTGTCTTGTAAAATCCCACTTTTTTATAGGACAAGTCTTATCACCTTTTTATTTTTCCATATTTCCTTGGCTAACTTTGGCACTTGTATAAATAGTTTGACCCTTTGTATATATGGTTTCAAATCAGCTAGTCAAGTATGCAGCTGATATTATGAATGGAAATTTATAAATTCATGGATTAAGTTTCGGATAATTGAAATCATAATTTTGAGTGGTGTCATCCATGAACATGGTATGTTTCAGACTCCAATTATTTAGATCTTCTTTTTGTGCTTCAATATAATTTCATAGTTTTCTTCATAAATGTCTTGCACATTATTTAGTAGCTTGATTCCTGCGTACCTTAGAGTTTTAGGTTTTTATGGGATCTTGTAAAAATGCTTTTCTCATTTAATTATGATTATAAATTCTTCCAATTTTTGAATATCCATTTTATGCCCAACAGACTTAGTGTTCATCATATCAGTTCTAATGATTTGTAGATTCTCCAAGATATTCATGTAGAGGCATCATGTTTATGAGTAATGACAGCTTTATTTTTTCTTTGAAGACCCTATACCATGTACTATATTTCCTAGACTTATTGCAATGGCTAGATTCTGCCACTCTCTTCCCACCCACTCTATTTGTTAACATAGACATGAAAGGGAAATGATAGTATCATTCTATTCCCAATTCTATTTTAATTTTATCTAAATATCATCTGGAAATGTTTTCCTCACTTTAGATTTGTTTGTTTGGTTGGTTCATTACCTTAATTTGTTTAAGGAAGTTGCTTTTCAAAAAATTTGAAACCTATTTTGATAAGAGTTTTCCTTTTGATCATAAACGAGTTTTCTGCCTATTTTTCCAAATTAACTGATATTATCATGTACTATTTCCTTAAAGATGACAATTCAGCACATTGAATTAATCATAGTTTTTATATTAAAATACCTAGTATTTATGCAATAAAGCTTTGTTTTTTTTATGACAGGCATAAATATCTTGGTGAGTAATTATGTATAAAATATAAACATAATGTATACAGTGAAATAAGTACAGGTTAGCTGGCTTTTGAATTCTTGTATTTCATATGAATTCTCTCACAATCCTTTTTCTTCTTTCTTTTTGCATTAAAATGTGTCTTTTAAGCAATAAACTTCAAATGCAAAAAATAATCCATCTAATACATAATCTGCTTTTATTTAAGACTTTGGGATTGACAGATTGGGTACTGAATACTTGAGGTTGACCTGAATATTGATCATTTATGGGCAGCTTGGGTCTTGTTCCTTAAAATTTCTAAGGGGAGTCAAATCATTGTTTTTCTCCATGGGAATATCAAGGGACTTAGAAGATTCATATGCATCATGAATATGCAATATATAGTTACATTATGGGAGTAAAGTTTTATCATTATGCTAATTTGTGAAATGTCCTCTCAGTAAGCACTGACAAACTCCCCTGAGTTTAGTGGTGACAGTTAGGGGATAGCAAGATAAATACAGAACAACATTATTGGCCACACATTATCTAAAATATAATTCATACAATTGTCACACCATTTCCTTTAAATGATTTTAAAAATACAGATGTCAACAGAAGTGTAACTGCTCTACTTACAGCTTTTTGTTGAAACCCTCTGGGCATGTAACACAGAACCTTACACATCACAGATGCTCAGTAAATACTTGTTGAATATTTGGCTGATAGCATTCTTCTATTCTGCTACTGTTAACATCCACATTAATTGACCATCTACTTAGGGAATTTGCCCTCAGATGAAACTTTAAGTAAAGAAAGATTATTTGTATTAGGAAAAAAAAACTCAGAGTCGATTTACAAGATCACATGAAAAAATGTAACATCTTTTTTTTTCCTATTTCTGGAGCCACATACTTCAAACTTCAACATGTGTGCTTAATGTTATTTAAAAAAAAGAAATGTTGGGTAGTAAGAGTTCTTAACTCTTAATGAGAGTAATCACTGGTCAATTTCACAAATATTCACTTTGTGCCTGTTTGTGCTTTCCCCCTCTATAAGCACCAGATTTTGTAAAAGAGCAAAAGGCTGATGTTATTCCCACTGGGTTTCATTGTGAAAGAACAGGTGATGAGCAAGCAATGCCTATTAATATATTTCTCTATGTCTAACAACAAGAACAACCAAAATTAAAGTGGCTTAGAGCCAATTCCTGACAAACTGATCAAAGTCCCAATTTTTAACTTTGGTCTTCACAGCTTTCACAGAGAAGGCTTGGACTGGTTCATCAAAAATCATCTGTGGTACTGTAGCCAGGAGATATTTACAGTGTTACAAAGAAAATAGCAAACAGAACCTTCTGATAAAAGTCTGAGTGGTCATAGCACTTCACACTGTCAGAATCTATAGCTGTTCAAAAGGAAAGAAAGAAAAAGAAGAGAAGCTATACCCCCACACCTCACATACTCCCATTCACACTTTCTGCTCCCTCCCCATCCTAAAAATAACAACACCAAAAACAAACAAAAAGCCAAACAATAAAAGGAATAGTGATTGGCTATTAACAGAGATTCTATTTAAGAATAATAAAAATTTTCACTACTTTGGAATCCAATTGAATTCATATGGAGGTAAAGAAATAGGTAGCAGGCTTTAAAGAATAATGCCTATTAAAATTCATCAGTCTCTTGGAATGACAACCACATTGGAGTTAACATAGATCCAGGAGTACAAAACTTTGAAAAATTCATAGAATTAAACATCGACAAATAATCATCAGGCAGGCATTACTGATTACCTTTCTAAACAACAACAGAAAAATAAATTAAATCACTATTTCACACCGTATGCCAAAGTAAATTATATAAAAATGAAAGAACAAATTTAAAAAATTGCAAAATAGAAGATACAAATGAAAATAAATAGTATATTTAAGTATAAGAAGCTAAACATTTGCAAATGGGATAACAAGCCAGAGAAATATAAAATATGTGGGAGAAAATGTCTGCAACATAAAAAGAAAAAGAGGATGGGATATTTTAATACACCAGTAACTCCTACAAATTCATAAGTAAAAGGCCATTACCAAAATGACTAGGTAAAGAATAAACTGAGTAGAAGAAATTGTCAATCCATATTTTCAGTATGAGAAAAGATATTCAACCTCCTTATTAATCAGGGAAAAGCTAATGAAGGATAGATCATTTTTGTTGATCAGATTGGCAAGTAAAGTTAAAGATTAATAACATCCATCTCTGTCGAGTGCGTGCAAAATGAGCACTCTCATACATAGCACAGGGATCTCTTGGGAAACTAATCTGGCAGAATTAAAAATTGAAATATGTGTACTATTACACACAACAATCCTGCTTTGTCATAAGATGTAGAAAGGAAGATCTTGCATATGAAGATATGTATTTAATAATTTTTCCAGAAGAATTAAAAAAAAAAAAAAATACAGGCACCCTAAATGCTCATTAATAGGAGAATAGTTAAATAAATTACAGTCTATCCATATGTGTGGGTTTGAAACTGTTATGAACCCCAGAAGAGCATGAGCTTTTAATCCAATCTTGTTGGGTGGAAGCTTTTGATTGTTTCCATGGAGATGTGACTCACCCAACTGTGGTGAGACTTTTGATTAGATTATTTCCATGGAGATGTGACCCCACCCATTTTGGATGGGTCTTAATTAGATTACTGGAATTCTTTAAGAGAGCTCACGGGAACAAGGAGCTCAAAGACGATGAGAGAGACATTTGGAAAGAAGCTAAGATATGTAATCCAGAGTTTGCCCCCAGGAGAAGCTAAGAGCTGACACAGAACATGCTTGGAGATGCAGACAGAAAGATGTTTGGAGATGTCAAGCTAAGAGATAGGCCCAGAGTTTGCCCTGGAGAAGCTAAGAGAGGACCCCCAGACACTTAGAGAGAAATGCATTGGGAGAACAGGCAAGGATGAACAGAGGCTGAGAGAGAGAAGCTAAGAGAGACAGAAGCCCAGAGACATTTTGCAGAAAGCCATTTTGAAACCAGAACCTGGGAGCAAAGGACCAGCAGACACCAGCCACATGCCTTCCCAGCTGACAGAGGTGTTCTGGACCATTGGCCTTTTTTCAGTGAACGTATCCTCTTGTTGATGCCTTAGTTTGGACACTTTTATGGCTTTAGAACTGTAAATTTGTAACCCAATAAATTTCCTTTATAAAAGCTAATCCCTTTCTAGTATTCTGCAGGTTTAGCAAACTGGAACACCACCTGTATTTGATAATATAGAGTCATTTAAGAGAAAAATTTGGATATGCATATATATATAATGTTCATTAAACGAAGCAAATTGCAGAGTAATATGTATAATAAGATGGCAGTTTTGTAAAACAAACTTTTAGGTATGTATATCTATTTTTCATATGTTTACATGGACATGGAAAATTACTTGGAAATATACATACCATACAATTGATATTTTCTCCTTGTGAATTGGGAGAGGGGAATGGGGAGAAGAAGGTGGGTGCTGGATTTTATTGCATACTTCTTTATGTCATTCATAGCAATGAGCATGTTATGCTTTTGTGGTTTGAAAGGTTGAGCCAATAGAGCATTTTTTTTTAACTGAACTATGCAAACAACACTTACAAACATTTTAGGATATAAGACCCAGTTTCTTGTGGAAAAGAAAGAAAATTTTTCTCTCTCTCAATTTCACAATTAATTTAATATCCATCCAATAACAGATATTGAGCTTTACCAAGGTTTATGAAGTCTCTAAAATTGCTAGGGAACCTTCAGAGGCAAATAATGCTTCCTTTAAGGGCATTTAAGCTATTTGGATGAGAGTTAACAGATTGTAGCTGTTGGAACATTGTGATCTAGTCTGAGTGATAAAGTGAAGTACTCTAGTTCATGGCAATAAATGCCACCTGCAGTGACTTTATCAGTCAACTCATATTAAGAACATATTCTAGGGTACAGTGTCATTTCTCAGTACTTGACGTCCAGGCACAAAATGCTTTCTAATGTTTATTAGCACCATATCACTTGATAAAAGAAGGTGGCTTTGTTGATTTCAGAAAAGCTTTTGCCCAGGACAATAACACATGGCTGCATTTAACAATGCAGAACTAGAGATTTTTGTAAAATCATAAAACTTTCAAATTGAGTTGTAGGCATCTGAATATCCCATAAGGGCTTACAGTTTAATGAGAGGCATCTGCATTACAAACATTTTCATTTTATTGTTTCCCTAGTAGAAATTAGAATAACCAGAATATCTTAAACAAAATGATAACTGCATAAAATAGGCCATGATAATTGTATAACACCTAATTCTTATTAGGTGTTAATAGCATCTATATTATCATTGGTTAATAAAATTCCAAGTTGTTCAAAGCAAAAGATAAAATGTACAATTCTCATTAAATTAAAATAAACCCCATAGGACAAAATTAGCAAATATTTGAAAAAAATTTATTCGTCAAAACTATCTGTTGGTTCAAAAGCATAATTGAAAATAAAAGTTGGTAATGTTATCTGAAAGATATTTTTGGATCCTCAGTCAGTTTGCACACTGACTTTAGATAAGTGTTTTTGTCCAAACCTGCCCATGCTTGTTCTAAGTCTTTCCATTAATTTTCTCATGTAACTAACTCCTAGTTGGTGTAATTTGTTAAATGTGTGCTTTCATAGGTTACAGAGGTTTTTCATGTGATATTTCCCTCTGGACTTCTGATCCCCATCCCTGATACCTCTCCTATCTTAATATCTCTGACTCTTTTTATCAAAATTTGCAGTTAAGCTGATTCAAAATGCCTACCGGGGCTGACAATATTCATTCCAATTTGCTTTTCTGACAGAGATAAAAGTTTTACCTTATTATTTTCATCAATTGAAATAAGCTCTCCTTACCTCTTATTTACCTCTGCCAATTTGTCCCATTTTTGTATTATTTCCATTGTATAAACAGTTTTTTGTATTCCAATTTCCCTGATGGATTGTATGTATCTTATATACCACAGAGAAGATACGATTTCATTAACCTATATGCTCTTTCTTCCTTTGTATCTGTTTGCTTGCATTTTGTTGAAATATGCTCAAGTAATGATGACTAATTATATAGAGATGGATATGAACCATATGCAGACAACAAAAATGTCCTTAAATAAATATTTGTGGTCAGCTTATCCATTCCATTCTAGAATGACAGTTCAGACACAAGAGTAGTCTTCAGTTAACAGAAATGTTAGTATCTCCATTTTAGGTTTAAATGCAAAAACAAAGAAGTCTGAAGAAAGTACTTTGGTTAATCTCCCTGAAGGCTGTTGCCCCATTCTGAGATTGGACGATAATTTATTCTATTTTGTTTTTAAGATGGTGAAATTGATACACCCATCATCAGTCCTATATTTCACTGAAGCTCTTTAAGTAGCAATCCCAAAGTCTTCTGGTGGAGTCCACTAGGAATCCATTTTTCCCTTCTAGTTATAAGATATGTGCATTTCACTTTAATCAATTTACAAATGCAGTTTTGAGGATACCAAAAAAAAAAAAAAAAAAAAATACAGCATCTAGTTTTTGTTCCTCAAAGAAAACAGAAACCCTCAGGACAAGCTGTCAGTTTACATTACAGTTAAAGAGAAAAGCTTCAGAAGCATCAGACTCCAAGTAATAGGCACATAATAAACTGTAATATAAACCCATATCACAGAACTATCTTGATTTATGTGACTAGAACCAATAGAATTACCTAAGGGGATATGCAGTGCAATTGAAGCAGAACAATGCGAAGTCTTAAATTGGATCTCACAGTAGTTTGCAGCAAAGATGCCTTGTTCAAGAGGGTCATAAACTGACTTTAATAGAAGCCAGTAATTTGTCTATAGCATGTTGAACTAATTGTTGTTGATGCTGATATAAATACTATGATGAAAAGTAGGGGAAAAAGAGACCAAAACACATTTTCAGAGTGTTAGATTTATATTCACCTCAATATAGGGTGATACTTTATTAAAATAAAGATGGATAATAAATTGGTGTGATTTGCTACAAAATCACTTTTAAAAAATTTGCATAATATGCTCTACACTAAGAGATGACAGAGAGAGAAAGAACAATGGCAAACCATGAACAGGACTATTTGGAAGGCTGATTACCACTGCTCTTTTTTGATTTCTTATTCATAATTTCTGTTCATTGAAAGACATTTGACTCCCCCCTACGTGGGATCAGACACCCAGGGGAGTGAATCTCCCTGGCAATGTGGAATATGACTCCCGGGGAGGAATGTAGACCTGGCATCGTGGGACGGAGAACATCTTCTTGACCAAAAGGGGGATGTGAAAGGAAATGAAATAAGCTTCAGTGGCAGAGAGAATACAAAAGGAGCCGAGAGGTCACTCTGGTGGGCACTCTTACGCACGCTTTAGACAACCCTTTTTAGGTTCTAAAGAATTGGGGTAGCTGGTGGTGGATACCTGAAATTATCAAACTACAACCGAGAACCCATGAATCTCGAAGACAGTTGTATAGAAATGTAGCATATGAGGGGTGACAAGGGGATTGGGAAAGCCATAAGGACCACTCTCCCCTTTGTCTAGTTTATGGATGGATGAGTAGAAAAATAGGGGAAGGAAACAAACAGACAAAGGTACCCAATGTTCTTTTTTACTTCAATTGCTCTTTTTCACTCTAATTATTATTCTTGTTATTTTTGTGTGTGTGCTAATGAAGGTGTCAGGGATTGATTTAGGTGATGAATGTACAACTATGTAATGGTACTGTGAACAATCGAAAGTACGATTTGTTTTGTATGACTGCGTGGTATGTGAATATATCTCAATAAAATGAAGATTAAAAAAAAAAAAAAAGACATAATGCTGAGCAAAATAAGCCAGGCACAAAAAGAGAGATATTGTATGCTACCACTAATGTGAATTCTGTGAAAAATGTACAATGTTTTATACTGTAGAATGTAGGGGACCTAGAGATACCAATTAGTGGAGGGGGAATGATAATCTAATAAGAACAGATAAACTATGGAGGGTAATCTCAATGTTATGGGAATGCTCAGGAATGATTATGGTTTGTAAACTTTCTTGGATATAGTAAGATCATGTTGGAAGCAATAGAGTTATTTTAGGTTTTTTTTTTTCTCTTATTCCTTTGTTTTCTTAGGGGTTGTTAATTTTCTTGGGGTATGGTAGGAACATGTTGGAAGCAATGTAGTTATTTTAGATTATTTGTTTTTCTTACTCCTCTGTTTGGACATGGTTTATTAATTTTCTTGGGGTATGGTAGGAACATATTGGAAGCAAAGTAGTTATTTTAGGTTATTTGTTTTCCTTAATCCATTGCTTTGTTTGAAATGTTGTGGGGTTTTTTTGGTTGTTGTTTGCCTGTTTGTTTTTAATTTTTTGATAAACAAAGTTAAAAAATTGAAAAAAAATCAGTAGAAAAATGGGAGTAAAAACTAAATGACAAATAGGGTGGGATGGGGGGATGGTTTGGGTATTCTCTTTTCACTTTTATTTTTTTATTCTTAATCTGATTCTTTCTGATGTAAGGAAAATGTTCAGAAATAGATTGTGGTGATGAACGCATAACTATATGATCATACTGTGAACAGTTGATTGTATACCACGGATGACTGTATGGTTTGTGAATATATTTCAATAAAACTGAATTAAAAAAAAAAAAAAAAAAAACAAAAAAAAACAAAAAAAAACGATAAAGGACTTAAGTAATGATCCAGTCTGGAAGAAACTGAGAAAGTTGGGAAATCTCCCAATAGGCTTATTTAACCATTCTCTGAGCTAAAGGCCTGCCAGTCATTTCTGTTCTGCAAATCAATCTGTAAATAAAGTATCATTCACTTGTTCACTCAAAAAAAAAAAAAAAAAAAAGAAAGACATTTGATGTTATTTTATTAAATCAAAATTATGACTATTAAAATGAGGTTGTAGGGATAGGAAAAAAAAGAGAGAATATGATAATACTCCAATAATCTCCTTTTCAGCTTATCATCAAAAGTTCTCATTAAATGTGAACTTGAATATAAAAATTAGATAAAGACTTACTAATGATGGGAACCAGGAAAAAAATCACATCCACCCATCAAAATAATCGAACAGTTTAGACAATTGGAATTATTTCAATGATTCAGAAACAGAACAAACCATAACAAAACAAAAAAACAATTCAGAAAAAAAATCCCACCTCTCAGCGATACTTTCAGAAAACAAAATCCCATACTGGTGTTTCAAGATACCTAATGCAACATGTCTAAGTAACAAAGATTTAGCTTATATAACCTCAGTGATTATAAAACAGTCATGAAGCTCTTTGCCCCAAATAACAAAGCATGAAATTAAGTAAACAGTGCATGTAATGGATACAAGGAAAATCAGTGTAAATAATTCTTTAGGAAGACTTTAATAAATCACTTTCTCTTTGCAAAACCAATAATCTAAAATGTATAAGAATATAGTTTAGAACAATATAATTACTTAGACTGTAGGCATTATAGATGTTAAAATGATATATGTGATATATGTGATTATTTAAATAGGTAGATATATAAAATAATTTACAAAATGTTTTGCTTATAAACAGATGATGCAACATTTCCACAATAACATATATAAATACATAATGCTGCAATGATATTGAAAATTAATATTAAATTTATATTTAATGATCATATCCCTTCAACTTCACTGCTATAAAACTAGAATTCAATAATGAATAGTTAACCATGAATCACCAAAATTATTGAACAGTATGTTAACTGAACAGATCAATAACCAAGATATAATTCAAAGTATTTATATACTATCTTCAAATAAACATTCAAAACTGTTTGACTCATTTTAGTTAGTTCAAACATTTAAAAAACAAATGCCCATCCATATAAATTGCTCCAAAGTATAGAAAAGTTTAATATATGAGTGCTGCAGTTAATTTTATGAAATGATCATGATTCCAACTTTAAAGGAGAGTAAGAAAAAACAAAATAGACACTGAGTTTCTTTACCTGTAGACTTTGAGGCAGGAACAGTGAGGAGCCCAATGTAGCTTGAATACAGTCTGCCTCTGCTGTGTGTGGACAAGGGTGTGTGTGGGGAGGCCAGTTAGGAAGCTGCTGAAGTGATGGTGTCTGGGAAAAAGACGGTAGCAGTAGAAGTGATAAGATATGGTTGGGTACTGAATATATTTTGAAATTAAAGCCACTTCAATTTCCTGGATGACTGGATATGGGGTGTGAGAAAAATAAGGGGCAATGGCTTTTCATGGCACATAGAATAAAATCTAATTTTCTTAGCTACAAGACTCTACATGTTTAGGCCCTGCTTGGACCTCAAACTCATCTCCTTTTCCCTCAATCAGGTGCATTATACCCCAGCTTCACCAATCTGTCACTCCCAGAGTCTACCATTAAATTTTTCCCCACCTGGTGATCATTGGCATAACATTTCTCAATGATTTTCCTCAGTTCTTGTTCTAGCTGTTTTTGTTTTTGTTTCTGAATCATCTTATGGGGCTTAGCTGAAATGTGTTCTCGTTAAGGAAGACTTCCCTGATCACCCTGTGAAAATAGCCTCCCCACTTAAACTTCCCCTTTCCCTTCCCCCCAGGTTATTCTCTATGGCAGCACTTTTCGCGTTTTTCTTTGCTATACTTTTTATTTTGAATGTATTTACTAATAGGTTTATTTTCTACCTTATTTGATTTCCTCATCAAATTTCTTTATGTTCCCTGAGGGCAGGAATGAACTCTGAATTAACTTCTAATGCATACGGAGTGACTGCTGAGGACTTGGCCTATACTTGACCCTCAGAAGACACTTCAATGAATAAACCCAGACAAGTGTGATGATATTGAATATCTCTTTTTGAGAAATTTTTTAAAAATTAGTTGATTAATAAGAGGTTAATAGTGTTATTTTAAATGATTATGATCTTTACCTAATGTCATATCTAACTGTGAAAAAGTAGAAACTTCCCCAACCATGTCAGAATGAGCCAACCATGCCCCTGAACTGGGTATCTTCCCCTTTTGATAACCTCTCTGTCAAGGGAGGCTTCCTTTTGGTTGTATCCAGTGGTAATCCAGAAGTTCTAGAGGATGGAGGAGAGTTAATTTGGGGGTATACGTTCCTTTGGTTCTCTTCATTCAGAGTCTCTGCAAGCTAATTGCTTCTCTCTACAGGACTCTATCTATCTCCAGGTAGTGATAACTGCTCCCTCCCCTTGCATCATTTGGAGTAAGGGAAATAAGGTATCTCATTATTACTAGGTCTGGAAGTTCACTGTACCTTATTGTTTACCTACCCCTTACCCATATATGTGTAAATAGTCTCTGAGTTAACTTCTTTTCAAATAACTCAATTTGAGTGTACCATCTTTTTTCTGTCAAGATACCAAATGAAGAGCCATAAAACTACTGTATTGTATTATACATAACCTCTAGAGATAAATAGAGCAATGTAGAATACAGAAATAAAAGGTATAAGCAATGGAAATAGAAACAATAAAGTTAATGTATATACAGATGACAAATATTTGTTAAACATAAAATAGAGTAAACCTTTCATAGTTCATAAGATATATCAAGAAGTTCACAAAGAAAATGCATACACAAAAATGAAAGTTCCCCTATATATTTTCCAAATATGTGGCAGTTATTTTGATTATGTTGCCTTCATTTTACAGATGGGCTAACTGACACACAGAAATTAGGTGATTTTCCCTAAGTAAAAAGTGGGAGAGCCAAGATTTGAATTCAGACAGTCTGTCCTTCAGCAATCTGTGCTCTTTGCCTCCATCCTAAACACTTTTCTATTTCTGATTTTGGTACACAAGATTAATCAGCTGGAAAATATAAGGGAAAATGAACCCTTTTGAAATAGCATCTATGATACAAAATAAGCAGATAGAAACCAACCAATAAAGGTTACATATCTCTGAATAAAATTGCAAAATTTTATCTAGAAAGAATTTTAGAAGTTGAATAAATGGAGAGATTTAGCAAGTCCCTAATGTAGAAACCTCATATTCATAAAGAGGTTAAGTGTCTCCAAGTTATTTAATAAATTTAAATCAAATCAACTCATGCTCACCATAGAATATTTTCACCCCAAACTTGACAAATAGTCTGAATTTCATCTGAAAGAATAAATTGGCAGTTGTATATATCAAATGTTCAAAGAAAACAGGTAGTACCAGGAGATTGCCAGAGATTAAAACATAGTACAAAGACATAGTAATTAACATGCATTCCATGTGGGAAAAATAGTAACAGAGTAAAAAAAAAAAAAGAAGAAGAAATGAACCATAAGGAAACTTTTGAAACTCTGAGGTAATAAATATATTTTCAATGAAAAGTTCCCTTTCAATAGTTCATCTAAATTAAAACTAATGAAGTTGGATATCTACTCATCTCAAAAACTATAGGAAATTCCGAATGGAACTTGTAGTTAAAATGAAATGAATAATCAATAAATAATTGAAAAAAAGAAAATTATAGTATTAATATAATTTGTTAGTGGGAAGGACTTTTTATGCTCAAGAAAAGGAATTATATATATATATATAATAAAATACATATATACATATATATACACATATACAAACTATCTGTACATTTTGTCCATCAATTGAAGCATTTATAAATCAAAACAAACATAGAATATTAGGCAAATAATGTACTGGGGAAGTAATAGAAATACATGTGATGGATAAAGCATTCATTTTTAAAGGATATTAATGATTTCAATAATTTGAAAAAGACAAACTCTCCAAAGCAAAAGTGGCCCAGTTCCATGCATAACCAATTCAGAAAATTAGATTTCAATGTGAAATTCCCAGACTGAAAACACTGTACTGAACTAGTAAGCAAATAAGTTAAAATTAAAATGAGATATTTCATACAAAATTGGCAAAAATCAAAGATAATTACATTGTTCCATTAGCAAGATGATGATGTGTTATTCTTTCTAATAAATGACAAATAACCAAGCTGTTTTCATCTTTGAACTATGTTGAAAATGAAGCATTGAGAATAGAAGTACCATTTCTAAGTCCACTTAGGAAGGATAAATATAACAAGTGAAGTAACAAAACTTCTTTTAATAGCAAAACCCATGTTCTTAACCATTGTGTTTCATAGTGTTTGTAATATTTCCCAGAAAAGTCTATTAGAATGCACCAAAATATTAACAGTTGTTGTATCAAGAGATGAGGGAAGACAATAATTGGTGAAACAGAAATATGTATTTCATATTATACTTATAAAGATTTCAGGATGCAAAACTTGCCCTTTATTATTATCTAAATTTTGTAAATATGGTTCCCTAGGGTAAAGAGTAGAGGTTATCATGTGTCTTCCACAATGATTGTCTTGGACAGTAGAATGATGGGTTTTAATTTTTGCTCCTTTTAAAGGCTAGTTTAAGATTTTTCCATGATAGGCATACAAACATGTTTTAAGACATGTTTACAGAAAAAACAGTGTTAAAAATTTGTTTTCTAATCTAAATTCGTAAATTAATTCACAGGTGTCATTATAAATTCCCACGGACAGGCTTGCTTCAGCCTGAGATAGTAAGACTTTAAATTTCCAAGGGCTGTTCGAATAGTTTTGGCTGCACCCCAAGCACAGAAGACCAAGGAGAAGCAGCAAGAGCTTCACACAGTATTTATTGACCTTTGCAAGAAAACTGACACCATCAGCTGAACTGGGATCTGGCAGCTTTAAGCATGTTGGCATCACTGAGAATGAAACCGAGATGGTGAGGTTTCATTATGGTGATTTTTGACAGCTGTCTGAACTACAGGAATCTTTTCATCACCCCCATCTTTTAGGTTCCAGCCTCATTCTTCTCCTCAGTCTTTCAAGGTTCTTTGGGTTGGCATTTAAGGCTTTATAACTCGTACAGTTTACTTTGTTTTCACAATCTTATTGCCTTGAGACTGCAGATCAAGAAACTGCCATGAGAACAGTCCTCTTATGATTCTCCAAATATACTATCACAAACTTTTCTACAGCTCCCTCTCTTCATCTCCTAATATGCTAAGAATTTTTTAGTCTAGATATAATATTACCTGTTTGATTTTTCCTTCTGATTTCAATAGACTTAATCTCTGACATCCTAGAATATGTAAGCATTTTCCAACAATTAAAGTATTTAATACAAGGTTCACTAAGGATAAGAAAGATTATGATGATTAATCTTTTAAACTTGCTGGAGCTTCCAATCTATTGCTAGGAAGAAAAAAACAACAAAAAACTAACAGACACTCACACATTCTCTTTATCTTTGCACTCTCTCACACCTCTCTGATTTCCATTTATGTCTTCTAAATTGCTTTTCTCAAGAATAACTTACACTTGTTCTTTCCATGTATTATTGTTCTGGTTTGCTAATGCTGCCCTTTTGCAAAACACCAGAAATGGATTGGCTTTTAAAAGGGGGTTTATTTAGTTACAAAGTTACAGTCATAAGGCCATAAAACATCCAAGGTAAGGCATCAAAAAAGGGCACCTTCACTGGAGAAAGGCCGTTGGCATCCGGAAAACCTCTGTTAGCCGGGAAGGCACATGGCTGGCATCTGCTTGCTCCCAGGTTGCGTTTCAAAATGGCATTCTCTAAAGTGTTGCTCTTGGGGCATTTTGTTCTTTCTTAGCTGCAGCTGCTCTTCAAAATGTCACACTCAGTTTCTCTCCAAAATTTCACTCTTAGCTGCTCTCTCTTGGCTGAAGTTCTTCCAAAACATCACCTTAGTTGCTCTGAGGTCCTTGTCTGTGAACTCCTTTATATGACTCCAGTGATCCAATTAACACCCAACCTGAATGGGTGGGGTAACACCTCCATGGAAATTATCCAATCAAACATTTCACTCACAGTTGATTGAGTCACATCTCTATGGAAACACTCAATCAAAGAATTCCAATCTAATCAACACTAATATGTCTGCCCACACAAGACTGCATCAAAGAACATGGAGTTTTGGGGGACATAATACATCCAAACTGGCACAATTACTTACACACTCAGAAGTCTACCGCAATCCTAGATTGATTCATTTCCCTCACTTTAATTAAAACAATCATTGAAAAGTTCTTCTAAACTTTCCACTTCATGAGACATCTCAGTAGAACTGAACAAATTTGAACACTCCTTCCTTTTTTAAACCCATTCTTTCTTTGGACACTGTGACTGTTCCACTTTTACTCTGATTACTCATTTTCTTGTTTGAAAAATAATTATCCTCTCCGCAATCTACAAGTACTAGATCCTCAACTTTTCTTATGACTTCTCATAAGGCAGTCTCTTCCAAGTCCACAACTACAATTTCCACCCACTCGTCAATGTTTTGCAATTTTATCCTTAGCTGAGATTTCTTTCCTAAGGTTAAGATTTATATTTCCACTGTCCTCCCGATCTTGCCACTTGAATGCCTCAAAACCTCTTCAAACTAAAAAGTCAAAACAGAAATCATGATCTTCCTCCCTTTTTTCCCAAACCCAAAAGCCCCTTCCAGTGTTTTCTGTCACAGTGAATCTTGCATGCTCCTGTATGAGCCAGAAACCAATGGGTCATCCTTACCAACACTTTTTCCTTCACTCCTCCATATCTGATCCATCATATTGCCCTGCTGATTCTATCTTCTATTTATATATTGAATCCATCTAATTTTCCCCATCCCTAATTGTAAGACTAAACCTCAATTACATATCTTACATGCATAGTATTCCAATAATCTCCCATCTACCTCCTTGCTTTACTCTGACCTTTGCTAATGTACTCTTCTCACTTAGATTTAATGCTGGGTGTTCGGCTGTGCTAAAGCTGCTGGAAATGCAATATACCAGAAATGATTGGCTTTTACAATGTAAAATTCACAAATTTACCATTCTGAAGCCATGAAAATGTCCAAACTAAGGTATCAACAAGAAGATGCCTTCAATGAAGAAAGGCTGATGGCATCTGGAATATGTTTGTCAGCTGGGAAGGCACATGGCTGGCGTCTGCTAGTCCTTTGCTCCTGAGTTGTGTTGCTTTCAGCTGCTGATTTCAGTGGCTTTCTATTTAACATCTGTGGGTTCTCACTTAGCTTCTCCAGGGCAAACTCTGGGCTTCATCTCTTAGCGTAGCATGTCCAAACGTCTGGTCTCCATGGCTGTCTCCAAAATGTCTCTGGGTGTTTTCTCTCTAAGCATCTTTCTGAGCTCTCTTCAAAATGTCTCTGTGTTTTATCATCTCATAGAGGAAGTCAGTGAACTAATTAAGACCCACTTGAATGGGCAGGGTTATGCCTTCACTGAAATATTCTAATCAAAAGATCCACACCCGGAAGGCGGGGCAAGATGGCGGAGGGGTGAGGAGCAGAATTTCATCTCTCCCCTAGAGCAGCTGGCAATTACCCAAGAACTATATGAAACAGTGTTTTCAGGGTCTTCAGTAACCAGTCACACATTGGACACAAGTTTGGAATTGGAGGAAAAGCTGAGATCACAGCGAACATTGTAAGTTCCCCAGACCAGGGGTCTGGCTCCCCTCCCCACCCAGACCTCGCAGACTGTCTTGCTGCCAGCTCCCTGAAAGGGGGGAAAAAAAAACAAAAAACAGCAATCTGCTGAGGGCAAGAAGGGAGGCTCAACCCAGCCTCAACTGCAGAATTAATTAACAAATTAATTAACTAACTTTGGGAGCTGAGGTGCTAAAGAAGGGCTGGGCTCCGAGAAGTGGGGGCACGTAAAAGCGGGTACCCATTCCCAGACTCCAAAAAAAGCCATTTTTTTTTCCCCCTACATTTTGTCCCTTCTGGCTTCTCACTGATCCCTTATCTTTTTGCATTTCAATAGCCCTCGGCAGGGGTGGAACTGAAGCCTTTGGAGAGTAATTATCAGACAATAGCCCAAAGCATATCTTTAAATGCTCTATTCTGACACTGACAAAACTTCCAGGCTGGGGAAAGACTTTTAAAAGAGACCCTTTTTTTTTTTTTTTCCTTTTTTCTTTTTCTTGATTTCTTTTCTATTTTTTTTTTTTTTAATCTGAAAGTAATATATGTGGTTATTTTCTATCGGAAAGCCCAGGTTGAGGGACTAGGCTGGGCTTGGGGGAGACAGAGTACCCACAGTGTCTTTGAATTCTGTATTCACTACTGAAGGCCTCCACCCCATCTTTAATTGGCAACTCAGGCTGACCAAAGAATCTACCTGGAGAGGCCCCAAAGAGGAGAGAGGAAAAGGGAATAGTGCCCCTGAGAGACAACTCGAGATCTGAGGATTGGGAGAGTGGAGGGAGGTCCAGTTCAACTGGCAGTCCTCCTTCTGGGAATTCAGACCCCAGGGCTGGAATTCAGATTCCAGCTTCAGTCAGCCATGCCCCTGACAGGATCAGAGTCACCAGGAGAACTAAAGGCTCCATACCTCCTTACACTGGTGGGGGAGCTGCGGGCTGGCCAGCACCACCTGCTGGACAGGAGAGGAAAAGCACCAATTCTAAAGGCCTCATAGGAGGGTCTCATTCTCAGGAAAACTCCATACCCTCCCAATGAGACCTGGGCCTCACTAGACTAGGAAAATCTGACTAGGGTCAACCATATCTGAGGAGACCCACTCACAAAAAGGTTACACAGAGGCAGAGCAAGAAACAGAAAAAACAAGAGGGGAAAAATTCTGATCAACTAAATAGAACCTAAGTTAGAGGTCTAGAATAAGTTGAACTGAATAGGAGAGGCCAGAGAACAAAGCCAACCAACAAGAAAACCACTAGGTAAAAGACAGAAAACAAGCTCCAAAATAAACTAATCAAGAAAATCAGATGCCTAGACAACTTAAGATAACAAGCCATACCAGGAAACATGAAAACATGGACCAGCCAAAGGAACAAACCAATAGCTCAGCTGAGACACGGGAGTAGAGGCAACTAATGCTAAATAAATTTGATGAAATGAAGGAAGATATAGCAAAAGAGCTGAAGGATATAAAGAAGACACTGGCTGACCATAAAGAAGAATTCATAAACTTAAAAAAACAAATGGCAGAACTCATGGGAATGAAGGCCACCATGGAGGAGATGAAAAACACAATGGAGGGACACAACAGTAGATTTGAACAGGCAGAAGAAAGGATCAGTGAACTGGAAGACAGGTCATTCAAATTCATACACACAAAAGCAGAGATGGTGAAAAAAATGGAAAAATATGAGCAGGGTCTTAGGGAGCTGAGTGACAACATAAAATGCACAAATATACATGTTATGGGTATCCCAGAAGGAGAAGAGAGGGGAAAAGGGGCAGAAAGAGTAATAGAAGACATATTCACTGAAAATTTCCCAACTCTTATAAAAGACAGAAAATTAGAGATTCAAGAAGTACAACGTACCCCAAATAGAATAGATCCCAATAAACCTACTCCAAGACACTTACTGGTCAGATTGTCCAATGTCAAAGACAAAGAGAGGATTCTGAAAGCAGCAAGAGAAAAGCGATCCATCACATACAAGGGAAGGTCAATAAGACTATGTACAGATTTCTCTGCAGAAACCATGGAGGCAAGAAGACAGTAGCATGATGTATTTAAGATACTGAAAGAGAAAAACTGCCAACCAAGAATTCTATATCCAGCAAAACTTTCCTTCAAAAATGAGGGAGAGATTAAAATATTTTCAGACAAACAGCCACTGAGAGAGTTTGTGAATAAGAAACCAGCACTACAAGATATACTAAAGGGAGTGCTACAGGCTGATAGGAAAAGACAGGAGAGAGAGAGCTGGAGAAGAGTGCAGAAATGAAGATTATCAGGAAAGGTAAAAGGAGAGGAAAAAATAAGATATGACATATAAATTCCAAAAAACAAAATGGTAGTAGAAAGTACTGCCCTTACAGTAATAACACTAAATGTAAATGGATTAAACTCCCCAATAAAAAGACACAGACTGGCAGAATGGATTAAAAAAACAGGACCCATCTATATTCTGTCTACAAGAAACTCACTTTAGACACAAGGACAAACATAGACTGAAAGTGAAAGGTTGGAAAAAGATATTTCATGCAAACAACAACCAGAAAAAAGCGGGAGTAGCTATATTAATATCAGACAAGTTAGACTTCAAAAGCGAAACAATTAAAAGAGACAAAGAAGGACACCATATATTAATAAAAGGGTCAATTCATCAAGAAAACATAACAATCATAAATATTTATGCAGCAAACCAGAATGCCCCAAAATTCATGAGGCAAACACTGCGATCACTGAAAGGAGAAATAGATACCTCTACAATAATAGTTGGAGACTTCAATACACCACTCTCATCAATGGATAGAACATCTAGACAGAGGATCACTAAAGAAACAGAGATGTTGAATTGTATGATAAATGAACTAGACTTGACAAACATTTATAGAACACTACATCCAACAACAGCAGGATACACTGTTTTCTCAAGTGCTCATGGAACATTCTCTAGGATAGACCACATGTTGGGTCACAAAGCAAGTCTCAACAACTTTAAAAATATTGATATTATACAAAACGCTTTCTCAGACCACAATGGAATGAAGTTGGAAATAAATAAAAGGCAGAAGGTCAGAAAATTCACAAACATATGGAGGCTAAACAACACCCTCTTAGAAAACCAGTGGGTAAAGGAAGAAATTACAAGAGAAATTAGTAAATACCTCGAGGCAAATGACAATGAAAACACAACTTATCAAAACTTATGGGATGCAGCAAAGGCGGTGCTGAGAAGGAAATTTATTGCCCTAAATACCTATATTAAAAGAGAAGGGAGAGCAAAAATTGAAGAGTTAACTGCTCACCTGGAGGAATTAGAGAAAGAACAACAAACTAACCCCAAAGCAAGCAGAAGGGAAGAAATAACAAAGATTAGAGCAGAAATAAATGCAATTGAGAACAGGAAAACAATAGAGAGAATCAACAAAACCAGAAGTTGGTTCTTTGAGAAAATCAATAAAATCGATGGACCACTGGCTAGGC
Organism: Choloepus didactylus; assembly: GCF_015220235.1. Classification (NCBI taxonomy): domain Eukaryota; kingdom Metazoa; phylum Chordata; class Mammalia; order Pilosa; family Megalonychidae; genus Choloepus; species Choloepus didactylus. Next base: position 85,175,978 of record NC_051318.1, on the reverse strand, counting down.
TAACAAAAAAAAAGAGAGAACAGATGCAAATAAATGCAATGAGAAATGGGAAAGGAAATATAACTGCCGACCCTGCAGAAATGAAGGAGATAATGAGAAGATACTATGAGCAACTATATGCTAATAAACTAGACAACTTAGATGAAATGGACAACTTCCTAGAAAAGCATAAACAACCAACATTAACTCAAGAAGAAATAGATGACCTCAACAAACTAATCACAAGTAAAGAGATTGAGGCAGTCATCGAAAAGCTCCTGAAAAGGAAAAGCCCAGACCAGATGGTTTCACATGTGAACTCTACCAAGCATTCAAGAACGAATTAGTACCAATCCTGCTCAATCTCTTCAAAAAAATTGAAGAAGAGGGAAAGCTACCTAACTCTTTCTATGAAGACATCATCACCCTAATACCAAAACCAGGCAAAGATACTACAAAAAAAGAAAATTATAGACCAATTTCTTTAATGAATATAGACGCAAAAATCCTCAACAAAATACTCACAAATCGAATCCAGCAGCACATTAAAAGAATTATACACCACGACCAGGTGGGATTTATTCCAGGTATGCAAGGCTGGTTCAACACAAGAAAATCAATTAATGTAATACACCACATCAATAAATCAAAGCAGAAGAAACACATGATCATCTCGATTGATGCAGAAAAGGCATTTGACAAAATTCAACATCCTTTCCTGATGAAAACACTTCAAAGGATAGGAATAGAAGGGAACTTTTCAATATGATAAAGGCAATATATGAAAAACCCACAGCTAACATCACACTCAATGAGGAGAGACTGAAAGCTTTTCCTCTAAGATCAGGAACAAGGCAGGGATGCCCACTATAACCATTGCTATTCAACATTGTGCTGGAAGTTCTAGCTAGAGCAATTAGGCAAGAAAAAGAAATAAAAGGCATCCAAATTGGAGAGGAAGAAGTAAAATTTTCACTATTTGCAGATGACATGATTCTATATGTAGGAAATCCAGAAAAATCTACAGCAAAGCTACTAGAACTAGTCAATGAATACAGCAAAGTAGCAGGCTACAAGATCAACACACAAAAATCTGTAGTGTTCCTATACACAAGTAATGTACAACAAGAGGAGGAAATCAAGAAAAAAATCTCATTTACAATAGCAACCAAAAGAATCAAGTATTTAGGAATAAACTTAACCAAGGACACAAAGGACCTTTACATAGAAAACTATAAGAAACTGCTAAAAGAAATTGAACAAGACCTGAAAAAATGGAAGAACATACCATGTTCATTGATTGGAAGACTAAATATAGTTAAGATGACAATTTTACCTAAACTGATTTATAGATTCAATGCAATACCAATTCAAATCTCAACAACTTACTTCACAGAAATAGAAAAACCAATAACTAAATTTATTTGGAAGGGTAAGGTGCCCTGAATAGCCAAAAATGTCTTGAGAAAGAGGAAAGAAGTGGGAGGTCTCACACTACCTGACTTTCAAGCATATTACAAAGCTACAGTGCTCAAAACAGCATGGTACTGGCATAAGGACAGATATACTGGTCAATGGAATCGAATTGAGTGTTCAGAAGTAGACCCTTGCATCTATGGACAACTGATCTTTGATAAAGCAGTGAAGCCGAAGCAACTGGGAAAGAGCAGCCTGTTCAATAAATGGTGTTTGGAGAACTGGATATCCATTTCCAAAAGAATGAATTTTGGTATGGATATCCACCTCATACCAAAATTAACTCAAAGTGAATCAAGACCTAAACATTAGCACCAAGACCATAAAACTCTTAGAAGAAAATGTAGGGCAATATCTTAAAGATCTTGTGAAAGGAGGTGGTTTCTTAGACCTCACACCCAAGGCACGAGCAACCAAAGAACAAATAGACAAATGGGATCTCCTCAAAATTAAACACTTTTGTACATCAAAGGATTTTGTCAGAAAAGTAAAAAGGCAACCTACACAATGGGAGATGATATTTGGAAACCACATATCAGATAAGGTTTTAATATCCCGAATATATAAAGGAATCCTGCATCTCAATAACAGAAAGACAAACAATCCAATTATAAAATGGGCAAAAGACATGAACAGACATTTTTCTGAAGAGGAAATACAAATGGCTCAAAAGCATATGAAAAAATGGTCAACTTCACTGGTTATTAAGGAAATGCAAATCAAAACCACAATGAGATATCATCTCACACCTACCAGAATGGCCATTATCCAAAAAGCAGAAAATGACAAGTGCTGGAGAGGATGTGGAGAAAGAGGCACACTTATTCATTGTTGGTGGGAATGTAGAATGGTGCAGCCACTCTGGAAGACAGTATGGAGGTTCCTCAGGAAGCTAAATATAGATTTGCCATATGACCCAGCTATTCTATTGCTGGGTATATACTCAGAGGAACTGAAACTTAAGACACAAACAGACATTTGTAAACCAATGTTTATTGCAGCATTATTCACAATTACCAAGAGATGGAAACAGCCCAAATGTCCATCAAAGGATGAGTGCGTAAACAAACTGTGGTATATACACATGATGGAATATTATGCAGCTGTAAGACAGAACAAAGACATGGATCGTGTAATAATGTGGATGAACCTTGAGGACATTATGTTGAGTGAAGTTAGCCAGAAACAAAAGGACAGATTCTGTATGGTCTCACTAATATTAACAGACATTAATGAACAAACTTTGGGAGTTAAAAGCTGACAACACAGGTGACCAGGAGATAGAAAGAAGGCAGAGATCAGCCATTTAATGCTGAAGGACTACAGAATGTTTAGGATTGATTGCTTAGATCCAGAAATAGATAACATAATACTGTGTGATGGTAGCACGGTATTGTAAGTACACTGAACAAAGATGTCTGTGAATAAAGCTGAAAGAGGTGGGATAGGAGAATGTATGACACTAGAGGTATAGATAGATGATAAAGACTGGGACTGTATAACATGGCAAAAACTGGAGTGGCCAATGACTGTTACTAAATATACAAATATAAATTTTTTTTGCAAGTGGGAAAGCAAATGAATGTCAACCATGTAGAAATTTGAAAAAGGGATGATATTCAGGAAAAAACATAATCAAAGCAAACTGGAGTCTATGGCCAACAGTAACATTGTAATATACCTCCATTAAATGTAACAAAGGCAAATATGCCAATGCTAAATGTATATGAGAGGGGGATATAGGGGAGTAATATGGGATTCTTGGTAGTGGTGTTATTTGCTGTCCTTAGTAGTATATTGTATTGTATGACATGTTATTTTTCTTTTTATCATTTTTTCTCATTGCTAGAAAAAAAAATTTTTTTCTTGTAGTAATCAGTATGTTCAAGTGGTGATTGTGGTGATAAATGTACAACTTTATGATGATACCATGAACAACTGATTGTACACTGTGGATAAATGTACGGTATGTGAATATAACTCTATAAAATTGCAGGAAAATATATATATAGGAGTAAAAGTGTTGGAGGAAACATGGTGAGAGGGATGATGCCTCACCAATATGGACTAACTACAATGTGTAAACTCAGAATTGAATCTTACAACATAGCCTAACGTGGACACAATAATTGTTATAGTCCCTAGATTGTAAGCTCTTACAGCAGTTAACTCTATCCCTGAATTGTAAGGCCTATCTCTCAACTTTGAGATGCTGATCCCCTAGCGTATAACCTGATTGGTCTCTGGAACAATGCATATCTCTGAGATACCTGAAACTCAGAGCTCGAGCTCGGCAGATATGAATGTCAGTATTAGCGCATACAGCCACTGTCAAAAAAAAAAAAAAAAAAAAAAAGCTGAAAAAGAGCCCAGACTTCAATTAGTGATATGAATGAAGCAGGTCTGATTAAGACCAGGGCAAGCCAGGCCAAAGGATAAAGGTTGAAACTGATTGTGTTTTAAAACTTCAACTTTCATATGAGACCAAGGGAATAGATATCTATTTGGTACAGGATCTAAACTTTCTAAACGGTACAACTCTACAGTTGATTTGTTCAAACACCACAATTGCATGGAACTTTGAATAGGAAGTGAGATACAGTAGGTTAGTATAGGCTGGAGTGAAATAGTGACACATCCCAGAGTAATTTGGGCAGATATAAAAAATATATTTACAGCCTCCCCCTCCCCAGCCCCAAGGATCTGGGGGAAGGTGTGGATGTGTTCGACATCCTCACCTGGACTGTTGTTGATGTTGTCACAAACATTAGGACAGGCGGTTTGATGTGCTGAGCCCTCGAGCACGGGACTTGCCCCCTGAGTACCTCTTTGTTGCTCAGATGTGGCCCTCTCTCTCTCTAACTGAGCCATCTCAACAGGTGAACTCGCTGCCCTCCCCCCTACGTGGGACCCGACTCCCAGGGGTGTACATCTCCCTGGCAACGCAGAGTATGACTCCCGGGGATGAATGTGGACCCGGCATCGTGGGACTGAGAGTATCTTCTTGACCAAAAGGGGGATGCAAAATGAGACAAAATAGTTTCAGTGGCTGAGAGATTCCAAATGGAGTCGAGAGGTCACTCTGGTGGACATTCTTATGCACTATATAGATAACACCTCTTAGGCTTTAATGTATTGGAATAGCTAGAAGTAAATACCTGAAACTACCAAACTCCAACCCAGCAGTCTGGACTCCTGAAGACAATTATATAATAATATAGATTACAAGGGGTGACAGTGTGATTGTGAAGACCTTGTGGATCACACCCCCTTTATCTAGTGTATGGATGAGTAGATGAATGGGGATAAAAACTAAAGGACAAATGGGGTGGGATGGGGGGATGGTTTGGGTGTTCTTTTTTCACTTTTATTTTTTATTCTTGTTCTGGTTCTTTCTGACGTAAGGAAAATGTTCAGAGATAGATTGTGGTGATGAACGCATAACTATGTTATCATACTGTGGACAGTGGATTGTATATCATGGATGATTGTATGGTGTGTGAATGTATTTCAATAAAACTGAATTCAATTAAAAAAAAAAAAAAGATCACACCCACAATAAATATGCACCCTCCAGAGTGGATCAAAAGAACATAGTCTTTCCTGGGGTACACAACAGTTTCAAACCAGCACACTGTTTTTATATAGCCTTCTCTAGTCATCCAGGGTTGCTACTTATAGTTGTGCGGGTTGTGTCTTCACTCAGTGGTCTTGGTCATTTATAGAGATACTTTGAACTTTTTCCAGCAGATGGCAGTAAAGTGTTTGGAAGAAAGGACCCCTTTTCCTGAGTGTCACCCTTTGGGCCAGTAGCAGATTGCTTATTTGTCACTCTCTTGCTTAAGACCATTCAATGTCTCTTCATTTATTTTAGGATTAGGTATAACACACATTCTAAACTTGCAGCAGACAGTCTTGTACATGGGCCTACCCTGCCCTTCCCTTGTACTTATTTTATGCCATACTATGCTCATTCTCTTTGACTCAGCCAGCCTGACGTTTTTCAATTCCATGACACATTTTGTGCTCTTCTGACACACTACTTTTTCACCTGTCATTTCTTGTCATGGAGAGTTCTTCCCTTCTGCCTTTACCCAGTTAAGTCATGACCTTCCCTCACATCTCACCTGCATTTTCAGCTCCCCAGGAAAATATTTTTGGATCTCTTATCTAGTTCAAATTCCCCTTTCATATGCTCTGATAGATCCATGAATCCCTCCCTCTCCCCCTCTCTCTCTCTCTCTAGATATATATATATATATATCAGTTATAATTTCAAAATTTTGTATGACTATTTGATTAAGGTATATATTCCCAACTAAACTGGAAAATCCAAGAGGGTCAGTGACCATATCCTTTTAAGCCCAGGATGGTGCCTACATATCGAAAGAAGGAAGCAAGAAAGGAATGATGGAAGGAAGGAAAGGAGGTAAGGAAGAATTTGTGTCCATAAACTGTGGGCAGCTTGGCTTGTGGAGATAGTTAACTGAATTTTGCAGCAAATTTTTTCAAAATTTTCTGATAATAATGGCTTTGCTTAGAGGATGAATACTTCTGTTAAAATTTAGAGTGTAAAGAGCATAAATAAAAGTTTCAATTTAATGGAGTTCATAAAGGGGTTTTCTTTTAAAAGCAGGAAAAAAATGGTCCTCAGTTAAGAAATTGAAACTTTTTCAATTGCGCATAATGTAGTTTGGAGTAGGTTTTGGTTAAAGTGTTATTGACTATGGAGTGGGTTTAACTACTTCACACATTAAATATTTTTCACATACTTTCCCATCGAGTATACCTAGTTTTTATATAAAGTTTCCTAAGAAAACTGTCATTAAAATTTTACACTTCAGTTACTGGAACAATAATAACTTATGAAAATACCTTTTCATTAAATATTTTGGTTTCAGAAAATTGGTAAGAATAATATATTTGAATGACACTCAATTTTGGTAGATGCTAATGAAATAAGAATTGAACCTGCCTGTGATTTCACTTTTCTCTTTTACCTCTAAATGATGGGATACAAATAAATATTATTTAAATTCATTTTATAAAGTGGGCTTTATTTTGATTTAAAACCAGAAAGAGAGGATGACAGTCACTAAAGGAATTAAAGAAGTATTACCTTTCACCAACAAAAACGGTGCTACATTCATACATTCTTTGATTGTTCGATCAGTTAAAAAAACAGTATGTATCTACCATATTCTACATCATGGACTACCCACTGGTGATGTGGCAGTAATTGAGATATCATGCCTGCTCTCACAGAACCCACAGACTCATGAAAGAATACTGCCACACAAAACTTCATGACTATGGAGACAAACTACTACAAATATAAATGGGAAAGATTCCAGTCCTTGGGTTTGAAACAAGGATTCATCCTTTGAAGGAAACAAAAATGTAATCTGAGGAGAAAAGAGCTAAAAGGATGAGAAAGAGAGCATGCATGGTGTTCCAGTTTGCTAATGCTACCGGAATGCAAAACACCAGAGATGGATTGTCTTTCATAAAGGGGGTTTATTTGGTTACACAGTTATAGTTTTAAGGCCATAAAGTGTCCAAGGTAACACATCATCAATTGGGTAGCTTCACTGGAGGATGGCCAATGGTGTCTGGAAAACCTCTTGTTAGCTGGGAAGGCATGTGGCTGGTGCAGCTCCAAAATTCTGGTTTCAACATGGCTTTCTCCCAGGGCATTCCTCTCTAGGCTGCAGTTCCTCAAAAATGTCATTTTTAATTGCTCTTGGGGTGTTTGTCCTCTTTTAGCTTCTCTGGAGCAAGGGTCTGCTTTCAATAGCCATCTCCAAAATGTCTCTGTAAGCTGAAGCCCCTCTCTCAGCACCTGTGTGTTCCTCCAAGTGACCCTCTTAGCTGTAGCAAGCTCACTCTTTCTGTCTGAGCTTATATAGTGCTCCAGTAAGCTAATTAAGGCCCATTCTGAATGGGCAGGGCCACACCTCTGTGGAAATTATCCAATGAAAGATCTCACCCAGAGTTGAGTGATCACATCTCCATGGAAATATCCAATCAAATATCTCCAACCCAATCAACAGTAATACATTTCCTGCCCACAGATGACTGCATCAAAGATAATGATGTTTTAGGGGTCATAATACATCCAAACCAGCACACATGGGTAGACACAATCAATTCAAATAAATCTTATTTGGGGGAGGACAAGTGAAAAGTGTATGAAAGTCAATGGCAAGCATAAGAAACATATAGTAATTTCTTTGGATGCTAACATATGGTTTAAGGCAAAAATTAGTGGGAGATGAGAATGGAAACATAAAATTAGAACCAGATATTATCTTTAATTTGCAAAATAGAAATTTGTTAAATGATACATAAATGGAGATTTGGGAAGAGAAATGCTGCAAATGCAACTTTCTTTTAAAAAGATAACGCTAATTTTTCTATAAAGCATGGATAAACTGAGAAAAAATTTAAAAAAAATTATTGCAAAAGACTGAAGTTTAATCAGAAACACATACTGATTAACACCAGAATTTTAAGATGGAATCTCATAGTATTTCCATAGGCATCATTATCTAAGATTATGCTTGGTGAAAACTGAGCCAAACATAATCTTGAATTTTGATACAAGGTAATGAGATCAGTGCTTGTTATTCAACAACTATTTATTGTGTATGTAAAATATGCCAGGCATTCTGCAAGGTCCTGGGGATACTTTAGCAAACAAAACAAGCAAACCCCCTGCCCTCATAATGCTTACCTTCTAGTTAGAGAGATTTAAAAAATTGAACAAGACAAGCAAACCACATAGAATGTTGGATAGTGATAAATACTAAGGGAGAAAAAAAAACACAATAAGGCAGGGAATGTGAAGGAATGAGAACTTGAGTGACCGAGAAAGCCCTCACTAAGTAAGTAACAATCAAACAAGGATTGAAGGAAGAGAGAAGGCCACCCATAGAGCCGACTGCGAGTGTATCTCGGGAAGAGGGAACAAATTCTGCTGAGACTCAGAGAGGAGGCAGGCTGGCAGGGACATTTCAGGTACATTTGAGAAACTGTCAAGAGGGTAATGGGCTATAGAAGCAATTGCAGGGGATAGTGGTAGGTAATGACATCAATAAGGGAATGGGGCAGATCATACAGGACATCATGCATTTTTTTTCCAAGTGAGATGGGAGCCATTGGAGCATTTTGAGCACAGGGTCAACTTGATCTAACTGACATTTTAACAATATCATTCCCAGATATGAGCAGGAGAAGTAGTAGAAGGAGGTAGTCCAAGTTAGGAGGTTTTTTGCAGCAATTCACAAGCGAGCTCACAATGGCTTAGACCAAATTTCAAGTAGTAGAAGCAACAAGAAGTGGTAAGGCCTGGATGCATTCTGGTCACATGGTGCCAGGGTCAGGTGACTACCCTCTAGTCTCCACCTGCATGGGTTTGAGTTCTGATTCTGCTATTTAATGCATGTAAGACTACAGCCACTACTGTTTCTTTCTTTTAACATTTCTCTATTTCAGTTTCCTCTTGTGTAAAAATAGTAATAGCAGTAACTAATTAAATGAGTCAACATTTGCAGAGCACTTAGAGTTGTATTAGGCAAATAGGAAGCACTAATTGGAAGCACTAATGTAAAAGGATTTTCTAAGGGATCAGATATTAGAGGTGAGAAAAAGAAAGGAGGAAAACTGGAAAACTCGAAGGACTGAGGTTTTCCTTTATCGAGGAGAGGAAGCAAGTTTGAGGGAGATTAGCACAGGCTCAGTTTTGAACATGTAATGTCTTGATTGCCATTTGGATGACCCAAATGTGGAATAGGTCACTTTAGGTAGGTGCTGGAGGTATGGATTTGAGAAGCTTTAGGATGTAGATGGTATCTAAAGTTGAGACTAAGTAAAATCACAAAAGGAGTATATGTGATGATAGAAAAGAGGAGTTCTAGGGATCAAGTACTAAACCCCTACTTTTAGAGAATGGGGCAATGAGAATCAGCATAGGAGACTAAGAAAGAGTAATAAGAAAGATAGAAGAAGAACAAAAAATCAAACCAAACCAAAACAAAGACCAGTGCAGTGATATTCTGGAAGCCAGATGAAAAGAAGAGTTTAGATCCCATAAGAGTCACCAACTGGGTGAAATACTCCTGCTCTCCAAGCAGGATGAAGCACTGAGAAACGATCACTGGATTCAGCAAATTTGTGGTCATTGGTGCCCTTATTAGGAGATGTTTCAATGGGAGCAGCAGCCTTATTCTAGTGGATTCAAGAAAGAATGGAAAGAGAGGAAGATTTCTGGTAGAGAAAATTAGAGCAATGAGACAGCTGAGGAGAAAGTAGTCAAGAGGGTCTATATTTTTTTTTTTTGGTTGGTTTTGGTTTTTGAAATGCCCAGACGTCAGAATATTCATATGATGGCATAAATGGTTCAGAAGAAAGAGAGATAATTTGATGAAGTAGAGAGAGGAGAAATTTGCCGGAGCGTTATCCTTGAGTAGATCAGAAAGTTCTGTTCTGTGTAAAATGGAAAAGTTAGCCTTAGCTAGAAGCATGGGCAGTTTATCCATAGAGATAAGAGAGCAGTTAGATCATTGGGACACAAATGCAAAAAAGTAGGGCTATTATAGGTGTTTTCTTTTGATAACTTCAATTTTCTCAGTGACAAAGGATACCAGTTTACCATCAATAAGTATTAATGGAAAAGGGGTGATATGGTATGAAATAATCATGTGTGGGAACAGGAGGGCAAAAGATACACACATACATGTATACATAGGCACATATAGACATATGCATGCAAACATATAAATGATATACATATATAATGCATAAATATATGGAGAGATCAATGAAGAAATGAATATTTAATATATATGTAATTACATATGCATACATATAGGCATATATACACATGTATAAATACACAAAATAACAAATTGTGTGTATATAGGTGTGCATATATCAAAATAAGAAAAATAATTATGAACTTGATAATTTTGTTACACTAATAGCATTTTTTAAAGTTTATTCTAAAGAAGTTGGCAAAGACCTTCAAATGGATAGTTTTCAGAGTTATGAGAAAATGCCTGTAGTGAATAATATTGGTTTTCCACCCAACAACTATTCTCCCTTTCTCCTAGCTATTGGAACACAAATTTTGTTTAAATTCAGGTAGCTGAGAGTGGGACTCGAAATAGCAGTATACTCATACCTCAGCTCCAGGGTATATGAATCATGATTGATGAAAACCAGTAGTGGTAATTCCAGTTCCCTTTGCCAATGATTGGATGGGAGTAGATATGTGACCTATTTTTTGCCAATAGAAACTGAGAAATCTATTTATGATTTTGGAGAATGATTTTCTTTCCTGATAAAATAGCCCTTGCAGGAAGTGAGTTGTTTTCTCTTCCTTCCCACTTGGGATACCATTACATGAGAACGTGCTGTTTAGAGCTTTGCATTCATCTTGCATCTGTGAAGAAAAAGTATGCAAGAGCTATCAACCCAGAGCTTTGATATCACTGAGCATAAATGAATACTGGAACCCTCTCTACTTTTTGTCAAGTAAAAGAATAAATATCATTGTAGCTTAAACCACTGTAATTCAGATTTTCTTTTACTTGGAGACAAATATATGCTAATTGATGCTCTGTGTATAAGTCTCTTTTCTGTCAAGGCAAGGTGCCAGAGAAAAGGAATACACCCATCTGAAAGTCTTCAGAATTGCAGAGTTACCCACTTGAGTCTACAGGGCTTTCACTGTTCTAGAAATTATTTTGGGGGTAGGGTGGGTGGGCATGTAAGTATTGATTAGAATGTGAATAGAAACAGGAAATGAACAGAAAAAGGAGACGAAAAACTTAGTTGAGGATGAAGGTAAAAAGATTTGAGAAAAAAATAAATCCTATATTAACATATAAATACAGAAAGCAATAATGTAATATTTCTAAGATAAATTCTCTTAAAAGATGTAGAAATCAAGAGATAGATTCCAGGAATCAAGACTGTATGGATTTTCAGGAATCTAGATTATTTGTAATATTCCATTTAAACATAAATGTGACATGCCCTGGATGATTTCTTTAGAACGATCAGAATGCACAGTAGCAGGTCTTAACAGGAAGTTAATAATTGGTTTTCTCTGGGTCAGCAAGAAAAATTAGTGTTTAAAAAAGTATCACCAAAGAATAGAGAGAGTAATGGTTGCTTTAAAGTTGGGGGTCAGGTGGTAGGCGCTTTTAGCAAAGAAATAAAGACAGTGTGTGTAGCCACTCTGGGGCTGAGACATAGCCCTTGGGCTTACTAGTTCTAGGAAATGCAAAGACAAATATTTCCCCGATGGCTTTCAAAGGTTATAGAGAGTTGAAGACCACAGTCAAGCTCAGAACTATTCATGAATGATCAGCAATGCTCTTGTACAAGATATGTTATTTGACAGTGGGGTAAGGAAATTGTTGATGCGCTTCTTTTGACAGTCGCATCTGATGAGCCAGTGAGCCCAAAACAAGCTAAAGGTCAGTAAAATAGCAATGCCACCCTCCAATCATACAAATGTCAGATTCAGAAGGCCAGTATTGTAACTTTAAGTGCCAGGGAAAACCCCATGAAATCAAAGCATGTCAGTGTGATCTACACTGGCATAAATGCAACTCGTATGTGTTCTTCTATTATCACTCTATATAGTTTGAGGATGTCTTATGTACTTTATAGACCAGATAACTAATCTTGAAACCTTGAAAGATTTTATCAAAGGACTAATTATATATACTGAAAGCCTTAGAAAATCCCTCCCAAAGACCGTATATTAGACCAATTTAGCAATCAGAACATTTGTATTCATGCTTAAGATAGATTTTATTTTGATAGTCCTCTTTGGGACCATTAAATAAAGTACATTTAACTGAAGGAGGTAAGTTTTATGCTAAGTACTAAAGGATTATGATTAGAATTGTATTTGGAGATGTATGATATATAGACCTGAATTTTGCAATATGGCATCAATGTGGTTATCCGCTAAAAGCAAGATACCCGTCAAAAACAAAATCCTGCCTCCACTTGAATACATCATATAAAATAGCCCAAACCAGCTGCCAGTCTCCAAACCTTAGAAAATGAAAAAACCAGTGTCATTTTGTTTGTTCCAAAATATCACTCTTCACACATTGTTCCCTTTAGAAAAAGCTCTTTACTGAGTAATTCTTTCATACTGTCAACCTGTTGAAAAAAAAAATGTCACATCAGTGGGACACAAATGCAAAAACTAGGGGAATTATAGGCGTTTTCTTTAGATAACTTCAATTTTCTCAGTGGCAAAAGATGCCAGTTTACCATGTATTACCAGTTAATACAGGATATTGGCTTTCTGCTCTTTGATTGAATCATTCATGGGTTCTAGTATATATTGGACTTTCACGAAATGTGGACTGTAACAGGTATCATTTGGGTAATAATCTTTCTCAGAAATGTTAACTGATGGCCCATTGATTTTTATTAATAATATGCAACTTGGGGATTTTGTTTTTCATCACAAAGCAAACCTCAGCACCAGGACCAACATAGCTCTAACATCTAACTGTACTTGAAGGATCCTTGCAGTGCCATCTAGTCTCTGTGCTCATTCCTAATTTCAGAGGGATTTTCTTGGCCTCTTATTTGCACTCTGTGGCCCATTTGTGTGGTGTCCTTAATGCTTGCTTTGCCTTTTTTTAATTAGAGAAATTGAAGGTTTACAGAAACATGCTGAGTTCCCCTATACTAACCCCCATTGTTAACATTTTGCTTAGTATGGCATCTTTGTTACAATTGTTGATAGAATATTGCTATAAATTTACTATTGACTTTAGTTCATAGTTGACATTAGGGTGCACTGCTTGCATTGTACAATCCTATGTTGTTGTTTTTGTTTCTAAATTTTTATTCTAGTAACATATATACCACCTAAAATTTCCCCTTTTAACCACATTTAGTGGTGTTAATTACATCGACAATGTGCTAGCATCACCTCCATCCATTATCAAAATGCCTCCATCTCCCCAAACAAAAATTCTGTACAATTAAGCATTAGCTCTCCATCCTCTACTCCCACCTCGGCCCCTGTTAACCTGTATTCTAGTTTCTGTGACTATATAATTCTATGAATTTGCATATTTTTATTATTCCATATCAGTGATTCCATATCATTTGTGCTTTTGTGTCTGCTTATTTCACTCAACATGAGGTCTTCCCCGTTCATCCATGTTGTTGTGTGTATCAGAACTTCATTCCTTGTCACTACTGAATAATATTCCATTGTATGGCTAGACCACATTTTAAAAATCCATTATCTGTTGATGGACCCTTGGGTTACTTCCATCTTTTGGCAATTGTGAATTATACTGCTATGAACATTGGTGTGAAAACATCTGTTTGACTCCATGTATTTATTTCTTTTGGTTATGTATCTAGAAGTGAGATTTCTAGGTCATATGATAATTCTATACTTATCTTTCTGAGGAATTGCCAAACTGTTTTCCACAGATGCTGCACCATTTTACATTCCAACCAACAATGAATGAGTGTTCCTATTTTTCTACATCCTCTCCAATACTTACTATTTTTCATTTTTTAATAGTAGCCATTCTAGGACTGCATCAAAATTAAAAACTTTTGATCATCAAAAGACTTCATTGTGAAAGTAAGAAAAACAAAATACAGAATGAGGGAAAATATTTGGAAACCACATATCTGATAAGGGTTTAATATCTAGAATGTATAAAGGAATCCTACAACTCAACAACAAAGAGACAAACAACCCAATTAAAAATGGGCTAAAACTTCAGTAGACATTTCTCCAGAGATGATATATAAATGGCCAAAAAGCACGTGAAAAGATGCTCAGCATCATTGGCAATTAGGAAATGCAAATCAAAACCACAATGAAACAACATTTCACACCCACTAAGATTGCTTTGCCTTTTTGAGCTCTCTCACTCCAAGGACACAATTTTTTCCATGATCTTCTAGAGCTGGGTGGGTATTATGTCCACCTAAACACATTTTACAAAGCCTTCCAACAGACGATTGCTTTCACTACATTTAATACTCTTTTATTTCTATATCTCTCAGCAATTGATATCATGCCCCTTGAACAATCTGATCTGGAAATCAGGCCATTTCCCAAGGAGGCCACTCAATCCCACAACCAAACTGGTTTCTCTTAGATTCATCATTAATTATTCTTAAATTATCAGATTTTTCGTCCTCTTTAGCCTCATAGGTAAGTCCATATAGGACTTAATAATGTCTCTCCAGAATTCAAAAACACTTGAAGCGTGTCCTATATTGAGTCTTTATCTTATAGTGTTGTGTAATTTATCCATTTACAAATATATTGTGTTTCTGTCATGGGCTTCTCAAGGGTACGTAAGATTTATCTTACTACCTTGGTATATTCATTACATAAGAGACACTGTGACAGGGAGTTAATAAGCAATTACTGAAAGATGCCTGCTGGAAAAGCATAGTAATGACACTAATTTGGGCAGAAATAAGGTTAAGTCATTTGTTCTAAATGTATTTAAAACATACATTTATTTTTTCTTAAAGTAATTATGGGTTTGTTGTAAGAAACTTGACAAAAGTTTTTGTTTTTTCATTAAGCAGTTAATAAATGTTCTTCTAGCTTTATTACTAAAATAAAATAACCATCAGAATTCAGCTTATGTACATTTAGTCATTCCTTATGTATTTTTTTTTTAGCTTTTAATTTTTATTGAGATTGTTCACATACCATACAATTATCCAAAGCTCCAAAGTGGGCAATCAATTGCCCCTGGTACCCTCATACAGCTGTGCATCCATCACCACACTTAATTTTTGTTCAATTTTTAGAAACTTTTCATTGCTCCAGACAAGAAATAGAGCAAAAGTTAAAAAAAAAAAAAAAAAAAAAAAAGGAAAGGAAACTCGAATCCTCCCATATCCCTAATCAACCCCCCTCCATTGTTGACTCATGGTATTGGTAGAGTACATTTGTTACTGTTTATGAATGAATGTTGAAATATGACTAACTGTAGTATATAGTTTGTAATAGGTATATATTTTTCCCTATATGCATCTCTATTATTAATTTCTAGTTATAGTGTCATACAGTTGTTCTGGTTCATGAAAGAGATTTCTAATATTTGTGCAGTTAATCATGGACATTGCCCACCACAGGATTCAGTTTTATACATTCCTGTCTTTTGACCTCCAACTTTCCTTCTGGTGACATACGTGACTCTGAGCTTACCCTTTCCACCACCTTCACACAACTTTCAGCACTATTAGTTATTCTCACATCTTGCTACCAACACCTCTGTTCATTTCCAAACATTTAAGTTCATCCTACTTGAACACTCTGCTCATACTAAGCAACCGCTCCCCATTCTTAAGCCTCGTCCTATATCTTGGTTTCTTATATTTCATGTCTATGAGTTTACATATTATAATTAGTTCCTATCAGTGAGACCCTGCAATATTTGTCCATATGTGTCTGGCTTATTTCACTCAGTATATTGCCCTCAAGGTTTCATCATCAACCCATTTTTTTTAACATGGTTTTGTTCACATGCCATACATTCCAACCTAAGTAAACAATTGATGGTTCCCTGTATAGTCACATATTCATGTGTTCACCACCCTTACCACTATCTATATAAGGGTATCTACGTTTCTTCCACAAGGCAGGAGAGAGAGTCAAAGAAGGTAGAGAGGCGAAAGAAAAAGAAAAAAGAAAGAGGAAGAAAAAAAATGATAGCTAGGAAGCAGCAGAAGGAAAGATAACCTTAAATCAAAGTAGAGTAAAGAGTCAGACAACACCATCAATATCAAGTGTCTCACACCCCTCCCCTATCCCCCCCTCTTATCTGCATTTACCTTGGTATATCGTCTTTGTTACGTTATAGGAAGCATAATACAATGATTCTGTTACTTACAGTCTCTAGTTTATGTTGCTTGCATCCTTCCCCCAATGCCTCCTCATTTTTAACATCTTGCAAGGTTGACATTCACTTGTTCTCCCTGGTGAAAGAACATATTTGTACATTTTATCACAATTGTTGAACACTCTAGATTTCACTGAGTTACACAGTCCCAGTCTTTATCTTTCTTCCTTTCTTCTGGTGTCCCACATGCTCCCAACCTTCCTCTCTCAACCGTATTCATAGTTATCTTTGTTCAGTGTACTTACATTGTTGTGCTACCATCTCCCCAAAAAATTGTGTTCCAAACCTCTCACTCCTGTCTTCTCCTATCACTCTGTAGTGCTCCTTTTAGTATTTCCTGTAGGGCAGGTGTCTTATTCACAAAGTCTGTCATTGTCTGTTGGAAAATATTTTGAGCTCTCCCTCATATTTGAAGGACAGCATTGCTGGATACAGGATTCTTGGTGGCAGTTTTTCTCTTTCAGTATCTTAAATATATCACACCACTTCCTTCTTGCCTCCATGGTTTCTGCTAAGAGATCCGCACATAGTCTTATTAAGCTTCCTTTGTATGTGATGGATTGCTTTTCTCTTGCTACTTTCAGGATTCTCTCTTTGTCTTTGATGTTTGATAATCTGATTATTAAGTGTCTTGGCGTAGGCCTATTCAGATCTATTCTGTTTGGAGTATGCGGCGTTTCTTGGATCTGTAATTTTATGTCTTTCGTAAGAGATGGGAAATTTTCATTGATTATTTCCTCTATTATTGCTTCTGCCCCTTTTCCCTTCTCTTCTCCTTCTGGGACACCAATGACATGACACGTACATTCTTTTATTTCATTTCATCCTTAAGTTTCCAGAGACATTGCTCATATTTTTTCATTCTCTTCTTCATCTGCTCCTTTGCATGTAGGCTTTCAGGTGTTCTGTTCTCCAGTTCCTGAGCGTTATCTTCTGCCTCTTGAGATCTGCTGTTGTATGTTTCCACTGTGTCTTTCGTCTCTTGTGTTGTGACTTTCATTTCCATAGATTGTGCTGGTTGTTTTTTTTTTGAGCTTTCGATTTCTGCCTTATGTATGCCCAGTGTTTTCTTTATAGCTGTTATCTCTTTTGCCATATCTTCTCTAAACTTTTTGAATTGATTTAGCATTAGTTGTTTAAATTCCTGTATCTCAGTTGAAGTGTAAGTTTGTTCCTTTGACTGGGCCATAACTTTGTTTTTCCTAGTGTAGGTTGCAGTTTTTTGTTGTCTAGGCATCTGACCTCCTAGGCCACCCCAATCAGGTTTTCCCAGAGGAGAAGAGGCTCAGGTCACAGAAGGAGGAAATATTCAGTGTCCAGTTTCCTTGATGGTTTTTCTTAGATGATTGACACCCCCTGTGTTTTTTTGCCCAACAGGTGCACCTGTCAGCCTGTCAGGGCTGGTGTAAGGGAGTGTGGCCCACGGCTCTCCTCTCCCAGGCTTTGGGGTCTGGTTCTGGTAAGGCAGGCAGTAGAGCTGGGCCCCTGCCTTTCCTCTTGGGAAGCTATGCCCCCTCCAGAGGGGTCATTTGCTTATAAATAGATTCTTTGTTTCTCTGACTCAGAGTGCTGAGATTTTAAAAATGGCTGAGGCTTTCTCTACAGCAGAGCACTGCGAGCTGAAAATGGCTGAGGCTTTCACCCCTGAGCTGCCCAAGTTGAGAGAGAGAGAAAGGGACAGAAAGCTCCCAGATTCACCCTTTGGCCAGAGATTGCAACTGATCCTCTGGGCTCCCCACCCTGAGACAGATATGTCCCCTGACTCTCCCAAGTCAGTCGTCACCAAAAGCTTCTGTCTGCTTGTTGGGGATTCGCAGTCTGTATTGAGCAGTTAACATTAAAATCCCAGTTGGAGCTGGGCTGAGGTACACTAGCTTGTTCGGAAAGTGCTGTTCTCTAGCACCATGAGGCTTCTGTGAGGGAGGGGCTCTTGGCTCTCGGCTTGGGTCCTCATTTTTTACTTACAGATTTTTTGCTGCGATCTCTGGCATTCCTCCCAATTCAGGTTGGTGTATGATGAGTGGACAGTTACGTTTGTCTCCCTGCAGTTATTCCAGGTTATTTACTAGTTTTTTGGTAGTTTATGGATTGTTCCAGGGGGACTAACTGGCTCCCACTCTTCTCTATGCAACCATCTTAGCTCCTCTCCTTATGTATATTACATACATGTTTATATTCCATTACTACATATTCTAGTTTGTAATCTGCTTTGCTTCCATGAAAGTAAAATCCATGTTTTTTCTCCCATGTCACTATCTCTGCAACATTAATTTGCAGGCTTTATTTTGAATAGGTCTCATATTTTATTTAACCAGTTCCACAGTTGTGTATATTTAGGTTTCTTAACCTTTCCACTTTTCTGAATAATGTGTTGATGAGTGTCATGTAATGCAAGCTTTTACCACAGGCTTATTCCCCGAGAACAAATAACTCTAAATGTAGTTGGGCAACTGAAATGCATTCCTTAAGGAATTTAATATATATGACTATGATATTAGTTTTTAAGTTCCTTACAGCAGTTCATGAGGACATTTCTTGCTCTCTTTCTTTTTCCTTTTTCCTCTCTATTTGCATTCAGGCAAAGACATTCAAGTTAGCCAGTTCTTCTGATTATTGTATACTTCTATCATCAGTCATCAATCATCATTTGCTATATTTTAATTTCTCTTAGTTCTGCTTCATCTACAGCCCCTGCTCCTATTCCTCTCCCTCACCTGGAAACACTTCTGAATATTTTTGATCTGTGTCCTTGGCTATATACACCTTTCTAAGATATATCATTGCCTTTGTATATGTCTTTGATTTATGGACATGATGTTGTGCTCTGGAACTCATTATTTATCTTACCTTTCACTCTACACAATATGTTCTACAAGATCTATTGGTGCTTCTGAGAGTACATTGAGTTCATCATTATAACTCTGAATCCTTCACAGTTGCTTATCTACTTCCTTTAGTGATGGGCACTTGGGTTGTCTCCAACTCTCTCTACCAAAAAGAATAATGGAATAAATGCTCAAATATGCTTTTGTTAATGGATGAGTACAAACTTTTTTTTAGGACACACACCCATATCAAGATAATCATAGATAGTAAGCACACTTAATTTTAAGATTACTGCCAAAATTTTTTCCAGGATGGCTAATAGACTAAACCATGTTAACTGCAGAACATGTGGAGTTCTTTATTCCCACATTCTCCCCCAAACTTGATGTTATCTGACTTTCTAACTCTTGCCAATCTGCAGTCCATAAAATGCACTCAATTTTCATATCTCCTAACTATAGAAAATTAGCACCAGGCTTGACTTCCTCATAGCTTAGTCAAGAGGATTAAATGAGTTGTTAGGTCCCAAGTTACTTGGCTCTATCTCTACCTGCTCCCACTCCCTAAATAAGTTTAAAAACAGCTTAAGGCCTATGTTTATATATTAGATATAGAAATGTTGAATATAGAAAGTAATAACTTTTTTCTAGCTTGAATTCTATTAAAATTAATTCCTACAATAAAAGAAATAACTGGGATAAATTTGGAAGGCATGTATAAATGAAAACAACATGGTAAAGCAGGTATAGAAGCATATAAGACAGTACTAACATAGTAACTTAAATACACCAATATTAAATCAATGAATGCAATAAAGTGTCCATTATAAATCTTTTTAGTATTACATTGAAGAAAGATATTTGTTATAAACACAAATGGTAAATATGAACCTCAGTAACCAACACTGAATGCAACTGCAGCAAGTTATTAATATTATACTATAGACACCATCAACAATTTTATAAATACATTGGATTAAGTGCAGATTATGACTGTAACTACACCATTAGGATATTCTCCCCCAAATAAACACAACTATTACATGACATTTGGATAAAGAATGGAGAAAAACTCAAAGCATAGATGGCTTAATGCCTGGGAAGTGTTGGAAAAAATATGTTATTCTGACTGGTTTATTAATTTTCAGCTTTACAGAAAAATATTATTAAACAATAAAAACTATAAAAAGTACATTGTTTGGTGTTATAAAATTTTATGTGTTTCTTGGAATCTGGGATATTTAAACATATGTGGGGTACATGTTTTAACTAAGTAGATGGAGGTTTCATGGAAATATAAGAGCTGAATTAATTGAAAACTGTTACATTTAAATTAAAAATATTTAATATATCACCAAGGGATGGGAACATATGCCTGCATTTATATTAGTCGATGAGGTTCAGATGCTTGGTAAGAACTTAAAATAGTACAAATTTAATCACAACTTGGTAAGCATTCACTGATTTTTTAAATGAATATAGAAGTTGCAAATTCACTGATATAGGTAAAACTAGTCACAGAGAACATTACTGGGAATGTGTTTATAGGAAGTACTGACGTAAGCAGCAAAAGAAAGCTTAAGGTTCATGGCAGAATTTATTCTAAGGAATTCCAAGCTACTCTAGCTTAGGAGCCATGCGTTTATCACTAAACAGTCACTACTTTCATACTTGTTAACATTTACTTGTTACTTAAATGGGACATGCACTGTCTGAATGTTTTACCCTGATGAATATATTTTATACTCACAATAATCCTGTAAGGTATATACTATCATTATCCACATTTCACAAGTGAGGAAACTGACAGAAAAGACATTAAATAACACGTCAAAGTTCACACAGCTGGCAAAAATTTAAGCTCAGATTCAAAGATTGCTAATCTGGTTCTAGAACCCACTCCTTGCCATTTTGTGAGAAGGCTTCTGAAGGGGTGTAACAGTTATAGTCAATTCCCCGACAAAATTGTGATACAGGTGAAGTTTTCCATCTAAACGCTCAGCTTTTTTTTTTGTACCCACTCTGGTCCTTTAAAGCTATGTAGCTCTAAGACTGCTTTCTAATTAGACTGTCCTTTCTAATTACTCCCAAGGTGATAACTAATAAGAGAATATATCACACATCTGCTACATTTGCATTTTAATAATCATAATAGAGATGTACCCACAGCTTCAGAGAAATAGATTTAACAATTTGAGATGTGGAAGACAAGTGTAAGGGAGCGGTGAGCTTGGCAATGGCATCATTTTCAGCAGGAGTTCCTACTTAGTTCCCTTTATAAAGCACCATATTGATTTTGAGTTTTTACATCTATTTATATTATATGGCTAGCACTGAAAGTATATTCTTTGCATATTTTAAATGCTATTGAAATTCACATTCTAACTCACCGTCTTGGCATATTTGAACAAAAATAAACTGTGTTTAATCATTGTCTGCAGTGGCAATACTCTTGAAGTGGGACCTTACAGAGAGGTTACTTGAAATGACCAAATGCCATTTCTTGATCATCCATAACATAGGGTTTCCTAAGATTCTTATCCCATTCAGCATTTGAATGTGCTACCCTCACCCTTGAAATATACTGAGCTCTGGCAGATGGGACCCAGCAGCCATCACACAGAAAGGCTTTTCAAATGAGGCACATGCACCCAGAAAGCCAAAGCAGAGAGCTCCCGTGTGGACAACCAAAGGCTGTGACCTTTGCTATTATTGGAGAAAAATGTCTGTTGACTCTTGGGCTCGTTATTTCACAAACAAAGCCAGTTGGACTAAACTTTCCTAGATATAAAATACCAGTGTCCAACACAGAGTGGCTCTTTCTCTGAGAACCATTTTACTTCTGTGGAATAACCTTCAGAATCACAATACACCTTTAGGAATAAGAACCAGCTTAACAAATCATATTTTTCTGTAACTTCTGGGTTATGTAGTAATGAGGCAAATCAACACCCCCATAGAAAGAATGTCATTTCACTGATTCTATAATCTAAAACTCTGAAAAATTACTGAATCCCTTTCCTTTCAAATGTATATGTATCCATGCATATTTTAATGCACACTTTACCTTATTTTCTATAACTCTCACTATTTTTAAAATGTATCTTTAAATTTTTCAAATGTATATTTCAGCATTTCCCATCTTGTTTGCAAAACACATACTTGAATTGCTTCCCAAATGAATATTATTAGTTTATTTATTCATGAGCCCTAGGTCTTCCTTCCCCTGTTGTTTCCAAAATAATTTCTGAAACATTTGTGGATGGAAATTTGATCCTGGTTTATACCCATGAATAAAAAGAACCTGTAAATCACACTTAACTGAAGAAGAAAAGTAATGCAGCTTCTGATTGTAGAGGTTCCCTTCATTTCCTTCTAACTGCAGATTGGTTTTTAAAAGACAAAATTCGCTGGTATAGGTTGAATTGTGACCTTCAAGCCAGTAGGTTGAAGTACTAATCCCCAGTACCTCAGAAAGTGACATTATTCAAATACAGGACCCATACAGATGGAATCAGGCAAGTTAAAATGAGGTTATAGTTGATTAGGGTGGGAACTTAACTCAATATGACTGACATCCTCCTGAGAAAGGAGAGAGGACACGGACACAGAGAGAAGACAGCTGTGCAAAGATGGGGGCAGGTGCATCTACAAGCCAAGGCACCCCTGGGCCACTAGAAGCCAAGAGAGAGACAGCAACAGATTTTTCCTTATAGGCCAAAGGGAACATGGCCTTTTTGACACCTTGATTTCAGATTTCCAGCATCCAGAACTGTGAGGCAATAACTTTCTCTTACTTTAATCCACCCAGTGTGTGCTACTTTTGACAGCAGCCCTTGCAAACTAAGAGTCAAAAATTAAAAAAAAAAAAAAAAAAAAAAAAAAAATCCCTGGTATGTGGTGTTGTTTCTAAAATAGAATCTTCCTGATTAGAGAATACAGCTCTCTTACTCCAATATCTGCACTGGTATACTCCAACAATCAAGAAAAACTCCATTTTACCCATGGAAATAGAAGAAAAGTTCCACGTTCACAGCTTGAAACTTGTAGGCTTGAAATGGAAATTAAAGCAGATTAAAAGAAAACACTAAGCAAAGACTCAAAGCTCTTCTTGCAAATACCAGTGAGGCATGATAGCAAACGAGTAGAGGAAGGAGGAAACCTTTGTACAACTCTCCTATTACCACTTTCCTTATTAGAACTCGGCACATGCCCCCATTTTGGAAGGAAAGTCCTACTGGAAAGAATCCAAGTACTGAGGAAACAGACCTCTTAGAATCTCAATATTTGGAAATGGTTATTTTCAGGTGCCCAGTTTTATGTGGTGGCTATACTGGGCACAGAGCTGGGAACATTTGTTCAGAGCTGCAATTTTAATGCAGTGGGAAGTTGCTGTGTTGGGAAGCAAAGCCAGGAAGGAGGCTGGATGTAGGCAGAGGTGAAGAAGCGGGAACAGAGGGTAGCAGAGCATAAAACTACGTCTCTTGGCTCCATTACTTTGCCAAACAGAGAAAAAGATTGCTGTTTCATTTTGTTTTCTTTTTTGTAGAACTCATGGCCTTAAATTCAATCTTAAATTTCACTCAAGATTAAATTTGAAAGAAATACACTGTTTGTATTCTATATATACATAGAAAGGGGAAGGGATAGAAGAAAATACACTCATAAAATTTATGATGAGTTAAAATCAGAGCTAAAAAGTGTATTCTTTGTTTAAAGGTGAGTAAATGGGAAAAAGAAGTAAAGAGAAGGAGAAAAAAAAAATGTGTGTGAAGGGGAAATGTTAATCTGTATATTTGGTAAAAGAAGAAACATTTTTTAAAAAAATTCATGGAACCACACTACACAAACAGTGAACCTGAAGTTAAACCATGGACTAAAGTCAATAGCACAGTTATACAAAAGTGCTATCATCACTTGTAACAAATATTCCATGCTAACACAAGGTATTAATAATAGGGTGGTGTATGGGAATCCAGTATTTTATCCATGGTTTTTCTATAAATTCACAACTTCTCTAATAAAGAAAAAAGTATGCACGATCAGTACATCCATGAGAGTATAGTGTCAATAAGTATTTTAAAAGGACAATTTTCTTACTGACTTAAATGATGCAAAGAATTTAAGGACATATATATATATTATATTATTATATTTTGGATTTAAGAGATTCAGATCCTTGATGAATTTAGGGAAGAGGATGTTGGAGTGATAGGGGCAGAAGCAAGGTTTGAGAAAATTGAAGAGTGAGCAGTAATTATCTGGTAGGCAAATGTCCTCCAAAAGATGTCCACAGCTTCATCCCAAGACCTTGTTGGTATGTGACCTGACATGGCAAAGGAGCTTTGCAGATGTGACTAGGTTAAGGACCTTGAGATGGGGAGATTATACGAGATGATTCTGGAGTCCCCAGTGTAATCAAAGGGGTCCTTAGAAGAGGGAAGCAGAAGGGTCAGAGGCAAAGAGGTAGATGTGATAACGAAAGCAGCATCAGAGAGATGCTACATTGCTGGCTTTGAAGATGGAGAAAGGAGGCCCAAAACCAGGGAATGCACATAGCAAAATGTAAAAGCTAAGGGAATGGGTTTTCCCTTAGGGCCCTCAGATGTAAAGCGATCCTGACAACACTTTGATTTTAGTCCAGTGAAACCCGCTTTGAAAATCTGACATTCAGAACTGTAAGAGAATACATACGTGTAGTTTTAAGCCACTAAGTTTGCAATATTTTTTACAGCAGCAAAAGGAATCTATTACAAGGTAGAAAAAAGAGGGAGACAGAGAATATGGACTACTTGAAAATTATGGAAGTGAAGGGAAAAGAGAAAGTGATATATGTTTTCTATTTTAATGGGGTAGGTTTGATTTTAATCAAGCATTAATGCTTTGAGAGGGTCTGGTGGATTATATAGAAGAGAGAAAATATAACCAAGAGCCTACAATTCATGAGAAGGTATAAAGGGGTAGAATTCAGAGGGAAGGGTTGGTTGTTAAAGGAGAAATACCATCTTCGTAGTCTCGCTATGGAAAATAATGCTTTCCAAAAAGCAAAACAAAACAAAATTTAAATTTTGTGCACATGCAACAAGTATTCTTATCAGGGTAAGAAAGGATTGGAACATCCAGAACTGTGTGGATTAACTACCCCCTTTAATATCTGATGGACTTGAACCCATTCTCTCATTTGCATGGTTGCAAGGTGACGGTAAACAACTAAGCATCATGTTCATGTTCAAGAAGAAGAAAAGAATCTAAAGCTTTGGGCTCAGAAGATTTTGTGTTTTTAATTGAGGAGGGAAAAACCCGAATTATTCCTTTACATCTTGTTGGTTAGGGTTGTGTTATGCGACTAACTTAAGAGTAGTCACTGGCAGAAAGGAATGGGTGTTTAACAATTGCCTTAGAAAAATAGAAGGGTCAATAACTTCCCTGAGATTTAGAGATTCCTCCAGTCACAAATTTGGTATTATCAGGGAAAAGAGGGAATGTCTGTAGAAGAGGCAGTAATACACCCATACGCACAAATACATACATACGTGTATAATTATGGATGAAAATATATACATACATGCAAGTGTAAATTACCCTTTTTTATTGGAACAGCTATTTCCCTGAATGTGCTTTAATAAAAAAAAAAAATCCTTTTCACCTAGGCTTTAGAATAATAATCAAGGAAGACTATAAGCAATCTGCTCAGTTACATATACTCAAACACTAGGCTACCAAACACTTCTTCTATTTACCCCTCATAGTGTAAGGTTCTCAATAATTGGTAAATCTACCATATGCTTATATCCTTTATTTGAGCTTAATTCCTATTGTGTCAAATTTATCCAAATAAATTTAATTTTAAATTTACAGACCATATGTTGAGTCAAACTTGAAATCTCCCAGAAGGCCTGCAATAAAATAAATATTCAAATTGATGAAGTGAATTTTCACAGCATACCCCCTACTTCTCTTTATTGCACGTCCAACCAATTTTTATCCAAGCTGTACTGCATAAAATAGACATCATATCATCCTAGGCCTGCCAATCATTTTGCTATAATTAATACACAAAATCAAATGTGAATTGTACCTCTGCTAAAATTGTTACTCCACAAAGAGTTTCTCAAAGTACTTTTTCAAGATTCTGTGGTAGAGAACTTCACAATGTAAAATGAAATACCAAAATAAAGTCACTTTCTGGAGAAGTAGAGCTTGCACTCTCATTTGACGTACCATTTCTCTTTGAGAGAGGAGAGAAAAAGAAATAATTATTTTGTATGAATGAGCAGATTTCTCCTATTTCAGAAACTATATTCTTGACCTCAGTTTGCTTGTTTTGCAAGAAAATGAGCTAAGTGCTTTCTTGAGGGGAGGAATTTGGAAAATAAGAAGGCTAGTCCAAGTGAGTGTTGGGGTAAAGAAGAATAGGGGTAGAAGCAGAAAGGAGGAAATAGAAGCCCCTTCTGTTTAAAAAATCTGCTTAGAATTATCTGATACCTCCTTCTAATGGAAATAATGTTTTCCTGAATATGGAAGCTGTTGCCAGGTGAGCACACTTCTTACAATATTTTTGAAAAAGACATAAAGAATCGGTTTGTGTACTATTTTTCTGCAGCAAGTCCAAACTACAATCAAACTGCCATGCCACTTAGGTATTATGATACTGGAAGTTTCTGGGAGATACGGAAATTGTGGGGGCTTCTGGCAAGCCTCACTACAGTGATCACGAGGTAGACCCCTTGAAATAAGGCTATGCCCTCCGCAGGAGACAACCATTTTGTGTTTGAAGAGCAGCCCCATGCTCGGTGTGGGTCCTGGCAGAGAATGGACACTTGATCAAGGGTCATTATCACACTATGAGATCCAAACCACTCATCTGAGGCCCAATATTATCTGATCCTGCAAATAACAACAGTTACAGCTAAACATAAGTGCAGCAACGTCCTTTGACGTACTGGAGATAATCTATGTTTTATGTAACTAGTTGTATTTTCCTCAACCTGCTTATTTATTTTTCCCCCTTGCTACCTTATATCAAGAGTCCTGGTGGTGGCTGGCATTTCAATTTAGGTTTCAGGTAACACTGTGATTGCATTGATTCCAACCAGTTATAATGTGATAAGTGCTGAACAGACAATGAAAAGTGGATCCTGAGGGGTACAGGGGAGAACTGGGCTAGATATTCTTATTATCCATCTCAGATCCACTGTCAGCGCTTAGGGGCACCTTCTTTGCTCCCAGATGATGTCTGTCTACAGATCAGATGAGTTCCCTTGTCTTTTAGCTACTGCTTGGGTTCAGCCATTTGGAGGCATCTGCTGGAGAGGAGAGGCCAAGAGAAGAACAGTTGGAGTACTTACTTCCCTGACTTTCATGGTGTGGTTGTGACTGCTCTCCCTTACCTAATGCTACAGCTTCCGTCAGCTGAATCTTTCCTACAGCTGCAGAGCAGGGGTGGTCACAGGTTGCATGGCTGTTACATCCTGAATGTTTCAGCATCCCTTGTCATTTCCCTTAACCCTGCCTACGTCTGTGCAAAAGTCCCTTCCCTAAACTTTCTTTAGTTACCTATTGAGGGCACCATCTGTTTCTGCCAGGTCTCTAACAGGTACAGTTATTTTGACACAGCTGCAATAAAATAGTTAGGAAGAAAATGTAAAGAAACTGTAAAGTACTATGTAAGATGCTCACGACACATCTCTGAACTCTACAGTATCTTCGAGCCTTACCCAAGTTCTCATTCCCTGCTTCTCTCCCCAACGTGTGACCTGTGTCTCTCTACCTGCGGTAGATTGAATCATGTCTCCCACAAAGGATATGTTCCAGTCTTAATCCACATTCCTATGGGTGTGAACCCATTTGTGACTAGGACCTTTGCAGATGTTTTTCTGATTATGATGTGGACTTATTTGTGAATAGCAACAGGGAATGAGGCTCACCACCATATGACAGAGGTGACGATACCAGCCAAGGAACCACAAGATTGCAGCAAGACAGTTCCAGAAGGCTCCAGGCTCCAGGAGAAAGCATGGCCTGCAAGACCTTGATTGCAGACTTCTTGCCTCCAAAACCATGAGACGATAAATTTCTGTTGCTGAAGCCAATCAGCCTGTGGTATTTGTCATAGAAGCCAGGCACACATAGACGCAAGACACCCAATTTAAGATTCTCCTCACATGCCTGATTTCCAGCACTGCTTTCCCAGTAGCTGGTGGAAGGCTCCAGAATGGATCAAGGATGTCTGTTACATATATAAAACTGCAATTAAAATAAAATAAGGAAACAAAGCTAAATTTTTTAAAGTCTGAACAGACGATTTCCAAGGCCAATAGTGTTTGTGCAAAAACAGCTACATGGAAATGCCATTAACTACACTGGCATTTTGATGATAAAAGTTAGTCTGTCTGTAATGAACATTAACAGAGACTGACTGACTCCTATCATAAATAGTGTTAAATCAACAAAAGGAAGATATACTAGGTTTCAATTATAAAATGTGGGTTTCTTGAGGAGAGTAGAACTGTGAAAGGGTCTTTTTGATGAGAATACATTTTCTTCTTGAATTCTCTGCTGGGGCACAAATCTACTGCATCACCTCTCTAATGTTAGAGCTCCCTTTATTTACTTTTCAGTGTTTACTTGATCCTAACAGTTTGAAAAATCCTAAACATTTAAGTAAATTCAAGGAAAAAAGTTTTGAATAAGTGAATAAACACTTGGGCATGTGAACTTTTAAAAGCTGTAGATATATGCTGAATTTAGATCAACTCTATTTTTGTAAAAGTTTATAACTATTTGCCAGCTTCTTTAGAAACAAATAAAAGCAGAAATCTGTTTTCCATATTTATTACTAAACCCTTCCACCTGTGTCTTTCAGCTGAACTTTTCAGTTTTGTATCCCGGAGGTGTGATCTCTAGAAACATGATATCATTGTGTGCTTTTTAAACTGACAACTGATTGTTCAACTGAAAGTTAGGGTTTGGTGACATAGAGAGTTTTGCACCAGAGCTCAGAGCTCCAGCCTGACTTTGCTTTCTTCAAACACTTTCTGTCTTGTAATGCACAGTTCTGTTTGAGAGCCGTGGAGATTTAACAACATTATAGGCATAGCTACTGTCTTGGAATCTTTTATGAGGATGTCCAAGGCAATTTTTTATCCTATAGGTGCCATTAAAATCAATTCATGTTTCTGTGTAAAGTTGAAATCAGCCCTTGAATTGACTCTAAGTAACAGTGCAATGGAAAGTTGATCTCATCCACCATTTTAAATAAGCTATAGCTTATTTATTTATTTATGGATCTATGTATATATATTGCAAATATTAAATATGTATTAAGCCA
The DNA here is from genome assembly GCF_015220235.1 of Choloepus didactylus. NCBI lineage: Eukaryota > Metazoa > Chordata > Mammalia > Pilosa > Megalonychidae > Choloepus > Choloepus didactylus. Next base: position 85,146,432 of record NC_051318.1, on the reverse strand, counting down.
CAAAAAATGCCATAATAAACTTCAAAGAATCAATAGCATGGAGATTATAGTTCTTTGACCATAATGCAATATTAATAGAAATACAAAAGAATAGCACCTTGTCTCCTGGTCTCATTTGCTGAAAGCTAAAAAAAACTCACTACTGAATGATGCTTGTCCATCCACAGTTTTTAACTTAATCTTTTTTATGCTGTCTTTGGTTTCATTTTGCTCTTATGTGTTTAGGGTTCTGCATTTGTAACCTATTTTCCTTGGTGCTTGATTTGACATTTTTCTAAAACCTGAAAAAATAAATGCTACAATTATTACCAGTAGCTTAGCTTTCTCTCTGCCACGTTGCCATGCTGTCTGTGACTCTCCCCATCCAAACACATCCATCCTCTTGGGTGCTGTCTTCTCCCTCTCTCCTCTCTTCTCACTCTCTGGCTCACTCACTCTCACCCCTCATCCTTTCCGTCGCTTCAGTAGAATTTGACTTTTTTGGGGATCAAAGTGAAAAACCATAGTGATTGAGCTCAAAGGAAAAATGAGAGATGCATTTCAGAAACCTAGAGTACACACCCCTCCTCTAGAGTTCTAGTTGAGAGAAATTTAGAGAAAATTGGTAAACCTATATTCATGTACAATTCCATACATACATAGAATAGGAGCTATTCTAAAAGTTTCTATCTCTTCTGTCACAATGCTACGAGTGTATTAAACACTAGTCCTGAAGAGCCAATTGCTAACATTTCCTAGGGCTCATGTCCACATTTTGAAGAATGTTCACCAGTGATTGGTGTTTTTATAAAAGTTGACCCAACACATGAACCAGTCAATAGAATTGTATCTTTTTTATATGGAATTATATTCATAATTGTATTTTAATTATATTAATAGTATAATATAGGTATATTATTGTAGCATGTAATGTGTACATAATAAAATATACCTTTTATCTACAGTTAATAGATTGGATCACCAATTAAGAACATTATCTTATCTCCTGTGATTTAACAAATAAAACGTATTTTTATTATAAAAAAGTTTTAGTTAGGGCTTGATGATATAGAGATATTTTTGCACCAGAGCTCAGTTAACCAGTGTTAAAAGCAGTGTGACTTTTAACAACTGACAGTTATATTAACTCATGCGAGCCTCATTTGCCTTATTTGTAGAAAGGAAGAATGACTTTTGTTCCATGGGTCTCCTGCTGCATTAAAGTACATGATGTATGTAGTCAATAATTGGTAAATTCCTTCCACTAACTAACCACTGAACAAGAGGTGGTGGTAGAAGTAGCAGCAGCATTTGTTATAATATCTTTTCTTTGTCTTTCCAGCAGGTCCCCAGGATCATTTAGACATGGAGTAATGTTTTCATTTCCTATTGTTGCTATAACAAATGACCACCAACTTAATAACTGAAAACAATGCACACACTGATTATCTTATGATTCTAGAGGTCAGAAATCTGGAAGGGGTCTTACTAGGCTACAGTCAGTGTGTTGGCAGGTTTGCATTCCTTCCCAAGTCTCCAGGGGAGAATCTGTTTCCTTGGCTTTTCCAATGACTGGAAGCTGCCCGCATGCCTTAGCACGTGGACCCCCCTCACTCTTCCAAGCCAGCAGAGAATTGTCTTCAAATTTCTTTCATTCTGACCTCTGTTTCCACTTACAAGGACTCTTGTTATTACATTGGTTCCAGCTGGAAAATCCAGGACAACCTTCCCAACTCAAAATCTGTAATTTAATCAAATAGGCAAGGTTCCCTTTTGCTATGTAAAGTAGCATATTCAGGGATTTGGATGATTAGAAAATGGACGTCTTTAGGGGAGGGTGCCTATGACAAGAGATCTCTCCCATCTTTCAAAAACCTTACTTGGATGCCATACCCTTTTCTAGCTAATTGAGGAAATTCTCTCCCTTTCACAAATGAAGTTCCTAAATTAAAAAATAATAATAATAAAATATATATCTATACGTAATTTAAAGAACTATAATATAATGAAAACATTCATGCCCCCACCACTCAGCTTAATAAATGCAATATTAGTAGCACACTGGAAACCCACTGTGTATTTTTCACAAAACCAACTTTCCTCTGTCACACATTCCTAGAAGGAATTGCTATGCTATATTTGGTATCTAAAACCATTGTTTTACACACATACACACCCACACATCATTTATTAGTTTCTTCCCTATTTGTGAACTTCTTATGCAACTTTGTTTTTGAATAACATGATTTCCAAGATCACTCATGTTGATGCACATAGCTATATTTTATTCATTTTATGGTTATATCATATTTCTTTGTATGAATACATTGCAATTTATTTATCTGGGACATTTGGGCTTTTCTTACCTCCTTGTTATTATGAAAAATATCACTACAAGTACTTTCACACACATCTCCTGGTGCTCATGCGTGAAGGTTTCTCTAGATTATGCCTGGTATTAGAATTAGTCCAGTGCCAGGTTGTGATAGGCCCTTTACTTAAAATCCTTTTCATATTTGGTGTAGACATCTTAACTTCTGAAAATCTATTGGATATTAATTTATATCTCATAGGGATTTTAATTTGCATTTCACTTTTACTTAATGATGTGGTACACCCTTTTACATGTTTAGGAAAGTTGAGTTCTCTTTTCTTTGACATGACTGTTTATATATTTTGCTTATTGAGCATGCTTTCCTTATTTAAGCAAAGTGTTTATTTATAAATTCTGGATATTAGAAAATGTCATGCTGATCATATTTGCCAGAAGAGCCCCATGGTTCCAAGGGTTTCATTTGAATTTGCTTGGTGGGCGGTAATCAAAAGAAGATCCTGATTTCAAGTGAATTCAGATATTTCTTTTTCATCTTTTCACAGCTCAGTGTGCAGAATGCTATGCCACAAATGTTCTCGAGTGGTGTACAGTGAGTCATTCTGCAGAATCTGTCATCAGCACGCAGGTTATGATGCCCCATATTTGAAAGAGTTCACCAAGGCAAATCTGTAAAAAGGCCAAAAAGGGACAATTGAGGTGGGGGAGGAGAAGACCCAGAAGAGTTCAATATCGAGAATTTTGGTTTCCAGGAGGAAGTAATGGTTCACAGTATTAAATAATCCCTGGAGAATAAATAAATGAGCACTAATTATCTATTGGATATAGCAACAAGGACTCAGTCATGAACTTGCTGAGAGCTAGTTCAGGGATTGATAAGGGGTGAAATTTATATTGCAGTGGTCTGAATAGGAAACAAAAAAGGACAGAAGCAGACACAGGGATTTGGGTTGGCTTTTTTTCAAGAAATTTGGCAAATAAGAGAATGAGATGTAACTGGAGAAGGACTGACATGAAAGAACAAATGGGAAAGATGTGGGCATTTTTTTTAAAAACTGCAGGGAGAAAAGAAAGTATGGAAAAATGGGATAAAGTCTGATAATTGAGAGAAGTTCCTAAGGTAGTATGGAATAGGGCTCCAGGGGCTCCAGAGAATAAGTGGAGTTATTCTCAGTCTGAATGAGACATTTATCTCATTTTTAGAGAAAGAAGCTAGTTATAATAAACTGTCCTTTTTGAAGATGGGGTGTCAGGAATTTGTAAGAGGTCTTATCTGAGTTTTTCCTATATTTCTGTGAAGCAGATAAGATTTTCTGCTGAGAATGAGTGGGAAGATAATAGGGTAAGATAGTTGAGGAGATAAGAAATAGTTTGATTAGATACTACGGAAAATGGAGAAAAATCTTATCAGAACAGAAAAAAATTGCTGAACAGGATAAATGACCTTATTGAGTTCAAAGAACATTAATTTGTAGAAGCAATTTTCTGAAGGTTTTAAGGTTTTTCTCCAGCCTGACTCAACAGCCCAGGTATAGCAACAAAGAAAGCAGTTAGTTGGATTGCTCCAGCTTTGGTTTGTTAGGTGGGTTCAAAAAACTGGCAAATGGAATTAAAGATATTCACAAAGACATCATTGAAGAGATTGACCAAGGCTTGTAGGCTTAAAAGGAAGGCAGTAAAGCTGAGGTAGAACTAAAAACCTTATATACAATTGATTATGTATCACAGAAGTGAATCCAAGTTAGCCTGATGAAATTAAAAAAAAAAAAAAGAATTAAACTTTTTGCATGCATGTACCCACCTTGGTCTTTGTCTAGGAAGTATTGGGTATTAAATACACAAAAATAACTCTTCTGTCAATTTGTTTAATTTGCTTAATCATGCTCTTTCCAAATTCCTTCCAATAGTAGAGTATTTTGTCCACATTTAGAAGCAGCATAATGTGATAATTTCTAAGCTATTAGTTTCTTTTCCCTTGAGTCACTAATCAATGATTTATTGCTTCCCTAGGTCTTCCTTCTGCAGGTTTCTTCTGTGACAATTTTAATCTGGTGCTGTCAAGCTCAAGTAACCAGGATACATATTAAAAGATAATATAATTGTAGAAACTCTTTTACCCCTTTGATCCACAAAATCTCATAACTCTGAATCAGATTAATGCTATTTTTGAAAATTCTTAGTGAGATCAAATGTATGCTACCCATTTGAGACATTTATTCTACTTCAGCTCCTTTTCTCATTTTTCTATAAATCCCTTTCCTTGTTGGGTTTTAGTTTATTGAGAGAATGATTCAGAACTCACTGGGAAACACAGGTAGGGGTTGGAGTCTTCTCATAAAATCATTAATTTGGCTCGCACGGCACTGTGAAGCTTGCTAACACAGGACTCACCTCAGTGCCCTGCTGGAAAACTTAGGATGCAACAGACAGGATTTTATCAACACTGTCCTTGGGAACCCTTATCTAGGTGTTGATGACTATTTCACAGGACTATCTTCTTGCTGTGGTATATCAAACATCCTCAGATGGTGATCTATTATGTACCACAATTTTTACTGTACCTTACCTGAAGCAATTCTGATTTTACTTTCATACTCTTGCCCAGATTCTGCTCTATCACTGTAAATAGAGAAGCCTAATCAACACTATACAATTACTCTAGGTTTGAAAACATCTTCTCACACAAATTTAGTATCTTCATCCTTCTTACATATTATGAAGCAAACAGTATTTTTTTTTTCCTGAGACACTTTGCCCTTAATATATTGGGCACAGAAGGTTATCTTTAAAATCCCCTCTTAATCTCCCAAATTAATGTTCTGTGTAGTGAGCACCTGCCAGCTTTGATACAGTTATGGGATTAGACATTTTTGAATGATTTTTGGTTCTGAAGGTTGTTTGCATGCTGTTACCAAATCTGGCTGTATTTCAGCACCGGCATCTTCCCTTTCATAGAGGATTTACTGTGAACCTAATAAATGTTTTCATCTAATTTCATAATTATCATACCTAGAAGCTGCCTTTATTAGAGCTTGGCACTTCCCTGCATATAAAAACTGCTGCCCCTGTAATTGACTTTCATCAAGTCAGAACTAATTCACAGCAGTTCTTTGGAAGTGGGCTGGTAGTTGAGGGCTCTGTACTGCTTCTTGGATAAAATCTGATGAAATAAATAAAAATTTGTTTAATTTCTACACATTGAACTAGATGCCAAAATGAGACAAAGTTAATTCAGCATCAATATTTTGTAACAGGTTATACCAGTATTATTGAATGGGTAAATAAAACCAATCAGGAAAAAAATATTAAGAAATGAACACTAAGCTTAATAATAGTAATACTTTTTACAAAACGTCTACATTGTCTTTCAAAGGCACTCTGTATGATGCATACATGTGGCTTATTCATCTTGCTTTGTGGCCTGAACTACATTCAAAAAAATCTGTTTCACTTCTTGAAACAAAGTCTATTTCAAACAATTTGTATCTTAGTTTAGCAAAGAAGGTTTGGGTCCTTTGGGAACTTGGGAGACTCATACACCTGAAGGTAAGTACTCTGATAATCAATCTATACAGTAGTTTCCCAATAAACAGTTAACAACTTAAAATGAACTTACATGTTTTCTTCTAACTAAAGAAAAAAAAAACCTTTTAGCTGCTCAAACGCATGCTTAAATTAAAAATCACCTAAGTAAAAACTGAGAACACAAATTACTAGATTATTGTGATAAAGCATTTCTTCTTTGATACCAAATAAAGACTTTTTTTTTCTTGGATACCTAGTGTGCTGGTTCGAATGTATTATGTCCCCCAAATGCCATTATCTTTGATGCAATCTTGTGTGGGCAGAAGTTTTAGTGTTGATTAGACTGTAATTCTTTGATTGAGTGTTTCCATAGAGATGTGACCTACCCAACTGCAGGTGATAACTCTGATTAGATAATTTCCATGGAGGCATGGCTCTGCCCGTTCATTGTGGGCCTTGATTAGTTCATGGGAGCCCTATAAAAGCTCAGACAGAAGGAGCAAGCTTGCTACAGCCAAGAGGGACACTTTGAAGAATGCACAGGAGCTGAGAGAGGAGCTGCAGATGAGAGACCATTTGAAGACAGCTGCAGAGAGCAGACTTTTGCTCCAGAGAAGCTAACACAAGACAAATGCCCCAAGAGCAACTGAGAGTGACACTTTGAAGAGCAGCTGCAGCTGAGAGAGGACAAAACACCCCAAGAGAAACATTTATGAGAACCCCATTTTGAAACACCACCTGGGAGCCAGCAGACACCAGCCATGTGCCCTCTGAGCTAACAGAGGCTTTTCAGACACCAATGGCTATCCTTCAGTGAAGGTACCTGATTGTTGATGCCTTACCTTGGACACTTTATGGCCTTAAGACTGTAATTTTGTAACCAAATAGATACCCCTTATAAAAGCCAGTCCGTTTCTGGTATTTTGCATTCCAGCAGAATTAGCCAACTGGAACACCTAGTAAAGACTCTTTTATCAGAGTGGATGGCTACATTAGAGGGAAGGTGTTACTTGTTTTTTTCACATTTCCATTCAACTTGCTGGGAATAATTTTCTCCAATTTCTCTTCAGTTGGTTTCCATTACCTTTCACTTACAGTAACACTTTTTATGTTTCAGTTTTCAACTACAGGTACCAAGCTCGTCTATAAATTGGTACCTGCAGATGAAATTATTGTGCATCTGGCATTGAAATGAGTGCTTAGAATTTAATAATAAATAACACTGTTGCCTTCAAGTGGAGTATCCTCTAGTTGCTGAGACAAGTAAATAAACTGGTAACCACACTATAGTGTACAATTAGTGTTGATGTGAGTAAATAATATGATGCTGTGAGACAATAAATGGGGGATCCTTAATAACACATGGTTTGGACAGAAGGTTACTGAAGCAGGTAAGGACTTTACTGAATTCTGAAGTAAGATGGAGGTGAGTGGAGGCTAATTCTGAGAGATAAACCCTATAAGAAGATCTCAAGGTAAGAACGATCAAAGCTGATTTGTGCAACACAGTAGTCAGTAGATGGCTGTATCTTCCACTGAGACAGCAATCTTTGTAGTATAAAAAGTATGTAAATTTATTGAAAATATTTCAGCTTGAAAACAGAGTGTGGGAATCATCTAACATCAAAGCTTGGCAATGAGATTTTGAACTAGAAAAAAGAAGGGGGAAGTTATATAGGTTACCGATGCACGTGTTTATTAAAAATCACATACCAATGTCTAATTATTTTCCAGTCACATCAGTTTCCTGCTTGTCATCTATGGACCAGTCATCTCAATCTTCTATGCATTTTATTCATCATATATCCTTTCAATGTCCACTTCTCTCTGAAAATGCATACATAATATTATTTTTAGACTCGAGTTTATTTCTAACTTATCCATGAATTAAAGTATCACATTTGTGGGCTTTGTTCCCTTCTTTCTTTTTCTCTATCTTTTTTTGGATCCTCTCTAAGCAAATATAAGAGGGCACGATTTATAGTACATGTTGCTTCCGCATGGGCATAAAGTTAGGCACCAATGATACAGAGCAGAACATTGTAAAAAACTGATTCTCTTGGATGGTAGATTTCAACCAGGAGGTGTGAGGTGTAGGGAGAGAGCCAAATCACTGGTAGAGCCTTAAAAAAGTAATCGTGCCTGGAGCTACATGCCTAGAGAAATCTGTTAAGGGAATTGGGTAGGAATTTGGAAGAGTAAAAATCTCCATATTATGTTAATTTGCCCTCCTTTATTCATGCCCCACTCCCCCTGCTTTGAAATCCAGCAGTTCTGAGCCACACAAGTGTTTGTGAAACTATTTCAAAGGGTCATGAACTTAGATGGTAAATAATACATAGAAAGGACAATTTGGAGTAAACATTTAAAGGTCATAATCTAACATTTATTTTTGGATCAAAGGGCAATAGGAAGATGTTGGAAGTCTGTGAAGAAAGAAGTAACATGAACAACCATTTTAGGTATGTGTGCAAAATTGAGAAAGCAAAAGAGAGGCTCAAGTTTGAAAACTTGTAAGAAAGTGATGACCCCGGGGAAAAAAGTTGTCATTTCAAGAACCATAAAATGGCATAGTAGGTATATGAAAAGTACTTGCAGTGAATTATAATCCCAGAATGATTTGAATTTGAATCCCAGCTCTGTTTAGACGCCCTGTGACTGTGGATTAGTTACTTTAATACTCTGAGCCTGTTTTCTGCTATATCACTGCTCCCCTATTTTCTCCTTGTAGATTTTTTTTTTACCCACTTCCCTTAGTCAAATTTTATCTGTTCTTCAAGCCTTGCTGAAATCCTGCTTGCCCTAGAAAGTCTTCCTTGAGTTTTCCTCATGAATGTAAATTACTTCTGCCTGTGCTTTTCCAGAATGTTGATTGTTAGCTGCCCTTTGGCATTTAGCACTGTCTATATTCTATACATAGCTATCAATTTCTTATTTCTGGTGCAAGGATTCATGAAGGAAAGAGCTGTTCCTCATCCACTTGGGGGCCTGGTATAGTCTCTTAAACATAAGAGGACATACATGGCTATCTCAAAAGTTAGCTTATTCTTAATATGATCATATGTATTTTGATTGCATGTATCATTTATTTCCATGACTCACTCGTAACCAGTTTTAGATAAGATCTTACTTTTGTCCCTTTCACATGTTCACCACGTCTTCTGTGTAGACTTTTGTACTGTTTTCCTTCAAGTCTTCAAAAGTTTATTGACTGAATGGTCGATTAACTCTCCAGGATGGAGAAATCTGCCACTGGGTTAAAAGATTTAAATCATCCCCAGAGCTTCATGCTGAGAAACAGATTTTCTTAGTTTCAAAATGTTTGTGAAACGCCCCGTGCACTGACTACAAAGAGGCAGCAAGCTTATGAGGGCACATTCCAGGCCATCTCCAGTGGATCTCTAAAAAGCTGAGATGCCACAATTGGGGTCACAAACCTTAAGCTTTGCTCTCATGCTTTTTATTGCTCTGGCGTGTTTTGATACACTCCAGAGGGAACTGTCATCTTATCTTGCTCATTCCACAGGTCAGGAAACAGCCTGTAGAGAGTATGTGGAGGTAAAAGGAAAAGGTAAGAGGGAATCTCCACTTCAATCGATCTAGGAATCATCCCTGAAGTATGAAGATGTAATATACTGGGTATTCCATTGTGGAGACGTAGGTAGATTGCATAACATTTAAAAAAAATTGGTAACTTTGATACATACTGTTTATTTTTAGCTTTGATATTGTATGTTACTTCAGTGATACAAATTAATACTGTATACCAAATAAGTTAGATAAAAATCTGAAATCAAAGTAAAACATTTTCATGAAACTTTACATTCCAGTAATTAAGATAAAAAGCAAGGTTCTAAGTAGGAAGATTCTGCCCACTTGTAAATAAACACAAACAAAAGACATGGAAAACGTCAATTCACAGTTTAGGCAGATTAAGGCCAGATCATTTTATGTTCAAATATTGTCTTACTATGTGAAAGGTAAATTGTTTTAAATTTACTGTTTGCTGGTCTATTGCTACACAACTTTGTTGACACTAAAACTTGTGTGAGATTTAGTCAAATGGACCAAATAATTGGGATTCTTACATCCTGGAGGGAGACAAAAGCTAGGGCTTGAGATAAGCAGACACAAATTTAGGAGACAAAGAGAGATTCAACCTTTCCCTTGAGAGCACAGGAATATGAACTCGGATGGGACAGGAACATTTATTCAAAGCTGCATAAACCAAGGGGAGAGGGAGGCAAAGTTTGATCCAAGTGGTAAAATGATAATGTATTCTTGAGATGTTAGTCTGCTGAAATATAATTAGTGCCTTTTCTCTTGTACAATCATTTGAATTTACAATTGAAATAAGAAAAAGTAACGGAGTTCGGCAAAAATATGAGCAACATCACTCAGTTCTTTGAAAATCTAATGGAGATGTCTTAATGATTCTTTGAAGCAGAAAGGAGGGATAGAAGGCATTTAATTTGATGGAAGAAAGATTAACATTATTTTATTAGAATTAAACAAGAGGAGAGATTGGCTAGGACTTAGGTCAGAATATGAAAATCATCGGAGCATTGAAATATCTTTTTTTTTTTTTTTTCTTTTTTGTATAATGAAGGAAAAACTGTGAATGTCTTTGAATAATTACCTTTGGGTATACTTATTGGATCTTGGATGAGACTTCATCCTGAACTTGTCCCTCCTGATGGGATAGTCTTTTTCATTTGGTTTGCCTGTATCTTATTTATAATGCATTGAACGACTGCTTTGTAAATATTAACTAATATTTTCTGGAAACCTCTCTAAAATGGAAAGAATTCTTCCATGTAAAAATCTTCATTGGCTGCTGTTTTCATTTTTCAGTTTTTCATTTCTGAAAAAAGTAAAGAAAAAAAAAGCCAGCATGTCTCAGGATGAAGTGAGAAGAATAAAAGATAACTGTGAACACCCCGCCTTTGCTTGTCTCGTATGAAATGCAAATTTGTCACATTTATCCTTGTAATTTTAAAAGACTGAATGTTACTTTAGAATGTCCAACAAAGATACTATATAAAATGATTTTATTTTTATATTATAGTTTAGAGATTTGCATCTATTTCTAAAGAGACAACATAATATTCACCTTGTACTGCTCTAAGTCACCTAATATTCCTAAATTAGAAGGAGACTGATGTGAAAGTAGAAAAAGACAGCATTATTTTTCTAACTTTGCAATTAGTAAGTTATTCCCTTATCTTTAATTATGAAACAAACATATTAAAATAAAACAAATTATAGCGAAGTAAGTTTTAATGAAAATTACATTTTGTCAATCAGTAACAGACATGTTCTTTGCACTAAATTAGAAGGTTGTTATCAAGTAAAGTGGACATCTTTCTAGCAGGAGCAGTTAACAGTTCTATGGCCTTCGAATAAATTCATGGTAAAACTGCAGAATGATAGAAGTGGGATGTGTTTATAGTCCTAGTTTCAGACATAAATTGTCAGCTTTGCTGGAGAAGCTTAGATTAGAAATGTTTCTCTTGAAGCTGAGAGCGTGGAGTGGGATGACAGAAGTGTCCGTGCATTGTGTTAGTATGAAAAGGAAGGCTTTTTCACTCTTTGTTTATGAAATTATGTATTAAGCATTGAAATGTAGTGAAACAGAAGGGCTAGGTCAATTATGAGAATTTGAGCTTATGAAAAGTCAGCTAGGAGTTCCACAATCAATGATTGAGCTTCTGCCTACGCAAAGCATTATACAATGTTCTAGGGACAAGCACAGATGCAAGACTACTTTTCCTGCCCTTAGAAAGCTGTAAAGTTTGAGGGAGATAATGCCTATAGCCATCAAGCATCACAACCCATAGGAGGGTGTCATAACAAAAATGTACTTAAAAGGTACATAAAATGGATTTGTGTGTATAAGCAGCCTTTGAAAATATAGCATACAATAGCATCTTCAGAAAGAAAAGGAATGATAAATGTAATTCTAAATACTTAGAACTTTCACTTCATATTCCTTTCTGTGGATCAAAACAAAGCTGTCCTCTAGAAGTTTAACTCTTTCCAATATTTTTCAACTCTGTACTTCTTCATCATCAATTTGTTTTTCTTTCAATTTATGAAAGCTTGTCTGATTTTCTAGTCCCTGAAGGAAAAATGAGTAGATGATTATGCTATTTGGAACACTTCAACAATGACAGGGTAACTAAAGGCATGAAAGAGTTAATTAATTGTGTGCTCTAATGTGCCTTGCTATTCCTAAAGAGTTGTTTTGGATTTCATTATTTCCCACTATGTGATTCCGTTCATTTAGGAAATAATTTGAGAGGGCTCATGCTTAAAATCTATTTAAGCAGACATGTATGAAAGAGAAAATATCAATACAAGATAAGCTATGATTAAACGTAGAAGAAATAATATAAACAATTAAGAAAAAAGACCTTCCAAAACCTACCATACCAAGGAATTGGTGACCCTTGAATTAAATCAGAAATATGGGCAGACTTAGGATACTGGCATTGGAACAGAATAGAACGTGAGAATAAAAGAGATCTGTTAAATTTGGCTTATTTAACTATTGATCACTGATCTAATCTATTATGCATCCAGCACTATAATTTTCATTATTTTATGCAGTTTAGTTTCAAACAACTCCCATTGTAGGGAAAAGACATTTTATAAGATAAGCACAGGCTGTTTTAATACTATCCTTTCTTTGCTTTCAGTGAGCACAAAATTCTGTTAAAAATATTTTAGAATATTAAATATTCTTAAATTTAAGAGGAAAACTGTCCCTTGGGAAAACTGAAGTTTTTCTGAGTGATTTAGGACATAAAGGATGTCTTAAAAAATCTTATTTTGCGCATAAAATCAGAATAAAACCAGTGTTATGCCAAGAATGGATCTTTCTCTGTTGTTTTTCGTTGCAGTCTCTAATTCTCTGTTTCCTATGTCCAACAACAGAGAAGCCACACTGCAAGAATATTAATCACCATTTGCATGTAGTGCAAATCTGAAAGAGTGAAGAAAGTCAGTATCTTAAGCATTACATGTGATTTTAGATTCAAACAATTTACTCTTTGATCACCAACCTTGTTAAATGCACTTGAGCATCATTAACTTCCAATTTCTTCAACATTTTAAATGTTTATTCTGAAGACAAAAATAGCATGATATTAATCATAAGGCTTTTTTTTTTTTTTTTTTTTTTTTTTTCCATTTGGGGCCTGACTGCTTGGCTTTAAATCCAGGATATGTCATGTTCTGTGAACTTGGGCAATTTTCCTAAGTATTCATGACTCAGTATTCAAACCTGAAAAATAGAGATAATAAAAATGACATCTGTCTTCCCATTTGTTGTATGAGTATTGGTGTGTAAGCATATGTGTGTGTGTGTGTTTGCATGTGCACATGTATATGTGTGTCAAGACTTGGAAGGACTGTTTCAAATCCTATGTGCTGTTGAATTTAGACAGATAACGCTATATGACCTAAAAAAAATTACGACAGACACTGTAACAAATTTTTCACGATGACCCATTTCCCATATCCTCTTTAAAACTAGCTTTATTTTAATATTTGCCAGTCTAATAGGCAAGTAACGCAATTTCATCAAGAAATCCCAATTTTCTATTTACTAGTGGATTTGTACAACTTTAATAAGTATATTTGCCATTTGTACAATTATTTTTTAATTGATTCTTCATATCTTTTTTCCAATTTTTACTCTCTGAGAATGCTAACTTATTTTTATTAATACATTTGTTAGAAGTCTTATATCTTATATTTAAGCATTCTTCATAGTACTTTTTTAGCACAGAAATTTGAGAATATTATAATACAATCTAGGATTCTGAGCTTTATCTTGCTGAAAAAAAAGGCATTCTCGACTATATTTTTAATTAAAATATTCTCCTTTATTTTCTTAAAATTTTTATAAATGCATTTTTGTTTAGCTTATTACGGTGAGGTAAACTTTTAAGTATATCCCTTGCTATACAAGCACCCAAGAGTCTTAACACCATTTATTGTCCCATTTTCCTCAATGATTTTAATAACCAACTGATATCATTCAGAAGCCTTCAATTTTTTTTTTCATCTGATTATGACATCTTGCTCCTTGAAGTTGTGAAGTTGCCTAAGAAGTTGGAAAGGTTGAAACTCAAGCTTTTTTTTTTTATAATTGTATGATTTTATTCTCAAAATGTATCTTACAAAGTCCCAAGATAAATTATCTGAATTATAAGATTAGTAAGGTCAGTGGATTTTTAAAAATCAATGTGTCAAAATCAATTGAATTATATTATTAAACATCTGCAGCAATTAGTTAGAAAATATAAATTAAAAAGGATCATATGTGAATATAATTATTATGATAAAAATACATATAAAATGATTTTTAAAGTGGAAAAACCCTTTATGGAGAATTGTAAAAATACATTGAAAGATGGTAAGGGAAATCTCCATAAGTAAATAGTGAGATAATGAGTTCTTTTTAGTAATACTAACTATCAGAAATGAGTCAATATATCCTTATTTTGCACATAAGAACCACACATAAAATATAAATGAAATTAAAAAATAGAAAGAATATACAATAGAAAGATGGTGTGGCTTTATTAAATCAGACAGATTAGATTTTTTTCTTTTTGAATGCAATTTTATTGAGATGTATTCATGCACCATACAATCTGTCCAAAGTAAGCAAACAGTGGGTGTTGGCTACCGTATCATCACACAGTTCTGCATTCATCCCTACAATCAGTTTTAGAACATTTTCAATACTCCAGTAAAGAAAAAAAAAAAAAAGGAATGATAAAAAAGAGAAAACCCAGAACCTCCCATACCTCTTATACCCCCTCATCATTGATCTCTAGCATGGTGTTGTACATTTGTTATGGTTGATGAAAGAATAGTAAGATATTACTGTTAACTATAGTCCATAGTTTGCAATAGGTGAGTTTTTTCCCACGTACCACTCTATTATTATCTCCTTTTAACAGTTTCATACATTTGTTCTAGTTCATGGAGGAAATTTTTTATATATATTTGTACTATTATTCACAAAATAGGGAGTGGTTGCTTAAGATGTGCAGAATTATTAACTAGGTTGAATTTAAATGAGTGGAAATGTATAGAGGTACCGGTAGCACATTACGATGAGTATAGTTAACAGTGCTGAATTGTGTGTGAATGTTGATGGGAAGTTTAGAGTCACATATGTCACCAGAAGAAAAGCCAGAGGTTATGACATGGGACTGTATAACTCATTAAATCTTGTGGTGGACGAGACCATAAACTTTACTAGAAATAAATAAGGTCCCCACATAATGATAATGTTTCCAAAAAGGATGTTTGGAACTTAGTCTGATTTTAGAATTTAAATGGAAGAACAAAGAGCTGAAAAAAATAGCAAACTTTTGAAGAAGTAGAATAAGAGTAAGGCATGCCTACCAACGTTACTGTAAGAAAACACGGTCCTAACCAGGCCTGCCTGATCCCACATCAAACAGAGAAAAAATCTCTTTGCTTTGGTAAGAAGGTGAGTTTGTTGAAAATGTATCAAGAAGGAACTGGAGGAAAGAGAATCTTTCCAAGACTAGTTCAGAGTGAGAAGAGTGGATTGGGCTTTTATAACCCCAAGCAGACAAAGAAATAGCCAGGACCCAAAAGAAAGCAGAAGGGGAACAAATATTTAAAAAGCTGTTTGGTCATTACCCTTGTTATCTTGAAATCCTCCCCTCATTCAGGCTTGTTTTTCAAGGAAAGGATGACATTGAATATCAGACCATATGGTGATTTCTGCTGCATTCTGCTGCAGGCAATGCTGAGAGAGTTCCTGGGAACAGAGAGTAAGTTTCTGTTGTTGTTGAGATTAGATCAACAGCAAGGTATTTCAACAAGGGCTTTGTATGCTTAGAATAACTCAAGGCTGCTTGAGTGAAGTGATCATAATAAACAGTGTTTTTTTTGTTCATTTTGTTTTGTTTTGTTTTTAGCTACTGAAGACTATATTAATCATTTTCCAACTAAAGAATTTTATTGAGTATTTTTTCTACTTATCCAGCTATCACCAAAACATAAAATGAGGTTATATTATTAGTATACATTGGTATAGACAGGTGTAGACTAATAGACCAATAGTTTGAGAATCTCAAACTTAGCCATGCGTATGTGCACTCTTGGTTTCTGAAGCTTTGGGAACTGTGTGTCTGTTATGAAGGATTAAATGATGTTGAGACAATTGTTTGTGCACATGAAAAAACTGAATTGCCTCATACAAAAAAAAAATAAATTCTTGGTGGACATAAAGGTTTAAAAATTGTGAAAGAAAATACATGAAAATTTCTCAATTCACTGGAGTTAGTGTAGATATCTTAACCAACCAACAGAAAAAAATACAGAAAAATTAAACTTTTATTCAGCAAAGACCATAAAAAACAAATTAGAGGAAATATTATGGAAAAAATAAAAGTATAAGAGAAAAACAAACACATAGAAAAAAATGGGTAAAAGATACATACCAGAATTTTGTAAAAGAGGAAACAAGAGAGCTATCACCCTTTGAAGCAATCTTTAAACACATTAATAATGAGAAAAGTAAAAATTAAAACCACAATAAGATACCATTTCACACCAACCTGATTTGGAAAAAAAAACTAAGGCAACAGAATCTCTCATCCATTGCTATACGGAATGTAAACTGGTACAACCACTTTGAAAGACGTCTTGGGATTTGTTAGAAAAGTTCACATAGAATTAATCCACTATTTACAATTTTTAATGGTCTAGGGGAACTTGCAATGTGCCTCAGGAGATATGTACAAAAATAGTAACGACAGCACTATTTGCAAAAAATAAATATTGGAAACCATTCAAAAAGCTATTCCAAGTAAAATGTATAAATAAATTGTGGTATTTTATTTCAACGATACTATTCCATAATGGAAATAAACTACAATTACATGCTTCAACAAAGACTGATTTGAAAAGCAAAACTTGAAACAATAGAAGCAAGTTAGAGAAATATGAAGTGTAATTCCATTTAAATAATTCTAAAAAAATAAGACAAACTGACAAAATTATATTGTTTAGACATAAATGCATAAGAGGTAAAAATGAAGTAATGATTAATGCAAAATGCTGCAAGGGAAACAGCCTTATCCTGCTTCCTAGCACAGGGAGGGGACAAAGGTCAGGGTGGGGGAATCTAGGCTTTGCTACACCCATCAAGATGAAGATTGGCCCCTAATAGGGAGCAAGGACATGACACTTGGGACTTTCCTTTCCAGCCCCTGTCAGGGGATTTCCTGTTCTTTACTCCAATACACCCTCCATAAAATTCCTAGGATGGTAGAAGGTTAGGGTCACCAGGAAGAGGTCTAAAAGACACATGGAGTGACATTCCAGTGGGTAAGAACTATGGAGCCTGACAGATGCATAATGGAGGTTAGTGGGGGTTGCTTACTCCCCGTTCAGACACCATTCCCCTTGAGAATGGTTATTTGTTAGCTTTGAGGAATTCTGGCATCTCAGGAATATCAGGAAGGAGTAGAAATGTGCCAGAAGATATGGGCAAGGCACTCAGATCAATGGGAGAGAGGTGAGTTTATAGCTCAAGGCAAGGGACAGACTGGGTGGTCTTAGAGAGAAAAGATAAATTACTGCACACGGGCTGAGAAAAGTGTGTCCCACAGGAAGTGATTGCTTCTCCCCATTTTGGTTTCTGCATATTTTGCACACTGACAACTTGGAAGGAAAACACCTTCATCCAGCTGACCTGGACCACAGTGGCAGCAGGGAACTAAACTGACAGTTGGATCTGCCGTCCAATCCCTCCTTCCCTCTCCTCTCTTTGTAGAGTCTGGATTGCCACCCAAAGAGCTGATTTCCCATGGTCGTGTTCATATTAACATCAAGAAGTCTCTCATTTATGCCTGTGACAAAGATAACAGGACTGCCATTGGCTGTATACCCTTCTTCCCACACCCCTGGACAACCTGTTAGGATGCAGTGAAACTGGTAAATCACACACATTTTCCCCCAAGATGACCAATGACTCTCTAGGGGTCAGTTGCACCCCACTGGGGTTTATCTTCCTTTCTGGAAGAAACAAAACCTTCCCTGATTGGGCTACTCCCTGCATAGGTCATCAGACAGATGGGACAAAGTAGCCTTGGATTTCTGATTATTTCCTTGAAATAAGCCCAGTGATTACAAAATATACAGATTCTATGTGGGACCTCTGTAGTTGAATCCTGGATGGAAGGGGTATGTATGCAACCATTGCTTCAGACAGGCCTGATCACCCTGCTTGGAGTGATAGTGTGTGTAGGTGAAGCTCCCCTAAGGTACTGCAGCTGCTGGTGTTCCCAAACCTTTGCTGTCAATATTGTTGAGAACCATGGTCCAGTAGGCCTGCCCCATCTCTGCCCTCATGTCCAAGGTGAGAGGAGGGCTTATGTTGTGAAAGCTAATGTGGAACGGTGTACTCTAGGTCTGGTCAAGAGGCTTAGGAGTGGATGGTTGGGAAAGTCAATAATACACTCAACAGCCATCACCCAGCCCTTGCCTATCCCTATCCTTTTCCCCTCTTGCTTGTTTGTGTGCAGGTGTTTGTTACATTTCCATTTGTGTGTGTTTGCATGCAGGTGTTTGGGGTGTTTCTATTTAGCAAGAGATGGCAAAAGCCAAGGGTGATGTTAAATCTTAATCAGCTCCAGCTGCTTGCCAGAACATGCCAATTACTCATTGGCAGAGCCCCATCCCTCTGGGGTATATAAAAGCTCAGCCCTCAGGCAGTGCAGGGTTCCCTCATCTCTGATGCAACGAGAGGCATGTGGGCCATCCACTGACCAAGCCCCCAGCAGTTGGCCTTCCCAGGGGTCAGCTAAGGTAGGATCTTTTCTCCTGCTCTTTTGGACTTTTTGTGCTGTGGCAGCAATAAAGCAATTATTTGCTGGGAGCCTCTGTTGTGCCCGAGCCTGTGTCCCCATGTTGCACCATGTAGCAACTGGCTCCACGTAGAACTTGTGTAAAAGGATTGAATACATTGTTTGACAAAAAGTAGATGTTCAATATATGCTATTTACAATGATTTAGAGCTGTTTAATATATAGTATCTTATGTAGAAGTTTACTACCTATCACTAGTATTGTTACAGAAGACACTGAGCAACTATACAGGGATTCTTATAGAAATTGGTAGAATTGGCCCCAGA
This sequence comes from Choloepus didactylus, assembly GCF_015220235.1. Lineage (NCBI taxonomy): Eukaryota > Metazoa > Chordata > Mammalia > Pilosa > Megalonychidae > Choloepus > Choloepus didactylus. Next base: position 85,127,401 of record NC_051318.1, on the reverse strand, counting down.
GTTTGTGGTAGATTGAATTACGTACCCTATTTTAGACATTTTTTTTTTTTTAAGTTTGCATTGATTGCATTTTTTCCCCAATACAGTCCCATTTTAACACCTTGCAAAGTTGACATCCATTTGTTCTTCCTTACATAAAAATATTCTTATATTTGTACATTTAATCACAATTATTGACCATTCTAGGTTTCACTAAGTTATACCATCCTAGACATGGTCTTAACCTTAATCTACATCCCTATTGTGAAAAGGACCTTTTGAGGGTGTTATTTTTAGTAAAGTTTTGGTGAACTGAACCAGGATGAGTCTTAATCTGGTTTACTGGAAGTCTTACAAGGAAAAGGCCACAGGGAGAATTAGGAAGTCATCAGGAACTTGACAGGAAAGAAGACATCACCATGTGATGGGAAACCAAGGAGCCCCAAGCCTTGCCTACAGCAAGAACCAGAATATTTACAGTCTTCAAGAAGAAAGCAACCCTTGCCAATATCTAGATTTTGGCCTTTACCCAGCCTCAACACTGTGAGCCGATTAATTCCCATTGTTTAAGCTGAAATCAGTTTGTGGTATTTGTGAGAGCAGGTCAGGTAAACTAAGATGGTTTCCTCTAATAATTTTATCAACCATAGTTTTAAATGAGTTTTAAAATTGAATAATTGCATATAATATTAGCTCAACCCTTAAATAAAAGTTATATGCTATATGTGCAATTATATTAGTATTTATTAATTATTGCCTAATTTTCCTAAATTTTCAATATTATATTGATCTTTAAGGAGTTCTTTTATGAATCTTTTTATTGAAATGACTATCATAGTCATTGGCATCTTTGTCAAAGTTTATAAAGTCCCCATGTTTTCTCTGTTTTGGGATCAAACCATACAGGGAGATATACTTCTGCTTCTAAAGGGCTAACAACCCAAGCTCTGATAGTGAAACAAATGCATTCATAACAAACCAAATATATGCAGAGACTGAGCCAGGAAGAGCGTCTTCTGATCTTTAATGGAATGGCGCTTCAGCACCTCATCGAGTCGGTGGTAATTTTGTTAATAATGAACGTAAAGTATTAAGAAGTTCTCAAGTGTCTTCCGAATATAAAAAGTTATGTAACAATGGTTTAGTTTAGTTTTAATGTTCGAGGCATTTAAAATATTTTTACAATTTCTTTGAAAAGTTTTTATCCAAAATATTTCATTCACCAGGAATCCTATTTATTTTGCCAAAATAAGTTATTTGAAATGGGGGGAGGAAAAGAAACACTTCTCAATTTGGCTATAGTTTTCGACATTGGCTGCATGCTTCAGAATGATTTGTTGTATTTTTTAATTCTAGTCTTATTTATCATATTAGTGGTACAAGTACATAAACTCAAATTCATTGAAATCACTTGATTCGTCAAATTTTGGTTCCTTTACTAATTGGTCTATCTAGTGAAATACTTGTTTTTAATTTACTCTTAACTAGGTATTTATTTGTTGTGACATTGTTCACACACACACATCCTCACACACATCAGGATGATAAAGAAGTACTTTGCCCTGTGGATAGGTTTTTTCAGACTTAGATTGGTTCAAAAGACTTGACAAGTTTCCACACCCTCTGTACTAAGAAAAAATGACGAACTATTTAAAACAACAGAATACAAAGAAACTCCTATTTCTCTTTTCTATTGATACAGGAAAGATGTGTTTTTCCAAGCACACTTTCCTGAGGAGCATTTAGGTAGTTAAGTAGTCAGTGGTCTTTGTTTAGTATTTTTTGACAGCAAAGCTTTATAAGGAGAGATACACTTAGTTCTAATTCCATACCCTTTCTCTAAATTTTATAACTAAATAACCTTTTTAAATAAAATATTGCAACAGTCCTGTGTTTTGAGGATGAAAGTACTGTTTTCTAAAAGGTCAATTCAATCTGGGAAATGTTTTCGGTTTAGACAATACATTGTAAACTGCAGAAACCTGTGGCAATTTTCAGCACTACTAACACCGGGAAGTAAATTTCAGTTATTCACAGTAAGATGGCAATGTGGTGACATTTGAAGCCTGGAAGTGGGCTCTTACACTCATTGTAGGTGACTGCCTGCTGGGTGGCAGCAGCCTTTTTCCAACTGCCAGATGCATTTTAGATATAAATGAAAAAGGTGATCAGAACACTTTACAAAATGAGTGAGACCCCACCCCATCCTCTGAGTGACAATATTCTACTTTTACAGCAGGCAAGGATTAAAATACATCGAATTAATAAATCCCTAGGAAACCAATAATCTCACATTTGCTGAACAATTGTGTCTTCTAGTAGTTATTATCTCTGAAATACAGTAAGCCACTATCTTTGTTTCATTTTCCAAATATATGTCCTTGTCCATCAAAAACTATGGCAGTTGCACACCACAAACAATAAATTTATGAAACATCTCTCTGAAGTGAATGCTTGCTTCATAATCCTGATTCCATTTCTTTATTTACTTCAAAATATATGGAACTGTTAGCAAGAGGATCAGAAGACTATAACCACTTCCTTTGTTTCTTTGTTAGAGTTTTTATTTAACTTGAAAAATAAGCTGAAGCACCAAGGGACTGTTGAAATAAAGGATATATAAAGTCACAATGGCATAAAAACAGTAAAAACAGAACAACAGATATACCTTAAGAAAGACTGTTTTGTCAAATCATTGAAAAATGTTGACTTCAGTAACTCACACAGGTAACTTAGATTTGATCTTCATTAAAATGTCTAGGAATATGAAATTAAATGCAAGAGCTATATATAGAGAGCAAAAACTCCTCCCCAAAATTTCTCTTGTTATCATCTGGATTTTGACATTAAAATAATGTGTACAATGAATATGTTCCTGGATTACTGTTGGTGATGAAATCACTCAGTACTTTTAATCTACTGTGCCCCAAATGAGCAAACCTTTTGAGATATTTATTATCCTGTAGAAGGCTAAGATTCACCTGGAAAAGTAATAAATAAATAACTTGGCAATTTTATAAATTCAGCAGAAATACCCCATGGAAATCAAGAATAGGCATATATAAATGAGCACCAACAACCCATTCTTACTATAGAGTTCTTTAGTTTGGAACTTCCTAGAGTTTTAGATTTCAAGGTATCATTTAGCTTAATTCTATTGATTAAGAAGTCATGACATTTTTTTCTTTTCCTTTGTGAATAAGATGTTGCATGAATTAAATATGTTGAAATCATTTCTCATTACATGATAAATTTCTAGTGATGAAAAAAACATATCATCTCTACATTTCTGTGATAAATTTTTATAAAATGCTATTTTGGATTAGGCTTATTTGTTGTCATTTTGGTATTTCAGTTTTAAAAGACTGCTGTCTTATCCAATTTTACAATTGTGCAATTGTGGCTTCTTAATTTTTTTACAAATATAAATCTTTATAATAGTTTTGGTAATATTTTATTCATTTCTAAAAGTTTGGTAAGTTGTTGCTTTGACAATTCACCAAAGACTTCAATAACAAGAGTAAATATATTAATTATCTTTCAGATTCCTTTGATAATTTACCAGCATTTCCCAAGTACCAAAGAGAGTTACCCAATTTCTTAGAGCCCTGGTTTGTACAGAATGTGCTTCAAAACCTTATTATCTGGTTTCCCCACTTACATTATGTTCTAGGCCTTTGGGGAAGCTATGTTGGGCACTCAATATATTTAGAGGTAAGTACAGTTTTCATTCACAGAGTACAAATAAGGAAAGCCTTGAGGCCCTTTGTTCTCCATGCTTCAAACGAAGTAGGTGTTCAGAAAGTCTCATAGGACATCCAGGTAAAAACTTCACTGATATTTTCTGAGCAAAATGCAATTGCTTTAGGGTTAACTATCAATATTCCTAATTTATCACTATCTCTTGTTCCATATTTACAAACCAGCTATAGTATTCTCCATAAATTAGACCTACCATTTTAACATTTCCTGTTGGATACTTAAATAGACATCTCAGACTTAAGATGCAAAGAGAAATAATGACTCTTATGTCCCCTCCTTCATATCCCAACTACATAGTCTCAATAAGCGACATCACCATTTGTCCATCAGATAATCTTCTATTCTGCCCTTTCCCTCATACCCCACATCCAATTCATCACTAAGTTCTGAAGAATTTATTTCCACCATATATCTTAACCTTTATTCTTACCACTGACTCAATCTTCAACACACTACCATCTCCATTCCAAATTTTGACAATAGTGTCCTAATTGGTTTCTTTCTCCCCATTCTTGCAGTACGGCTAGTCCAGCTGATGTGTTCTTTCTACAGGATGAATCATATCATGTCACTTTCAAGTTTAATATTCTCCAGTGGATCCTTGTTACATTGCAAATCATTTATGACCTCTTGTGTTTCATAGTTGAGCTTGCCCTGGTCTATCTGAAACCTCACCTGCCTCTACTCTCTTCTCTATTCTGCCTTGCGCTCCAGCCACACTGGCTTCTTGACCATTCTGACATTCAGCAAGTGAGTTCTCAGGATATTTGTTAATGATGTTCTTTCTGCTTGGGAAATTTTCTTCAAATCCTTGCAAGAGTGCCAACTTTTTCATCATTGCTTTTTACTTTATTGATCTTTGTTTTTCCTAACCTATCAAATCTAAAACTTTCTGTGTAAACTTATTTGGAAAATAGAGAAGTCCTTAAATAGTTTAAACTCTGGTAATGATTCTGATATTTCATTTTGAGGCAATGGTGGCTGTGTAGATAGGACCATCACAATCATTTGCATCTTAACTGCTCTGCTAATAGATCAGCATACTAAATCTTACCATCTGTCTCTCTTCTTCAGATGAAAAATTCTCTGGACATAGATGTGCCAAGAATTAGTCTAGGTGCATGCTGGGAGACCATTTCTTTAACTTCTTCTTTTGATGTGGTGTCAAAAAGGTGTGGATTGAGGGGCTGGAGAACTGGTGGAGAGCTAATTCCTGTGTTCTCTCCTCTGAAAAGTTTGGTCTGCCTGTAATTTCTGAAAAGTTCATTCAAATTGTGCTGTCATGATGTTATTGACATCTATATTAACATGTCTGACTTTTGTTCCTATTTGAAATTCAATTTTATATTTCAGCTCTTTACATTATATTGCATATTATGCATATTTATATTTCCCACATTTACCTCAAATTGGATAATCTAAATATATGTATCATATCCCTTCCACATCAACTCTCCTTCCAAACACGTCAATTTAATTTCAGAAGTGCTGAAGCTAGTGTTTGGCACATAGTGATGCATAGTAACATCCACTGAAATGAATGAATCACTATTTAGATCTATATAATTGCAAGATCCTCTTAGTTTTCCTAGTCTAAATTCTTTCTCATACAATAATGTATTAGTAAGAGCAGATCACTGGTGATTTTTCTCCCTATTGTATAATTTTCATTTTATCACACTTCTAATTAAGATCCTTCGAGAAGGTCCTGAGAGGTAACTTTAACTTTGGACAGTGAAGTAGATGGATTCCCAAGTGAGAGAAAGCAAGATGGTATTTTGTTTATAGCCCTTAAATCTTGGACAAACCAACAACCACATCCTCCTGTGCTTTTTTTTTTTTTTAAACAGGGAGTATGAGAGTGTTGCGTAACTAGCACATGGTACAAGGAGTCTGCTTTTGTGGAGGCTCTCTGATATCTGTCTTAATCCTTCTTTGGCTTCGGATTTGAGGAGATATTAAGGCCAACTTTGGTAAAGCTTTAGTTGGATCTATCTGGACCTTTGTAGGCTCAGCTCCAAATATTTTACCCATATCAGTTGGATCTTTGGCCCGTAAGGCATCTGGGACTAATTGCAGCTTCATGAGTAAGATCTGTGTCTGGAACAGCAGAACAGAACTAGGGTGATGGAAGCCAGCTACTAACTGATGGTGAATCAAATGTAGGAATTTCGAGGAATAAGCCCTCAGGCTTACATTCTATTTTGCAACATAGTTTACTTAAATTTCTATGTAAGAGGTTTTGTCATACTCTCACAGAAAATAAATGGATGTGTATCTTGTAAGGATACTATAGTTACACTCAATGGTTGAGACATAGGGCTAGTGTGTCAGTTTGCATCTATTGTGTACCCCAGAAAAGCCATATTCTTTTATTCCGATAATGTGGGTGCACATTTATTGTGGTTGGAGCATTTTGATTAGATTATTTCCATGGAGATGTGACCCCACCCATTCAAGGTAGGTCTATAATTAGTTTACTGGCATCCTCTATGAGAGAATAAAAGGCAGAGACATTTTGAAGAGAGTAGAGAGATGCCTAGAGAACAAACACTCAGACATTTTGGAGCAATCCATTTTGAAATGAGCTGGGAGAGAAGGATCAGCAGATGTTGCCATGTGCCTTCCCATGTGACAGAGGAACCCCAAATGCCATTGGCCTTTCACCAGTGAAGGTATCCTCTTGTTGGTGCCTTAGTTTGGACACTTTTATGGTCTTAGAACCATAAATTTGTAACCTAATATACCCCTGTTCTAGTTTGCTAATGCTAACAGAATGCAAAACACCAAAAATGGATTGGCTTTTATAAAAAGGGGTTTATTTGGTTAAACAGTTACAGTCTTAAGGCCATAAAATGTCCAAGGTAACACATAACAATTGGGTACCTTCACTGGAGGTTGGCCAATGGGTCTGGAAAACCTCTGTTAGCTGGGAAGGCACATGGCTGGCTTCCGCTCTGGAGTTGTGGTTTCAAAATGGCTTTCTCCCAGGATGATCCTCCCTAGGCTTTAGCTCCTCAAAAATGTCACTCTTAGTTGCTCTTGGGGTGTTTGTCCTCTCTTAGCTTCTCCAGAGCAAAAGTCTGCTTTCAAAAGCTGTCTCCAAAATGTCTCTTTAAGCTGAAACTCCTCTCTCAGCTCCTGTGCATTCTTCAAAGTGTCCCTCTTTGCTGTAGCAAGCTCGCGCCTTCTGTCTGAGCTTATATAGTGCTCCAGTAAACTAATCAAGACACATACTAAATGGGCAGGGCCACACCTCCATGGAAATTATCCAATGAAAGATTTTGCCCACAGTTGGGTGAGGTGCGTCTCCACGGAAATAACCTAATCCAAACGATCCATCTTAATCAACACTAATATGTCTGCCCCCACAAGACTGAGTCAAAGAACATGGCTTTTTCCTCCAGGCCGTGATATATACAAACCGGTACACCGCCTGTAAAAGCCAGTCCATTTCTGGTATTTTGCATTTCAGCAGCTTCAGCAAACTGGAACAGCTAGTCTGTAAATTGTTTGCAATTCCTACTACACTAATAGTTTGGTTATTCCAAGGAAGAGGTATGGAAATACAGTAGGATTAAGAGTTAAGAAAGTGGCCCTGTGTCGATTTGAGTTTCATCTTTTTCATCTAGTTGAAAAGGGGAAGAGGCCACATTCTCCTTTGGAACCCCTTCAGGGCTGGTTTGTTGGGAAATCCTATTGACATCATTGCCTTTTTTTCTGAAAAGGGAATTATTTTCCAAAGTCACCTGTGTTTGCAATACCTTCAATGTCTTTATATATTATTTCAATTATTGGCCAGATGGGACAGAGGGACATTTATTTGCTTGATTTTCAAGGCCATGAATTTTTTTAGTAGAATCTCATTTTTGTTCTAGCACCCTTTAAAGTGTTCTACGAATTGCTATAGTTCAGAAAGGGAAATTAGTTCCCCCTCAATCTTCTGTGTCTTTATGAAAGCCCTTATCTTTGATTAATTCCATTAAAAGAGTGTGAGGATAGAGCCAGGGTTGTACCTGGGCCTCCCTTAATTCCAGAAGGTTGCTGAAAAGTGCTTTCTAACCTGTCCTGTTAATATGATGAGATGCTTCTATCCTTTTTTGTCTTTACAAGTTTTGATAAACATCCAATCCATTTATTTTATTTTATTTTATTTTTTATTTTTCTTACCCATTCTTAATGGGTAATGATTCAGGGATGACTCATAATAAGGATCTGAGTATTTTCTTAGCCTTTTTATGCTGTCTGGTCTAGCATGGTAAGGTGGGTCCCCTAGGTCATGCTTTGTTTCTTCTGTACAAGCTTTATTCATCCAATGTTTAGCACCTCCTGGACCAACTAATATATGAAACAAATGGCATAAACCTGGATCACAGGTTCCCACCAGAATTCCAAATTCCTCCTCCATAAATTGTTTCTGATTTTTCCTTGGCTTTAGGGAAATCTTTTACAATAGCTTTAAGTTTACTTGAGTCCGGGGTTTAAATTCCTGCTATGGTCACACCAGGTTCAGTAGAATGTTTACTCTTTAAAGGGGCCTGGACTAAATCACTTCTCCTCAAGAGGGCAGGAGGAAAATGTAGAGGATAAAAGGGGTGTGAGGAGAAACTAGTTGGAGAAACAATAGGTTCCCTTTGAAGTTCATTTCCCTTTGTTCTGTTTTTGGCCTTTACTTTTTCTAACGAATCTTTAAGTGGGGCTGTTGTGGAAGCAGATTGTTGTCTTGAAGCTTCTGCACACCAGTCGAAGAATGCTCTCCATTTATTTCTGGGAGGTGGGAGGTTTTTTCAAATGCACAACTTTGTTTGTATCAGTTCTCCAAAGTAGTCACTGCAAAGACACATTGTTCTTTGTCAAATACACCCACACACAGAGAAAGCAGCAGGTCCTTAGTGCAAGTACACGCAAGAAGCAGGTGGAGGAGAGGGAGAATTAGAGCAAGAATAGTTCATAATGCTGTGGTCAGAAGAAATATTATTTATGTGTCATGTGGCTCAGGGCCCTGAGCTTTTTAACTCAACCACTCAGAAACCATTCTAACCTCAGTGGAGTCTCACAGGAAGCAGAAGGACTAAGCAAACATCAGGAACAAAACAGAAGCAGTTGAACAGACAGAAGAGGAGGATCCAAGAGAGACAGAAAATCAGAGTGAGAAGGAAGAATGAAATAAAAACAAATGGGGGATCTGATGATGGAACTGAAATTAAAGGTATCAAACCCAAAATTGCGAATAAATGAATATTGCATTCAATGCCAACTGCAGAGCTGAGATACAGGAAGATTTACCTTGGGGATGCCAGAATCCCAGACATCAAGCAGTAGACACAAAAAGTCTGGCATGTGTGCCTCACCTGGTTAGATTCCAGTGCCCGCAGCCCCAAAAGGTAACCTTCTATATCTCCCTGGGGTCTGCATACTTGTTGAAAGACCAATTGGAGTCAAGTTGGCAGATTATGGCATTTTGTTTGGGATACCAAAAATTTTACTGCAGCAAGGAAGCCACATCATTTGCAAAAATAGTAGAAGCTTTGAATTTCTAAGGATGGCAAGTGATTTTTATACAGACAAAAAGGAAAATACCACGAGTCCTACTGATTGGATGGGGGTTTGTCTGTCTTACATGGGTGGGTTTAGGGCAGGTGAGCTTTATTTTGTATTGGGTCAAACATAGCTAACCAGAGATTTGATTGGCTCTCTGGATCAGATGCCTTGGCGGGGATTTCAAATTATTTCAAAAAATTTCAAGAGGGAATTCAAGAGGGAGTTCAAAGAGGAGGTAAGGGCACTTATGTTTGCATGTGTTGTGTGTGTGTGTGTGTGTGTGTGTGTGTTTTCCTGTAGGGGATCCCCAGGGATTTCTCAGAACACTTTTATCAAGTTAGAAAAAGGGAGATTTTTTTTTTTTAATTTTAAATAAATGAAGTTAAAAGACAACTTTAAAATATTTGGATTTCTTTAAAATTCAGGAATTTGGGGATGTGATCTTTCACATTTAAGTGGCATTTTGAATTTCATAAGAGCAATTAAATTTATCCACTCAGATGTTTATTGTTTGTCTTAATTTAAAAGGGATTAAATTTCAGAGAGGGCTTTGAAGGCCTTGAGCCATATTTCATTAGATAAAGGACATTAGCACTCACATTCTTATCTTAACCCTACGATAAGAATTTATTTCTTGAACTTACTCCTTGACATTATTCTAGTCAAGTGGAAATTTGTTTTACTATAAAATTTCTTGCTAGTAAAGATTTCTTACCAGCTGAAATATCATCTTGTCTTTAGACAAATTATCTTTTTAATTTAATATATTTATGAATGAATATATAAGTGAATATATAAGAAGCCTACACATGCATATCATCTATATTCTTCCTCAGTCTGTAATATCATAATATAACTCCTCATTTAGATTGATTATTTGGCATGCCAGTATTCTTAGACCAATAAGTGATACTGATCAAAAGTGGTGGGTTCTCCACATAATGTGCTCAAATGACCAATTCCTGAGACACCAGGGTTTCAAAGAGAGAAAGAGTTTATTGCTAAGCATGAAGCAGAAGATCAGACAGCCTATTGACCTAAAAATCTGTCTCCCTGAGCTGAGGGATACTGATACCAATAGTTTTATAGTATCAAAAAGTGGGCAGGTTTTAGGATAATGAGCACAATGGCTCCAGATGACGAGGTAAGAAATGATCTAATTGAGTATGCATAGATTGATTATATGCTTAGTTACTGAATGTATGTACGAAAATGGCAGCCTTAATATGATAATGCTCATGATTTTTTGCATTATAATGAGGTATGGGTCACTTACAGGTTAAAGTTTAAGCTACTGCACAAGTTGGGTTGGCCAATTTTGGTTAGTTCTGGCACTATCTAGCAAGATAGTTTGGAAACTAGGGAGGGTTAATTCTGGGCTGACTCAAGGCCCTTTATTAATAAACATTAGGGGCTGTCTTTAGCTATCATAAGACTCTAAGTGGAAAAATAGCTTAAGGGGATACAAGGGGGGATCAGTCACAAGGTTTTTACAATCACAAGATAAAGGCTATGTAGTTACACAGTCATTATCAGAGATCAAGACAGCTGGATTACAGTTCAGAAATTTTAGGTATTTGTCTTTGGCTATTCTAATGTACTAGAAAGTAAAAAGAAATATCTATATGATTCAGTAATCATAATCATTGGTTGAATCCTAACTTCTTGGTTACACAAGTTTAAAAACCTCATCAGAGGTAAAATTTTGAAAAAATTCAATTCTTCATTCTGGCTCTATTGTTATCTCTTCCTGAAACTAGGGAATAAGTATTTAAGAAATAAAGCATTCATTCTTAAGTCATGAATTAATCACTCTCAGCTGCCGCATCCTTCTTGGTAAAGCTGCCTTTCTAGGGGCAGTAAGTGATACCAAAGTTCATTTATTTCCCTCATAAGGATGGGAAGTTATCTGCTGGGGATATTTATCTCACTCTGATTCACTATGGTGCCTGCTTAGTGCCAGAGAACATCAGAAAATCCTTTTTTTTTAAGAAAAAATTTGCAAGATAATTCCTCTGAATCTGTGAGACCACCAATAATTTATTACATCGTCCAAAAGTTGCAGTATACAGCCATTCATGCTTTCCTTTGAGCTTCCCTCAGGATAATATTAAATTGCTATCATAAAATTAATATAAATGAGCCAAAGGCAGATTAAACCCTCATTCTGGCCAAATGAGGAAACATAGTATTTATTTTAAAGGGCATTAGTTTTTAAAATAAACTATAAAAATGTCTCATCTAAATAATTTATAATAGAAAAATATTTATGAAGGAAAGATGTATACTTGCTGTGCTGGTTTGAATGTATTATGTCCCCCAAAATGCCATTATCTTTGACATAATCTTGTGTGGGCCGACGTATCAGTATTGATTGGATTGTGATTCTTTGAGTGTTTCCATGGAGATGTGCCCCACCCAACTGTGGGTGATGACTCTGATTGGATAGTTTCCATGGAGGTGTGGCCCTGTCCATTCAGTGTGGGCCTTGATTAGTTTACTGGAGCTCTATAAAAGCTCAGACAGAAGGAGCAAACTTGCTACAGCCAAGAGGGACATTTGAAGAATGCACAGGAGCAGAGAGAGGAACTTTGGCTTACGGAGACATTTTGGAGATGGCCTTTGAAAGCAGACTTTTGCTCCAGAGATGCTAAGAGAGAACAAATGCCCCAGGGGCAACTGAGAGTGACATTTGGAAAAGAAGCTGAAGCCTAGAGAGGAACATCCTGGGAGAAAGCCATTTTGAAACCAGAACTTGGAACAGACACCAGCCACGTGTCTTCTCAGCTAACAGAAGTTTTCCGGATGCCATTGGCCATCCTCCAATGAAGGTACCTGATTGTTGATGCCATACCGTGGACATTTTATGGCCTTAATACTATAACTTTGTAACCAAACAAACCCCCTTCTATAAAAGCCAATCCGTCTCTGGTGTTTCGCATTCTGGCAGCATTAGCAAACTAGAACACTTGGGTTTCTGCCCAATTATCTGCGAACATTTCACCTGAAATGCTGGTACAGTGTCCAGGATTTTGGATTCAGAATTACAAATGAAAAACTTAAAGAAAGGTATATCGAGGACAACTTACAGTTAGACTTTTTCAAGAAATTGGAGCTAATTCTAGAATAGAGATATTTGTGGGATATTGTGAAAAACTGTGGAATAAAGGTGCACAGAATAAGACTTCATGAGTATGTAGACAAAGAAGCTGTTTCTCCACATCTTGCCTGTACTATGTGTCAGGAAAAGAGAAAGATTATTAAATGAAGGAAAAGCAGCCAAGGTTCAACTGAAAAAGTTCTTATTTCTTAAGGACAAAAGAACTAAGAGAAATAGCCATGTCACTGAATAGGACAAAAATTAATGAATTATGTAGAAATATAGGCAATGTGAAGAACTAGATGCTCTGTTTTCTTAATCTAAAGGGAAAATATCCATCAGCAATTACTCACCTTTACCAAATTGGCCCTAGAATTTTCACATTTCTGGAATATTTGATGCCCCATATGCAAAATAGATAGTTGGACTGAATTCAAGAGTATACTCAGGAAGGGAGTATTGAAAAAAAGCTCTCAAAATGCCTGCTTCAGAACTACTACAGACTTTCTGCAATCAACATCTATAATTCAAATCCATGATGAATCAAAAGAAATCAGCAATAGTTTATTCTTGAGGGGACAGATACCATTCATCAGTCCTTACACATGGATAATCAAAGACACAGAGAGATTGTTATCCATTAGAATAATGTGACAATTTGGAGGGAAACAGTTTACAAATCAGTTTCACTTCTCACCATGGAAAGTGAGGATTAAGTTCTCTTACCTATATTCTCATTACACAGCCAAACTCCACACCCTACCCCATCTTCCTGTCATAGCTAATCACAACTGTGATTAAATCTATATTCAACTTTTGCATTATTATGACAATGTAAACATTGTTCATAAATAAAACAGGCACTATTACATTTAATTTTGTATAACTTTTATTTTTTAGAAGTAATAATTGCCTGTTTGTTTACTTTTTTATATACCTGTAACAAATTAATCATCACAGGAGCTATAAACTCTTCTTAATAGAGTCACAAACACCAAAGAACATTTATCTTCATTCTTCTCCCTTGGAAACTGGCTTCCTGGGGCCCACCCATTATGGAATCAAACTTGGATCTTTGCCCCTGATGCTGGATGCAAAGCTTTTATCCTAGGATCCCCTTCACCACAATTTTTACAATTCTCTTCGCCTCTTTTGTGTTGGATTTCTTGTTTCCTGTACCTTCTGTCTTCCCTTTTCTTCATGACTTTTTCATCTGATGGAGCCCATTCTCTAGCTTCTCCCTGATAAAGAAAAAGTTTATGGAAATTGAATGTATTGAATCTTTGCATGTCTAAAAACAAACAAAGAAAAGAAGCAGTCACTGTGTGATGGATGATGCAAATGGATGCCCAAATCCCCCAATCTGTGAATATGTTACATTGCATGACAAAAGGGAATTAGGGTAGCAGATGGAATTGAATCTGCTAATTACCTGACCCAGTAGGGAGATTATCTTGAAATATCCAGGTGGGCCCAAATGTTATCACAACACCATTAAATGTGGAGGAGGGAAGTAGAAAAGGAGTAACACAATTTGAGAAGAACTTTACCCCTCTTGCTGGCTTTGACATGGAGGAAGGGCCCACAAGTCAAAGAATGTGGGCAGCCTCTAGAAACTGGAAAGGATGAGGAAATGGATTCTCACCTAGAACCACTAGAAAGGAACACAACCCTGATGGTGGCATCTTTCTTTTAGCCCAGTGAGACCGATTTTGGTTTCTGTATTATAGAACTATAGGATAATAACTTTGAGTTGTTTTAAGCTAATATGTTTGTGGTAATTTGTTACAGCTGCTATAAAAGACCTATATACACTGTGATGGTTTTCCACAAACTTTCCAATATTTCTTTCCAGTGTCTGGCCCCACATTCCAGTCCCAAATCCCCAGGGTTCTGTGATGCAGAACAGCTTGCTTGGCATTGAATTTTCTGCCCCACCCTACTTTTCAGGTTTAGGGCTCAAATTTTCCTCTCTGCTAGCTATTGCTCGACCATCTGCTTTTCCCAGCTTCCAATATTTTGCAGACAACTTTCACTTTCCTATCCTTGTAATTAAAGGCAGTTTAAAGTCATTTTAATCAGTTGTGAGGATCCAGAGCCTGGGGCCCTGCCCCCTCAGCTGCACTCAGCTGCTTACATGACCAGGAAAGACGTTGGAGGATGACAGGCCCCTCCCTCCCAGGGGGTGGAAGCATTAAAACGTCCCTCTCCCTGTTTACTGTTATAACCAAATCTCCCAAGAGCTTGTTGTAACCAAATCTCATGAGAAACTCTGTTGTCACAAACCTTTAAGAGACATTTGAAACCCCCACCCCCACCCCATCGGCACTCCTCTCTCTCTCTGCGAGGTACGCTGACTCTACTTCCCCAACTGGCCACCATTGGGAAGAATTTTCTCCTGTTTTGTTAAGTCCCTAATTAAACTCATGGGTAACTCCATGCCAGGCATGTTCTTCGGTTTTGGGGCAAATCTGGGTTGGAACATCAGTTTTTAAAAATTTCATGGTATTTTGAAAAGAATAGTAATTCATAACAATTCGATTATTAGCCTTATAAGAAACTGAATATTCAATCATTTATTCATTCACTGAGCAGCTACTAAGGGCAAACTATGATGACAGATGCTTGCAATATGCAAAGAAGACATAACATAATACCTACCCCACCACACACTCGCTGTTTTAGACACTGGTATTTAGTAGTTCTATTTTTCTCCCTGAGGAAACACTTCATATTTCCACTGAGCACCTGGGACAATCTCAGTGGTCATGAGATTGGAATATAAGCAAGATATGCACTGTGTATTCTTTATAAGCAAATTTTGAGTATTTTAAAACAGAGAGAGACTGCTATTTGGAGAAATAAATCTCTTTTTTTACTTCATAGAAACATCTTACTCAACAGACTGAGAAGACTATCAAAACACTGGCAGAAAAACTGACATAAACAGAAAAAACATCAATTAAATGTGTATGTTTTTCCCTGTGGTCGTGGAGTCCTTGTCATAAGTGACTCAGAGTGATTATTATTTACTTATTGATTTATTTACTCTGTGAGCAAAGAAAAAAAAAAAAAAAAGAAAAGAAAAGAATAGAAAGAAGAGGACTGAGGACCGTGAAGACGGAAGTAAGATGTGCACTGATTTGTTTTGCCCCCCAGCTACCTCTCCACAGCCACAGGTGCTGTGAGCCAGTTTAATGTTATTTTTACTGAATGGGTGCTTCATTCAATTCTAAAAAACAAACCTTTCTCCATGTTGCCTTTAGAGATAAAGGAATATTTTAGAAATTTAAGGTCATCTTTCAAATTCAATGATTTTGTAAGTCCAATGAAAAACAAAACTTCTAGAGAGGCCATTTTAAACAAGTGAATGGAAGGGCACATTTTCAATTGTGTTTCAAAGTGGCATTGTTTTTGACCTTTTAAGTAATTTAGTTAAGCATTTAACACTTACAAAAAGATATCAAATTGTTAGCTGATTGACAATATAAAAGGGATTAACTGTACTCTAGCCCCTTAAGTATGACTCATAGGAACCCTAATCAACCCAAAAAATTTAGAGCTGAAGGTCATAAAAGCACAAATGGACTAGGAGAGATAAAAAGGGGAGAGAATCTTTATCAGGTTCTGTGCTGCTCTGCTGAAAACCAGGATAAATGACAACTGTGCCTTTTAGTGGTAATCCTAAAACTTCATAAGAGTTGTGGAAATTTCTTACATGATTATTAAAATTATTACATTTCAAAGTTTATCAGTAGATGTCTGGTTTGCCTTATAAAATATAAATGGCTCTGTGCCTTATTTGGAACAAAGTCTGCCTGATACTTGTGCATTTTGCTGAATCCTGAAACTACTGGAAATAACCTATTCAAAGGCTAGCACATGTCACACTGTAGTAAATTGGGCAATTTTTATTTAAGTGGGTTAACCTTCAGATACCTATTGTAAGCTGAAATAAATAGGCAATTATGTCTTCTGCATTTTAGTATTTTAAATACAACAGTTAAATCTTGAAGTGGTGAGGGACCAGTTACAGTTGTACATACACATTAATGTGGAAACAGATGTATGCTAAAGGAAACTGAAGGATAAATTTGGCTGTTTCTTGGAGTCTTAGCTAAATTTCCTGGAAAACATGTATTTGTTCCAATGTGCCACAAATGTGCCTAATCTACTGCTATGGTTACGGTTGCAAATTTTCGACAAGTGTCTTTACCTTTAGAGCCAACTAAAATTGTGGGAGCCTTGTGTACTTCACATAAATAAACAGCATTCCCAGAAGCAAGCATCCCATGATACTGGACTTGAACAATTCACTTCTCTTTCATTTTCCTGCACTATATCTTTCCTAATCTTTTTCTGTTTTATTTGCAGCATCTGCCTTTTTACATTTCAGTTTACCACTTCTCTCACCACCACCAAGAGCACACGCCAGAAATGATTTGATTTCACAGCTGTCAACCCCGTGGCTTTGCTTTCAGACATGTCATTGGTTAGCTGGAATCATTAGGAGTCTGGAGAGCTTTCCCCTAACAATCTTATTCCTGAGCTCCATGATGGGATCAAATTATTTTTGAGGAAACTTAATCTGATTTATATTGGTGATGAATGGATTAATAAAATTATAGTAAGGCAAATGTATAAATCTTGCCGGTGAGTTCAAACAATACTTAATATGATTTTATTTTTCTATTCCCCTTCTGTTTAAGAACTTTAGAATCTATGTTTTGATTGAGATATAAATACATTTCTTTCCATTTAAGAGTCAAGTTCTTTTGATCCCTAAATATGGTGAAAAGTAAAAATCAATGAGAAGTTGTTACTTCTGATTATGGAATGAAGAGATCAGAATATCCTCTCCAACCAAAACCAAGTATAAAATGGAATAAAAGTTTCCAAAACCAGCATTTTGGGGTTCTAGAAAGTGAAAAAAGGCAAACAGCAAATTGTGAAATATTTATTCATAAAAAAAGTAAAATATTCCAGTAAGAATAATTAGGGTCTGTGGCATTCTTGCTTGAGGTTACTCACATTTCCTCCTTGCCTCCACCATACCCAATTCAACAGGAGAGAACAGCAGTTTTGTGTTTTTACTGCAGACCTGGTCAGGAAAACCATCAACTTTAGTGTCAGAGGAGACAAGCTTGATTTTGGGGGGTGGAGGTAGAAAGCCTGGTACCACTGTCAGCACATGTAGTGAACTTGATGGGAAATGATGAAAACCCGCAGCTCAGAAAGCCAGTTATTGTGGCTACTATTGGGGCAAACAGTGGACCAGAAAAAAAACGAATGGACAGATTTTGGGAATGAGAGAACACAGAAGGTAAGGATAGCTCTCCACACATCCCTGTCAGACAGCACATTTATGCACATATGCTGGGGAGAACAGAGAGAGCCCAGAGAAATTTAAAGCCAACGATGGATTAAGAGTTAGCTAAACTTTGAATATGCTCCCCAAAGTGCACATAGAGGATCACAGAGGGCAGAAGACTTACTGGTTTGTGATATTTAAGCACATCTTCCACCCAAATAATTGGCTGACTATTAAGCCATGCAGAAACTGGGCAACCTCTAGAAAGCCAGTCTTTAAATAATAATAATAACAACAGCAAATAATAATTTTTAAAAGAAAAAAAATCTGACTAAAGTCATCAGTGGCTGTACACTATGGAGCAGACAGATTTTGCATTTTGAATCTAAGCACATTAAAACAGACAAAACAGCCAAGAATGATTACAAAGAAAACCTGAGGGTGAAAAATTGGTATCCAGAGTTGCTATATTATTAAAATACTTTGTTTTTTAACAAACAAAGTATAAAACATGAAAAGATACAAGGATGTGCCACCAACACTCAGGGGAAAGAAAATGGTCAAAAGAAATGGATTCTAAAGAGACACAGATAAATTGGAGTAATCAGACAAGAACTTCAAACCATCTATTACAAATATTTTCGAAGAATTAAATAAGCTATGTTCCAATAATTGAAGAATATATGGTGATAACAACAAGAAAAAGGGAATCTCAATATAAAAATAGAAACTATAAAAAAGAAATGTATAGAAATTCTAGAGCTGATATGTATGAATACTGAAATTAAAAAAAATATATATTATATGAGCTCAGCAGCAGATGTGAAATGGCAAAAGAAGCAATCAGTGAACCTGAAGATAGGTCAACAGAAATTATCCAACCTGGGAATAAAATATTGAAGAAAAATAAATAGAATCCCAGTAACCTGTGGGACAGTATTGAGAATACCAACTTACTTTTAAGGGGAAGTCAGAAAAGGAGAAGAGAAGAAGAGATACAGAAAAAAATATTTGAAGAACAAATGGCAGGAAACTTCCCAAACATGATGAAAAATGTTAATCTTTAGATCCAAGAAGCTCATTGAAACTGAAGTAACATAATCAGAAGTGTCTCACAGCTAAACTCATCATAGTTTGACTTTTGAAAGCCAAGACAAACTCTTAGAAGCAATAAGAGAAAAATGATTACTCTTCATATTTTATTTAAGACTTTATTTTTAAGACTTAGTTCAAGTGCCTAGCCTTTGTCTGTCATTTCTCAGAAATTATGACCAGAAGTATTTTGTTGCAAGTTAGGTAAACATGGTTGATTTTACCTCTATTATTTGTGTGACACACATTTAGTCACTATTCTTTAGGAAAAAAACTCTATACAAGATTTTAAAACAATCAATTTGATCTGTTATCTCCTCCATCTCTCATTTGATTCAAAGGAAAAAAAAGATACAGGGCCCAAATGAAAACTAATTTATTTTAAAATAATATTCCATATTTAGTTATTTATTTAATTTCATCATCATTATTTTCACTACTTTGATTATTTCCGTGGTGTGATTTCAGGAACCGAGTCCATTATGCCCAACAATATCTCTCCCCTCTAACCTTCCTGAAATTCCTGCCAAAGGTTGAACTGCATGGGATTAAACATTGCCTCAAATATGTGTTATCTGCAGAAAATTTCACAGTAACTGGCTGGCATCTTTTATCACGTAAGCATGGTAATCAATTTGTTGTGTTATCTGTAAGTATCTCACAGAGGAGGCAAATGGTCTTGAGGAAAAAGAATTTATGTTTTTGGGGGAGAGGGGAGGCTTGAGATAGCAGGTGCTAGTGGGCAGGCCATGAATGCCAAGAAACAGCACAAAAAGACCAGACCTAGTAGGTCTAATTAGCATTGGAGCTGTGGCTGTTGGTTCCTCACAAGTTTATTCTGAAGTGCTGCCATACAAACCAGTATAATCAGTTGAGCCAAACTAAGTGTCAGGATACATGTGAGCTTCTTGTGCTTGTAAATGCAAGGAATAGAATAGAGAAAAATGGATAAATGCAGTTCTGGGTGGGGAATCTCCGACTCTGGACAAAAAGCCCAACTCTATCACTCTGAATTAGGGTTAAAAAAGTCAAACTATGTGAGAATACTACATCTCATTTGTTCATTTAGTATGTGACAAGGTTGAGGTTGGCTATAGTGGTTTTTCTGAAGGAACATCTGAATAATAATCTTATTTATAACATTGCCAAAATATTTTTGCTATTAATTGCAATATCTTCAAAAAGAGAGTTTTGCTTCTAAAAGAAGAGTTCTGAAATAATCAAGTAGCTACAGGATTTCTTATAATTGATTTCATCTAAAAACCGACTATGAATTAGAGAAAAGTAGAGCAATCTGATTAAGAAAAAAGAAGTCAGAAAGATCCTAGTTAGAATGATAGGTTCCAGACAATAGATGTTTTTGTACAAGGGTTATCATGATTTCTGCTATTGTATAGGACTGCTCTCTCAGTTAATGCAATAGTGATGTTTTTTTTCCCCCATATATAACTCATGTAGAGAAATTGTGGTTTGCAATTGGAAGAAGTGATTCTAAGTTGGTGAAGAATGTGGTCCATTCTCTGAACACCTTCTATGGAGAATCATGGTTCTTAACCAGCAGCTATTAGTCCAGTTATTTCTGATTGGGTGTATGGTAAAAATCCTGTATCATTCCATGTTCATCACAACTCTTCTTTGTAAAATCATGCTTTGTTTTGAGGCTATGTTATAAATAGTACTTTCATAGATCAGGTATTCTGCAAACCTTGGGATTGGAGTGCCACTGTAGGCAAGGTGAGCATCAGAGGGAAAGCTGTATCTGCCAATTTACAATACCCTCCAAAGGGGAAGATGTACAATGAAATCAAACTTCCGTCAATTAATTGGTTTCCATGAGGGATGATATTGAAAGCTCTGCATTGCTGCTGCTGGTTATTCATTTAGCTCTGGTAATTAAAGATCCTTCTTGATGAGAAGGTGCTCATTCAGAACCTCCCTCATGTCATCATACAGGCCCATTGTGCCAGCACTGCAGCGGCTGAGGTCAGTGGTTTGCTGAGCCCCGAGACTGAGGGTTTGTCCCACCAAACTGTTGGTCCTCAATGTTAGTGAAAAATCAGGAATAACCCAGGTGGGGAAGTCGAACACTTCTGCACTTTTCCCTAGTTCCTCAGGGGTGGGGGGTGGGGCCTGCAAATATATTTCTATTCTCTCCCCAAACTATCCTAGGATGTATCAAGATTTCACACCAACGTATAATAACCAACCAGATCTCACTTCCTATTCAAAGCTCCATGTAACTATGATGTCTGAATAAACTGACCATGCAAGTTAAATTATTTAGTGTGCTGCAGAAAATACAGGTCCTTCACCAAACAAACATCTCTTCCCTTGGTATCACACAGATGTCAAAGTTTCAAAACAAAGTCAATATTTTCCTTTGCCATTTGGACTGATTTGCTCTGATCCCAACCAGATCCACTTCATCCACATCTCTAATTGTAATCTGAACTCCCTTTCAGCTTTTTAAACAGTTGCTGTATGAGGCAATACTGACATTCATAGCTGCTGAGCTCTAGCTCTGAGTTTCAGGTGTTACACAAATACCCAAAGTTCCAGAGACTGACCAGGTTACACACAAAGAGCTCAGCATCTCAGAATTCTGATATGACCATCACAACTTAGGAATAGATGTGACTGCTGTAAAAGCCCACAATCTAGGGACCACTACAATAAGTGTTCCCATGATAAGCTGTGCTCTAAGATTCAAATTCCAGGGTTTACACATTACAGTTAGTCCACATCAGTGAGGCATTATAATGTTTGTCCCTTCTTTTCTGGCATTCTTCACTCAAAATGCTCTTCTCAAGATCAGTTCACCTCATTGTGTGTCTCACAGCTTCATTCCTTCTTGCAGCTGCTCAATATTCTATTGTATGCATATACCACAGTTCACCATTCTGTTCATCAATGTACCCCTAGGCCACCTCCATCCATTGCAAATTGTGAATACTGCCACTATAAACACCAGTGTGCAAAACTCCATTGGTGTCCCTGCTCTTAGATCCTCCAAGCACATATCCCATAATGAGGTTGCATGACCTTATGTACCCCACAAACTTAGCTTCTTGTGGAACCACCACACTGTCCTCCAAATAGGCTACACCATTCTACTTCCCCACCGACAGTAAATAGGCACATTCCTGTCTCACATTTTCTCCAGCACTTGTATCCCTCTGTTTATATTTTTCCCTGCAATTTTATAGAGATATATTCACATACCATACAGTCATCCACAGTGTACAATCAATTGTTCACAGTGTCATCATATAGTTGTGAATTCATCACTACAATCAGTACTTGAACATAGTCATTACTCCAAAAAATTTTCAAAATAATAAAAAGGATAAAAAATTAAAATACCTTATAATACAATATAGTAATAAGGTCAGACAAAAACACCACTACCAAGAATCCCATACTTTTCCCTTATATCACCCTCTCACAGACATCTAGCTTTGGTATATTGCCTTTTTCACACTTAATGGACGAATATTCCAATGTTACACTTAACCATAGACTCCAGTTTGCCCTGATTATACCTTTCCCCAATATCATCCCTTTTTCAGCACTTTGCAAGGCTGAAATTCATTTGTCCTCCAACATTTTTATATTTGCACATTTAATCACCATCATTGACCACTCTAGGTTTCACTAACTATACAGTCCTAGTCTTTACTGTCTATCTTTCCTTCTGGTGCCACACTTCCCCTCGCCATCCTCTTTCAGCTTTGCTCACAGAAATCCTTGTTCAGTTTACCTACAATACTGTGCTACCATCACACAACATGGTACTATCCATTTCTGGATCTATACAATCAATCCTGTTGAACATTCTATATGCCTTCAGCATCAAATACCTGATCTCTACGCCCTTTCTATCTCCCTATAACCTGTGGCCCAAGCCTTCAACTCTCAAAGTTTGCTCATCACTGTTAGTTCATATTAGTGAGACCATACAGTATTTGTCCTTTTGTTTCTGGCTAACTTCACTCAACATAACATCCCCAACTTTCATCCACATGATTATATGTTCTTTGACTTGTTCTGTCTTACAACTGCACAGCTGCATAATATTCATCATGTGTATATACCACAGTTTGTCTATCTACTCATCTGTTGATGGACATTTGGGCTGTTTCCATCTCTTCACAATCATGAACTGCTATAAACATCAGTTTACAAATGTCTGTCCATGTCTTAGCTTTCAGTTCCTTTGAGTATATACCTACTCATGGAATTGCTAGATCATATGGCAATTCTATACTTACCTTCCTGAAGAACCGCCCCACTGCCTTCCAGAGTGGGTGCACCATTCTACATTCCCACGACATTGAAGAAGCATGCCTCCTTCGCCATATCCTCTCCAGCACTTGAGATTTTCTGTTTTTTCAGATAATGGACATTCTAGTGGGCATGAGATGCTACCTCATTGTGATTTTGATTTGCATTTCCCTATTGTCAGTGAAGTTGTGCATCTTTTCATATGCTTTTGAGCCGTTTGTATTTCCTCTTCAGAAAAGTGTCTATCTATGTATTTTGCCCATTTTTAAATTGAGTTGTTTGTCTTTCTGCTGTTGAATTGTAGGATCTATTTAAATATTTTGGATTTTAAACTCTTGTCTGATATGTGATTTCCAAATATTGCCTCCCATTGCTTAGGCTGCCTTTTGTATTTTTCTGACAAAGTCCTTTGATGTACAAAAATGTTTAATTTTGAGCAGATCCCATTTATCTATTTCTTTGATTGCTTGTGCTTTAGGTGTAAGGTCTAGGAAACCACCTTCTGTCACAAGATCTTTAGGATATTTCCCTACATTTTCTTCTGAAAGTTTTATGGTCTTAACACTAACATTTAGGTCTTTGATCTATTTTGAGTTAATTTTTTTTAAGGTGTGAGATAGGAGTCCTCTTTCATTCTTTTGGGCATGGATATCCAGTTCTCCAAACACCATTCATTGAAGAAGCTGCTCTGTCCCAGTTGCTTTGGCTTGACTGCCATATCAAAGATCAATTGTGCAAAGGTGAGACCTTTCAATTTCACCCTATTTTTGTCCTTGTGTCTAAAGCGAGTTTCTTGTAAACAGCATATAGATGGTTCCTGTTTTTTAACCCATCCTGCCAGTCTATGTCTTTTTTGGGGGGAAGTTTAATCCATTAACATTTAGTGGTATTTCTGTAAGAGCATTTTTTTTTTTTTATTCTACCATTTTGTCTTTTGGATTTTATATATCTTATCTTATTTTTCCTCTCTCTCCTTTTACCCTTTCTGATAGTCTTCATTTCTACACTCTTCTCCAAACCTCTCTATCATGTCTTTTCCTTTCAGCCTGTAGCACTCCCGTTAGTGTTTCTTGTAGTGCAGTTCTCTTAATCATGAACTCTTTCAGTGTCTGTTTGTCTGAAAATATTTTAATCTCTCCCTCATTTTTGGAGGACAGTTTTGCCAGATATAGAATTCTTGGTTGACATTTTTGCTCTTTCAGTGTCTTAAATATATCACACCACTGCCTTCTGACCTCCATGATTTCTGTGGAGAAATCTGAACATAGTCTTATTGAGCTTCCCCTGTATGTGACAGATTGCTTTTCTTTTGCTGCTTTCAGAATTCTCTCTTTGTCTTTGACATTGGACAGTCTGATCAGCAAGTGTCTTGATTAAGGTGAATTCGGATCTATTCTGTTTGGGGTATGCTGCACTTCTTGAATCTGTAATTTTGTGTCATAAGGGTTGGGAAATTTTCTGTCCCTTTTCCCTTCTCTTCTCCTTCTGGGACACCCATAACATGTATATTTGTTCACTTCATGTCATTCAGCTCCCTAAAACCCTGCTCATATTTTTCCATTCTTTTCTCTATCTTTTCTTTTGTGTGTATGATTTCAAATGTCCTGTCTTCCAGTCTTTTTCTGATCCTCCCTTCTGCTTCTTCAAATCTACTGTTTTACGTCTCCATTTTGTTTTTTATCTCTTCTATTGTGCCTTCCATTCCCATAAGTTCTACCATTTGGTTTTTCAAGCTTATGAATTCTTCTTTATGGTCATCCAGTGTCTTTTTTATATCCTTCATTTCTTTTATATCCTTCAGGTCATTGATTTGATTTAGGAGATTTGTTTGAATATCTTTAATTAGTTGTTTCAATTCCTGTATCTCAGTTGAAGTCTTAGTTTGTTCCTTCAGCTGGTCCATATTTTCATTTTTCCTAGTATTGCTCCTTATTTTTAGCTGTCTAGGCATTTGATTTTCTTGATTAGATTATTCTGGAGCTCATTTTCACTCTTTTACCTAGGGTTTTCTTGTTGATTGTCTTTGTTCTCTATCTGTTCTTCATCATTGGGTTCAATTTATTGTAGTCCTCTAACCTAGCTTCTATTTAGTTGATCAGAATTTTTCACCTCTTGTTTTCTGGTTCTTGCCCTGCCTCTGTGTAACCTTTACGTGAAATGGTCTCCCCACTTATGATTGACCCCAATCATTTCTTCCCAGCCAGACAGGCCCAGGACTCAAGAAGACATTATGAAGTTTCCCTGAGAATGAGACCCTGCTGTTTGTCACACCCTCCTGTGAAGCCTCTAGACTCTGTGTTTTTGCTATCCTGTCCAGCAGGTGGTGCTTGTCAGCCTGCAGCTCCCCACAAGTGTAAAGAGGTGCCACAGGTGTCTTCAATTCTCCACAGACCCTGTCCCTGCAGGGGCATGGCTGACTCAAGCTGATTTCTGTTTTCCAGCCCCTGGGGTCTGAGTTCTTTGAAGGAGGGCCACCACTTGGGCTGAGCCCTGCTCCCCCTCCTTTTTCTTGGAGAAGTTATGCCCCTTAGGGAATTGTCTCCCCAAGTAGACTCATTGTTTTGTCTCTCAGACCTATCTCAGTTCTGCCCTTGCCTGGGTCCAGCGGCCAATTGCAAATACCTGAGGCTTTCTGTAAAGAGCTACTTAGAATAGCTATTAAAAAAAAAAGAAAAAAGAAACCCCTTTTCAAGGCCTTTCCCCAGCCCCCAAGTTTTGTCAGTCCCAGTATAGACTATTTAAAGATACCCTTTTAGGCTATTATCTCTTTCACCTGAATATTTAGTCTCAGACAACTTTAATTCCTCCCTTGCCTGGGGCAGTCCTGAAGCAGGAGCTCTGATGAGCTATTGAAGAATACGAAGATAAAGAGTTGGTGAGCAAGGAAAAAAAAAAGAAAAGAAAAAAAAAAAAACAAAAACATTTTCAGAGCCAGACCCCAACTCCCTGGGTTTGTAAATGAGAGCCCAAGTTGGTGCCATTTCCATGTGCCCCTTTTTCTTGGAGCCCAGCCTTTTTCCAGTGTTCTGAACACCTCCACCTCCAAAATTCTCTGTTTTGTTTGTTTGTTTGTTTGTTTTTTGCAGTTGTTGTTAGCCCTACCTCCTCTCTGTCAGGCAGAATCCCTCAGGTTCCTTTGGTGCCTGCTCTTGATTTATCTGTGCTTGGAACTTCAATTCAGCAGTCTGAATTTGTTAACTAATTTTGCACCTGGGGCTTGGTTGAGCCCACTCCTTGCTCCCAGCACAGGTTTTTCTTTTTTTCCCTTGGGGAACCAGCTCCAAGACAGTCCTCTGAGTCTGTGAGGGGAAGGGGCAATAACCCTGTTGGCCAGGGAAACTTACAGGACTTTACTGCAATCTCAGCTATTCCACTCATTCCAGACTGGTGGACGATGCATGACTGGTCACAGAAGACCCCCAAATGGCTGTTCCATATAGTTCCTGGCTATTTACCAGCTGCCTTAGAGAAATAACTAAATTCAACACCTCACCACTCTACCATCTTGCCCCACCCTCTGTAATAAGTTTTTTTTTTTTTTTTTGCTTTGTAAACAGAAGAGTTTTATACAAATATAAAGTTAGGCACCTCCAAAGCTATCACTCCAATAAAGACACTCAGTGAATTAAACAAAACATCTTTTAAAAATTGTTAACAATGTATAAATACATTCACAAAATAATCTGTTGATAAAAGACTCCAACAAACTTTATAGAACCTACAACAGAATTTACAGATCCTTATAACAGTGTATAGATTGGCTTAGTTTATAATGACATAAATTGCTTTAAAAAGTACCATTAATACAAGTGCATGATTTACAGTATCCCCACAATAGAAAGAAAAAAAATAAGATTCCTAAAATAAAATCTTTCAGGCATTTATTATGCCAAATATTTAAATTATTATTCCCACTACAACATAAGAATAATCCTCTTTAAGTGGTAAAAGAGCTCATTAGGCCAAAGACCACTGAAAAGCATCCAAGGAGTTCCAAAGTATAACCTGGCTATCCTTTCCCTAAAATAAATAGAAAAGCAGCTATCTCTAGGTATCCCTTAAACATAAACTATGAAGATTCTGCTTATATTAACTGGAACTTAAGTACATGACCTTTTGCAAATAAAAATAAAATTTCAGAAAGTAACTAACACCACTGGCCCAAATTGGGTTTTTACCTTCCTGTGTACATCCAGGATAAGATGTTTTGCCATGAAGTACATAGTCAGTTGTAAAATTAACAGCTATTTCTAAGTTAAACATAAACCAAAGGGCATACTCTTAACTGTGGAAAGAAAACTTTCTTCTGAAAATAATCTACAGAAATAGTATGTAAACTCATAGCTTTGAGACAGACTAAGAACATCTTCTACGAATAACTAGAGATCAAAATGCAGAGGTCTCCATTACCCACATGAATGTACACAGATGCTTTCACTAATTTGTGACATACAGAGATGACAAGATTATGCACCTACTTAAATATATCATGAAATAAATTATGACAATGTTTCTAGTGTTACCAAACCTTCAAACTAAAAAGAAAAAACAAACTATTTTTTTCCTTTTTTAAAAATAAACATTTTAAATAGAGAAACGAACCCAACCCTCCTCTTTGCAACAAGTACTAAGCTCTAAACGGTTCAGTCAAAAATCTCTTCAGTTTTTCCCCAATGTAACAGAACACATAAGCTTTGTCTCTCTTCAGGAAGTCTGACCATTTTCCAAGTTTTTTCTTAAAAACTGCTTTCCCAGGTAGGAAGTGGCCATGCTGGTTAAGTTCTTTCTGCTGCCCACTTTACACCTGATGTAGCCATACAGGTTGGCACCCTGGAGCACCACGCCCATGATAACCACCGCCAGCCATTTCACCCCGAAGGAGAAGAGGGCACTGAAGGCAAAAACCACCCACAGCACCGGGCAGGTAACGAGCCCTAACCAGAAGATTCTCGATTCAGCCTCCGAAACAGTTTTATTCTCCTGAGGGGATGCCTTCCTGGACTCAAACACCCAATGGCTCTTGCCATCTTCATCAATATGATTCCACCATCGTAGGCCAACCATTAGTCTACCTGGGACGTTCTTCACTGCCCAAAAGTCACATGACAACAAGATAACTGTCACCATACAGGCAATAAAGCTGCTGCTGGACAATTCACAGAGAAGACAGACTACAATTGCACTGACTCGAAAGAATAAATGGAAAAATGACGCCACTGGGTGTCTGACTTTGGATTTTTTTGGCCTATCTGCAGTCTCCTCTTCAGCATCAAACAGCGAAACATCTTCAGTGCCATCAACACTGTCCAGGAGAAATATAAGTGCAAACAGGAGCACAGGGGAGGAAGATAATAACTTTTTCCGGAGAGCTCTGGAGAAGCCGGCGAGCTCGCCGGGTGCGAGAGGCCGTGGAGTGCCCAGCCCGGGACCCCGCCCAGGCCCTCCCCGGGCCCTTCCCCCGCGCCCGGCCCGCTCCTCCCGGAGCTTGGGCGGCGGGCGGGGTCGCGGACACACGGCTCCGGGACGCTCGACCCGCCCCCAAAAGGTGTAATAAGTTTTAAGATTGAAAGTGTGAGTATTCCAAGGCCATTCTTCTTTTTCAAGGTGGATATATCCATTCAGGGCACCTTAATCTTCCATATAAATCTGATGATTAGCTTTTCTATTTCTGCAAAGGAGGCTATTGGAATGTTGATTGGGATTGCATTGAATCTATTAATTTCTTTGGGTAGGGTTACATCTTAAAAATATTTAGTCTTCCAATTCATGAACACAGAATGTCCTTCCATTTATTTAGATCTTCTCTGATTTCTTTTAACAATGTTTTGTAGTTTTCTGTGTATAAGTCCTTTATATCCTTGGTTAGATTTATTTCTAGTTATTTGATTCTTTTAGTTGCTATCATGAGTGGAATTTTTTTCTTGATTTCTAATTCCAACTGTTCATTATTTGCATATATAAATACTACTGATGTTGGGGTGTTGTTCTTGTACCCTTTCACTTTGCTGAATTCATTTATTAACTCTAGGAGCTTTGTTGTGGAGGTTTTAGGATTTTCTATATATATGATCATGTCACCTGCAAGTAGGGAAAGTTTTACTTCTTCCTTTCCAATCTGGATGTCTTTTATTTCTTTTTTCTTGTCTAATTGTTCTGCAAGAACTTCTAGTACAATGTTGAATAGTAGTGCTGACAGTGGGCATTCTTTTCTTGTTCAGAGAGATAGCTTTTAGTTTTTCAACATTAGGTAGGATGTTAGCTGTGGGCTTTTCAAATTTGCCCTTTACCATGTTGAGGAAGTTTCCTTCTATGCCTGGTGTTCTAAGTGTTTTTATCGAGAAGGTAGATATTGTCAAATGGCTTTGCATCAATTGAGATGATCTGTGGATTTTTTTCCTTCGTTGTATTAATGTGTTGTGTTAGATTAATTGACTTTCTTATGTTGAACCAACTTTGCACACCTGAGAGAAGTCCCATTTGAACATAGTGTAATATTCTTTTAATATGCTGTTGGATTTTGTTTGCTAGTATTTTGTTGAGAATATTTGCATCTATATTCATAAAAATTATTGGTCTGTAGTTTTATTTTTCTTGTGGTATCTTTTTCTGGCTTAGTTAGAAACATCAGAGTGATTATACAAGGAAGATAGCCTATTTCTCAGTGGAATGGCTAAGTCTTAACATTTTGCAATGCAAAAATAGAAAGCAACTGGTTGTTTCGTCTAGAATGCTAGGAGTTAATATGCCTATAGCTACCGTTTACACGTAACCATTTCCATCTGTAGTTAAGAGAGGGCATCGATTCTTACCAATATCTCCATATTAGCATCACAAGGTAGAATACTTGTAGTGTACTAGAGAATGCCATTGTATGGATCTAGGTCAGTCTCATGAAAATTCCCCTCAATGGGGAGTGAAAAGTATTTATTTGTTTTTTCATTCTGTATAAAATGTCATGGATATTATTCTGAGATATTGCAAACTTAAAAGAGTCTTTGCCATGAAATCAAACCCCCGATAGAATGGGTTAAATAGTATCAGTTGCCAAAGGAAGTGACAAACCAGTCATTTGTTCCCATCGATGCCCAGATAATATGGAAGGCCCTGGGAACTTAATTGCTAACCCACCGAGAAAGAATCTTAAATTGACTTCAGCTTACACAAAGGGGACTGAATATAACCTGAAATAACTACATCAAGTTTTCTGTTATCTGGCAGAATAGAGGCTAGAGTTAGATGTGGTGAAAGCCTGTTATAAAGGAATAAAGAAAGTTACAATTATTTCACACTTTAGTCCATATGAATGTGAAATTCTTATTTGCTACATTTAGTAAGATGTTAATACAGGAAAAACATATGCACAGTAAAATACAGGAGAAACTACAATTAAATCAAGAGGTTGCATTCATTTTTCCAAATTTCCTATTACACATCTATTAGCTTTATTATCAGAACAAAAGACTTCATAAAGAACTTTAAATATGATTCTATTTTTTACTTTCTGAAATGTTAAAATGCCTGCAGAATTTGATGACGTTATATACTTTGTGCTAGTTATTTTGGTACAATATAAAATATCTAATGTTTAAGGAATTTCAGAGCATAAAAGTCATGTAAAATTTGCTAAAAATTGTCATGGAAGTCCCCACTGGCATGATAGGTTTTTATAATATATAATCCTTAATGAATTATATTCAGTTTAACAAAGTAGTAATAAGAAATTTCTTTTTCCTGCATTTTATTAATTCTCTCATCTGGATTGCCTATGGCATGTCTGCCACAAAATTGTTCAGCAGAATATTTCTTTCTGTGTCAATCATATAATACATGCAAATCTCCAACCATGAATAAAACAAACATACTGAGCTTTCAGAAACTAGTTAGCTGAAAATTAAGATGTGCTGAAAGAAATCTATGACTCGGGTTTAACGGAATAATAGAGTTCTGACCACAGATGCATTGCCATAGACTACTTTCTTTTAGAAGTGAAAAGAAAGTAGATGGAATTTTATTCTACTTTACACATTTACTCTCCCTTTTGATCATATATTTGTTAATTTTAGTTTAGCTAATAACACCTCTATGAAAGAAATTGTATAGTTTCCATTTGTACTGAGGACTAAAATAGAACTCAGAAAACTGTAAAAACTTGTCAATAACAAAACTAATGATTGGAGATAAATACAAGAATTGCTCATAATCATCCATTTTCCAAGACCTCAGAAACACTTTTATTTCCCAGCTTCAACCCAGTCCTCAGCGCTGCTCAACTATCTGTTTCTTTTTAGTCCTATATTCTGTTTCCTTCCTTGGCTACTTCAAACCTCATCATTCTCCATATATTTTCTGTCATATCAGCAAACAATGATGTTTTCTTCATAGAGATATTAAAATTTCTCAAAAGGTAATTTTGTTTAAGTTTCTTTATTTCTGGGCAACCAATAAAAACACCAAAATCCTTAATTTCTCTCCAGTTTCACTGAAAAGAGTTTTCTTCCTTTCTTTTATTTTTGTGACCAAGGAATATTTTCCATATAGGCTCTAATCACCATCCTTTCCCACAACAGTGTCATTCTCCATGAATTAAATCCCCTTCCTCATCTGCTCAATTGCCTAATATCAAAATTATCTCTCAAAATCATACAGAAAAAAAATTAATCACATGTATCAACTCTAATTTTCAGCTACCTTTCTAGCTACTGTCCCAATTATCTTCCCCTCTTTCAGCCAATGTACTTGATAAGCATCAGGTACATTTACTATATGTACTTGTTTATCCAGCAGGACCCCTTATTGAACCACATAATATGCACTCCATCTTCAATCATGCATCTATTTGTGCTTTACCTACCCTGCAATCTTTGTCTGAAATGTCCTCATATCCTTTCTCTGCCTGGCTAACTTCTTGCAAACCAATAAAAATCAGTCTAACAAATACTTATTTGGCACTTATTATGGGAAAGGTATCCCTCTAGCATCTATGACCTGCCCATATATGGTCACTGTCTTTATGATTATCATTAAAAAAATAAATAGCACCTAGAACATAGGTGGCAGTTGGTAAATATATTTAAATGAATGAACAACAATTCAATTGTAATAACATGTATGGAATATCAGTGATGACCTCTTTGGGGAAGTGACATCTAATTTGAGAACTTAGGGTTGAATAGAAATTCATAGGTAAAATGAGTGAGGTGAAAAGAAAAAGTGTCAGAGGGAAAGCATGTCTCAAAGACCTGGAAAAGGAAAGAATAATAATTATATGTTCTAGAAACTGAAAAAAAGCCAAAGAGGCCAGCACAAAAAAAGAAAAAGCAGCAGAAGCAGTGACTCTAAAGAAAGACAGAAATGTAGAAATGCATCAGATTTCACAAAACTATGGTCCGTACTATATATTTATGTAAACATGAAATTAAATTATATTTAACCTAAAAGCAATGGAAAATCATTGAAGGTGTTTCAGCAGGAAAATTTATTTACTTTGTCAATTTGGATTTTTACAGGAACTGTGCAATAGCTATGGGAAAAGAGAGACCTTAAGTAACCTGTCATGGACAGTCCTGTGGTCTGGACAAAGGTGTTGGCAATGGAGAAGGAGTAAGCAATGGCTGTTTAAAAGAAACAAATAATGGCTGTCTTTGACTGGATGGTGTAGATGAGGAGAGGGATGAGTCCATAATGAATCCCCATTTCCAGTTTGAAAAATTGGATAGCTGGTAAATGCATTTACTAAGTCATCACACAGGAGAGGAAAAATAATGTATTAGAGATGTTGGAGAGGCCATTAGAACTGTAGGCCTGTAGCTCTGAAAATAAATACCTGGGATAATAATAAAATACTAATAAATATAATAATAATGATATAAATTTGGAAGCAATTGGCTTTTCCATAGGGATGAATCAGTTTCCAGTAATGATAAAATCAAAGGTAGGTTTAGGAAGCTTCCAGATAAGGCAGTGTCCAGAAGCGGGGGGGCGGTTGGGTTATAATATAGACACTGGAGTCCAAACATACCTGTGTTGAATCCTGACTCCAACACCTACCAGATAGTGACATTAGTAAATTACTTAATGTCTCTAAATCTCAGCGCCCTCTTTTATAAAATGGAGCTGAATGTATAGACTATTGTTATGGGACACAATTAAGCTAATGCAAACAAGACACCAGGACATAGAAAGCACTCAATAAATGTTAGTTACAATTAGCATTTTAAATACTAGTATTATCATTTGTATGCTGACAAAAGAAAACTTTCTGATTCCCTCCTTTGAGTCACCCAGCTCAGAATCACAGAAGAATAACTTTGTATGCCATTGCTAATATGGAAATAAGTTACGATTTCCTGCTGGACTGTGTCCCCATGGAATTTCGCATGTCAAAGAGTCCTTTGAGGGTGCCAGTATGACCATCACAGGGAATCACGGGAGGTCATCCCTGACAAAGCAACTGAGATGGCAAGGACACCCTCTCTCTGCCCCCTCCATATGCCCTTGTTAATATGCAAAAAGGCTGCACAGGCATCCCAAAGCAGCCCTGTAACACTAGTGGCACCTTTTGGATTTTCTTCTGCTATAAAGAAATGAATAACTAATCATATTCTATTTTCAATACATTTTACTTGGTTTTATTTCTTCACCAAGAAACACCATTTTATCCTATTTGTTTATGGCCACTTTTCTGCATTTTGAAGTTATTTTGAATTATAATATGGTACTGTACCATCTTCCAAGGTGTTACCCATTTCACGCAACTTGATGCAATCAACATTTTGTAAGCATATGCTTTTTATGGAATTTGTTACACCAAAGAAGAAAGTGAGAAAACTGAAGAAGTTTTGTGAAGCTGAGACAGATCTATGATTATAAAGTGTACTAAAATTCTGCAACACTGTCTCAAAAATTCAGTTTCTTTTGGACAAGTGAAACATTAAGTGCCCGTGTGGCATTGAAAAATATCTAGTTTTACCCTAGGCCAAATACTGTATAGTCAAGTAAATACCTAAACTTAGCTTTAAGATTTTAATGCTTGGTTCAATGTATTTTTCAACATTTCAAAATCCAGCCTTTAAAAATTATACCTGTGTACATATATGTACCATTTACCTGTATATGTTTAAAAATTCAACATTTAAAGTTATATATATATATATATATAATTTTGGATATAATTGAGTGTGTATGCATACATAATATATTATTTTTCTTTACCCTCTGAAAATGCCAAAAAGGTAAAAAAGCTCATCTCCTTCATAGCTCCTTCCTATTTATCTTTGGATTCTAGTCATCAGACAGAGTCAGGGAAATATAATGGGAGAATATACTGATTTTGAACTCAAATAATTCTGGCTTCAGATCTTGACTTTGGCACTTATTGGCTGAGTGACCTTTATCAAATTAGTTAACCTGTCTTAGCTTCAGTTTTTTATCTACAAAGTGGTAACAGTAATACCTTCTCATGGGTTTGTCATATAGATGAATTAGATTATCTACAGTGGCTAGTGCATAATAGGTACCTAGTAACATGGAAGCTATAATTATCAATAGAAAAAAAAAAAACTGCTGGAGAATTTGCAGAAGCATGGCATTTGGCAGCAATAAAATTTCATGGTCTTATAAAACTGATCACAACACTTATCATTTAAGACAAAAACAAAGTCATAACATAATTCAAAATGAATAAAGTAGAGAAATAAGTCTAAAATTAGAATAAAAATTTTTTTCTGTTTTTTTTTTTCCATAAATCCTCATCATTATTTTGATTACGTTTACCTACAGCAGGTGATTGTCCCTATGTTGTGATTTCAGGGACAAAATGCTCCCTGACCAACAAGGATTTCATCTCTACCTAAAATTTTCATCCACGACGTCATTGTTTGGGATTAAACATTGCCTTCGATGAAATGTATTAAGTAAAGTGGGTAAAACAGTAGCTGACTAGGGTCCATGGAAGTATTAGCACTGAAATTAATTTAACAGATTATTTGTGAATGTTTACTAGGGCCAGCAAATCATGATGAGTAGATAAAGCCTTTTTATTGGGAGCGGTGGTTAGCCGAGGAAGAGGCGTGGATAATCACAACCACCAGGGCAGGGGAGCCAGGCAACAGCGCATGCTCCAACTGGAGGCCTTAACCCAGAGGGCCAAAGTAAAGGCAGGCGATGTACATTGTATACATCGCTTCCGTGTATATCAAGCTCCAGATGACCCTGCTAATTATAAGGATATACTGCAAACACTTGCAAGCTTCCAATCCTACCAATAAAGTAGGTCCAAATATTATAATGACACACCACAGATTAGGTATTTCAGCCATACTGTTAGGGTAAAACATCAGATTCAAAAGAAGAATTCTATATAAAAGAAGCAAAACCTACGTAAGAAGTGAAACTCTTGACCTAATGATCGAGGGATTCTGGCCTGAGCAGGTTATGAGTAAATGCAACTGGAATGCCCTGTGTCCCCACAAAGCATAAATTGGTAGATCCTGAGCCTTGACTGATATGAGATGGCACTTTTTAAGTTTATTAAATTTATTGAATCTACAGGATGAGGAAAAAAATGATAAAATCACTGATGCATTATCAGAACACACCTGGAAGGACATTAATAAGAATTAATATTTGAATGATAATTAGAATAAGAATGAAAATGATACAGGATCAAATTTAAATCCATAGTATTAACTTTACAAGCTGATTTTAATATATGCTCAAAAATAAACTTTAAATTCAATAGTTATATTTTTAGTTAGAGTACAATTGATTATTAAAGTTTTTAAAATGTCAATTGTTTAATATTTCTTAATATTATTAAATTGTGCATTAACAAAGTACAAAATGAACTGGATATTCCTTTCCTTGTAGAAAAGACACTTGGAAGTCAAAGAGTTGCTTAAGTTATTGTAAATCAAATTGCAACAAAATTATTTGTGAAAAATCTCTACCTCCTGAATGATTTCCTTAAGATAAATTATCAGAGGTAGAGTTGCGTACCAAAGGTGTCATCAATATTGAGGTTCTTGTTCTTCTATTGCTAACTAGTTCTCCAAAAATACTGTATTGATTTATATTCTCCCAGCAGTAAATAGGTTCACCTGCTGTTTGCATTCAACCCATTCTTGTACCTTACAAGAACTTGCTTAAAATTTTTGTCTTCTACATGTTTAATCTTCAGCTCTCTCCTGGATCCTTTCTCTGTTAATAAGCATTTTCACATCTTCCCTTTCTTGACCTTTTCCTCTTGGGCTACCTCAGTTCCTCCATTTCAGAAACTGCTAAAAAAGCATCTTTGTTCACTGTTTCTTCTTTCTCACCTCCCATTAAGAACCAGATTCAAACCTTTTCAGTTCTTGTTTCATTTGACTTCTTGGTGGCTTTTGACTATCTTAATTACTCCTTTCTACTTAAGTTTTTTTTCTTTCTTGGAGTCTGCTACATCTTTTTTTTTCCTTCCTCCTAGTATAAGAAAGGGTGCTATAATTTGTCAAAAATTTGAAAAGTACTGCTTAAAAGTAGTATTTTGAGCTTCACCAACAGAAAATTAACACCAATTATCTTGCAAATTGAATTATCATATATATGATTTATATATAGTGATTTTCAAATAATGTATGCTGGAATACTGTAAGAGCAATATTCCCTACACCATGTGCTGCAGAAAGCTAATAATTCATTCTATGTGAAAGGGTGACTTATACAGGACCCTTATCAAAGAAGTTTATGAAATGCTGGGTTCAACAAAGGCATGCAGATTAATTTTTCTTCAGGAGAGAACAGAACCTTTAATATGCAAACACCCAATTTACTGTTTAGCTTTTTTCTAAACTAATTTGAAAGTGCAGCCCTTATTGTGTGAAACTCATTGGGATTATCTAGTCAGTGATGACCCAGGAAACCAAGTTTTGCAAACATTGATCTACAAGAAAGAGAAGTTGCATATACATGTTCCGATCCTAACTTAGTTTGCTGAAGCTGACAGAATGCAGTATACCAGAGATGGAGTGACTTTTACAACGGGTATTTATCAACTTAAAACCTACACTTTTGAAGCAAGGAAAATGTCCAAATCAAGGCATCAACAGGCAATGCTTTCTCCCCAGTGACCAGCCACCAGTGATCCTCGGCTCCTCTGTCACATGGCTAGGCACATGGCGACACCTGCTGGACTCTTCCTTCTCTTCTGGGTTTCATTGCTTCTGGCTTCAGTGGCTTCTTCTTAGTTTTCTGGGTGTCCTCTCTTAGCTTCTTTCTCTGAACTTTGCAAGGGCTTTTTTCTCTGTATTCTCTCTGTCTTTTATCCTCTTATAAAGGACTCCAGTAAGGACCTACCATGAATCAGGTGGATCACACCTCTAGTGAAGATCCTACTTGCCAAAAGATCCTACCTGGATGAGTCCACATCCATAGAAATGGATTAAATTTAAGAATATGATCTTTTCTGGGGACATACTGCTTCAACCATCACACTAACCTAGTCTGTTCTTCTAGCATTCTGATCTTTGTAAAAGATATCCAACTGCTTAAAGTCTCAAGTTACTTATCACTAAAAGAAGGCTGTATTATTCAAGGTTCTCCAGGGAAACAGAAATGACAGGTGATATCTGTAAATATTACAAGAACTTTCTAAGAATTTTCTCATATGACTGTGGGGATGGGCAAGTCAAAATTCCATAGGTCAGGCTGGGAACTCCAGTGAAGGTTTTTGATGAATTCCCCTGGAGAAGCTGACTGGCTGAAGTGAGGATGGAAATTATCTCTTCTGTTGCTAAAAACATCACTTCTCCCTTTAGTCTTCAACTGATTGGATGAGTCTTCTCTCATTGATGAAGGCAATCTCTTCAGTTGTATCTACAATCAACCATAGATGCAATCCACTTA
Source organism: Choloepus didactylus (assembly GCF_015220235.1). Lineage (NCBI taxonomy): Eukaryota > Metazoa > Chordata > Mammalia > Pilosa > Megalonychidae > Choloepus > Choloepus didactylus. The sequence continues at coordinate 85,089,452 of NC_051318.1, read as the reverse complement.
CTGATGACTTAAGCCCTCCAAATACCCTCACACTAACAATCAGGCCAGTGTTTGCTTGACCAAACAACTGGACACCATAGCCTGACCAAGTTGACACATGTATTTAACCATCACAAAGGCTAAAAAAGGTATTTTAGTTTCCTAGGCTGCTCAAGCAAATACCTTCAAATGGGTTGGTTCAAACAATGGGAATTTATTAGCTTGTGGTTTTGAGGCTAAAACAAAGTCAAAAACAAGGCATCATAAAGGCAATGTTTTCTTCCCAAAGACTGGAATTCTGAAGCTGGCTGCTGGCAATCCTTGGCTCCTTTGTCATATGGTAAAGCTCATGGCAGCATCTCATGGTCCCTCCCTTCTCTTCCAGGTTCTGTTAATATCCAGTCTCTTGTTTCCTGTGGCTTCTCTCTGTCTGTCTGAATTTAACTCTGCTTATAAAGGACTCCAGTAATAGGATTAAGACCCATCCTGATGAGGTGGGCCACACTTTCTTAACTGAAGTAATTGCATCAAAAGGTCCTACTTACAATGGGTTCACACCTGCAGGAATGGATTAGATTTAAGAAAATGTTTTCTGGAGTACATAAAGCTTCAATCCACCACATAAAGACTAACTTATGAGACTATCATGAGGGTTAAATTCATTAATGCAGTAAGTCTTCGGTATAGTAATTCTCTTTCACACACACTTTTCTCTCTCTCATTTATTGTCTCTGGAATCAAAAATATTTAAAAATAGGACTAACTTTTGACAAATACAGTAAGCAAACAATTTATTTTTATACTTCTGTTTACCCCTTTCTAAGATATTTCTCCTTCTCCTCTGTGCCAGTTTAGATAATATTATGTCCCCAGAATAGCCACGTTCTTTAATGCTATCTTGTGGGGCCAGACTTATTAGTCTTCATTAGGGTGTGACCTTTGGATTGAATGTTTCCATGGAGATGTGTCCCACTCAACTGAGGGTGAGAACTCTGATTAAATTATTTCCATGGAGGTGTGGACCCTGCCCACTCAGGGTGGGGCTTGATTAGTTCACTGGTGTATTTAAGAGAGTTAAGAGCCACCGTAGATGCTGATGCTGAGAGATGCTTGGAGCTGTGGACAGGAGGACATTTGGAAATGCTAAGCTAAGAGAGGAAGCCCAGAGTTTGTCCCGGAGACACAAAGAGAGGACTCCCAGATGCTTAGAGGGAAATGCCCTGGCGGAAAGTAGCAAGGATGCACAGGATCTGAGAGAGAGGAGCTAAGACAAAAGCCCAGAGACATTTTGGAGAAAGGCATTTTGAAATACAACCCAAGAACAAAAGACAAACAGATGCTAGCCACGTGCCTTCCCAGCTGACAGAGGTGTTCCAGACATCATTGGCCTTTCTTTAGTGAAGGTATCCCTTTGTTCATGCCTTAGTTTGGACACTTTTATGGCCTTAGAAGTGTAAATTTGTAACCTAATAAATCCCCTTTATAAATGTCAATCCATTTCTGGTATTTTGCATAGCAGCAACATTAGCAAACCAGAACACCCTCACTCTTTATCTCAACCCCAATTCAAACACATTGTTAAAGAAAGGATAATATAAAAGGAGTTTATATGTCAGAATAAATTTATAACACATTCCCTTTCCAGGATGATGAACAATTTAAATTTGTTCCAATTTTGAAGATTTTCTTTTGTTCAATTCTTTGTATAGACACTTTGGTGGTAACCAAGATATAGAGTAAGAAAAAAAAAATCAGGAATAAGTAAACCCTCACTCATCTTAGGAATAATAATCAAATACCTAAATTACAAGATCCATTGTCTATAAAAGGATAGTAAAATAGGGTTATAGGAGCACAGAGAACATGGTATCCATACTTTCTTGCTGCCTTAGTGAAGGATTTATGGAGCTAGGAGAAAGAGAAGGAAAGAATTAGAGGAATGAATAGACTATCACCATTCTCACTTTTCTGCAATCAAAGCTATGTTTGGTCCTTATATAAAATACAAACATTGGTCCCCTCTTCCTCTATTACTAAGGTGATAGTTTTCCAAACTGCTTTTTTTCAGCTGTAGACTTTTCTTACTGTAAACAGTCTAATTAAAACAGGGCTGATCCGATTAAAGCAATGATGGACTGCCTACACCCATGTCCTATTGCCTTCTCCATGTGAAAAATCATGGCCCAAAGAACTCTACACAGTCTTTCTGCAGTCTATACATTTAGTTTCATCTCCCTCTCTCTTCCCTTGTATTTTTAATGATACCTTCATTGATGTATAAGTGATGCACAATAAACCACACATTTTAATTATACCATTTGATTATTTTTTACGTTTGTATACACCTGTGAAACCATCACTACAATCAAGATAATGAATATATCCATGACCCCGGAAGGTTACCTTCTGCCTCTATTCATACACTCCCCAATTCTTTCTGTCTATCATCATGATAGGTAAATTGGCCCTTTGTAAAATTTGATATAAATGGGATCATACACTATTACTGAATTTGTCTGAGTTTCTTCACTCAACTTAATTATTTTAAGATTCATAATGTTGTTTACATATCAAAAGTTTATTCTTTTATTGCTGAATAGTAGCCCATTTCATGGCTGCATCAAATTTTGTTTTTGCTCATCTGTTGATGGGCATTTGAGCTATTTATAGGTTTAGGTATTAAAATAAACCTCTTTGTGTCTTTATACTTCAAGTGGATTTTAAAAAGACAGCAGATAATGGGGACTTGCTTTCCTGTTATTTGTTCACATTTTAATATTTTTCTGCCTTCATTTAGATTATTTTAAATTCCATTTTATTTATTTGTTGGCCTTTTAGTTATAACTCTTTGTGTGTTATTTTAGTGGTTGCTTTAGGATTTATAATATACATCTACCTTATCACAGCCTAACTTCAAGTGATACTGTAACATATCACCTATGGTATAATAATGTTATATCAGTCCACTTCCATTTTCCGCCCCCCTGGCTTTTGTACTATTGTTTTAATATGTGTTTCTTTTCTACATATATTATAAGACATTCAGTATATTTTTATCATTTTTTGTTTTAAACAATTGATTCTCTTTATTTCAGAAATAAGAAATTTTTAAATTTATGAATGGTGTTATAATTTTCAGTGGTCTTCATTTCTTTGTGCAGATTCAGAATTATATATGCTAATATTTTCCTTCTGCTTGAAGGACTTCCTTTCACATTTCTTCTAGTTCAAGCCTGCTGGTGATGAATTCTTTCAACTTTTGTATGTTGAACAAGTCTTCATTGCACCTCTCTTTTTGAAAGATATTTTGGCTGGGCAAAAAATCCTAGCTTGACAGAATTGCTTTTTGTTTTCCTCTTTCAGTATTTTAAAGATGTATCACCTTTCTCTTCTAACTTACGTCTTTTTTAGTGGAGAACTATGTTCCTTGCTTCCCTGTAAGTAATTTATCTTTTTTCTTTAGCTATTTTCAAGATTTTTTGTTACCACATTTAAAGCATTTGGACTATGATGTGACTTGTATAATTTTCTTCATGTTTCTTGTGATTTGGGTTCATAAAGCTTCTTGAATCGGTGGTTTTATAATTTTTATCAAATTTTGGAATTTTTCAGCTATTATTTATTCAGATATATGTTTTGTTCCCCTATCCATCTCTCAGGATGCTGCTTGAAGTTAACCCAAGTCTCACTAAAATTTCTGTTTATTTTTTTCCACTCTTATTTTTTACTCTGTTTTATTTTGAGTAGGCTTTATTTGTATGCCCTCAATGTCACTAATCTTTTCTTCTATTTTGCAATTAATACTACCTATTTTACCTCAGATGTTGCAGTTTTCAAATCTAGAAATTCAATTTGGGTGTTTATTTAAGCCTTTTTTGTTTGTACTTAACATTTTCAATCTATCCTCTATCTTCTGGAACGTATGTACTATATATAATAATTGATTTAATGTCTCCATCTACTAAATCTATCATCTGTGTCAATTCTGGGACAGTTACAATCAATTGATTTTTATCCTGATTACAGAAAGTAGTTTTTGTTTTGTTTTGGTTTGTTTTTTATTGAATGCCTTCTAATTTTTAATTAGCTGCTAGTAATTGTGAATTTCATGGTATTGTGTGCTGGACATTTTTGTATTCCTAAAAAATATTCTTGAGTTTTGTGCTTGGATATGACCACATTATTCAGGAACAGAATGATCTAGTTGGGTTTTGCTTTTAAGCTTTGTTAGTCGGGAGCAGAGCAGCCTTCAGTCTAGGACTAATTCTCCTAATTACCAAAGCAATATTCTTTAAAGTGCTGTTTCTAGTGCCCTAAGAATCATAAGGCTTCATACATACTTGCTGTAGGGAGCAGGCCCTATTCCAAGTCTCCATGAGCATGAGAGGTTTATTCTTTTCCTTCCCATCCTGTCAGGTGGTTTTTCCCCAGCCTCAGACAATTTCTTCACATGTATGTGGTTCTCAGTACTCTGCTAAATACCCTAGGAGGATGCTCTGTAGATCTCAGGGGTTCTCTATGTTTTCAGTACCTTCCTTTGGTCTCATCTGGTTTCTTTCTCTACAGTCTGGGATTATATCCTCAGAATTGGGGCAATCATAGAGTTCGCCTCATTTGTTTCAGGTCTCTCTGGGGTCAATGTCCTTCACCATTTCAAGTTCAATGCTTCAAAAAAAAATTCCCATGTATTTTTGCCTGCTTTTTTAGTTGTTTCTGGTTGGAATGTGTTTTGGTTTGGTAAAGCTAGTGGAATGCAATATATACCAGAGATAGATTGACTTTTACAATGGAGATTTATTAGCTTATAAATTTACAGTTCTGAAGCCATGAAAAAATGTCCAAATTAAGGCATCAACAGGATGATGCCTTCTCTGAAGACCAGTAACCTGCGGGCTTGGGCTCCTCTATTAGATAGCAAGGCCCATGGTCAGCATCTGCTGGTCTTTCTCTCCTGGGTTTTGGTGCTTCTAGCCTCTGGCTTCAGTGGTTTCCTCTCGACTCCTCTGGGGCTTTTTCTGTGAGCGTCTCTTAATTTCCTCTCTTAGCTTCTGTGTCTCTTTCATTCTCTTTTAAGGGACTGCAGTAAGGAGATTAAGACCCACCTTGAATAAGGTGGGTCACATCTCAATTGAAATAACCTAATCAAAAGTTTCCACCTATAATAGGTCTGCACCCACAGGAATGGATTAAAAGAATATTTCCTTTCCTGGGGTACCTAAAAGCTTCAGACTACCTCAGAGGGTAATTTCTGTCTTTGTAAATCCATCTTGCCCAGAAGAACACATTTGCTTTATTGCTTAAGATCTAGTAAAACAAATTTGTAGGCAATTATTTTTAAATATGCCATGTTCCTGCATGTACTCATGTCCTTTGTTGTCCCCTGTTTTGCATATGTCCTTGCTCCCTACCCTGCCTGGTCAACTCCAACTTAATTTCCAAACCCACTTCTATTCTCTGATTAGTTTTTCTAGATGCCCTCAAGCATAGTTTTTACTTCCTTATTATGTTCCACAGCACTTGAATTATTTACTTCATTATAGCTCCATAAATACTGCTTTATAATTAGTTATTTAGTTGTTTATTTTCTAACTAAAAAACCTTGATGTACCTCATTCTATCTTGCATCTTCAGAGTATAGCACAATGCCTGGCTCATTACAAGAATCCAGTAAAATATGTTGACTGAATAATATATGTAAAATATTGTCTCTCTCCTCTGTGACAGGAACACAAATTCCTAGCATGATAAGGAGAAACTGAATCTAGATTGTTACATTTGTAATAGAATAGACATAGAAGAAATACTTTAGTTTTCAATTTTTTAGAAACTTTTTGTTGATATTTGTATCAACAAATGTATATTCCTATGGGCTAGGAAAAAAAAATTTCTCATATAGGTTTTCTTTTTTAAAATTTTTGTTCCATTTCCATATTTGTTTTTAGAGTTCTGGTATAGAGAAAATTTGCATAATTTATACAACTACCAACATAATGTATTCTTATGATTTATGAAAGTGCTCTCAGACTCAAATATAAATGTTGTATCATACTATAAACAGAGAATATTTGACTAACAAACAAGGAGGGATTGGGGAAATATGTTGGCTGACAGATGAAAATAAGAGTAGTTTTGAAGGCTATGATATATTCAGCACCACAATGATGTAAAAGTGGAAAATGTTTGATGGGTGTTCTCATGAAAAAGTAATTAATGTACCTTGGCCCACTGTTCCAAACTTTCAAATCAACGCTGAACCACAGAGCCAATCACATCACATCACTCAGATTTCTATTCATGTTTAGCTATAATTTTCAACTAATAAGCTATCTTACATGTTTTTATTATCCACCAAGCATTAGCTCTTTTACTTCCATCTACTTTGCCAATATTTCCAGATTGAAAAACAATTTGAATTAACTGGTAAACACTACCACCCACTCTGGTTTAGTAGGTCTGCTTTGGAATCCAAAAATCTGTTAAAAAGTACCACAGGCAATTCTGAGGCAGGCAGTCTGGAAATCAGTATTAGGAAACACTGTGAGAGGTCAAGATTTGGTGATTAAGTGGAGTAGTATATAGAGCTATATAATAATATAATTGGTTCATACCCTCCAAGAAAAGTAAGAATGGGGTCTTGATTTCTTTGTTCAGTCAAAATTAAGCCATTTCTCATTTCTGTGTGCTTTCTTACTCATGTGTCTGTCATGGCACACTTGGTTCTGTGTGTGGCTGGTTGATGGCTATGGTAAGAAGTATTTCAGTTTGAAGACATTCTAGATGTGAGGAGACAACATGGGTACGTGACAAGGGACATTTCACATTAGAGATGACACCCACCAGGGGCTTCAAGTCTCAATCGTGAGAATAATTACAAGATTGGAAAAGGAGAATTAAAGTAATAATTCACTGATTTCAAATTGCTATGATTATTCACTCAAATTTATCCAATCCTTACCTGCATGATTTGAGGCCAAACCTCTTCAGTGAAGTCATGGAGCGGGCAGCTTTTTGCTGACAGAGCTGTAGTTTGATTATAGAATTTTCCTCAGAAAAAAGTTTTCATCTCTCTCAGCTGAAATCACCATATCTTGATCTTGGGACACTTCCTGTTCATATCTGTCATTGGTGAAGGATTAAACGGTAAGGCAGAGTCTGCCAGTTTTACTCCCCTCAAATCCCCAAATCTTAGTCAGGGATGTGGTAAATTTTATTTCCAATATCCTTTAGAGATATTTTGACTACAAGACTGATTTCTGGCTAAGTGGAGATATTGTGTAGACATTCCTTGTTCTCCCTTCTTCCTCTTGGAATGTGGATGTAGGGGCTGGAGCTCTGGCAGCCATTTTTGACCTTGCAGAAAATGACCAGGGTAAGAATGCTAAATCTATAAGATGGAATGAGCTAGGTCTCTTTTAATGTTGTGGAACTCATGCAAGCCATGGATTCCTCACCTCTGACCAAATCTGCAAGTTAATAAAAGTGTGTGTGTTTTGGTCACAGCTAATTTGAATTTATTCTTGCACATAGCTGAACCTAATCCTAACTGATACACTGGGTTACTACATTATTTTACCTTTTGTCAGTTCTCAGATTTTTTAAGTATATTCTAGTTTACTTCTGACTTTCAAACAAAGAGTATTATTGCTCTCATTGTAGCTGTTTACAATTACTATTATCACTATCACTGGTACTATTATTTTACTATTACTTAGGTTAACTTCAACACACAAACACAAACATATTCATACAGAAATTACTATTCACTGCATCTCCATGCAGGGATGTGGTGGGGTAGGAGTAAGTAACAGATAAGAGAATAGGAGAAGAGGGGTGTGAGCTCAGAAAAATTGTTTCCAGACACCAGGTCCAGGAAGGGGAATGGGCTAGTTATAGGCCACAGAGCCTCACTGGACTCTGATATCCATGCTTCCTCCTAGGTCCAAGACTCTTTTGAGGTATGAGAGTGGAGGTGAGGGCTTCCAAGACCTTTGGTGACAAGCAGGCTAGAGCTAGAGGTGGGGGCTATGCTGTCAGGTCTTAGAGAAGCATCTTTTAGCACCATGAGGCCATGAATGCAGTGAACGTCTTAGCTGGTCTTTCATACCTGGAGCCCTGAGGAAGCAACTTTCAGCACTGAACACCTCATGGCACTCAAGATGCCAGTGGTGCAGGTCAGAGCAAAGAGGGCAGGACCCTTGAAGGTCCAAGTAGCCTGTGTGCACAGGCTGAGCCCGCAGTGACTTATGGATACATACAGGTGTAATAGGCTATAGCTGTGGTCCATACAGCAAGGCATGCTCAATGAAAAAAAGTTTGTTCTAGAAGACAGAAGGCAATGTTTTAGCCCTTGCTTTATCATGACCTCATGATGGAACTTTAAAATTGCTTAACATCTCCAGGCATTGTTTTCCTTACCTGCAGGGTAACCGTGTCACACTAGATTATAACTAAGGCCCATTTCCTCTCTAAAGCTACATTTCCAGGTACACTGTGTTTTTATAGGGGATTTACCTTCTGCTTCTGTGTCCACATTGTAAAATACAGCTAGTTAATTCAGTTCAAACAGCCAAACCTTGTATACACAGCTGGAATGGGCTGTTCATTCTAGAAATATATTTTGATAGATTTAGTATGACTGTTCTATTTTATGAGATAGTTCCTGGCTTCAAATTAAAGCAATCAGATGGGTAGATCATAAATCACATACAGCTTGACCTTATGAAAGGAAGAGGTTGAAGGACAAGCTAAAGCAACCTGGAGGCATTACAGACTCTGTAATGAGTCATTTTCTGCAAAACCCATCAGAAATTATTAGGCAGAGTTCCTGTTGCACGTGAACACAGTTAGCAACATAATGTCTAGAGATTGGAAAGTGGAAATGGATTCATCCTTATAAATGAGTATCAGCCACACCCAAATCACCGACAGGACGTTTTTCTTTAGCTACTGTAGAAACAGTCATCAGCATTGATTTTATTTGTCTTCGAATGATTTCTACCTTACTGAATTCTTATTATTAGCTAGTAGAATGCTAGCAAAACTGATCAAGTGCCATAGGCAACTGGAAGTCATTTGTGTCCATTGTCTATCTCAATGGCAAGAATGTCAACATCCTTGGTTTCTTCCCCAGCCTATGGAGCAAGAATCTATTGAATTCATTTCAAGGCACGTATAGTATTTTCTTTTCCTCTGCAAGCTAAAGCAGCAGGAAAGACACCTGGCCCATCCACAACTTTCCTTCACATTTTATCCTCCTACCTCAATCAAGACTGTGGAGGACATATGCCAGTAGAATAAATACTGTAAATTAGGTAAAGATTATTAAAGCATAGGTCTGGGGCAGACTGAAGGTAATAAATATTTGACATAGATAGGAGATTGGTGACAAGGTTTTAGGTCATGAGGTTTTAGCTGTAACTTTTAGTATTTTGTTTAGGATTTTTATCTCTCCAGGTAAAAGTCTATTGTTCCAGTAATATTTACTTATTTGTTTGTTTATTGATTTATTTGTATATTTTAGCTCTCTCCAGAAAGTGCCACAACATATATTAGGTCTGGTTTCCCAAACTGAGAGATTTATTGTCTTGTTCATTAGAACATCTATGTTATCTATACTTAATATCTTCATGTACAGCTGTTGTACCTTGTACTTCTTTTTCAGCTTAGGTTTCTGGACCGGACCTCTTCTTGGCATTTCCTTCAAATTCATTCAGTATAAATGTCTTGAGTATTAAAAGCCAGGTGGTAGGAAATTAAAAAAAAAAAGACGCATTTTCTATTCTTCAGCCCTTTGCAAACTTACAAAGATATAAGGACTGCATAAAATAAAATGACATACTAGCAATCTAGCATAGTGGGTGAAATAAACATTGGATTGGTAAAGACGTACATTTCAGAGTCCTGGTTCCACCACTCACTAGCTGTAGGAGCATGAAGCAGCTACATTTATCCTAAACTTCCCTCTGTAAAATGGGAATTCTGTCAGCACCTGTCCCATGAGATGGTTGAGAAGACTGAATAAGATCATGGATGTGAAATGCCTAGTACAGTGTTTGGATATGGTAACTGTTCTCTCTTAGTTACAGTTTTTGTACATAATGTATACATGAGATGAAAGGAATATGAGTTAAAAGTGTAATGCAAATTAGATTAGCTATCAGAGGATTCACAGAAGAAGCATATTCTGATTTTGATTCTCATACAGAAGAAGAAGAGAACAGAACCTGCCTCAGTTAGTGGGAATGACAAGAAGGAAGTCAGAAAAACAAGAGAAGGCAGAGGGGCATTGTAGAAATCACTAAGCCTTGCATCCTGGGTGTCTAGCTAAGTCATGTGATATAGCCCCACTGAAAAGAACCCTTGGGTTAGTGAGGACATCCCAAACTCTAACCACATTTCTAGGCTCCAGTAGCAACTCTGGAGTCAGTAGGACTCAATGCTAACTTCTTCAGGAATTACACCCCTTCAGGTAAATAGACATTGACATTAGTGTTCCAAATAAACATCTCCTAACTCCTACCTTGCAAGATGTCCTCTCCTGAAGGAAGCCTAATTAGTCCTTTTTCCAACCAACCCTGCTTGAGCCAGATCCCCTAGTATTTATTATATGATCCTGTAGCAATTTGGTCTTCCCTATGTAACAGCACTTCTCACAGTGCACCGTATGTGTCATCTCATAGTTTGCTTTCCCAATATACTATAGGCTCCTTGAAGGCAAGGATAAGGACATTGCCTAGCACATGGTTAATTCTTAATTTTTGTTTCAAAAAATCGATGATGCCTCTTCTTTCTCATCATTTAAATTGGATTACATTATTTCATGACTTTAAGATCTTTTAGTATTAACATTTTGATATGATACTAATCAGACTCATAATATCTTGAATTAGTGTAGATGTTCTTTTAGTTTTACTTTTCAAATGCCCTATTGCAGCTAAAATCTGTGTCCTTGCAGTATGACTTAGTATAATGAAAAATAGGAAGGAATCATTGGATGATTTAAAAAGATGGGGGCAAATGAGAAACTTTTAAATTCCTTTTGGGCTTAGATTTTAAAAGCATGTATTCTATTTTTTCAAAATTGCAGATATTTGAAGCTAGTTCCATAGAGAAGGATCATACATGCATCGTCATTTTCTGTATTATCAACTGAAAAAAAATACCACATTGTATCTAGAAGCAGACAGAGAAATTACACTAATTATCCTAAAGGGTAAGTATTTGCTTCTTGTTTATTGAGTTTATTTTATGTTGCATATATTACATTTGGAATTAAGTCATGAAATCTTAATTAAGATGCATCAGTGATTTTGATACAAAAATAGAAGTTCACATTAGTCTTCAAAAAGCATTTTAATCCTTATTGTGTACAAAATGAGATGATGTCTTGTTAATGTATGTAGTAAGTACAGACTAGTATTTTGGAAATAGGATGTGCTCAGTGTATTTTAACCCTGTTGATCAGTGCTGTCCTACAGAAATACGTATACCTCAAACAATTTTAATATTAGCCACATTTTAAAAAATAAAAGGAATCAGGTGAAATTAATTTTAGTAATATCTTTTATAACTAGAACTTATATTTAGAATACATTGTCAATTCAATATATAAGCAATATAAAAACTATTAATGAGATACTTTATATTCCTTTTTTTTCATACAAAGTCATTGAAATCCAGTGTGTATTTTACCTTTCCAGCACATCTTAATTCAAATCATCCACATTTCAAGTGCTCAATTGCCATATGTGGCTAGGGGTAACATATTGGACACTGTAGCTCTGTAGCATACTACTATATATATCTATGCAGAAGCAGTACTCTATCTATCTGTCTAGCTATCCATCTCTCTATCTCTCTATCTCCCTATCCATCTATCTATCTATCTATCTCTAATGGTTAATTTCATGTGTCAACATGGCTAGGTTATAGAGTCCAGTTGTTTGTTGAAGCAAGCACAGGCCTGATTGTTTCTATGAGTGTATTTCATGGATTTAAATGATTAGTCAGTTGATTGCATCTACAGCTGATTACATCTACAATCAGCAAAGGAGCTTTGCCTTCAGCAAGGAGAGGAATTTCCTTATCTGATTAGTTGGAGGCCTTAAAGGCAGAAATGAGGGTTTCAGTAGTAAAAAGGAAGAATTTCTATCTCTATTTCAGCCAGCCAGCTGCTGAATATATTCATCAGAGTTCCCAATTTGCAGCTTCTCCTGGGAAATTTAACACCACCATCAAGTTCCCAACTTGCAGCCTGCCCTACAGAATCTGGACTTACCAATACCGTAATCACATGAGCCAATTCCTACAATAAATCTCATAATATTTACATATGTACATATATATTCTGTCAGTTCTATTTCTCTGGAGAACAGTATATATTAGTAAGGGAGAAAAGGAGGAAAAGAATATTCTGAACACAGAAGTGAACATATTAGATAGCTTTGGAAATGGCAGGTTTCATTTGATTTGAATAGTACTTATATAAATTTGGGAACTGCAGTACAGTAGCAGTTGATGAGATAAGATGGATGTCTTCTATTAGAAGCTCTTAATGTCATTCTTATGATGCAGATAATTATTCTGTCAAGATTTTCTTAAGGACACTGGGCTTTATTCTTTCCAAATTATCTTATACCTAATAGAGAACTACTTATGATTTTATGTCCAGCAGTGCCATGCTTTAAGTTTTGAAAGATATCCATGGATGGGATATATTCTTGAATGGAAGAGATCTAAGGGACCCCATTCACCCCACACCAGCTCCAGCTTTGGATCTTCTCTGTTACAGAAACATTTTAAAAAAAGAGTTGGTGATATTCACTGTTTCCTTTTCTTTCCCCTCCATTCACTGTTCAACCCATTAATTATGACTTCTGTTTCACAGTCTCCCCAAAACAGTCCCAGTAGTGTCTTCATTGATAACTATTATCTGTCACTTCAAGTACTATACCACTATGCCTTGCAAATTCTGACCCCTACTTTCTCTCCAGCCTCATCTCAAACATCCCCAACATTCTCATCTCAAACTGACACTCCTTCCTTCTCCACTCCAGCCATGTCCTCCAGTCTCTACAAGCTCCTCTCTACCATAGGGTCTCTAATCCTGCTTCTCCTACGTTTCCTTTTAGCTGGGTTACTCCTATTCATCCTTCAGATTACAATTTAAGTAATACCCTTTGGGAAGCCCCCCCTTACTCTAAAACTAGATCAAATTTCTCTGAGAAACATAATGGTCCTGTGGATAAAGAAAAGACTGATTCCAAACTGCCTGGGTTTAAATTTTCTCTCCATCACTTACAAGTTTGTGTGAATTTGAGCAAGTTACTTCTCTGCATTTTCATTTTCTCTTTTGTTAAGTGGGGGAAATGACTATACCTAACTCATGGTTTATTAAGAAACCTAAGTAGTGTTATAAAATAAATGCCTGGAACATAGAGAGCCTTTTTGCTTCCTTAATAGCTATGAACACCACATGCAGTTACCTTAACTGTTAAGAAACTTCTTTTATATTCATCAATGTTTGTGTCTAATGGCTCTAGCATGTTAACATTTCCCCATAGCTTTCCTCTGGAATGTGGGTAAAGAGAAAGATCTTTAAGCTGATTCACATGTTCCACAGAACCTGTCCCCTTCCTGCTTCTCCAGCATCTCCTGGTCATGCTCTCTCTCTCCCAGACTGGCCTTCCTTCAGTTCCTTAGAACATGCCCTGTTCCTTCTGAGCATGGTGCTTTTGCACAAGTGAGTTTCTCTCCCAGAGGTTTCATTTAAAAATGTCCACTTGGTTAATTAACTCCTTCCTTTACTTTAAATACCAGCTAAAATGATGATGTACTTTGTGCACTGTGCCAGTTTGGTTGTGTTATGTCCCCCAAAATGCTGTGTTCTTTGATGCAATCTTGTGGGGGCAGACATATTAGTGTTGATTAGGTTGGAACCTATTGACCGAGTGTTTCCTGGAGATGTGACTCAATCAACTGTGGCCAAGACCTTTGACTGGATAATTTCCATGGAGTTGTTATCCCACCCATTCAGGGTGGATCTTAACTGAATCACTGTAGTCCTATAAAAGCACTCACAGACAGAAGGAGGTGCTACAGCCAAGTGGGACACTTTGAAGAATGCACAGGAGCTGAGAGAAGAGCTGGAACACAACCTGGGATCACCAGATGCCAGCCATGTGCCTTCCCAGATAACAGACATTTCCTGGACACCATTGGCCTTCCTTTGGTGAAGGTATACTTGTTGATGCCATAGCTTGGACACTTTTATGACCTTAAGACTGTAACTTTGTAACCAAATACACCCCCTTTATAAAAGCCAATCCATTTCTGGTATTTCACATAATGGGCAGCATTAGCAAACCAGAACAGACACCTTCCCTGAACCTCTGCCCCTGATCAATTTTCTTGGTTATAATCCCTAATGTTTTCCCCAACTCTCTCATATACCCTTTGAAGGGAGTACTTCTATTCTTAATTATATAATAATTCATGTGATTATTTGATTAATACCTTTCTGAATTTTATATATAAATATCTGTCTTTTACATTTTTATTCATATGATTATTTGATTAACATCTGACTAAACCATAATACCCATGAGAGCAGATATTTTGTGTTTATTTAGTATTTTATTCCTAGTGCCAAACACATAGTAGATGCATAAAACATATTTTTTGAGCATCTCTGCTTTAGTTACGAGGTATATAGTTTGCCCCCAAACTTAAGACAATTAGTGATTACTCAAAATACTTTATTTTGTAAATTGGAAATATACCCAGTTATAGGTATAAGGGTTATTACAATTCAATGTCATAATTATAGCTAGGACATTAGAAAAAAGAACCTAGAATTAATGCAAGGATTAATAGTCTTGTGGTTTCCTCCAATGGTTCAAGTCCTAACAAGCTTTTTCAACATGAAGTCATTCCTTGGCTAAAAGGATATAAAGTATAACAAACCCTGATAGTGTGATGTCATATCAGTGTTATTGAAATTTCATAAAGGAACAGGGAACTAGCACTTGAAAATACATATCCTAAATGTCCTCTAGTGTTAACATGTGAGTGATGTGTATATGTGTTTTTTAGATCATCTACTTTCTCTTTGTCTTAATATTGCTGTCTGCAAAAGGATTTTTTATAGAAGTCATTCACGTCACACTTTTGTTTGTTATTGCTGTTTATCTTTCACTCCCAAAGTACAATTGTAAAGGCAACTATTTAAGGGGGAAAATATTTTAGAGCTATGGAGAGGTGATAGAAACTGATTTGTTTGGTTTTCTTGAGCTTCAAATGGTTAGTGTATGGTAAAAGTGCAGACTTGGTAATTACATATAATGCAAAAATATGTGCACATTAATGGTCTTCACTTCTATCAGAATTTTAGGATTTACAGTTTCTTTTGATTTTCTGCATTTTCACAAGATATATCATTTTTCTATTTGCTATCATGAGCACAACTTTTTAAAAACAAATCTTCCTAGATATCCTCACGTTCAGAAATTTTGAGTCTGCTCTTGGGTGAAACTGCTTACCTAAACTACATTCCCCATGTGCAAGTCTTCATTATGGCTCCACAGGTCAAAACTGTTTAATAAGACCTCTTAGAAAGAGCTAACTGTGGAGGTAAGGGGAACCTGAAAATATTTAGCATTTGTAACATCTGAATGTTTATGGATGTAAAAATATATCTCCTAGGAAATTTGTCACCCATTTAGGGAGGTTTTATCTTAAGCAGTTAGACTTTGTAAACAGATGGGATCACAGTCGCTGCTGTTTGAGGACGCCATGTCATTCCAAATGTGCCATGATGCTGCAGCAGTTTCCTCCCGATAGCCACTCACATCATCATTCACCTTCTGCCACCTCAGGGTTTCATTAGCTCGTAACAGCCTGACCTTGTGCTGGGCACAAGTAGACAGGTAGTTCCTAACCCTTGGCTGTCAAAATTAACATTCACGATACTACTTAAATTGTGGTGCAGATTTCGAGTTCATTATTAAATGAGGCATATGTTACTACACTTATAACTGATTCTGTCTAGCTATTTTTAGTTTGACCTTTTCTGTATTCGTCAAATCAGTTTGGAAATAGACATTGAGGTACCCTTTACAGTTTGTTATAAAAATTTATATGGCTTCTATTTTATATGGAGTTCTCCAGATTCTCAGTAGTTGCATAATAAATGTTAAACTTCCACATTAGCTTAAATAAGAGTTCAGTAAGCATGGATTCCAAGGATATTGATGTTCTTTTTTTCAAGCTTGCATCAGGTTCACTCTCTAAGTGTAACTAGATTTGAAAGAATACAATGTCCCCTAGTTATGAAAAGTTACAGATTAGAACTAAGAACAATGTATATTATGAATTATTGTAAATTATTTATTCTTTTCTGACTCTCTCTGCCCTTCCCTTGTTAATCATTGAATTATGAATAGCATTGAAAAATTTCAAACCCAGATGGATAATATTCAGCACATGATAATAAAACTTTTCTTCTTAAATGCATCTAAAACATAGCCTAATATTTTAATTAGGAATTTCAAAACCATGGTTCTTAGAATTTATTATTGGAGAGAGAAAACGGTGCTGCAGAGGACTTTTTTTCACTGAGGATGACATCTAAGTATCACAAGAACACAAGCCAATGAAAAGGGAGAAGAGGGTACACAAGAACACTCTAGAGGTGAAAGATCCTTTAATACAAGTAAAAATCCCATGTTGCAAATCTTAAAAGGTTGGTTTTGGTCTTCCTTCACCCTTGGTGAAATTCATTGTTGGTGCTGTGGGAAAGAACAGACTTTTCTCATTGATTCCTTATTTTCCAAATTTTATAGACTTATTTTTGTATAGTGGTAGGTGATATGAAATAGAATTTGTATGCAACTAGTTATTACTTTTTTCTTCAAGGATTATGCTACACCAATTTTAATATCATGTTGTAGATATTACATCTATTAACAAATAAATCCAAGGATAATTTTTGTAGCCTAGAGAAATTCTATAGCTCCAAGAAAACTGTTTATATGCTATAGATGAGTTCTTTAAGAAGTAACCAGATGTAGACTGTATATTAACATAAGACTTTTCCCATAATATCATAATTACTTGATGACAATGCTGGTTTCCTGAAGCAGGATCTCAGAAGAAATTTTACTGAGAGGTCAATATCAGGTCTTTGCTGTTTCTTCACTTGGAAATTCAGCCAGTCAGTGACATATTATCTGATTTCAAACTTGAAAGATTTTCTTGCATTTCAGATAATGCATTGTCCATTAATTTGGACATACACACACACACGCGCGCACACACACACACACACACACACACACACACACACGAAGGATTTATTAATTCCAAGCATGATATTGAAGAGATAACTTGTGGATTAAATTTTTTGATTATGTTAATTATTTCTTGCAATCCTTTTTTTTTTTTTTTTGTAGTATTGATTAAATCTTCAAAATACCTGTTGTACATGTAACTCTTTAACAGGAATTGGCAATTTTCAGTGTTCTGTCACTCTATACCTTAGAACAGCTATAAGTTGGAATACCCTTAAATGCAGGAAACAATAATTACAAGTACCAAAGTGTTAGTGTTTATAGCTGCAAGTGTAAAAATACACTAGAAGATACTGAGGTTAGAAAAAGAGCAGCATTGAAACAATAAAACAGCAGGAATTAAGCTTCTCCTGTGAATCTGATTTGAGGGAGTTAGAGGGTAATCAAATGAGTGATTTAAATGCTTCTGCTTTAAAGTGCATATAATTTTTTCATCTCTTAATTCTCTGGTTTTATTTCTCTTTTGCAATATACACTCCCAGATTTCTTTTCGAATCATCTTTCCTATGAATTCTTCATGCAAGCTTCCATAGGCTCACTAATATTTAAATCCAATATACACACACCTACTCTCAAAATGCTGCACATTTTATGCTTGCTGTATTTACCATCTTGGGCAGGTTATATTCACTCCCAACTCTTGTCCATTTAAGTCCCTCTGGACAAGATATGATGTTTTTGTATAAGACAGAACTTTAGGGATTGTGCTGTGAATTGGCTTACCTTTATTGTAAGTTTTTTTTACTCTAACTTTGCAAGAGATTCAAAAGCAGTTTCTTTAGTCTCACAAAAGAGGGTTATAACAATTCAGATGATCAAATGGCCAGGCACATAATTTAGTTGACATACTAGAAACTAATATTATGAATTTTGAGCATATTATTTAAGGAACCAGTATTTTAATAATTTCACTAGAGGTAGGAATATTTCTACATTGATGTACTTCTCTAGGCCTTATCTACACTTGATGCAAGCATTATGGAACTATGTTCCATGAACATGTATGAATACAAAGAAGTGATTTCATCCCAAAATTAAGAAGAACATATTATATATAGCTGCCTTAAATCCTATTTAGAACTCTCTCTTCCCTTCTCATAATTATCTTTCATATTAGAATGTATAACATTTCACATTAAATATATCATATTAAAATATCCCTCTGATAATACCTTGGCATTTCTTATATTAGTGGACAGCCTGCTAAAATCTCTAGCAGTCTCTTTTAATGCAAGGCTTTAGAAAATTAATTTTTAACTTCCTTGCTTATTCGAATGGGGATTCAAATGGTAAAAAGAAGTTTGTCAATATTTCTAGCAATTTCCAAACTTTTCTATTACTCATTTGATATATTAAACAGATTTTGCATTTTTAAAATATATTCTTACTTTTTAAATAACTGATTATCTTAATAAATTAAAAAATAAATTGACTCATTTACCCCATTTATTTTCTATGAGGAATTAAATTAGTTGAAATATTGAAATGCAACATATGTTATATTTTCAAAATTTGACTCTCAGAAAACTCATATTTTTGATAATTTCACCAAATGTCAATACATTTTTATATTTGCGTATATATAATTCTTTTTCTTCCAAAACTGTTTCTTTCCACTGTCAACAAGAACTATTATGCTTAATTCCATTACATTGATTCTTTCCCTTCAATTAACCTGATTTCCATCACCAAAATATTATATACAGTGAAATTTTTAAGATTTTATTATTATACAGTAATTTAAATTTTAGATGCATAATACACCAAAATGGAAAATGGCTTAATTTATACATATGCAATGATTCTTTTACCCTGTGTGTCTGAGGTGATAATAATGATAATATTACCATCATTATGATAAATTAAAGTTGGCTCATGTTTGTTTCTTAATAACTTTTTTTCTTGATTAGCCTTTATTTGGGTAAAACAATTTAAAACTTTTGCAAAAAGTGTAGCACAATTAGTCTGTGTATTTGGTATAGAAAAGTATCTATAAGTAAAAAATATACAATGGGTTTTGATCCAGGGTCCAATGTTTTTTTTTTTTTTAAATAGGCATTCCTGACTAGATCTATGACCACAGCCAAGTGATAACTATTATGATAATCATCTTCCTGTCCCTTCTCAAATTAAAAATAGAATAATGGTACATTTAAAGTGCTTTTGTGAGGTTGAAATGAGATAATAATCATTTCTCATATAATTTCTCATATAATTTCTCATATAATCATTTGTCTGACCCAAAATTTATGCTTGTTCTTTCTTTCCTGTACAAAACTGTTTTTTTTTTAATTTGATGATTTGGAACTCAGGATACAGTTGTGTACATAAAATGCAGGATAAATGTTGATTCTTTTCATCTCAGTTCATACTGTTTTCGTGAAAGTAAAAGATGATAAAAGGATTATTAATTTAATCATACAAATCACATATTAGAATTGCTTCTGTGAAAAATGTAATTTCCAGTTTATATATAGGACATTGAATATATTTTTTTGTTTGTTTGTTTATATGTTGTTTTTTGGTTGGACTTCCGGTCTGATCATTATTTATGAATGTTAATAACATATTAACTCTAAACATCTGCAAAACAAAAGACTTCTTAATCTAATCCTTTATGTTCAAACTTAGTGATCATTTTACTCACAGGCATACAAACAAGGATTCTGCTGCCTGATTCTTAACATACCATTTTCTTACAGAGCTCGTTTCTAAATCAAACGGTTTTCTGAGTTAAGAGCCAACTGCAATTATGTCCATGAATCAGTTCACAGGTCATTAAGTATAATAATCACATCTTCATTTTTTTACTATCATCATATTACTAGTAATACTATTCTTAAATAATGTTAAATATTATCATTAATAATGCTAAAAAGTAATGTAATAGACTGAGTTGTGATTCAACCCTTTCCACTCTGAAAAATGCTAAGGATTGTGGACTATAAAGAGCCGTGGTCACTGAAAGCATCACCATTCCTAGAATGGTGAAAACACATCAACCCAAATGTGATTTCCATAGCAAACTATGCCTCCCTCTGGTACTCCACGCTCCAAAAGTACTACTTCTGTCAAAATTCCTTTTCTGCATTGTGGCTGTTGTATCAATCTACTATTGCAAAAAACACCCTTAAATTCACTGGGTTAAAGTAGCGATCATTCATTCCTACCCTCAGCAGGTTGGCTGGCAGTTGGCTGATCTAGTTTGACCTGCCTGGGTGGCTCTGCTGACTTCAGCTGAAATGACATTTGTCTCTGGGGGTTGACTTGTCTGTCCTGGCCACAACAACCACTCCCAGTTTCTCCCATGGAGACGGTGGAGGCTCGACAGAGCAATCTCAATTGTACAACACATTTCAAATATTTATCTTCTTACATTATGTGTATTAATATCCCATTTGCATCAGAGAAATCACAAGGCTGTACGCAGTATCGCAGGAGATTGAGGGGAAGGAAGTGAACATTTTTTAACAAAACAACAAAACTCTAATCTGTCTTCAGAGTCTTTATATAAATCTGAAAGATGGTTCAATTTGTAGCTAGCATGAAAGGAAGAGAGTCTCAGAATTCCAGGTATTTCCACCGAACCCACTGCTTCTTTGGCTTCCGAACATCCAAAAGGAAAGAGGAGGCCTGAAACTCTTATGTGATTTTACCAAGAGCCCTTTACCACTTTCTGTGCTTCCCCAACAAATAAGTGTCTCACCATCACAATCAGATTGAGAACACAGGAGTTAATTTCATGGTTTCCTTTGTTGGGAGATAATCCACGTGTCCCTTGCATTTCTGCATGCTTTGAGTGTAGAGGTGCTGATAACATTTGTTAAAGATCATCTTTTCAAGAATGTTTCTCTGGTGAACAGTCTTAGAAGGTAGAGTTTATGTCACCTTTGGAGGAGAGGTCAAGTTTGTTTACTGTCTAGTATATTAAATATGTCTTTCTCCAGTGCAAAATTCAGGGCTATTTACTTAGAGTCAAGTGTAAAAGACTTGGTTTCCCTCCTCCGTGTTCCTCATCTGTGCCCCAAACCCACTGCATGCACAGCCATCCATCTCAGCTGCTCTGAATTTCTGAAGTCCTTGATCTCTGACCCAAGTTTCTAGTGTTTTCTGCACTATGAAGTATCCATGAAACGGTGGTAGGCTAACTTGTCAGCTTGCAAACAAGGTAAAATTGCAGACACGTTACAGTATATGATATCCTTTATCTTGGTTTGTATCAGTTATCAGTGAAGACAGGGACTCCCAGATTCTTACTAGCTCTCACCCCCTTAAAACTCTACACATCCCATTTTCTGACCCATTCCCCATTCCTTTACGACTCTTAAAACACTTTCACTGCACCCTTAGGAACTCGCTCTCAGTCAATGGCAAAATTCCCTATATTCTCAAACCCTTCTCTGAATGGTCTCTTTATTTTCCTGCTCTGACCCTTATCCTTCCTGAAGACACTGATTCTCTCAAGTGGAAAATGACTTTTTTCCCACACCATGGACCTCAAAGTAAGGTAAAGATCCCCCTTGCTCATTGCTGCTTCCACATAACTCTCCCTTCCTTTACCTTCTACCACCCCACCCCCCCCACAAAAAAAACAAGCCTTGAATTTTATATCACTAAATGATACCATTACTCCCCCTTTTTAAAACCATTTTATTTAGCTTTCTTTTTAAGAACTTTATTGAAATCAGTTTGCATACCCTAAAATTCACCTATTTTTAGTGTACAATTCTATGATTATAAAGATCATCTAGTAAATTTAGTCAATTTACCATATTGTACAGCTGTTACCATAATCTAGTTTTAAAACATTTTCATCACCCTGATAAGATCCCTCATGCCTGTGTACTCTTCTTTCCTACTCCCAGCCTGAGACAATCACCAGTCTACTTTCTCTATATATAATTTGACTTTTCTGGATGTTTTATAAAAATAGAATCATTCACGATGCCATCTTTTGTGCCTTCCATGTGCATTAGCATAACATTTTAGAGGTTTATACATATTGTAGCATATATCAGGATCACATTACTTTTTTATTTATGAGTGGTATTCCATTGTATCTGTACACATTTCTTTATCCATTCGTCAGCTGATGAGTGTTTGGGTTGTTTTTGTGTGTTGGTTAGTATGAATAATGCTACAATCTAAACTTGCTTTTAAGTCCTTTTGTGGACATATATTTTCATTTTGGGGGGGAATAGAAACCTAGGAGAGGAATTGTTTGGTCATATGGTAAATTTATGTTTAATATTTTTAAGAAGCTGCCAAACTGTTTTCCAAAGTGGCTGTTTTATTTTACGTTCCTACCAACAATGCATGGAAGTTCCATTTTTCCACATCCCTGCCAATATGCTATGGTTATAGTCATTCTGGTGGGTGTGAAATGGTATCTAGTTGTGATTTTAGTTACACTTCCTTTTTCAGTCATCTGCTTATCCAGGTCATTCTTCCTTATTCTTGGCTCATTATAAATCTGAAAATTCTTTCTGTTATATTTCTTGGCATTTATAAATTCAGGCAGACTATTTTTTCAATAACTTGACATCATTTTCTATAATGGGTACATAAATTCAATTTCAAGGATCTATTTTGCACCTCCTATTATCTATCCAGTTTATTGGCTCCAAGTCTATTATTTTTTTGCCTCATCAGGATCTTAATCCTTTTTAATGTCCCTCATCTTCCTTTTGTACTCATTTCCCTCATTAACTAGCTTTGATTTCATGATCCACCATTTTAATCTATCTTTTGCAATGTCAGTTTCCTTGTAACTGTCATGCTTCCTTTTATACTTATGCATTCTTAAATCCAACTCTCTACCTACTGCTAAAATGGACTGTTGCTAGAAAAAATCACAGCTATATTTATAGGCTTTATTTTGATATCATGAATACTTACATCAAGTGGACAATTAGAGCTATAGGGAGACCTCCTACATTTCCCTAGACCATTCATTAATCTACTTTCTCAGACAGCTGTTTTCATACCTCCTCCTCTCTCTCAAAACCCTAGTTGCTTTCTGCCCATTCTCACCTCAAGCTGATGATGTCACTCACGGAAAAAGAAGCAATCACAGTAGAATTTCCTTGGCATACGTACGAACCCATATACTCCATCTTCCCTCCTGTCATCATAAGTGAAAAGTCTGTCCAGTTCTTAAAACAGTCCTTCCACTTGAGCACTAAATTCTAACCTCATCACAAGGTTATAATTGTGTTCTCTTTTATTATCACCTCTCCCCTCTCTCTCCTCAACTGATCCCATCAATCTATCATAATGCTGTAAGTTCCCTCTTCTTACTAAAAAACAAATAACAAAAAAAAAAAAACAAAAAAAAAAACAACAAAAAAAAAAACTATCCTCAACTCACATCTTGTTCTAGTTATTGGTCTTTTACAGAAACTTTGCTCTTTTATAGAAACTTTTCTCTTTTACAGAAACCATACTCACTTGTTGCCCTTTACTTCCTTTCTCTTTTCTTGAACTTACTTCATTTAGACTTTGTCCCCCACCACCCTATTGAAAATGCTAATTTCAAGAGCTCCAATTACCTTCACATTACTAAAGCCAATGATGATGTTTTTGTCAGTAGCAAGCTGGTTGATGCTTAACAATGACTCTTGGAGGAAGGAAATTATTTCTGAGAGCTTTCTGATCTTCGTGGTGTAAATACTACAACCATGGCCAATTCCAAGCTTACAACATGTCAATGAACAGATTAGAAGAAATGCCAGCTATTAGCGCTAGCTAGCTAGTATGAGCAGACTCCAGCACACAGCTTCTTGGTTCTAATTTTGGTTGCCTTATCTACAGCATTTGATGCAACTAATCACTCAATACTCCACAACTCAGCAATTCATTTCTGGAATACCACTGTCTTCTGGTTTTACTCCTCCATACTTTACTCCTTCTCAGGCTCTTTTGTGGGAACCAATAATATCCTTAACCTCTGGATGTTAGAGCTACCCATTGCTCTCCCTTGTACTCTTCTATCTAGATAGACTTTCACTTGAAGATCTCTTCTTTGTACTTGAATTTAAGTATTCTCAATATATCCAAATGCACTTTCCAGAATTCCCTCATTAAGTCTGAATCCATAGGTCCAATTATCAACTCAGTATCTCTACCTGAACATTTAGAAAACTGAACAAGGCCAATACTAAACTCCAGGTGTCATTTTCCCAACCTTGTTCTAACCACTTCTCCCCCATTTTTCCAATTACTGTATACAAATATCTGAGTATCGTGCTTGATTCTACTCATTTTCTCAGTTCCACATTCTGCTACTTTTACATTCACATTAGCAAATCCTTTCAAAATATACCAGAAACTGACAGAAGCCTCACCACAATCAAGATGGTGGAGTGAAAAGCTTTAAGGCTCTGCCCCTTTACAGAAACTTTGAGCAACCAGCAACAATTGGTAGAAACAACTTTCTCAAAGATCCAGAAAAGTTAAAAGATTTTAGTCACAGGGCAAGCGACAATTCATGACAGAGGATACTTAAAAATGGTAGGATGGATGGTGGTGATGATTTCACAACATTGTGAATGCAATTAACAGAACTGAAATATATATCTGAAATATATATCTGAAATATATATATATATATCTGAAATATATATATGATTAAAAGGGGAAATATTAGATTGTATATATGGTAACAGAATAATAATTTTTAAAAATCCATGGAACTACAGTACACAGTGAGCCTTAAGTTAAATCATAGACTTTCATTAATAGTACCATTGTAAAAATGTACTATCATCAATTGTAACCGACCAATGCAGAGTGTTGGTGAAGAGTTGAGGTATGGGAATCCTGTATTTTATGCATTATTGTTCTGTAAATCCACAACTTCTCTCACACTCAAAAAATAAGTGGTAGGACCTTATGGTGCCCTGGCTATCCCCTCCTCCACCCCTCACCACTCAAATGCAGAGATGGCCCATAGCCAGTCTCTTTGGTGGTGGCCTGAATGACTGAACCAGGATACTCATCATGGGCTTGTCATCCCATAACTTGCTCTGCATGTAGAAGGCAACTAACAGAGCTCTCCTACAGACTGATGTGGAAGAGCAGTCAAGTCATGGCTGCCAGGAGAAAGGCATTGTTGGCTATAGGACCTAAAGATCAGTGCCCATGACTGTGAAGAAACTTTTTCCTAGGGAAGAGGAGTCATATGTATCTGAGTAAATGGGTGTTTCAGTTTGCTAAAGCTGCCAGAATGCAATATACCAGCAATGGACTGTCTTTTACAATAGGAGCTTATTAGTTCACAAATTTATATTTATAAGGACATGAAAACGTCCCATGTAAGGAAGAAAGGCTGATGGTATCCAGGGCTTTTCGATCACACAGGAAGGCACACAGTGATGTCTGCTGGCCCTTCTCCTGGGTTTGAGTCTCAAAACAGCTCTCTCCTTTTTGTGTGTCTTTCTTGCTTCTTCCAGGGCATTTACTTTCTTAGCTTCTCTCTCCTCTCTCCAAACTGTCTCTGCCTTTTATTCTCTCATAGAGGACCTCAGCAAAGGTATTAAGACCCACATTGAATGGCTGGGGTCACATCTCCATGGAAACAACCTAATCAAAAGATCCCACCAACAATAGGTCTGCCCCCACAAGATTGGATTAAAAGAACATAGGCTTTTCTGGGGTAGGTAATAGATTCAAATCAGCACTCAGGGGTTTTCCTAGGTTCACATGTACATGCCCAAGGGAAGGCCCATGAGCAGAAAGCATCAGGGAGGTCTCTGTGCTTTGGCCTGGAGCTATTCTCTAAACTCATTTTATGGATAAGCTCTGAAGGAGAGCACTAGCACAGTTTAATCTTCAAAGACTAGAAAAGATGCCCCACTCCTTGTTTTGGTAGCTCCTGGCATTGAAGGAAAGCTCTGTCATTACACTAGCTGGATACAAATTAAGGTACCCCTCCCCAGGGTCTAAATTCTATTGATAACACATTATCATATCAAAATGTCCAGGTTTCAACAAAATATTACAAGATATACAAATAAAAAAGAAAGGGATAGCCCAGACAAAAAAAGATTAGAGCATCAGAAACCATCAGTGAGGAGTCCATACCTGGGATGTACCAGATAAAGACATTTAAAAAATGATCTTAATTATGCTCAAAGGGCTAAAGGAAACATTGATAAAGAAAGAAAATTGGGAAAGCAATAGATGAACATAAAGAGAACATCATTAGATGGAAATTGTGAAAAGGAAACAAAACTGAAGACCACAGTGACAGAAATGAAAAAGTCCCTACAGGGGTTCAACAGCAGATGGGACTGGCAGAAGAAAGAATCAGTGAAGTTCAAGATAAGATGATTGAAATCATCCAGTCTGAGGAGCAGGAAGAAGAAGGAATGAAAAGAAAAAAGTGAATGGATCCTAAGGAACCTGTTTGACACCATCAGGCATAGCACTGTATGCATTTGGGGAATCACAGAAGGAAAGGAAAGAGAGAAAGCAGCAGAGAGAATATTCAAAGAATTGATGTCCGAAAACCTCCCACATTTAACAAAATAAATGAACCTAGAGAAGGTAGGATGATATGAAAATGTGGCAAAAGTTAAAAATTGGTGGATCTGGGTATCTGGGAGGTTAGGAGTATGTTAGAGTGCTCTGTATGGTGTTTGTATTATTTATGTAATTGTCCTGTAAGTTTGAAAGGATTTCAAAATAAAAAAGTTAAAAAATATATACAGAATCTTACTGTGTCTTAACATCTCTACTATTAGCACCCAGGGCTAAGCCACCACCATATTTTACATAGATTAGTTCAATTAGTCTTCTAGTCTCACATTTCTACCCTTTCTCCTATATTCTATTCTCAAAACAGAGACCAAAGTGTTATTTTGAGGAACATTTCCCATTCTTTCACTGTTCTGCTCAAGTCCTCACAATGACTTTCTAGCTCACTCAGAACTGTCTTTATATTGGCCTATGGATTTCTATATGGACTGTCCCCTCTGTCTTGATGCCCTCCTTTGCCATCATTCTCCCTTTACTCAAGCAGCCCCAGTACCATCCCACTGGCTCCTTGCTGCTCAAGGCATGCTCTCATCTCAGGGCCTGAATTCTTTCACTCACTTGCTTCCTTCAGATCTCTGTTCAAATGTCAAAGTGACACCTTCACTAACTGCAATTTAAAATTGCCACACATCCCTTCTCTACCCATCTGTGCCAGTTTGTATGTATTGTGTCCCCCAAACACCATTATCTTTGATGTAGTCTTGTGGGACAGACGTTTTGGTGCTGATTAGATTTGCTTGGAATGTGCCCCACCCAGCTGTGGGTGATGACTCTGATGAGATGTTCCCGTGGAGGCGTGGCCCCACCCATTCAGGGTGGGCCTTGATCAGTGGAGCCATATAAATGAGCTGATTCAAAGAGAAGGAACTGAGTGCAGCTGTGAGTGACGTTTTGAAGAGGAGCAAGCTTGCTAGAGAGGAACGTCCTGGGAGAAAGCCGTTTTGAGGCCGGAGCTTTGGAGCAGACACCAGCTGCCTTCCCAGCTAACAGAGGTTTTCCGGACGCCATTGGCCATCCTCCAGTGAAGGTACCTGATTGCTGATGTGTTACCTTGGACACTTTATGGCCTGAAGACTGTAACTGTGTAGCCAAATAAACCCCCTTTTTATAAAAGCCAATCCATCTCTGGTGTTTTGCATTCCACAGCATTAGCAAACTAGAACACCAGCACTCTTTACCTCAAGTCCCTTGTTTTATTTTTTCTTTTCACAGCACTTGTTCACCTTCTAACATAGTACGCACATGCGTGCACGCACACAGAGAGAGAGAGAAAATAGTAGAAGATAAGAGAGAGATAATAGATTTTTTAAATGCATTTCATCTTACTGGAATATAAATTTTATGATGTCAGTTACTTTCTTTGTTTTATTTTTTGATTTTTATTTTACTATGTTGTACACTGGTGTATCCTGAACATCCAGAAAAAAAAAAAAACAAAAAAAAAAACACTTGGTCATAGTATAGAAGTATAATACAGAAGAATTTTGTTGAAGGGATGAAAAGTGATTTATCATGTATTGATCATTAACTATGTTTTGAACACTGTGAGAAATATTATACTTATGTTACCTTATGAAGTTTTCACAAATGAAGAAACAAGGACAAAGAATTAAAATTAAATTCCGCCTACCTCTGTAAGCGTTCAATGAAAATGTGGTCCTTGATCTTCCACAAACTCTCTAGAATATTCTGAAGTCTTGTATAATTGTTTCTTTATGTACATGTGTGCATGACTGTTTTTTTTCTGCATATTATTTAAGCCTTTAAAATAAATGTTTTTTTTTTCTTGGCCTTATAAGCCAAGATAGAAGAATTAGATTGTAATGTGGAATAAATGAGTTTATCAAATTCAGTGTGTTATTTGGAGAACTCTTCCTGAACAAGGCAATAATGAGCCCTATTTTGGACACAGTGACCCAGGATTTAAAATATCAAAAGCATCCATTGGGATTAATAGGCCCAAATATAATAGAAAGGCTAATATTTCCTTAAACTTTTTATCTTCTTTTTAGAAGCCCCTTGCAGACATCCTTCAAATTAAAAATCAGAAAACTCTTTAATTGCCCTAGTCCACCATAACATGATTTCTTTCTGAAAGGATTATAAATCTGGGACCAATTTGTCTTATCATTTGTTTTTACTCATTTGATGTCTGTGAATATGTTCTTGATTTCATTGGCTTCTCTGTATGTATGTTGGAGGAGGAGCATTGAGTTGAAATAATGCTCAAGTTTTACAAATACCTACAGCTACGCTGAAACAGCAGCCTTTATGATCTAGCATTGTTTGAAAGCTATGGTGCTTTATCCAAGGTTAAACAAAGTTTAATGGGAAATATAGATTATTGTTCTTTTTCATGGCTCAAAAGTTATGGTTTTTAATTATAATCATTATACTATTGAAGAAAAATATGGTTTAATAAAAAAAACCAAAGCTGTTTTGTCCAGTTTTGGGGGGGAAAGGGGAGGGTTGTTTTTTAACTAACATCTTTCAGGGACCTATGTTATTTCCAGGGAGTGAAAAGTCCTAAGAGGAGTGAATTGATTCTTTCAGACTACTAAGATACTACTTTGTAGCACTGTATAAAAAATATGGAATTTTGCATGGAATTAGCTCACCTGATTATTGTTTTAATTTGTATATCCATGAACAGATAAAGAGTAGAGAAAATTTCATGGGAAACAGTGGTATAAAAGTAGAGAACACAAACTGAAATAGATAATAAAGGATGTAGCTGGAAGAAAATGGAGTAAATTGTACCTGAATTTACAGATTATGACATGGGAGGGGAAAGGAGGAATGATATATGGCTGGGACATGATTTCTCTAATCTTATTAAGATTACAAATCAATATTTTGCATGAGATGACTTTGAAAATTAAACCAGATCTCACCTGTTAAAGTACTATAATAATTCATTTAGTACTATATAATTCATTTAGAATAATTTTGGTTGATTGATTCATTGACTTACCCTTGCATGCAAACATTCATTCATTTATTAATGAAAAGAATATTTGTGAAGAGCCTACTATAAGTCAAGTACTTTGATAGATATGGAGTGACAGCAAACAAAATAGAATAGGTGCTTGCTCTCATGGAAAATATATAAACAAACAAGATAATTTCAGATTGTCATGAAAGTTATGAAGGAACTAAACTGGATGTTGTGATAGAGGTAATGGAAGAGGCAGGCCAAGTTAATTAGGATAGTTTGGGAAGGTCTTGACATTCAGTTTTTCTACCTTAATCTTCTTGAGTCAGAAACTATGATTCCCAGTGTCCCCTTCCCTTCCAGTAAGAGCTAGCCAAAATGAGTAACTTGGTGAGATATGGAAAGAAGAAATGAAGTAGCAGACATGATTTTCTAAAGCTTGTTATGTTCAAATACAGAGGCAGAGGTGATGGGAAATTTACCGGGAAAAAAAAAAAAAAAAAAAGTCATTGCTCTCCTTTGCTCCATGTCTGGATCTTCTTCTGAAATGACTACCACCACATGCTTGGGTATGGTACACAAATATGGTAGCTACACAGCGGCCACAGTTTCCCCTAGACCTCACCATGAGTTCTTCAAAGTCCCACTTTAGCATCTGGTTGTGCTTGGCTTCTAAGATGTCCCCGCAAATTCTAATTTTTCCACTCATTATCAGTGCTATAGGGGAACCCATGAAGGACTGTTTCTCAGAAACTCTGACTCTTACTTCTCCTCCCACATTTATATAGCCTTGAATTCCTATAGTTAAATCCATTTTTCCGTAATTTCTATAGTGTCCCTGTTCCCCTGACTCATATAATATATTTAAGAAGATGTTATTAAAACACAACCTTCAGGAAGAGATGAACAGTCAGGTAAAAAAGAAATTAAAGGCAAACAGGACACCAAATTCCAGAAGTCAGAGGAATTAAAAGCTTGGAAAGAACACTTTATTTGTTTGAGGGGTGGGAGTTGAGGGGGGAAATACAAGAGAAAGTTTATTCAAGATAGCTCCAAGTAGGATAAGAAAGAGATACGGGAAATATAATACTATTTCCTTTCTATAATTGATTTGGTTGAAGAATATTTGGTGTTACATCATTCTTGAATCTATATGAAATAAAAAGGTTTGAAACTTTGCTGAACATAATAAATAGTCTAGGTGGGTATGTTGGATACCTTCCTTTTGCCCATCCCAGATATACTTTCTACTTTTCTGCATCCCACTCTGTGTCTGAGGAGATTAACCTGTTTCCTTGCTCTGTAGCTTCTGGTTGGGTTTCTGCAACAGCAAGTAGTGGCAAGAGTTTTGAGGGAGGGTATAGAGTGAAGTGTGGCTCTCTCCCTATGTGGTGGCTGTGTCCTTGAACTAAAGTCCAAAACTCCTCTAGGGTGTCCCTTCTGACACTTCTCTCCCATCACCCTTGAGTGGTACAGGCACTTAGATTTTACTTGCCTTGGGTACAACACTATGCCACTTGATTTTCCAATACTTTATCCTTAAGTCAACATTTTCCTCTATTAAATACTCCTCAAATTTCCTAATCTGTATAATTGCTGGGACCCTAACTGATACAGCAGTAGAAATCAAATGGATTTTGTAACTGAAGCACAGATGTATATAGTTTAAACATTTCTAAGTATAATGGCCATGATTACATATCTAAATGAATGCAGCAAATGCTTTTATAAAAATTCATGTTATATTCACATAGTCCAGATTTTATGCTGAAAAAACCAATTATGCATCAGAGTGAAATTATTTTTGAATAAAAAAAAAATCATGTATATTAAAACAAGCAAAAACGACAAAAGCTACAAACAAATGGCCGGTTTCCAATGCCAGTGAAGTTTCCAGTATCCATGCTCGTAAGAATATAAATGGAAAGTGGAAATGTGCCAAAAAAGATAAAAAAGTAAAAGCAGATTTGGATCAATATACATCTAAATGTAATAATCTTTATAGTCAATCACTCCCAGTTGGATGGAGAGAGTTGGCTACCTATATGCAAACCACCTGTGTCAGCTATTAAAGAATGATTAGAAGAATGAATGAAAAGATTTAAAATTAGCTTGGCATGTTACCATGTTTGTTACAGTAAAACTTACAATGGGTTTTTATAATATTATGTTATGGCTATTAATCTCATTCAGAGCCCCCATTATAAAAGAAAGTGTTGCTTAATTTTGATGCTTGAATTCTAATATGTTTATACCTCTATGTGTTTGTAAATGCAAGAACTCTCCCAAAGAACTTTACAAGATCAAGAATACGTTACTGTCTTAGTTTGCCAGCCTGCTATGACAAATGCTAGACAATGGGTTGGCTTAAACCATAGACATTTATGAGCTCATATGTTTGGGGCTAGAAGAACTCCAAAATTAAAATATTGGCAAGACTTGCTTTCTCCTGGAGTCTGCAGCATTGTAATACTGGTTGCTGGCAGTCCTTGGTGCTTCCTTGCTTGTATTTCTGCCTCCTGTCATATGGTGATGTCCTCTCTTTTCTTGCTTCTGTGACTTCTGAGTTCACTTTATAAGGCTTCAAGTAATCCAGAGTTAGGCCTTTCCTGCTTCAGTTGGCCACACCTTAACTAAAAATAACATCTTCAAAGGACCTACTCACAATATTTTCACACCCACAGGGACACAGATTAAGATTAAGAACATGTGTTTGTTGGGTACCTGATTCAGCCTACCACACTCACTAAAGTGTAAAGACATTTAAAAGTGACATTTGGAAATCGTGCTGAAGAAGGGAAGTTGGAGAAGAGGCATTTGTAGCATCATATGTTTTAGACTAACAAGGAAAATCAATTAGGTAGAA
Organism: Choloepus didactylus; assembly: GCF_015220235.1. Classification (NCBI taxonomy): domain Eukaryota; kingdom Metazoa; phylum Chordata; class Mammalia; order Pilosa; family Megalonychidae; genus Choloepus; species Choloepus didactylus. The sequence continues at coordinate 85,056,784 of NC_051318.1, read as the reverse complement.
GAGGGAGAACTTTGAATAAATCTTTGGCATAAGTTTATGATGGCAATGCAGGCCTCAGCCAGACTTAAAAAAATGTGAATCTGCCTACCTCAAGGCTTTTTTTCCAAGCCTGCCCCATTAAAATCTGCCAGCAATTATTATTTTTATTGTAACATTACTGTTATTATTATCACTACTATTTCTACTACTTTAACCTCTCCCTTCTTTAAAGACCAAGCTCAAGAGCCACTTTACTTAAATGCTTTCCTTAAATTTAGCCTGTTGAGTTCTTGCCATAGTTTTACTTGCTAAATTTTCTTTGATTCATTTTAATTAATATAAATATTTATTTACTCTCAAATTATTAAAATTATTGAGTCTTGGGATTACTACTAATCTATAGTAAAGCAATACATTTTCATTGTTGTTTGTGGCAAAGATTCTGCTCCTATGGCTGGTATTGGTGTCCATGAAAATGCAATCCCACATGTATATGCAAAAACCATGACCAGGAAAGGAAACAGGAGGGAGCATTTCTAGGATTTCTGTTATTTATATGGGCAACGATTGAGTCCGATACTCATTTATTAGGGCTTATTTATTAAGAATGAATGAGCCTTTCGTTGTCCTTCCTAGAAGCTGATGGTAGGAGAGAAGAAATTGGTTGTGGAAAGTAAAGGATTGTCCTGCTACAGATGACTATCAGCTGAAATGAATGAAATTTGATAAGGGATAAGCTGGCAAAGATGCAGGATTTTTGTCCTCTTATATTTTTTCACATTTTTGAATTAAAAACAAGATTGGATAAAAGAAGATTTGGAACATTTGGGTACATTGTCAGAAATTGGCTATTGCTGTGGCATGGGCAACAGATAGCTGGATACAATGAGGCATCTATATGCCAGAGGAGCTGGTTTGTAATGGGATCAATTCACTTATTAAAAAGGAAGAAATAAAAATTTATGAAGTAAAACTTGTAGAGGAGTGGAATCCCACTGAAATCTAATAGGTTAAGTCTCAATTACATGTGATTCACAAACAAAACTGTTCTTAATTGAAGTCTGATGCTCCCTTAGATTTTTCATATATACCCATATATTTGGCAAATCTTTATCAGTTTCTGGGAAATGTGATCTTCTTTCCCACCTGCACCCCTTTTTATCCTTTCTTTCCCCATCCCCTTCTTTCTGAAGTTTGCAATTCAGAACCAAACGGATTGCATAAATTCCCTGGTATTGTCCACATTGTCGATAGAAACACTGGATTCTCTAGAGTTGGATTTTCAAGTAGATTTTGTTTCCCATAGAAGATGAAAACCAGTGCAAACAAGAAAGCACTGAGGTTACATTTCATGGAAGGAATAGTAATATTCAATTTTGATAGTTTGTATAGTGACACTGGGTGCTTTAAATTCGACTTTCTATATCTTGTCTTTGCAAGTCTACATTTATTTTTCAAAAATGACTAGATCTAAGACATCCCTGTATCCATTTGGAGATAGATCCATATGTATCCCCGAAGGCTGAATTGAGGTCTGTAGAAATCATACCTTCAACACGAGAAATGACGCCTTTGTGACAGGGTCTTTGAAGTCTTCCTTCAATCTTTCTTTAAACAGAGAGGGAAAAAAAAAGTTCAAACACACCTTTTTTTTTCAATTCAGAGCTGAGTTTAAAAGTTTACCTGATCATAAGATAGGGAGAAAAGAGGAAAAATTTTTTTTTTTTTTTCCTAATGGCATTGGTTCCTTTTTGAAGTCCAGCTTCTAGACAAGTCACATAAATATCAAAGAATCCATAAGCAGATTCAGAAAAGCTCAGATTGGAAATACCAGGATGAATCAGTTTTATGTCTCTGAGCATGTAAAACCTTACAAAATCCTGATGGTCCTTAGTATCATAATTAGTAATAGATGAATCACATTTGATATTGATGTCATTAAATAAATGTTTTATAGATGAAAATATGTGACTGGAAAAACACACACACTTTATCCCATAAATTAAAGCCTTTGATCTGTGGTTTCTATTCCTACTTAAGCCTGCTAATGTGAGTCAAATTCTTCTCTATCAGGAAATATGGAATCTTGATATAGAAATCAGCACTTCTTAAGATTCTAATGACATATTGGTCTTTCATATCTTAGCATTAATCAGTTTAACTATATTTGAAAAATCATAAACCAAAGTACAATTTATTAAAATTCTGCTATATGTTATTTACTGTTCACAAGAATCTTTCAGAAGATATTGCTAACCCCATTTTGTATGGGAAGAAACCAAAGTGCATGAATGATTAAAAATAAAGTTTCAAGTTAATGGAGATAATAACCAGAATTTGAACAAAGACATTTCCATAACTCAAATACTCATGATTCAAATACCATGACTTTCTCAAGTGTCTTTAGTTGGGTTTCCATATGTGTTCTTACAGTTTCCCCAAACTATTTTCCTGGCATTTTCCTCATATTGATATATTATAGCAAAAATAGCCTTAAAGTTGAAATCAAACAGTGAAATTTAAAATATGGCCACTAAGCACTTCAAGAATGGTAGAATAATGACTCCTAAATGTCTGTACTACATGAAAGCTATATTAAGCTGGCAAAATTTGTCAAAATTAACCTTTTCAGAACTCAAGAAATTAACCAGATCTTGCAACAATCCAGGGAGCATATTCAAGAAAATGGGTGAATCTGGGTAAAAGCATTAAGTTCTGTGTCATTTTCACTTGCCCTATTCCATCCCCCCTCACAGGCTCCACAATATCTTGGAAACCAGTAGCTAAGGAACTATGGTAGCTTCTAATATCTTGGAAACAGCAGCCTAGCAGGCCCTGAGGGGACAAAACTTGTTAACAGCTTCACCCAAAACTTTACCCTTTGGAAATTGTCACTACTTGACCTGTCTGGCAACTCCTTTAAAAAGCCCCATTCACAGGACTTGTCTCTTTAAAGAAAGTCCTATCACCAGAGTATTTATTGAAAACAATCATTGGGAATAAACATTGTAGTTGCCTGAGGTGTCAATACCAGTTGTGACAAAAAAGGCTGGCCACTTCATAGCAAATTAAGTGTGGAAATGAGCACCTGCTCATGGAACTCACTGGTCTTTCCATGTTCCCCATCATCCTGAAGCTGCTGGATTGATAGGATGGTGGAATTTTGAAGCTCAATTATGGTGCCAACTGGTTGGCAATACCTTGAAGGGATGGGGCAATGTTCTCCCATAGGTTTTATGTGCTCTAAATCAGTGTCCACTCTCCTACAGCTAGAATCCACTGGTCCAGGAATCAAGGGATGAAATGGGAGTGGCACCACTCACTATTACCCCTAGTGATCTGCTAGAAACATTTTTGCTTCCTTTCCCTTGAACTTTAAGTTCTGTCGGTCTATAGATCTTAATTCCAAAAGGAGGAGTGCTTCCACCAGGAGAAACAGCAATGAATTCATTGAGCTGGAAGTTAAGACCGCCACTAGGCCACTTTGGCCAACTCATGACTCTGAATCAACTGGCAGGAGTAATTGACACTATCAAGGTAAAACAGGACTTCAACTACACAATGGAGGTAAAGAAGAGTTTGCCTGGAATACAGGAGCTGTCCTTGGACATCTCTTAATACTACCAAGCCTTGTGATTAAAGTCAGTGGAAAAGTGTAAGAAACCAATTCAGGAAGGAATACTAATGGCCCAGAAACTTCAGGAATAAGGGTATGGGTCACCCCACCAGGCAAAGAACCATAACCAGTTGAAATGCTTAACAAGGGTAAAGGGAATATGGAATGAGTAATGGAAAAAGATTATTATAAATATAAGGTACAACCATGTGGTCAGTTACAGAAACAAGGACTGTAATAGTTACAAATATTTTTCCTCTTTTGTCATTAATATGTTTGTATATATATGCAAGGCTAATATCTTAGTTTTCTTCCCTAACTTATCCCCATATCATATAGCATAAGTTGTATTAACTTTATGTCATGGTATTTAAGTTATAGGATATCAAGTTTAAGAATATTACCCAAACACTTGGACTTTCTTCCCGGGAGTTAGTGCACTTCAGTTGTATGTAGGACAGATGATTATGTCATGCACAAAAAACCTCTGTGTGTTTGTGTTTTTAGTTTTGAGATAAGTGTGGTTTAAGGAGATGTGTAGGTGTGCCAAGTCGGCAAGGAGTGGACTGTGATGGTTGAGTTCATGTGTCATCTTGGCTAGGATATGGTGTCCAGTTGTTTGGTCTAGCAAGAACTGGCCTGATTGTTACTGTGAGGACATTTTGTGGATTTATATCATCATTAAGGTGATTGCCTGTATGGCTGACTACATCTACAATCAACTAAGATTGCCTTCAACAATGTCCAATCAGTTGAAGACCTTAAAAAACTGACAATTTCAGCAGTTAGAAGAATTTCCATCTCTACTTTGGTCAGCCAGCTTCTCATGGAGGAATTCATTGAAAACCTTTCATCAGAGTTCCCAGCTTGCAGCCTGCCCTATGGATTAAAGATTTGCTCATCCCCACAGTCATGTGAGTCAATTACTACAATAAATAAATCTCATATTATACACGCACACATACACACACACAAGTTATTTGTCATTAGTCTGTAATCACTGGGCAAATGCAAATCAAAACAAAGTGAGATACCACTTACATCTCATAGGATAGTTGAAGTAAAAAAACAGACAATACAAAATCTTGGTGAAGTTTTGTTGAAATTGGAAATCTTATATTTTGCTGGTGAGGTTGCAAAACGTTTCAGCCACTTTGGCAGTTCCTTAAATATTTAACGAGTTAACATATAACTCAGAATTTCCACTCTTAGATATATACTCAAGAGAAATGAAAACATATACAGCAAAACTTCTACACAAATGTTTAAAGCAGTATTATTCATTATAGCTGATAATTGTAACGAACTCTGTCACGGCCCAAGGGAGCTTTTGCAACCGAGAGGCCAAAAAAAACGTCAGGCATAGTTTGATACATGAGCTTTTACTCGGGGTCTACTTATAGGAGTAGAAGGGAAAGTCAGTGAAGCTGCTCTAAATGGCAGCTGGTTCAGAGCTCTGCACTTTGACAGGGTAACTGGTCAAGCCGGTTATAGGGGCTTGAGACAAAGACATTCCAATGGGTTTGGGAGCATAAGCGTGGGAACAGGGGTCATGTGACATAGGGAAGGATTGCTCAGGGAGTTCAGAAAGGAGGTAAGCTATAGATAACATTTAGTGTAGGAGTCCTGGTTTTACAAGGAGGGTAGGTTAAACCTTAACTAACCTAGGTCATGCAAGCTGCTCTGTGCACAGTCTTCAAGACTCCTAGGGAAGGCCCTGAACCCAGGGCTCCCACAAACCCCAAATGTCCCTGAACTTATGAATGGATAAATAAAATGTGATATATCCTACAGTGGAATATTATTCATCAAAAAAAGTAATGAAGTACTAATATATGCTAGAACATGGATGAAACTTCAAAGCATTATGCTAAGTAAATAAAAGAAGTTACAAAAGACCATATATTGCAGGAAGTCATTTATATGAATTTTCCAGAATAATGTACATCTATATATATATACACACATAGATGCATATGCGAGTGTATATAGTCACTGACATGTTGAGCTATGTAGTGCTGCAACTCACTTAATTTGTCTGAAATTGTTTCCTTAGTGCTAAAATAGAAGCATTAATGCCTCCTATTAACTTAGAGGTTTATTTTAAGTATCGTGGTAGTTAATAATCTATGCACATATGCTTTGCAAATTGTGACACCTACAGAAAATTTAAGCTTTTATTATGATTGGGCAACCTACCATATGCATGCTGTTTTTTGTCATTTATATCCTCAAATGCCTATGGGATGAATTACAGTCATGTATATTTTATCTTGGAAAAATGTAAATATATTTCTTGTTTCTTTCATGAAATTGAAAATAATATTTGTGTCAGGTTTTCTGAATTGATATCTTGATTGATGGGTATTTATTGAGTTTCTTATATAAAAATATATAAGTAATGCAGCTTATGGCAGCTATAAATAAAATATTCATTCTGAGTTTAGATATGAAAGGCTATATGGACACATATATGTATAAGTATATACATACACACATATATATGTTTATGTTTATAAAGTAGAGCAACAATATAAGTGCCATTCTATTGAAAAAAACTATATTTAGCCTATGCAGACATTATTACAAATATTTGAGTACCTCATTTTCATTTTTTGAGCTACCTGAGGAGTCACCTTATGTCTCTTCAAATTCATAGTTTTCCATCCATTTATTTGTCAAAACAATAAAACACTTGACAATACTAAGTATTGATAATTATATGAAACATTGAGGGAAACATGATTGATAAGCATATAATTTAGTACAATTACTTTGGAAAACAACTTTGCTGGATCTAGTAAACCTCTGATAGATACCCTATGATACTGCAAGTCCATTATTGGATTATACCCTGGAGTATTTTCATATTATCATAAAGCGATATGTACCATAAGTTTTATAGCAAAATTATTTATAACAGACTATTTGTAAACAGCCTTAAATGAGTATGAAATACTAGGCTCAAATTGAAGATGTGAGAAAGAGACATAACTGAACGTTTAAAATTCTCAGATCCTTGGAAGAGGAAGAGGAAACCTTGTTGGGGGAGGGGTGGAGTGGAGTAGACATTAGGGGACAACAACCTGGGGGGAAATTTTCACAATCTAGAGTTTCTTCCAAGTGGATATGTGAGACTGATGCTAATTTTCCCTTCTGTCTTCAGGTTCAGCTGTGTTGACTACCTTCTAATCTCTTAGCCTTTTTTCACGAAGTGTTGGGGGTGGGGCTTGGATAGTGATGGGCAGGTAGAATGCTGTGTTGGGCTTGGATGATGGTAGCCAGAGAGATTGATGGATGTTGTCTGGGGATTACCTGGACAGAAAAGTTTTGGGTCACTCTTGCTATATTCTTGGCGGAATCTGTACTTCCATAATTTTGTGCTGCTCATTTTTGTTCACTGTCTTCAGAAGTTTCTTACTGCTTACTGCCTCATCATCCCAAAGTCATTCAGTTAGAAGTGTCACATTAATTCTTCCTTAAGTAAGGTTCATTTATTCCTGAATCCCATTCATCAGAAGAATGGCTCTTTCTTTATGGACTCAACCAATTTTCTGTGATCCCAAAAGTGGTACATCATTCTTGCAAATATAGATGCTTAAACTTCAACTTTCTCCAGGTCATTAATTGAAAGTTATACTTCTTAGACACATTTTGCTCAATCTGGATGGTATTCTCTAAAATGCCACCTCACTCATATACTACTGTAGATGTTTCAGGGTAGATTGCTGTGGTAATTATTCTGTAACTCTTTGTTCATGTGTTTGTTTGAATGATACATGATATTCTGAACAGTGCTTTTGCTTTTGAGGTATATATCTTTTTGACCTGAGCGTGGGTTAGGGTATTTCCTCTGGAAATTCCTTAAATTATTCTATATAACATTTTAAAGGTTTTAAAAAGTGAAAATATAAGGAAAAAAATCAGCTATTTTCTTGCCGAAAGATGTATGCATAATTGATTTCCTTAAATTAAACAAGTTTTGTTTTTTTGTCTGACTGCTTAGTATCTTTTATGTGGTTTTACTTTGGAATAATACAATCCTTAACCTTTTTTTCTGTTCCCACCTTTTTTCATAAATACCCATAATTATGTAACTCTACTTGTCCCTTCCCTTGTCTGTGTAGATGTGACATTCCTTAATCTCCTTGTCCCAAAGTGAATTTTGTAGGTTAAAGAAATAAATGAGAGACAGCTTAGAGATTATTGTATTGAGATTGTATGCATACCCTTGTACACTCTGTGAAAGCAGAAGAATGCAATTTTAAGCTTTCTTTGAGCTACCTGTCAAACTTAATTTGTGTCAATTATATTGCTGTTGATACACACTTTCAAGGTGGGAAATCATACAGCACATTTTAGTTTTTCAAGACCCACTTTTTTTTAAAGAAAAGTATTTTTCTAGCTTACTTGCTTTTTAACTACCAAACATTGTCATGCCTTGATTCATGATACCATAAAAATGACAAATCTATCTTTTTAACATATTGTTATTTCCCAATCTCTTGTCTTTGTAGCCTCTTTCTGTACCGAGGATAAAGTGTTCAAAAGTATTTTTTTTTTCCCTCTCCTCTTAACTTGTCACTAATTCTGAAAAGAAGCAAAATTTTTGAGAACAATGAGCTATTACCTCCATGGAGAACACTTGATAAGAACTCCAACACATGGGTTTGGGAAAGGAAAAATCATTATTTTTGGTTGAAGTATCACCCATTCACAATGTGTCAAAAGAGACCACTGCTATCTGCATCAGTCAATTTTTTGGAGCCATCTGCCCACACTGTGGGATACAGTACAGCCAGAATGAGCACTGCAGGCACCTGAGAAAGTGCCAGAAGTGGCTGGTGGAGAGAAAATTCCTTGGCTTAAAGGAGATAGAGATTGAAAATGAAGAAAAGTTACTCTTTAAAAGAGAGCAATGTTTCCTAGAGCTTTTGGGTCATAGGATTTGCATCTCTCTCTTCAAAGTGTGAATGACATTGTTTTCTGTCTTGCTACCTCCTTTAGGTAGCAAAATCACTCTATTTGGTTAAAGAACTAAGTGTCCTGCTGCAATGAACATGCTATGTATCTCTGACGACATTGACTACATAGAACAAAGAAAAAAAAGCACATTATATCTCTTTTAGACTTGTTGCCTGACTTTACTAAGTGCAGTGTGTTTCCTTTTAGTCTCTAAATATGTGTGTTTATTTTTAGAACCCCTTATAGAATAACTATGTCACCTAATTCAAAATCTTATTAGAGGATAACTTCTATGCATTAGTTATATTAATGATGGGTTAATCTCAATGTAGTCCCAGATTTTAGTTACCCAACCAACCTGATAGGAATACATATTAGCATGTTTAAACCATTTATTTTCCTATAATGAATTATGCCACATTCTTTAATAGCTTTGAAGGGTATTTTAGTTTCATTAATATACATTAAATTAGTTCAACATATCGTATCATGTCAATCTGAGCTATCTGCATTATTATTATTTTGGTATTATAGAAGTGGTTAGGCTGTTAGTGATGAAATACAGGGTACTATATAGTATTAATTATACATTTTGTAATTTGTTTACTGTCTTCCTTACACATTTAGAAACAAGTATTTTATTGTTGCTGTTTTTTTAAAAATTTTATTTAGCATTTTCCTCCATCTCTGTAGTGCCTTGGGAGCTATAAGGGATGCATGTATAAAACAGACACTGTTTGCTAGGTTTTACTACCTGCTACAGTTGAATAGTCTGGAATCTTACACTAAAAAAATTTGAGAAGTTTGCAAAAAATAAATATAACTGTATATTTAATGATACACACACTATGGGTTTTATTTTCTATATAAGTAGGAGGAGGTCAATGTTTAAATAATTTAGGATATTTTCTTGATTTATGGACAATTGGTCTGGACTCATTCCAATAAAATAGTGTACATTTAATGTTAAAAGATTTGTTACAATTTTTGTTAAGTTGCTTAAGATATTTTGCATTAGTCAAAGGGTTATTTAAATTAGTGGACAATTGATTTCTTCTAATTTTTATATAAATGGCTTACTTTACATATATATTGCTTATCATACATTATAATATATATAACATAGTATAATATACATTATATTATATATATAGTGTGTGTGTGTGCCTGTGTGTGTTTTATGTATCAAGCTAATATTTAGGGACATCATTTGCAAATGATCCTGTGGTAGATTGAATTATGTCCCTCTCAAGACATGTTCTTAAACTTAATCCACACATCTATGGGGGTGAAGCCATTTGTAAATAGGAATAACATCTTGATTTTGGACTTCTAGCTTCCACAACAATTAGCCAATAAATGCTTGTTGTTTAAGGCAACCCATTGTGTGATATTTGTCATAGCAGCTTGGCAAACTAAAACAAATCCCAATCAATTTATGTACTCTAGCTGACAGATATTGGCAGAACTATTTGGCTAGAAAATACGCCATTTAGCATTAATGCAGATATCTCAGCATGCTTTACCACACAAAATATTTTTTTTTAGGCCCTGAACCAATAATGATCAAGGTCTGAATGGCTATTCAAAGATGTCAGGGTTACTTATTTCAGAAAATATTGCTCTATTTCAGATGTAGGCAATTGCTTTTTACTCCTAAATGCAGAACAATTAAGGAGTGATCTTTCTTATGCAATTGCTGTAATTGACAAAATTGACAAGATATTGGGTTCAAAGAATGAATATTACTTTTTTACATATGCCCTATTTGGGCCCTGAAAAAGAGTATCACACCCCAATTTTGATAATGTGCAAATAATTACCTGCAGATAGGGAATTTTTTAAAAAAACAAATTTGATGTGGAAATGCATTTTCTCTCAAAACAACAGTAAAGATGGTATGTGGGTATAGGTAACTGCACTGTTTTGAAAAGTATTCCCCTAAAATTCATGTCCACCTGGAACCTGAGCTTGTAACTTTATTGAGAAACAGGATCTTTGGAGACATAATTAAAGTAAAGGTCAAGATGGGGATTATACTGGATTAGGGTGGGCCATTACCCAATGAGAGTGTCCTGATAAGACACAGTGGAACACAGAGAGACACAAGAAGGCAATGTGAACACAGAGGCAGAGATTGGAGAGTTGCAGCTAACAGCCAAGGATTGCCAAGGATTGCCAGGAGCCACAGGAGCTAGCAAATGGCAAAGGAGGATCCTCACCTAGAGCCTTCAGAGGGAACACGTCCCTGCTGACATCTTGCTTTCAGGCTTCTAGCCTCCAGAACTGTGAGAGAATACATTTTTGTAGTTGTAAGCCACCATGTTTGTAGCAATGTTTTATGACAGCCCTAGGAAACTACTACAGTGACACAGCACAACTGAAGGCATATTTTGAGTTGGATAGGTTTGATGTCCTGATGCCTGAATCCCCTAGTAACCTCTACTTTCTGTTGCTACAAATTTGCTGTTTCCAGATATTTCACACAAGCAAATTCATACAGTATTTGTCCTTAAGTGCCTGGTTTCTTTCACTCAGCATGCCTTCACAGTTCATCCATGCTGCATCTTGTCTCAGAACTTCATGTCTTCTTATGGCTGGATTATATTTCATTATTATTATTAATATTATAAAATGTGTACATACCACATTTTGTTTATCCATTTGTCTCTTGAGGGGCACTTTGGTTGTTTCTGTCTTTTGGCTATTATGAATAATGCTGCTATGAGTATTGGTACACAGATATCTGGTTGAGTCCCTGTTTTCATTTTCTTTGGGTACATAGCTAGGAGTGGAATTGAAATATGTCTTCACTTTGTGTTTGGAAACCACCCTCTCTTTTCTCCTCATACTTGACCAGCTTCTCCAGCTCCTTATCCTGAACTCTCCTTATTTCCCTGACTTCTAAAAGGTGGAGTACCACAAGCTTTGGTCCTCATACATTTTTCTTCATCATCTATTTTCCTTTTCATAGTAATCCCATCCGTATTCAGGGCTTTAAAACACCCTCCATGTGCTTATATCTCTGAAACTTAAATAAATTGCCTATACTAGAGTATACAAATGAATTATAAGTGAATAGCTAAATAAATGCATAACAAATAAGTCCTTAGGGTATAAACAATTTATAAATATATAATTAATATCAAGAACCCAAATTAAGATTTCTAACTAATATGTCCATAAACAGGTACTTGGCTAGAGTTTGCAGAATTCCTGAACTTACTCATGGGGAATTTTATGAAGAAAAGAAATGGAAGATAGTTTTGGGATTCTGCAGTTCTTCCAAGATTTGCTTCATTGTGGCAAAGACTGCAGGATTCTTTCCTTTCTGCTAAGTGGGACAACCCCACTTACTTCAGGGTTTCAAAGTGAACTGTCAAAGTACCACATTCTCCAGTCTTCCCAGAACTAGATAGGCCAAATAACTGAGAGGAACAATGAAATATAGCTAAACTTTTGTGTTCATATTCTGGAAATCTCATAAAAAACAGGAAAAAATAATAAGCCCTTTTGCCTTTCTCTCCCATTCCTTCTGCTCTGAAAATAGGGGCAGTGCCTCAAGCACCAGCAGCCCTTTTAGCTCAAGAGGGAGACTTGGGATGAAGGCCATGGGTGGCTAACCAAAATGAGAGAAGGAAACTGCATTTTTGATGACACTTTAACCTAAATGAAAAGAATACCATCTTTAAATTTAAAGCAGAAGAAGGGACATGATCCAAATTTTATTTTGGAAAGATTAGTCCAGGGGCAATATGAATGTTGGCAGAGAGACCATTGAAAGCTTATTTGAAAACAAATGGAAAATCAATTGAGGAAGAAATGGAGGCTTGCAAGCAGGGAGAATAATTAAGGTGCATATAATGAGCACATGTTGTAGGACTGTGAATGAGAAGAAAGTTTGAATTCATGAGATATTATAATGCTAAAATCATAATTTGTTGACAAACTTGATGTTTGGGTTGGAGAATTTGGGGAAGTGAAGAATTTCCATGTGTTGCTCATATCATTTTCCAATAAAGAGAATGAATAAAGAAGATGGCATTTGGATAAAACAATGATGTTTGGTTTGAAATTCTTGTTTGCATGGAGATATACAGCCTTTTTTAAGTTGCTGGTCTTAGAATTCAAAAGCAAGTTGGTTGATAACACCTTCACAGTAGATGAAGTTTCCCAATTAGAGCATCAGAAAAGAATGGCCAAAGATAGAGCTCAATTACATGTAAAAATATGGATAGAGGAAAATAATCCCAAAAAATGAAACCCTCCTCCAACCCACCATAAACACAAACTTTCAAGGAGACACCAGTGAAATACAAGAGAAAGGAGCAGGTGTTGTCATAAAAGGGATCCAAAGAGTCAATTTATAACATGTCAAATACAAATGTAGTCAATATTACCGTTTGCAACACAATATTATTTGACATCCATCTAGCTAAAATTTTCAGTTAGTGGAAGAGGTAGGATTTGAATGGGATTAGAATTTACAAGAGCAAAGAGAAGGAAACACAGTTTCAGGCATAGAGTTCAGCTAAACAAAGAAACATACTGAGTTTGGCAGAAGGCCTTGAGCAGAGGCTGTATCTTTGTTAATTGTTAGCAATAATTAACAAGTAAGTGCGAGTTCTTTCAAGACTCAGAACCAATACATCTTTGTGTGTGTGTGTGTGTGTGTGTGTGTGTGTGTGTGTGTGTGGTAAATATTAAGAGATTTATTATAGGAATGGGCTCACATGACCATGGGGATTAGCAGAATTCCACAGGGCAGACTGCAAGTTGGAAACTCAATGAAAGTGAAGTTGAATCCCTAGGAGACACTGGCTGGCAAAGAAGAGATAGGAGTTCTTCTTTCTGACTACTGAAATGCTCAGTCCTGCTTTAAGGACTCCAACTAATTGGATGAGGACACTCCTGTCATTACTGAAGGCAGTCTCCTTTCTTGATTGTAGATGCAATCAGCCTTAGATGCAGTTAACTGACTAATGATTTAAATCCATCTAAGAAATACCCTCACAGTAACAATCAGGGAAGTGCTTGCTTGACTAAGCAACTGGACACCATAACTAGCTAAGTTGGCACATGGAATTAACCATCACAGGGAGAAAGAAGAAAATTTTATTTATTTCCAATTGTTCTCTGGCATTCATGGGGATGGGCAAATTACATATATTATTTCAGCAAGAAAAAAATACATTTCTTTCCCTGCTCCCAATATATTTTTCACATCCTAGCCAAATGATATTTTTAAAGTTGAACCTGATTTTTTACTACTGCTGTTTCAGGATGTTCAAAGGCCTCCATTCTTTCTTAGGATGATATTTAAATTGTTAATAGTATTTATTAAACTTCCTAGATTTCATATAAATTTGGCTGCTGCTTCTATTTAGTCTCATTTCTCAACCCCTACCTCCTTTGCATTGTTCACTCTAGTAAGGTTGAACTTCTTTTAGTTTCTAAACACACCGTTCTATGGTTTTCTTCTGATCCATTGCACATGTTTTTTTTTCTATCTTTAACACTTTCTTTTTCTCTTTTCTCTGCTAATGCTTATACATTTTCCAACATCAGTTTAGATAGCACTTCCTCTGTGTTAACTTTTCTGACCCCTAAATCAGCAATATATGTGTCACTCTTTTCATACACTATTGTAGTTGTCTATTTTCCCACTAGCTTGTGTATACTACATCTTGTTTTCTTATTGCACTAGTTTCTATGTGAGGAAATTGAGGATCATATAGGTTAAGGTAGTTGAACTAATTCACACAACTAATGAGTGACAGTCTGACCTTTTCACAGATAATTTAACATGAATGTATGCTTGTAATGATTAAAGTTCTCCTATCTGTACAAATTTTTTCTTGTACCTGTAATAGCTAAATATATCTTTTGCTCTACATAGTTTATATTTAATGGATACCTGTTGTCTTGGTTTCTTACTACCATCATAACAAAGTACCCAAAACTGGGTGGCTGAAAATAACAGAAATGTATTGCATTAGTATGGAATAAATATGTTACTTTCTCTTGAAGTTTTGTTTCCCTCTCTTTATATTTTTAGAGATAGTATTTGGAGTCAAATAAACCTGCATATGATTCCAACTCTATCTCTTAAACCCTGATGGTATTTATGGTTAAGTACCTTCATATATTAGAACCTCAGGTTCTCAAGATATGTAAATAGTAACACAATATGTAATATGTGATTGAATATCTTCCTAAAATGAAATAAAAGTAAAGGCATATTCAAGTATTTTAAAATTGAGATAATTTGTCACCAGTGGCCCCACATTGGAAGAAATGAAAAAAAAGTTCTTAATTGTAAAAGGAATTGACATCAGAAGGAAATTTGGATTTATAGAAGGAAAGAACTTGAAATGATAAATAAGTGGATAGCAAATATAAAATACTATATTTCTTTCTTTTATTAAGTGAAATTTACAAAATTATCTGCTTTAAGCAAAACTAAAGGAGGATTATGAGGGCTTTTTAATATACATAAACTATTTTTAAAGCAATAGCGCTGAGTGTGGAAAGGTGTGTAAATGGGTACATAATATTGTAAGTCGCTTATATTACATGTCAAATTATATAAAAAATAATCCATATTTAGAGATGCATATTGTAATCCATAAACAGACCACAAGGAATAAAATAACATAAGGAAATATATGCTAAAAGTTAATAAATAAGGTGAATGGAAATGTAAAAAGTACTCAACTAATGCAAAATAGAAAAGGTGGAATGATGGGAAAAAATGCAAGAGTTAAACAAAAAAACAGATTAAAAAATATACAGTCCTGATTACATTAAATGTAAATGAACTAAAAATTCAAATTAAAATGGAATCATATCATATTGGATAAATAGGCAGGACCCAAGCATATGCTTTTCTGAATTTCATGAAAATTGACGTTTGTTTTAAAAGTCATGTGAAAAAGCAAGGATAATGGACTAGCCAAAATAAACTTGAAGAAGAACAAAATTAGAAATATTTACTGCCTGGTTTTTAAAATTACTATATAGTTACAGAGTCATAGTACTGATTTGGCATAAGCATCAACAAATTGATTAACAGAACAAAAAAGAGTCAATTGATTTCCAGAAAGGTACAAGATAATTCAACTGAATTAATTCAAAAGATAGTCTTTTCAACAAATGGTGCTGGAACAACTAGATATCCATATGGAATATTGATAAACCTCATTATATACAAAAATTGTGATGGATGATAGACTTAAACACAACATTTAAAACAATAGAACTTCCCAGGGAAAAATCAGGGAAACATTTTTGACTTTAGGGTAGGCAAAGACTTCTTAGGACATGAAAACTACATACAATAAAAGAAAAAAAATTGTTAAATTGGAATTTATTAAAATTAAAATCCACTTAAGGACTTATAAATTCACAAATATTGGCATATAGTTCTACTTCATTCCTACTACAATGGATAAAATCCCAAAGAGTGAAAACTCCAAATGTGAGGATGCTCACATAGTTATGATAAGATGAAAATAAATGAATGATAAAACACTTTGGAAAACATGGAAAGTGTATCTTACACTGACTATGTTGAGCAAAAGAAAACAAACAAAAGAAAATATACTACTTGAGTTCAGTAATCTTAAATTATGTAAGAGGTTAAGCTAAATTCCAGAAATTAGTCTAGTGGTTTTATTTGTGGGTTGTGTTAATTGATTTGAAGGGGCATAAGGGAACTTAGTGGGTTAATGGAAATATTCTGTATGTTAATTGGCATGTGGTTACACCTGTGTATGTATTGGTTACCTCTCATCTATGCGTTAAGGTTGATTTTCACATCGACATCTCCCGGCCACTGTGGCCCGGGTCTCAGCGCCCACAGGCTTCCATCAGGGCGCAAGAGCCAGAGCCGTGGCTGGCATGGGGGGCACGTGCGATGTGAGGGACCACGGGGCCTGGCAGGTGGGCGGAGCTGACCTGAAAGTAATCATATTTTCAAGCAGTATTATGAGAGATTTAAAAATATTTGAACATAAATTTTAAATTTTATGCAATCAAATAACTTACATTTTTTTCTTTCACATATGTATTAGCATTGTGATTTTAATATCTGCATAATAGTCCATTTAGTCAAAATTTCCACATTTACTTACTCATTTCCCTATTTAGGGCATTTAAGCTGCTCATGGGACAGAATATCCTAGCTGTTTCTCAGTTGAGTTAGCTCTTTTAAGCTAAGTGTGCCGGTTTGGATGTGTTGTGTCCTCCCAAACGCCATTATCTTTGATGTAATCTTGTGTGGGAAGACCTATCAGTGTTGATTAGATTGTAATTCTCTGAGTGTTTCAATGGAGATATGCCCCACCCAGCTGTGGGTGATGACTCTGATTGGATGATTCCCGTGGAGGTGTTGCCCCACCCATTCAGGGTGGGTCTAAATTAAATCACTGGAGCCATATAAATGAGCTGACAAACAGAAGAAACTCAGTGCAGCTGAGAGTGATGTTTTGAAGAGGAGCTGCAGCCAAGAGGGACACTTTGAAGAATGCACAGAAGCTGAGAGAGTAGCTGCAGATGAGAGACAGTTTGAAGATGGTCATTGAAAGCAGACTCTTGCTCCAGAGAAACTAAGAGAGGACAGACACCCCAAGAACAAGTAAGAGTGATATTTTTGAGGAACTGCAGCCTAGAGAGGAACGTCCTGGGAGGTAGACATTTTGAAACCAGAACTTGGAGCAGATGCCGGCCATGTGCCTTCCCAGCTAACAGAGGTTTTCCGGACGCCATTGGCCATCTTCCAGTGAAGGTACCTGATTGTTGATACTGTAACTTTGTAACCAAATAAACCCTCTTTTGAAAAAGCCAATCCATTTCTGGTGTTTTGCATTCTGGCAGCATTAGTAAACTAGAACACTAAGCAATTAATTAGTCTTCCTAACTCATGTGTTTGCATCAACTGACATATACAAAAAAATTCCTGGTTTCCACTGCTATTGTGCAGTACGGTGTCCCTGTATAATGGAATAGGTAGGAGTTGGAGGCACAGTAGAAGCACTTCTAGGAGAAGGGAGTGGTGGTCAGGGAAGACGAGTTGGGAGTTATAATAAGGCATAAAGAAAATCATAGCAATGTATTGGACAATAGATGGCTCTTACGTAGTTCACCTTACCAAGGTTGTGTAAAATTCATAGAATTTTGACAATTTAAGAAACAACCCCCCATTATATGCCTCTATAAATAAGCCAAACTCATGGAAGGGAAGCATTACTTATTCCTTTTGGAGTGGGCAATAAGGGAACAACTGGGGCAGCTATTGTCAGTCTAAGCAGAGGAACTATTAGATAGTGTAGGTATGTTCTCGTGCGTATGTCCAATTTCCCACTAGTGGTGGAAGTTTTGACTAAAGCCAAATGATAAATACATACCCAAGATCAACACAACTGTAAATCAGAAGCAAGGGACAGCTGCTTTGGGACTAGTAAAATCAAGGTCTGTTAATTAGCAAATATGTTGTGGCACAATTGGCCTCTGTGGATATGAGATTGAAGAACAAAACACAAAACAGCACAGGTAGGGAAGGGGTGGCAGAGAATGGAAGGTGGTACTAAGCTCCTGCTTTTCTTTTGATGGGATGTTATTAATTAGAAAACGCTGAATATGAATATTGTGCCACAGGGCAGTATTGTTTGTCTTTGTTAATGCAAAGAAATTTTCATGCTCAGAATGTTGGAGAACAAATATGTATTCAGGTATGTAATCTGGACATGGTAATTTACATAAATATGTTTTATATGTTGGAAGAAAACAGGCTTTAGGCTTCCCTTTTTAAGTATAAACTTCTTTCTTTTTCCAGTCAATCTTGGAATTTCAGCATGGACGTTAATCTCATCTTTGTTTGCAAGTAATGTATGCTCTCAAAATTTTTGTCTTTTATATATACATAAATATATGCCACAAATATAGGTTCATTGCCTGCTTACGTCTGCAAATTTGTGTGTATGCACATATGAAGTATTGGTTAACAGCACTGGAAAAGAGTGTCACTTATTTTGCTTAAAATTTTATCTCCAATGGGATTCTTGTTTCCTTTGTCACCTCTTGTAGCTTTTACTAAGTGAGAAAATAGAATCACTGATTAGCTTCTAGGTGTTGTCATGTAGGAGCAAACTGTAAACACAAAGGATGTTTTCTAGTCTTTTAAATGTCTTTTTTTCTATAGTTTATAAAGACTTATATCACCTTCCTACCTCCTGCTGAACTTTTTACATCTTTCTTGTTTTAATAACAACTGAATTTAGTGTGAATAATAAGCTAATTACACCTTTACACTGAAAACAGTTTTAGTATAGCAAAAGATAACACATTTTCATATTTGAAAATGTTAATGAGATTCTTTGTCATCATTAATAATAGTTTGTTTAAAATAATAGTTTATTTAAAATATTACTTTGGGGTCAGATATGTCAAAACCGTAAAAATACTCACTAATATCTAAATCAAATAACAGTATCAAATATGTTTTTTCATCACCTAAAATTTCTTCTCATGGCAAACCTGCATCAGAGATTCAGAAGAGGGGCTCAGTCAACTGTCTGAAAACACTCTAATAGGGTAGCATAAAGGAACAATAGTGCTCAGTTGTTGTGCTCCATTTTAAATGGTACATCTATTATTATACTAATGATTACAAACCATATGGTGTAACCAATAGGGCTGTCTTTAAATACACTAATTACATCAAGTGCAGGCAATAAAACAGGTGCTAAAACAATGTTTCCACACACTGTTTTTCATTTATAGCTCCATAGAAGACCTTTAGTGCAGAGATTGGAATTCCAATCTATTTCCATAGATTCCCATTTGACATTTAAAGATCCTTTATTGCTACATAGTCAATTCCAATTTAAACAACAAATATGTTATTTGTTAGTAAACTTAGTAATAGATTTTTTTTAGCTGAGAACAAATGGGTAAAAGAAGAGCAATCTAAAGCAAATAATGTCAATGTTTATTGGGAATTCTATAGTAAATTTTATCTATTATGTGTGGTGTTATTCTGCATTTATAGAGTATTCAATTTGTTATATGTTAGGATAACATAAATAATCCACTTTGAAGAGGCAAAAATAGGGTAAAGATAAGAATATAGGAGTTAGTCATGGTCTTAAGTCTTCCATTAACCAAGTGACTTTGGACAAGCAAAGGTACATCTATATGCTCAGTGTTTTCTTCTACAAACAGTATGGGTTAGTTTAGATTATTTCTGAGTTCCTTTCCATCTTTAAAATTCTGTTATTCTTGTGCTGAGTTCATAGTAAGATTCTTTAAACCCAAAGGCCAAATTTTCCCCATTTATTGGTGAATCTGGAATCAGACTGCTTGGGGTCAAATCCTGGTCTTGGCTTGATCATTTATTAAGTATAAGTCTTTGATAAAGTTACTTAGTGTCTTTCCGCTTGATTGATAAAAGCAAACTCATAGAGTTCTTTTGAGGATTAAGTGAGGAAAACTGAAACTGTGTTAAACCCATGTTTAGCACATAACAAGTATTAAATATATCATAGCATTTATTATAATAGAAGTTACATTATGAATGCAGGCACACTAAAATAAACATGCTTGCAAATATTCTCTGAAATGGAAGGAAGAAACAAAGAGATTAAAAAAAAAGTGTACTAGAATAGGGAAATTGTAGCTAATACATTTTCTTAAAAAAAATAGTTATTTAGAAAATACGTAAACTCAAATCCAAAAAAACAAAGGCAAATTATAGAGAAATCTATTAAAAATCT